>NC_054880.1:12098591-12747654 GCF_018320785.1 Cheilinus undulatus
ACCTGCATAAATCAAGACCACAGACACTTTCACTCATGCTTACCAAGGCTTCTGCATGCAGTGTGCTATCATGCTAAAATAATCTGCTAAAAGTGAATAACTGGAAGCTGGCACCCACTTTCACCGCTGCTTTTGAGTTAAAAACATCTCATTTAAAGACATATTTAAAACAGCAAACCATACCTTCTCTTTAGTATCCCAAAGTTGTGGAGAAAAGAGTACCTGCAGATAGCACAGTGGCAGCCATCTTTACTGTCAGTACAGACCCAGTGACGACGACGCAGAAGCCTCTACGGCCTTTTTCAGCCAATCACTGATTAAAACGTCACAAACAGACCTTAGAACCCGCAAATCAGCGGACGTGGATACTTTCGGCCACAAGGAGCAGCCGTGATCACACAAACGGATAACAGGTAAACGTGGTTTACGGGGACGGACGGCCATAACGGTTCTAAACGGCCCACTCATAACGAATCAAAACGGGCAGACAGTCCCTTTATATACAAAAGCATCGTTTCAGTAACACCAGCAACAAGTTAAGTCATAAATGCTGTCGATATTGCTAATCACAGCAGTGGTGATATCCAAAATCTCCCACTAATTAACTTAAAGTAATAGTTCAAAGCTGAAAACGGTTTAATTATTGAATTCAGGTGTTTCTGTAAGATCCATTGCCACAAATGTATAAAATTACTCACAATCTGAAGAGCTCTGTGACTTCAAGCATGGGAAGGATGCCACCTTTGTAATATGATTAATGTAATTTTATCTCTGCTGGATTTTCCAGTCAACTAATTAAAAAGTGGAAGCATTTAGGAACAGCAACCACATAAAATCACATAGCAGGGTCAACAACTACTAAGGCCTGTGGTGCATAGAAGAAGCCATCACCGCTGATTCCATAACTGAAGAGTTCTGAACTTCCACTGGCACTGATGTAGGAGAACGTTACCTACCTGACTGCACGCACCTGAAACAAACATTTTAGAGTCCTGGCTGAGGAGTATAGATGCACATCGTGAACATTTTCCAGTGATACTCTTTAATACCATGTTACGCCTCTTGTCCAGTCAGATTGCTTTGTAAGAACTTTATGTTGAATAAATGACAACAAAGTTTTGGAATGATTTATTAAAAAACAACAGGCAATAGAAAATACTCAGAACCTCGTCAGCCATTGTTCAAGACATGGGGCTAACATGACTCAAGATAGACATGAAGGGACTTGATTGTATACTTTCAAATAATTACATGGTAATCTGGCACTCAGATGATGTAAAACTTTTCAGAGTTGTATAGAGTGTCAGCATTTACAGGGACAATAGCCATTACATACTTTCTTAAAAGGTGGTGAAATCAAATATAAAGTTACTGTTTTCTTCCCCAGTATATGGGAATAGTAGGGATTAAAATTTGTTTTCCATAGTGGACAAAGTCAAGATACAGTAATCTCAGAATCAGTTAACCAGACATTTTAAAGTAAAATAATTATGAGTACAAGAAATGTAAAACTTTAGTTGTTGAATCATTTATCCCATTTTACTATGGCGGTCCTCTCAAACTGTGATGGTCTTTCATGTGTTTTTTTTTTCCTATGACTTTGTGACGATTATCAGGGTCAAAACCAATAAGAATATTGGGTTTGGGATGAATAATAGCTCTTACAGTAAAATTCTTACAGTATATAAAGGCAACGTTAAATTGATGACAAGGAAACCAAACTGCAGTTTTGCAACTGAACAAGACAATTCACATAGAAATGTTTTCAGTCGGTTTTCAAGGGTGGATTTTTAGACACTGAATCCAACAGAGATCAACAGTTTTGTGGCTTGTTCAAACAAGGATGACACATTTTTACAAGAACTTAAGGAATCATAACAAATGGAAGGTAACCAGTAGTAGTGTTGATGATGAGCAACCATTCAGCAGAAAAAGGACAGCCATGTGAGCAATAACAGTAAACAGTCTGAATGCTGAGCCTCGCATCTCAGTTCCCAAGTCCAACCTACACTGACACTGTGCGTTTGATAAATTCTACAACTCCTGATCAACGGGGTTTAGGAAGCATGATCTTCCCTGCTGTTCAACACAATGTAACTTTTGTCAAGTTTGTATTTAAATGCTGAATCCTGCTGATTTATGTCTGATGGTTTTTTTGTTTGAATTAATGTTTCAGTCAACCTAAAAGCATTTGCACTATACGCTGCTGCACCAGAAAAAAGGTCACTTCTTTTCTCACTGCACTTGATCACTCCGAGTCCCCCTCTTCCTCATAGTCGGGTATAAATGGGGGGTCATCAGGTTTCTTGGCCCGCTTCATGCTTCCCTCATTCCCCGTCCTGAGATGCAGCTCTCTGACGGTTAGGATGCGGGTGAGCATGGCCTCCATGGTGCTGTCATCCAGAGGGGTGGAGGAGAACCACAGGGGGCTGTTGGGGACGCAGCAGCGCTCAGGGTGAAGGTAGAACAGGTTGGTGCGCTGCTTGACCGACTCCGAGCTAAATGGAAGATATAAGTTGATTTCAACAAGCAGGGAATAAAGGAGGATAAAGTGAAGACCTTATTTAGCATAAAAAAGAAAACTCACCACTTGGAGAGGTAAAATTCATAAAGTCGAACCGGACAGCGGAGAGGGTTCTCTGTGTTCTCGATCATCTCAAGGATATCCTCTTTGTTCTCCTCCTCCTTTTTCTTTTTTGCTGGAACCTCTGGCTCTGAAGAGTAAACAGTACACAAGCCCATTTATATTCAGTTTCATCTGAAATATCAGGATAGGATGTGGAGGATTCTTTCGATCTTTGCGTTTACAGTTTAATATTATGGTATACCAAAATTCAGATGACGAGGCTCATTCCATTTAGTCTTTCTAAACCTGAGAAAGAACAAGGAAAAAGACAAACAAATATTGTAATATGCAGCTTATTAACTTAAGTATTTATACCTGGCTCAGCCTCGTTTACTGCTATTGGAGGGTAGAAACGCAGGAAAGTGGTCTTAGTGTTGTTTGGGTTGGTTTTGGTGCAGCGCATGACATGAGCGAAGGACAGCTGACGATGCTGCTCCACCGTGGTGAAGCCAAAGAATTTACAGCAGAAAAAAAGCAGAGTGTTGAGAAGGACAATAGGGGAGTATGCCCCCAGCTGTTTACAGCCCCACAGGAACTCCTCCTCCACACGGGAATGGATATAACCTGAACAGAGAGGAATATGTTTGACATTTGATCAAATGTCCAGATGTTCATGTTGAACAGAGACAGGCAGGGAGATAAATTAACATGTGGCTTAAAACATACATGACTCACCTTTTGCTGTGATTGAGGGTTGGAAACCTCTTAGCATAGCAGTGAACTCAGTAGAGAACTTGTTATAAAAGCGATCCATAAATATGTTCTCAACACGACCGTTTTCAAACAGGTACTGAAGAGAGACAGAGTATAACCACAGTGAGACGTGTTGATGGAGGACTACAGGCTCTGTCTATTTATATGTAAAGGATTTCTTACCTGTTGAATGCCGAGGCAGAGGTAGAACAGGCTGTCAGGGGAATACCGCTCTCCATTTGGTCGTTTCACCTCACTGATGAAGCAACACAGGCCATAGCTTAGCTCAGCAGTGGTGCACCGCAGGATGTCCTCCTTTAACTCCATGGGACGAGCTGGAAACCATGAAATATAAAAGGATTAAATCAAGCAGCCTCAAATAGGATGAAAGACAAATTAACCTCAGACGCTTTTCCTCCATGTGCTCTTGTAAAATTGTCTTCAGTTGAGGCAGATATTCATTCAGACTTGATTCTGGTCATACCAGTCTGAAAACAAACCAATATGGAGCAGGTTCCCTGTCTGTAAGTGCAAAACTGTCTGTGCCATGCACTCTGAGGAAGTTGTGACCTTTCTAGACAACAGTGTCTTCAAAGCATGAACCTCAATCTCGCTCTAGCGCACTCTACTCTGCTCAAGATACCCAGGAGAGCAGACGGATCCAAATATTCAGACACAGGAATGCACAGAGCCAGTTTCAAAATAAAACACCAGATACAGATGCCAAATAGTTTATCCCATTTACATAAACCTTACATCAAAAATCATTACAAAAGTTTTCATGTCAACTTTGACTTCCAGGCAAGTGGTGCAACTCAAAATTTGTGTCTGAATCAGATAAAATTTGCACCGTGTATGCTTGGCTTAAAGGGATATTTCTTCCTCAATCTTGGATGTTTTGAAGCTTTGGCATTTCTTCATTGTCTAATTACACACAGCAGTGCTTCAACTTAGACATGTTTTCTTTGTGTTTTTGTTTGAAATATGTTTTGAATTGTGATTTTCTTTTGTTTGATAAATTAAAAAACGGGTCAGGCCAGGTGATCCAGGTGATTGATTTGTCAATCAATCATTTGAGTTTCAGTTTATAACTACATATAATCAATGCACTATAGGTTTTGATGAGATTGTTAAGCTTAAAAAGTACAAATAAAACACTTCAGCCATGTTGAGGTCATGTTATTTCCTGCTCAGTCAGACTTACAACCAAAGCGTGGCTTCTCCAGGTTGGGCTGAGTTTGCCTCCACTGAATCCACCTCTTCCAGGCATCGACGCCGTACTGACTCTTCAGTTTTGGGACTTCTATAGCTGCAGACTTACTCGATGAGCCTTTCTTGGACAATGCTTCCTTACCCAGTCGCAGTGGCTTACGACCCTTTAGTGAAGGAGACAAAATTATCCAGGTGAGACAAAGGTATGCAAATACCCTCTAAAATCTATAATATATTCTATGATCTTTACTACAAATAAGTTGTTTCTTAGGCACAATCTGACCTACTCTTATTAGCTTGAGAAAATACTGTGATGGATGATTTTCTATTTTTACCCTTTTGTCTCTGGCTTTCCTGTGAGCTTGACGTCGTCGGGACGTTTCAGGCTGCGGGCTCGGGGATCGTCTGGCCTGCTCTCTCAGCCGGGCCATCCTCTCCAGGGTTTCTATGAAAAACACGCAAAAGTCAAACCAGCATTTCCGGGGTATTTGTTGTAATTTAGTTGGTGTTTTTATACTTTTCCTGCTTGAAATGTAACACATAAATTTGACTTTTAAATGCTTTAAAAAGATCAAGAAGGATATTAAACTGAATACGCCAAGTTTCATGAACTTCAACCCTGTCTCCTCACCGACAGTGAAGTCAGCTTCGACGTCCATGGGAGGCGGAGCTGGAGGTGGAGGTTCAGAGTACGGCTCACTGGGCATCCCAACGGGAATGTCTAATATCTGGTTGAGCTTCTCGTTGGCGTACAGTCGACTGGGAGACCTGAGACCTGCGTCAGAAGAGGCATCCTCCCAGTTGTTCAGGAAACTGGCTAAATCCTCACTGTCCAGGTCGTCACTGTAGTTGCTGGTGTGGTCTGTTGAAGAAAATACAAGGAAACTCTTAATCCTGAAGAAAACATTTCTCTTATAGCAAAAACATCAAATATATAAAAATATGAACATTTCTGTGAAACACTGAAAGAGGAAAAAAACATGGATTAAATGGAAAGAGTGTAAAAACTCCACTTTTACATGATATTAAAGTGGGGTATATTTATTAAGTATACTTATATATTTATTCGTATAATAATAGAACTCTGCAAAAGTCTTTTTTTCCCCATAAATATCTTTCTAAACACATTCTTTGGATTAAAAAGAGGCATGACACTTCACTCCTGAAAAAGGAAATGGCTGTTTAATAGACTCAAAAATGTTCACATTTAAAAAAAAAAAAAAACTACATTTCTTTGTATTTTTGAGTGTTGCTCTTTATTTCTACTGTTTCCTTAAACAGTTGACAAAGCATCTCTTACCTTCTGGTGCAGGCACCTCTTGTCTTGGTCTCTCTTTTTCCACCACTTTCTCCTTCAGTCTTGCCTTCTGGTCGGGCTTCTCGTCATCTTCTGCGACCATCTCAGCCATGAGGATGAGCTCGGCCTCGTAGGGGTCAGATGGGATCTTTTCTTTAATCTCCTGGATGGTTTCAACGATTTGTTCTGCACTATCCATGGTCACTGGGAGGAACATGGGTACAGGAAGCTGTGGCAGAAGAATAATATTACAGTCTTTGAGGGTTTGGACAAAGATGCTGAATATTTTTGTCCTTGTTTATGCTTCTGCTTCGGTTGCATGGAAGTGGATCACGCTGTGAGCGCTACATACTTGACAAGACATATTTGGTACATCCTCATCACTCAGCAATATTCTTCCCAAATGTTACTCTGTAGTATGATTTTTATGTCAGTTGCTGATCTCGTTGCCACATTTATTGCTTGTTTGTGTAAAGGAAACCATGCCAAATGAAACACAAGTATTATGTTCAAGTTTGTCAACTTTGGCCAGTAAAGCTGCTGAGAAATGTTGGGCCTCTGGGAGAGATATGGGTGTGGAAATGCACGTCTAATATTTCAGATGCTAGCAAGTAGATCTGATATATTTACCCCTGCCTGCAACCATTAATCTCACTCTTAAGTATTAACGATAGCCCTGGAGACTTCACTCACATACCAGCAGTCATCTGTGCTAACCAGCGGAGCAATCAAAGGGTGTGCTGTCGGCTCAAGTTAGATTTTTTAGCAAGTTCATTTTGGCTGCATGCATTGGCCTCTGAGTAAGGTTCAGGGCTGTGTGGACCTCTGGTGTAGCTTCGATGCAAAAGTCAGGCTTGTTCCGTAAGTAGTACAAAGTTATTAGCTTTTCCTTGGCTGGCTGAGAACTGACACTTGTTCACTAAAGTAAGCAAGAAAATTAACACCAACAGCCAAAATGGTTTTAATCTGCAGGCTTGGTCTCAGACAACTGCAGGCAAGCACTTGTGTCATTACTTTCATATTTAAAAAGAGGAAAAACTACCAGCTCTCCCCCAATCCCCTGGTATAGTTTTAATCACACCCTATAATTTAAAAATTTATATCTATGATGCTCTACAGATCAAACACTAAAACCAAAGGTGGATGTGCAATCTGACATACCGGTAATGGCAGGCCGACTGGTTTTGGCGTGTACTGACTGTACATGTTCATTGGTACAGGAACGTATACTGGCACTGGGATGGGTACAACCATGACTTTAGGGAAGATGTCCTCTACATAGAGACAAAGAAGAAGAAAATACTGTCAGGAGTCCATCATAACAGTTTAAACACAAATAACACTTTGATTCTGTAAGTCAGCAGTTCTCATCCATTTGCAGTCAAGTCCTTAAAAAACTTAAAATTTCCCAAGTTACCCTGATCTAAGTGTTGTGATAAAACGACGACCACTCCAAATCTCTCTGACTGCAGAGGGATTTGTGTAGTAGTACAGGTAAAAATACATTTACAAAGAACTCTCTGTTAACAATAAAAGCACCTTAAGGTTTGAGCATCAAACATTCATTAGGAAGTTGTACAGACTTTGAAAACACACTTTCAGTTTTCAGGCATCTAACAGGAGAGAAATTCCACCCCCAGAGTCACTGTGTATGGGGTTGTTCATTTACCTGTTTGTGCTTCCACATCGACTGTCTGTGTTTTACAGGAAACTCCTTTATTCTGCACCAGAGGTTTACAAAGCAGAGCCTTGTTCTTCAGAATTTTTGGTGCAGGAGGAGGATTTGCTTTCACTTTCTCTGTCTGACCTGTAGGACAGAAATATGAAGAAATTAATACAATTTGACCTCATTTTCCCACTGTGGTCCTGTTTTATCAAATCCTCACTAAAACTTTGGAATTAGTCGCCTAGGTAAATCTCTACTGTTTACGTACAGAGCTGTGGATAAGTATTCACCCCCTTCCTGGCTTCTAATCTTTTGCGTATTTCTCACATTAAATGTTTCAGATCATCAAACAAATTTTTACATTACACAAAGACAGCCTAAGTAAACAGATAATTTATTTTATTAAGTGAAAAAGGCCATCCAACCTATCCGGTCCTATGTGAAAAAGTCATCGCCCCTGAACATAATAACTGGTTATGCCACCCTTGGCAGCAATAACTGAAATCAAGCGTTTGCGAAAACTGGTGATGAGTCTTTCACATCGCTGTGGAGGAATTTTGGCCCTCTTCATTGCAGAATTGTTTTAACTCAGCCATATTGGAAGGTTTTCCAGCATGAACTACCAGTTTAAGGTTATGCCACAGCATCTCAATCAGATTTAAGTCCAGACTTTGACTTGGCCACTCCAAAACCTTCATTTTGTATTTTTTAAGCCATTCAGAGGTGGACTTAATAGTTTGTTTTGGATCATTGTCCTGCTGCATAACCCAAGAGCACTTGAGCTAGGGTTAGGGTTAGGGTTAACTGTTGGTATGATGTTCTTTTATAAAACACTGTGTTAGTTTTACTCCAGATGTAATGGGGCACCATCTTCTAAAAATGTCAACTTTTGTCTCATCAGTCCACAGAATATTTTCCCAAAAGTCCTGGGGATCATCAAGATGTTTTTTGGCAAATGTGATACAAACTGTTGTGTTCTCTTTTAGTAAGCAGTGGTTCTGGTCTTCGATCTCTCCCATGATGCCATTTTTGCCCAGTGTTTTTGTTGACTCATGAACTCTGACCTTAACTGAGGCCTGCAGGTCTTCAGATGCTGTTCTGTGTTCTTTTGTGACCTCCTGGATGAGTCATTGATGTGCTCTTGGGAGTGATTTTGGTAGGCTGGCCTCTCCTCGGAAAGTTCACCACTGTTATTAAGTTTTCTCTATTTGTGGATAATGGCTCTCATTGTAGTTCAAAGGAATCCTAAAGCTTCAGACATGTCTTTGTAACCCTTTACCCCCTAATATCCACATTAATTTAAAGAACTGAAACATTTAACTGTGACAAATATGCAAAAAAAAAAAAAAGAACTCAGGAAGGGGGTAAATATTTTCTCACAGTACTGTATTTGTGTTTTACTGCGTACTTCGAGTTGTCCTTTCAGGGGCGCTGGATTTCCCTGCAAGAGACATGACGTTGGCGATGACAGGCGTGTCCTCTACTGCACCTGTAACACCAGAAAACACTGATGACAACTTTTCTATCATATACTTATGTAGGCTATAATACCACAGCAATAATAATGCTTGCCTTTGAAGATCTCCTCTGGCCTGGTGACGTTATCGCAGCAGAACTGCAGCAGACACAACAGATCACAGAAGTGTTTGACTTCTCCCAGCATAGGGAGACTCTGCTTCAGTTTACCTTTACGGCCGCAGGTGTCGCACTTTGCAACCTGAAAGACAAAACAATAAGAGCATTAACATCCAGAGTTTCTGTGTGACTATGATGTTTATAAGCTGCAGAGGTCGACTTACATGGCAGAAGAGCATGGTGTATTTGGACCTGCACTCCTCAGAGCAGAACTCCTCTGTGGAGCCTCCGTACTGAGCCGTCACCAGTTTCTTGGACATGCAGTGGCAGTAGACGCAGGAGCTGCAGTGTTTGCCCCAGTGTTTAGTCAGATCGTGTCTGAAGAGGAGCTTACAGCCTGAGTGGAAAAGGAGAAACTTGAGGACAGTGTGCACAGTTTATTTTCAAGTTCTGTGGCTCAAAAAGACACAGCAACTCAACTGTTAAAGACTCAAACTGCAAAAAAACAATAAAATCAATATTCCTGATAAAGTAAAATAATTCACACAAACATATATTGACTGATCCTCTCACCGTCACTGCAGAAGAAGCAGTTTTTGTTGTTAATTCTCTTGGCGTCTCTGGTGATCTTTTCAATCTTACAGTATTCACACAGGCTTGTGACGTTGTTGGCTTTCTTAAACTCGTGAGAACAGTCGACGCTACACACAAACAGCAACTTCTCCTGTAAGCACAAAGCTGGTTTAAACAGCAAATCCTCAATACAATGATACGTCAGAGTGCATCAAATTTTCTCCACTCTCAGAGCTAAGATCTTCAGTAGGGCATTACACTTATTTTTATTTATTTATACCTGCACCTTTGCAACACAGAAGTATTTCCATTCAAAGTTTGATTTGTCTTTATTTGTCAGCTAAGTTATCCAGGTTTTCTGTGTTCATCTTTGACTTGATTTGTGGACTGAAAAAACACGGCTCAAAAAACTGAAAGATGTCCTGCTGCAAATTTATAAAATAAGCCTTATCTAACCTGACCAACCAGCTCAACTCCACCCAACTCTGATCAGTATTGGTAGCAGTCTCCTAACATACATACTGATGAGGATGAAATTATTAACCCCCTTATGAAAATCTAACTTTTTAAAAAGTATTTCCCAAGTGTGGTTAAACAGAGAAGACATCTTAACACAGGTTTGTTTTTTTTCTCCTTCCTTCTCATTTCTTTAATTGGTTCAATTGTAAATTTTTAAAGCAGCTGTCTTCCCTGTTAGGTTGTCTCTATGCATATCTAGATTGCTGGGTTTTGTTGTTTTAGTTTGGGCTGTAGTTTGTTATTAGCACGGTCTTCTCATTGTTTCTTTTTAATCTTAAGTAGGAGGTTTATTTTTGGGTTAGGTAGCCTTATAGGTTGGTGGCTGGTCCAGCGGCCCATTGTGGGTCCCTCATAGTCACTGCTACTCTTTAGTTATTTTTGGACAGCACCTACAGCCTGTTTAGTTTCATTAATTTGATTTTATAACTGAAAATCAAAGTTTTTGAAGTGTTGTTTGTGTCTGTTCTTCATGTGTTGCTGGTCGTTTCATTAGCTGCAGGAATAAAAAACACTGAGGGTATCGTCTGGGGGTAGGACGACCAAAACTTCCAGTTAATCAGATCTGAATATCATTTCTGAAACACAGAACTTACCTTGATCTGGATGAGTTCAGGTTTGAACGTTATGTTGACTTTACACTGGGCACAGCTCAGCTTCTTTTGTCCTTTGGGGACTTCTGGCTGAGGCTGCAGAGGTTCGACTGCCTGGATTTGGGTAGATCCGATTGGCAGCTTGGTGAAAACATTCACCTGTTTCTGGGCCTTCTTAAATTTATCCTGAAAAAATGAAACAAAATCAGAGTAAGGATTTTAATTTCAAAGAAACTGTGGACAGGGCAGGAAGTTCTGGTTCACAACTCATGTTCACAGGTTTGTTCAAATGTGAAAATTTCTACAAATAATTGAAACTGTTCTGATTGGGAATCCCAACTTCACTACAGTGATCTGCACAAGAAATGTATTTTTGCTTCGTACATTTTTGTCATAAACATCAGTATTGGTTTTATCGTAATTATCACAATCAGTGCATCTCTTAAACATCCATCCATGATCTACATAGCTTATCCTGTTCAGGCCTATCCCAGCTGTCATTGGGCGAGAGCCGGGGTACACCCTGAACTGGTTGCCAGTCAATCACAGGACTGACATATAGAGAAAGACAACCAGGCACGCCCACCTATAGCCAATTTATAGTCCCCAATAACCTAACAAGCATGTTTTAGTCTGGAAGAGGAAGCTGGAGTACCCAGAGAAAAACCAAGCACGCACAGAGAAAGCATGCAAACTCAGCGCAGAAAGACCCTGAAAGGAAGTGATCCAGGAACCTTTATGCTCGATCTTTTTAACATGTAAGAGTAAACTGAACCCCAATCACTTAATGTAGGTGTGTCAGTCTGAATTCAAAAATTCCATTTACCATAAAATCTGGTGTATAACCCACACTTTTAAAACTGCTTGAATACCAGGGCGACTTGCATAACAGCAAGTGTGCAGCTTCACAGTGCATGACACCTAAAACGATTCAAAATTCACCCTAGTCACTGTGTACTGCACACAGCTGCTTTGCTGCTCTGTGGTTCAATGTCAGTCAGACTGACATGTTAACTTGTACTTTTATGTCCAGTTTTAGTTAGACTAACACAATGACATGACTTCTTCTGCATATAAACATACTAAATGATAGTCTGTAAGCGTAGAAGCACAGGTGCATGTCAGCCTTTAAAAACAGCAGAAAATTTTGTTTATTATGGGACGACTGGCTCCACATTTGAGCCCAGCTGTAGGGTGTGTTTGTTACCTGAAAAGCCATGACGCAGGGAAGGGTGCAGAAGTTCCTGATGGAGGTATCCGACATGGCCAGGTGGTAGGCTGGGACTGTATTTTTCCCACAGTTATCACAACTCAAACGAGAACCTATCAGACAGAGGAGAGCTTTACATGAACAGAATTAGATCTGATAGCAAGTATTTAATGCCGACATGAAAATCAACTTCTACTACCTGAGGCACTGACAGTCTTGACCTTGTACGCCATCACACAGCTGCTGCTACAGAAGAGGTTCACAGAGTCGTCTTTGTTTTTGTTGTCCACCATCTCTGAGACCATCCGGGTGGACTGACACATCGTACATGGCTGGGCTGTCTTTGTTTTCTTTTAAAGATATAAAATAAGTAAATCCACATTGAGAAGCTAAACGCTGCATGTTTAAACAATCTTCCTCATCACATTAATCCTTTATTAATATTAAATAAACAGTCAGAATAAGAAACTTCTATCCTCAGGAAACAGAAATCTAAGTTTATGTTGAATTTCTCCTACCTCTTTGTACTTGGCCAAGCAGTCGAGGTTGCACAGAGTTTTGTTGACGTCGTACAGCTTCAGCATGATGGGTTTGCTGTGGCAGTATGAGCCGCAGTTTGCACAGCCGGCCATCGAGAGGTTGTTTACTGTCCGGAAACGATTAAAACAGGAGTCGCTGCAGATCTTATGGACAGAGCCACTCAGGATCACCTCGTGTTTGCTCTGCAGAAGGATGACACAAGAGTAGTGGATTATTTTTTTAAAGACTGACCCTTTAAAAGATATATGTGCAGTTGACAAATGAAAACACATTAGGAATATGGAGACAAAGAGAGAGTGGGACTTTCTACTGTTTTCCTACACTTAATAGGCAGAATTATTCATATATTGGGTAAACATAGACCCTGGTCTTGTGAAATAATACTGAAAACCATCATTTATTTATCCCAGCTCTGTTAAACTCACCACACAGTATCTGTTGCACATGCTACAGACGGACTGTGATGCTGCAGGCTGAGTTGTGTCTTTGTTGTTGGGGAACGTCCTGTAGTTCGTGGGGGTTTTCTTAAAGGTGAAGGCATTTAGACAGCGCTGGCTGCAGAACTCCATCATGCCTCCTTTATTGTCTGGAGCCAGAATGACTTCCTGAGGCCGCAGAATCAGCCTGAGAGAGTGAGAGGGGTTAAGATTAATAAGAATCTCTGTTAAAAGTTTAACTCAGATTTAAACTTTAACATCTTTATCAGATCTGCAGCATATTTTTCCTTTATAACTGTGAAGGTAACTTTTTTCACTGGTGCTCACTTCTGGCAGTTCTGACAGATCTGGCAGATCTTTGTGTTTCCAATGTTTGAGGGTAGAGACGTGGTGAGGCAGGCTGTGGAGCAGAAGAGTAATGGATTCCCCTTTTTCTGGAAAGCCGTCTGTCCCTTCGTCAGGCTCTTCTTGCAGTTTGCACAGTTCATGAGCGATGACGGGGGGTTGATGATGGCCGGCGCATGAGCTTCTGTAGATGGAGTCACAGAGAACACCGACCCGATCCTCAAGTCGTCCTGCCAGGAAGAGCAGTGAGGTCAGCGATGGTGCAGCGATCCTAGAGCCACCAAAGTCTAACTGTAGGTCTGAGTGCTCAGAGGCTTTTGTTTGAAAAGTGACAGCGTGTAACTCAAGACCTAGACGCTGACATTTGCAGCATCCTGGTATTCGATCTTAATAGAGTGAAAGTAAAACAAGTGAGTTTACTGTGGCTGGATCATAACCTCATTCAGAAGACTGAGGTTTATCGGGGAGGGGATTAAATCTCTTCTGCATAATAATGTGAAGTTCAACTTAGCTCAGAACATGAAAATCATCATGCAGGAAGACCAAAACATCAAACTTCCATGTGACTGATGTAAATGTTTGCATGTTTGACGAGGCATTCATTTTAAAAATCTGTTTGATAGCTCTGAGTTTCAAACCTTTGCAGTGTTGGGCTCATCCTTCACGTTAGCTGTAGACGTGGAGGATATCTGAGCCTGTTCGTACTCTTCGTCTATGGGTTCATCCTTCACCTTCACCAAAGGAGGAGAGGCAGCGGAGGGGGTTGTCTGAGAGGAAGTATGTAACCTTTCCTACAACATGAAAAAACAAACAAGTAAATAAGCTGCTGCTGTTTAAACACAGTTACGTAAATACCAAAACATGATATGTTTTAGAAGTAATAAAGTCTGACTAAAAGCCTGCTTTAAAATTACAAACATTTGCTCTATTAGCACAGGATTAGTTTTACCGAGGGAACTGTGGTATTTTGTGATGATTGCGCGGGATGTCTGTGTTTCTAATCCCATTGGAATTAACCATTCTGTAATTTATGGAGTAAAACATCCAGGGCAAAGTACCTACTATATTTCAGCACATACTCAGGTCCACTGATAACTCTAATCCCATGCGAATTGGTGTTTCTTTAATTTAGGATGGAAATGATGGAGGCAGCACAGGACTTTGTTTTGACACAAACAGTTGCTTCTCTGTCAGTTAATTTCAGCTCATGTGTAAAAACAGCTTTATTTCTCTCATTTATTTTAACTCTGCTGTCCATATGTGTGTGTGCTGCTGCTCTCTCCATAAGCACAGCACTTCTGCTCTGTTTCTGACAGGTTCTCTATGCAGGTGCCTGATCAAATATCAGTATCATTTAGCTGTATATTTCATGCATTTCATAATTTATGATTTGAAATGTGTCGCTCATCATTCAGTGTTTAGGTTGTAACAGCTGATCAGTGCAAGGAAAGTTGTTAATGCGTAACAATTCTATATTTGAAGAGCACAGAATAACATCAACAGCATAAAAACTGTAAAAAGTAAAAGAAGAGGTGCAGATTAATGAGACATCTAGCTTTCTCTAACATTAACAGGAGGGACGCTCAACTTTCTCTTCCTCTGTGTGATCAGCAGATGCATAATGAGAGAGTTAGAGGAGGCATTTCACTAGTTTATTAGTCATGGACAGCTTGCTCCAAATCTAAAATGTAATAAAATGTATATAAAGAGGGAAAAGACCCTTAAGCACATGCTGTCTATCGGAAACTCTGTTTAAGAGTATGTATAGGAAACATGAAGGAAATGTCACCTGCAGAATGCACGGTGCACAACATTGCATTTTTTTTGTATGAACCTTAGAATTAAAAATTTGGGGGCGCAGGTGGCCGAGTCGTTAAGGCGTGCCCCATGTACGTGGATGGCCCAGGTTCAAATCCGGCCTGAGGCCCTTTACTGCATGTCTCTCCCCCTCTCTCATCCCTGTTGCCGACTCTATCCACTATCCTCCTCTATCAAATAAAGCACAGAATGGCACAAAAATGCCCAAAATAAACCTTAAAAAAAAAAGAAATAACCTCCATGTTTTCCTTCAGCAATGTCTGTAAATTTGAGTACCCAAAGGCTCTAAGCCTTTGCTAACCCTATGCAAATGCATCGCACCAAAAAACTGACAAGAGAGAGTAATTCATAAATTACCAGAGGTCCCTAGGTATTTTTTAATGCCATGCGAATAGTACCATTGGCTAATTTTATCATTTTCACTTACATTTTCTATTCTGGGTAGAGACAGCTTCACTACTTTCATCCCGTTCATCAAGGTTGCTGGTGATGAGCTGTCCCGTCCTACAGAAACATGAGTAAAACATTAAATAGTAAACTTTTAATCAAGACTCACCTAAAAGTACATGCTAATAAAAACACTTACACAATAAAACAATCATTTAATCTAAAAATAATCAAAAACAAACAGAAATTTGAATCACTTTTGACAAGCTAGAATTTAAAACAGCTTAAAGCAGACCTTTACGAGAAGTTTTCCTGCATATAAAACTATGAGGCGGCTGCCCTCAGCTCTAAAATGTAGAAAACATCCCAGCCAGATCTGCTCTGAAGTGACTCACCTGTACTGGCAGTGGCCTCAGATGATGGAGACGAGACGGACTGCATCGAGTCTACAGTTGTTTTCACGTCCTGTGTCTGGTCCTCTTCTAAAACTGGTGGTACCACCGTGGGTTTGACATCAGGCTCATCCTCTACAGAGTTACTGTCGTCCACCACAGAGGCTGTGAGGAAACATTGATGATGCAAAGCAGGGGTCAACATTTGTACAAGGGCTAGCTTTTTCCATACAAGCACTTTGGGGGCGGAACTTTCAAATTAACACAAGGGCTGTGTCCGAAACCACACACTACTTCCCTACTCGCTATCCACTCTATAGTGAGCAGCATATATAGGAATATATAATAGACTCAACTGCAAAACACAAAATTTTTTTCAGACACTACACCGGCCGCGGGCAATGATGTCATCGCTGTCTCACAATTAAAACATTTAGTGGCAACAGCTCATAAATTTTATTGACAACGGCCAAGGATCAAAATTAATGGTAGAATTTCAATGAAAACTGATACAAAATGTAACGTATTTTCACAAAAAATAAATATACTAATAGATAAAAAAAAGTTGTCTCTATAGTGACAAAATAATATACATTTTTTGTGTGTATTATAAAGATGATGCTCTCATGTCTTGTAATCATCATAGGGGGAAAAAGTTACTCCGTTTTGAATCCTTAATATTTTCTTACAGATTTGGTAAAACCAGCAAACAAAAAAGCATTTTAAAAAATGTTTATATATGTTCCTGTGCTCCTCTCATTCATCTGTCATGTTTGAGAGCAGCAACCGCGATGCATTATGGTAAATATTGCTGGGCTACTGACCATCAGTTGTTCACTACTTTTCACAATGCATTGTGGGATAGAATGAGTGCACTATATAGTGAATAACAATGCACACTCAGAATTCGGACACCACTACAAAATGGTGTATCCACTAGTGCACTATATAGTGAATAGGGAGTGATTTCAGACACAGCCAAGAATTGTTTTGAATGGTCTAACATATTTTTGTTAACTTTAAGGCTCTAACAGTGAGAAAAGTCCCTATGTCGCAGCCAGCCACAAGGGGGTGATTGACGTATTTTAGCTGAATATTTCTGTGGCTGTCATGTTGTTCATCGCTGGGTTTGACGCTAATATGCGGTGTATTGATATGTGGAAAAACCCAAGCCAGAATACTGTACTCCCAAGCCAAAAGTTAACATAGAAAACGTCAGTTTTATCATCAATGGACTGATAATTATGTTTTAACATGAATCAGAGTTGTTCCAAATAACATGAAACTGTAAACTTGAGTGTGTTCATTCAAGATTGGCACGTCAGACATATCTGACCTCAAAATAAATAAAGCAGATCATTATTTGAACATTCTTTGTTCCAAACCCTTTGGTGATAAGTCATGGAAAATCAACACTTCCTGTTTACCTGAGCGGCTGCTGTCCACCTCCATCATGTTTTCCTTCTGCTCTTTCATCTGAGCCTCTTGCTCCACTTGATCCACGGTGCCAATGTCCATCATTTCATCGAGGTCGTCTGCTCCAGAAACCCCTAAATGACCGCCCAGAGGTCGCTCTTCAGGCATTGTGTCGTCGGACTCCTCCTTTTTATCTGCGCCCGTTTTTCCCTCCTTGTTTTCCATATTTGTCTCCTTGCTGATATCAGGACTTTCTTTTATGTCAAACTCTTCCTCAGTTTTTACCACAGCGCCAGGCTTTTCAGAGTCCGAACCTCCTCCAGAATCCTCACCTTGAACTAAAACTTTAGTGACAGTCTCTTCTGTGAGGGAAGACGGCTGCAACGAGGATACAGCCACATGTTCAGTTTCTTCACTTTTTATGACTTGTTCAGCAGCCGAGTCAGCCTCCGCTCCATCATCAAGTAATCCAGGTGAAGCTCGCTGTTTCAGCTCTGGCTCTCCTCCTCCTGCTGACGTGCCAGGCTCCACAGATTCTCCATCTGCTTCCTCCATTGCCTGTGTAGGACAGACGACAATTAACAACAGGTTAAAAACATACAACTAGTTATTTTATTTTGCTTCTCATGAGGGATGTCAAAGAGTAGCTTTATTGACACAACTGCATCTTTGAATGCTGGTTTATCCGAGTCTGATCTAAAACAAGTCTGTCAAAGAACCTTTAAGGTACACAGAAAACATATGGATAAAATCATATTGATAAGTTAATGTTTAGTACACCTTACTGTTGCATAAACAATATTTAAAAACAAAAATACTAGATCCAACTGTTGTCTTATATACAACTATATTTCCCAAAAAGATGGGATGTTGTGTGACACATGATACTGGAATTTTGCAGATATCCAATATTGTGGTCGCTAGTACCGATATCAATACCAATAGTTAAATGTAGTTCCCTAGTTTGAGGATGAACAAGTTGACAATTTCGTAAAACATTTTTTAAAGTTTAAGGAATGATGATGAATAAAGACAGACTTCAGCTAGTGTAGGTCTAGCTTAAAACTCCACTGACTGTTCGTATGGCCAATATTTACTACTGATGAAGGTAGATTTTTATAGTTTTTAGAATATTATGTGCCAATTTTTAATTCTGTACCAGTAAAACATTTTTAAAAGTTTGTACAGTGGCAACGATTGGGAAAGGTGTTAAAAAAACTAATTTCGATATCTATTAGGTCAAAGGTATGATATGCTATATTCTAGATATTAGTGCAGAAAAAATCAATTCGATTTTATGAAAGTATATCGCGGAGTAATGGCTTCCAAACAAGACTCAAGTCAATCTCTTTCTGGGTTTGTTTCTGTCTGAGCTGCTAGATGTTGTTCAGCAGTTGATTAGACCGTTGAGGCTTAGGATGAGAATTTTTTGCTCTTGTTTGGGTACTAGGAAGGGTTAGGTTAAGTAGGCGAGGTTATGCACTGGCTTTGAACCAACCCTAGAACCGTCATAGTGGAAAAGAGTATGGGAGACATGGATGATGAAATACATTTCTGATATGTTCAGATGTCAGCAAGAAGATCTGTCAATTGTTAGATCGTCTGTAGTCATTTATCTCACACCTGATACTGCCAGTCACCTGGTGCTGTCCAGCAAACCAACTCCAGAGCACTGATGAATCTTGGTCATTTTTTTTTTTTTTGGCCTTTTAGCCGTAATTTGGATAGGACAGCTGAAGAGAGATAGGAAACACGGGGAGAGAATAGGGGAAGACATGCACCCAACACACACCGAGACTGGGAATCGATCCCCAACCAGTGCATCAAGGACTACAGCCTGTGCACACGGGCGCCTGCTCCATCCACTGAGCCTAACCTGCTATTTAGTTACACTTTGAGGAGATGCAAATCAGGCTTTGTATGAAGGCTTCTGTGTAGGCTCAGGTTCAGAAAGTAAAGTGGCAGATAAATGAATTCAACAATCATCATTAGAAATGTTCAACATAAATGTACAAAACATATCTGCAAATCACTCTATTCAAAAAAGTGTATCCCCTTTTAAGAAATCCAAATGCTTAAAATGCGTTGAAAAAACATTGGATATGAATAGACACTACAGAAACAATGACTGATCTCTGATAGAGTATGTTTTCATTACTCTATCCCCGATTCGCTGCAAATTTACTGTCAAGCAGGAAAACTATGTCCTAGTACAGACACTAAGTCTTTCTAGTCCACTAACAGTTAAAAAAAGACTATTTTCAATTAATTTTAGTGTTAATTTTCACTGCTACCGAAGTTTATGGCGCTATGTGTCCACACAGGTGGGCTTCAAGTCCTACACATACCCGTGTAATAAACTACTGGGCTAGCTTTATGTAACACCAGAAACTGAGAATTATCGACCTACACGTTATAAACAGACAACTGCGTGCATGCACTCCAAGTTAAATGAGATTATGTGTACATATTTTCACGTCTCACAGTTAGAAAAAATGTTTACGCTAATTTAGCCCAACCAACACACTATTATAGCAATGTAAACACAACTGACAATACTACGGCCGCATCTTCAGCCATTCAACAGCTAAAACCACCATTGTTGGGAATATTTGGTGTTAAACGGCCTCCAGGAGAGTAGTTCCCATCAATTCGGTCATCTGTTGATCTTATGTTGACTGATAAAGCGACCTGTAAACAACTGGCTCACCGCTGGCTAACATGGCTAGCGTGCTCTCATGTCTGCACGCCCCTCTGCATGCATTAGCTCGCTGTGGCTAGCTAGCCATTACCGTGGATCATCATTGTAAACCGAAATAACTGTCCACTGCACAAATTAAACCACAGCCCAGGATGGTAGAACTCTAGGTTTGTCCGTGTCTTCACTTAAAAACGTTATTAGTTGTGTACTCGGCCGTAACAACGTGCAGAAAATTACCGCGCCAGAGACTTGCACAGACGAGACTTGATTGGTGGTCAGGCGCTGCTGTCCATCGCCACTTCCCGTAGTCGCCATCTTTGCTCCAAAATCCCAATTTTTAAGTTTGCCTTGTGTAGTGTTTGTTTGAGAAATAGGGTTTGCATGAGTAGAATACGTTTTAAACGATTTCTTTTGACACGCTTTGGATCAAGTCTAGTTTGCTGGAGAGCGTCTGTCTTCTTCTTAGATTTGCGTTTGTGCAGATATTAAATTCAAATTGCTCGCTACTGCCCCCAGTGTTAGAAAGCGTGTACTACCCCCAGAACACCAAATGGCAAAAACCATTACAATGTATTGAAGTTAAAATGATGAATTCAGTTACAATTCAAAACTAAGAAAATGTTCAATATCTTTTTTTCAAAATCAAATCGGGAGGAACTTTTGACGGTGTTTCAGTTTAATTAGTGACTGTGTTTACTGGTGACTTTGAATTTGTCTGAGGTTACCGTTGTACAGATGCATCTCAAAAAAATGGAATGTCATGAAAAACTTTACTTCTTTCTGAAAAATTCAAAGAGTGAAACTTCCATATAATATGGATTTATCACACACAAGGTGAAATATGCCAAGTTTTTCCTTTTTGTTTGTTTGTTGAGTCTTGATGATTACAGCTTTCAGTTCATGAAAATCAAAAAGACACAACCCTCCACATGAATTATGCTAATTTATGAACTCTGTAATCGGTCTGTAGTTCGCACAAATTATTGCATGTGACCTGGCATGTTATGATGCTCAGGCTGATAGCAGCCTTCAGCTCGTCTGTATTGTTGAGTCTGGTGTATCTTCCTCTTGACATTTCCCCATAGAATCTCTACGGGGTTCAAGTCAGGCCAGTTGGCTGGTCAATCAAGCCCAATAATACCATGGTCAGCAATCCAGTTTCTGGTAATTTTGGCTTCACTGTGGGCAGGTGCCAAGTCCTGCTGCAAAAGGAAATAATCTCCATAAGGCTTCTCAGAGGATGAAGCATGAAGTGCTGTAAAATCTCCTGGTAAACAGCTGAAAGTGTCGACTCTGGGCTTGATAAAGTACAGTGGACCAACATCTACTGATGATAGTGCACCTCAGACCAGCACTCACTATGGAAACTTAAAACACTGGACTTGAAGCACCTTGGATTCTGTGCCTCTCCAATCTCCCTCCAGACCACTGAGATTGCAATGGTCCAGTTTCTTTTTCTCCTAAGCCCAGGTGAGATGCTTATGACATTGTCTGTGGTTCAGGATTGGCTCCACACTGGGAACACAACACTTACAGGTTGTTTCCACCAAACGGTCCGGCTCAGTTCAGTGCAGAAAGGCACACATTTTTTTGCGCTTCCATAGAGCAAATGTTGGAAAGGGACCTAAAAAACCCACTTTTCGGTCCCCTTCCGTAGGGGTACCAATCTTAGGTCCATTTCCTGGACATATCTGTGTCGTGGCTCTTGATCCACAGACTCCAGCCTCAGTCAGGTCTTTGTGAGGTTCTCTTAAAGTCTTGAATCTGCTTTGTTTGACAATCCTCCAAAGGCTGAGCTTATCCCTGTTGCTTTTGCTCCTTTTCTTACCACACTTCTCCTTTCCAGTCAACTTCCCATGAATATGCTTCGATACAGACTCTGAGAACAGCCTGCTCTTTTAGCACTGACCTTCTGTGGCAAACCCTCCTCGTGGAGGATGACAGTGATTTTCAGGCTTCCTTCCATACAAAGTAAAGGCCTGATTATCAGATGGTTCTTAAGATTATCTTACCCAACTATCCTGTAGTGTGTGGTGTGTTACAAGTAAAAATTTTCCCTCTCTGACCTGATCAGGGGTGCTCCAACACCAAAAACCCTGTTGTGTATGATGGGCACCAAGGAACACCAAGCAGACACAGGCAGACCTGTGATGGGATATGGAGGATTAGCCAGTCAGGAAGCAGGCTAACTGAAGGAGGAGGTAAAACAAAAAAATAACCATGGCAACAACAGTACACAGCAGTGCCGTAGATGGTGCTGGTGAATGGGAAGCATGAAGTTGGATGGATGTCAGAAATGAAAGCGCAACTTGTTGATTTGTTAAGTTTGTGATCTATTTAATCTGTATCTACCCCACCCACCCCCTGTAATCTTTGCCGTATTATATCATGTGTATTCATCTTTTTTACTTATTTTTTTTTTATTGTCCTTGTTTTAATCTTTGCATTTTGAAAAGCACTTTGAAACCTTTTTTTTGTTACATTATATAAATATTATTTTTAACAAAACAAGCATTTCACATGTATTGTCAAACATACCATACCTGCAATGGACTAAGCATGTAGCATACAGCTAACAACAGTAGCCTCTTCACTCAAAAGTCACGTTTGACCATGCAAGATTTGGCGTTTTGAGAGATGAGACCAGGCTGCAAGTCTGGTAGTCGGTGAACAGCATTCATTAGTGTGTGGTGGGATATGAACAAAACTGTAAAATCAGTGACTATATGGTGATATGTGTGGGGTCTCTGACATTTGAAAAATTGGTTAAGGTTTTAAATATCTTTTATGTGTGGCACACTTTAGTTACAACAGACATCCACAGCCTGCATCACTCCCCATCTAGAGTTCCCTGCCTTACTCAATGCCAGTGTTTTATGGACCTTATTCATTTTTCTGATGAAGAATTGGAAAAATTGACCCAGACCAGAAGGGCCACACAGAAATTCTTTAACTCAAGTTAGTTTATGGCGGTTGCTTTATTCTTCTAATACCGTTGGAACTGGTGGGTCGCAACCCAAAAATGGGTTGTGGAGCAGTTTTCGGTGGGTTGCAAATGTGTCTTGTAATCTATCTATCAAGAACATGCAACCATACTTATTTTACTGTTTTATTGTGATAATGGGCAAATTTAAATGATTTGTCAATATTTCAACTTATCTCCTTTTCTTGCAATAAAAGAGCTGCTTTACCGTGTTAATGAATTAATTTCTCGAGATCTCTGGAAAATTGGCTAAAATCTACACATTATCTGGAAAAGAGGGTCGTAAAACATGTCAGTTTTGCCCTGCCTCCTGTTCCTGTCGGAAATTCTGTTTCATCCAAGATCTTAAGTGAAACATTTTTATTTACTAAATGTGCATTGTTGAAAGTTTTTGGAAATTTTGGTCACGATTTGTCATCAAAGATATTGGTGGGTCCTGAGGCAAAACTAGTTGAGAAACACTGGTATAAAAGATATGTTTACCTTATGTAAACCACATGTTAGTTATAAAACTAGAAAACTGAGCTGAAATAACTAACTATATAGGCCGACTTAATGCTCTGGAATACACTGCTTGACCTTTGGTTTTTCACTTATAATTGATTCTTATTTCTAGTCATTTAAACCATTTACAGATGATATTTTCGAAATCCAAGACCACATGCCATGTAATGTTTTAAGTATAAAGGTCATAAAGCACATATCACAAGAACCTTTCCCTACAACTATGTGCTTTTAATCTGAATATCAAACTTGAACACAATCCCTGTGTATTTGCATTCATTGAATATATAGTCATAATGCCCTATATTCTGTTTCAGTCGTTTTACCATTGTGTGTAGTTACTACAATAAGGCATTCATCTCCAAATGGACAGTATATTGCCTTAAAATAATCAGTAGATGGGCTGAAAGTTTGACCAAAAATCTAACAAATTTCATACATGAAACTATTTTCACAAAATATCAGAAATAAAAACTTGACACACTGCTTTTCAAAACCAATGATTTATTTACAACTGTTTGTATCACATGATTGATGCTGCTCAGCTTTTGTTAGTGTTAGTTGTTCCACCACTGTCTCTTTGTCTGGCTACATGCTCTGGTATGTTTGCTGATGGCTTGATCTGATGCTGCTGATGATCTGCCCTGGGCCTAGTGTCCGGATGTCATGGATCAAACTGATGTCAGGGTAAGAGTCCCTCATAATCTTCTCTGGGGGGGCACGGTAAGTGACAGAAACACCAGAGGCCAGAAGACGATCCAAACCCCCCGGCTACATCATAGAAGAGCATCGCATCTCCAAAACCTGAAAAAAATATAAAAGACAAAAATACCAAAACACATCAGTGTTGTTTTAATTCATTTATGTCAGTTTGTGAAAACAAAATTAAAAGAATATACCTGAACCAGATCAGACATCATTATTTTCTTTGAGCAGTCCTCCATGAAGCTATAGCAGATGTAACCCGGGAATCCGACCTGTGGGTACAGGAAAAAGATGAGGGCCCAGTAATTAAAACAAACAATCTTCTGCAAGTGTGACAGCTGATGACCTACCTTGCGTCCCTGCAGATGTTAAATTTGCCAACAGCAACAGAACTTTTCCTCAAATATGTCAGCAGCTGGTCCTGGATCGCTGTATAAGCTTCATGGATGACTGACATGAGGTATGAAGACTGTACTGCTTGGTAAGTTGTCCTCTTTGGTAGCAGCAACTTCTCTGAGATTTCAGTCTCTGTTGTGCCGGTGAAAAAAAAAATCTGCTGAGCAGACGAAGTGGACATTCCTCTGACATCAGGATGAAACTGCCACACTCCACTGTGCCCACCTAGACACCTCCACTAAATCCTTATCTGGATTCAAAATGGGCAACACCACACTGATGACAGGTTTTAAAAAGTTGCAGAAGATGCAACTCATTTACAATCCAGCATCTCATGTCTCCACCTGCCAAAACAACCAAATCAGAGCTGGATGTCTGAAAGGAGGAAGATTTGCTGCTGGACGAAAGAAATATGTCACTGTCTTCTTCAGCTGGTGCACCGTCTGAGCTGCTGCTACTCTCAAGCATCTTAGAGGACGTTTGTCTCCAGCCGTTGAGCTTCCTCAGTGAGCGGCTGCAGACAGAGTTGCAAAACAGTTAGACCTATGTTCTGAAATACATGTGATATATAAGGAAATTGTGTTTGGTAGATTATGTCTTTGTTATAATGCTTCTTGATAATAAATCTTATACTGTTGGAAAGTCTGTTCATCTCCCTTTTAAATGGTGCCACATTTGTAAGGAACACCGTTTGTGGGATGAGCAGCAGAGCAATGTGCCAAATCTTCTCTGCAAATGCCAAACAGCTTATTCTGCCATTGACTCTTGTTTTGTGTTGTTTATAGGCATATTGGAAAATTAATATTCATTTAACAAACAGAGGCCTCAGCGGCATGTGGAAGAACCATTCACACCAACAGCTTGGCACCTCTTTCTCCATCGGCCTGGTCACATACTGCTCAAAACCAGAGTCAATAGCCACTGCAATAAACAGGCTTTCCAATAGTAGAAGACACAGGTGTCAAAACTCAAGGCCCGGGGGCCAAATCTGGCCCGCAAGATGATCTCATATTTCTGTTAAAACTGGCCCATCGGTTTGAGGTCTGCAGATCTCCTCCAGTATAAAAATGTTAATTTATCCTTGATGATTTAAGATATCCTTGTTAAGTCTAAATCGTAAAAAAAATAAGGAGTAAAAATATTTAGATAAGAAGTCAGGAATGTGGAATGAATTTGTGTTTTAAGTTCAAGTTTTCAATTTAGCATCTCACAATTAGGACTCAAACTTAGGATTTTGACATTCAATTTCATACAGCACTTCAACTCATAATTTTGACTTATATATTTTGAGCTTTAAGATTCATGATTCTAATTTTTAAGTGATATTTTGACCTTTTTAATAAATTAGATTATATTTTACCTCATATTTTCAACTCCAAACTTTGACTTCATAATCCAATGTTTGACCCTTCAGACTCACAATTTAAAATTTGAATCATATTTTGACTTTCAATTTTTAATTTCATTTCATATTTGACCTTTTAACTCGTGATTTTGAATTTCTTTCTAATATATTTGCCTTTAAAAACATTTTTCAATTTCATGTTTTGACCTTCTTGAACTAATAAATCTACTTTTCTCAGGCTGTGGGCCTTTTAACTTATCTTTTTAACTTTTTAAATGTCAAAATCGTTAATCATCAGTGCTAAGTTTTTTTTTTCCATATTTTATTACCAGTGAAACAAGGTTGACAGTTTATGGTTTAAAAGTTGACCCTGTTAGGCCCTCAGCTTAGTCCTGAATCCAGAATCCGGCCCCTGCTGTGATTGAGTTTGACACCCCTGGTATAACATTTATTTGCATGAGGCATTATATCAACAAATAAATAGTCTATGAAACATAAATTTCCTTACTTTTGGTGCTAAGTTCATTAATTCTTATGTGATGATAGTTTGAACTGAAGCTGCAAACTCTCTTATTAGTGACAGTATTTCATCTTCACCAGAGTGATTGCTGTCTGTGACATATCAATGAACTGAAGATGGCTCCATATGTTTACCTTTGCTTCAGACCTCACAGCAGGACAGTAAAAGTAAGCTCCAGAGGTTGATGGTCTCTCTCCTGGGAGGCGATGTTCAGGGCTGTCAGAGCAAGTTTAACTTTGATCCAAATGTGGTGGCTTGATGGCTCAGAGTTGAATCCTTCTTCGGAGTTGACTGTAGGTCCGCAAGAAACTGTTTATCATGGCTTGTGCTTTGCAATTCACATACTTCTAAGTCTAGCGTTTCTACACAGTACCAAGCCAACATTTCCGTCATAAATGCGAACTAATACCCCCAATGTAAACCACTGCGGTAGGTGTGAATATGATAATTGTTTACAATCATACATAATGAATAGGACAAAACCTCATCAGGTTTCACATCTGCTTACCTCAAATATTGGAACAGCGGAGTTGTTCAACCTGTGAGTGTCTTCTACATAATCCTTTTCGGTAAAATGAGCACTACAGACCAGATATTTTCTCAGTGCAGCGGGTGGAGAGTTGATGTCCATATTCAGGACAGCGAGCCAAAGTTTACGGAGGCCGATGTCACGCAGCGGAATGTGGTGAAATCTGTACGGAGTCCAGGCGGTTTGCTTGTTTGAACAGCCAGGATAAACACAAGTACGGACCATTTTCTAATTCCTCAGAAAACGGAATAAAAAAAGACACTCTATGAACGCCAGTCACCGATGCTTGACCCCGCCACACTCTTCTTTTTTTCGTTCTTCTTCTTCTTCTTCTCCTTCCTGTACGGGTTGGTAAACGACTTCAAAGTGCAATCCCGCCACCTACTGGACTGAACAAATCCTTACACCCTGAGCTCACTTGTTATGTGTCCCTAATGTCTAATGCCATTCAAAGTGATGGTTCCAGAGCCTGCATCTTCTTATAATTGGTGCACCTTAAAACTTAATGATCTAAGACGTTGGTTTTCAAACTTTTTCTGCCCAAGGCACACCTAAAATTAAGCCAAAATCTATGGATACAAAATAGACTCTTTCAATAATGACAGTCAAGGCTGCCTATAAGGGGGGATAATGGGGAGAGCTGTCTGGGGCCCAGCCAACTGAGGTATCATGGAGGTCAGCAAAACCATGGCCCTTTGTTAAAGGGATACTTCAACATTTTGGCAAATTCGCTGAGAAGCCCCTGACTGCAGTGTGCAGTTCAGGCGGCGCTCAACCTTCAGCATTTGACTTCACCCATCTCAACGTTCCATACACCAATCCCGTCCAGTCTTGTTACATACAACTTCACTTCATTTTGCAACCACTTTTTTACCCTGTCTCCCGCTCTACTTGTACTGTACTTGTAATTTCTCCCGATTATCCTCCTATTTTTAAGTTTGGTCCTTTCATCTCTAATATTTTTCAAGTCAAAGCAAGTCCTCTACTTGTGCCTTATACCCAAACCTCAAAAACATCCACCCCTCTCCCTTTAGTTGGTTTGATCCAAAGACGCTCCATGAGATCCTCTCTGACTGCAGGTTACACAGACACATAGGTAGCTGTGTGTGACTTGTTGCCGAAGAGTTTATTAGAGCATCAGCTCTTTTTAAAAAATGTGTTAACGTGATATGTGATGAGTTATACTGGTTGGTTAAAGAGTTTATTCATCCTGTGGTTTAGCCCTGTTCTCGTTATCTAACATAAGTTCTGGCATGCTTTAACGTAGCATCCTCTAATATTCATAAGGAGAGTTTAGAGCAGCTAAAAGTAAAGAGGCTGACTGTTACTATCACGACTGACTTTCATAAAAAGCGTCTTGTCTACAATGTCTACTCTGGACCATATCCAGCCGTCTTCCTCCTCCCTCCTCTCATCCACAAACAGCTGAAACCTCGTTTCTGCCTCTCTCCCTGTCCCTCCCCTACTCTTCCAAAAAAGAACTCCTAATCAGCTAAAAAACACCTAAATTTCTCTCCCACTCATCTACAGAAACTCCAAATCAGTAAATACCTTCTTAAATACCGCTAACAACATTAAGCTCCAACTCAGCCAATGGAATGGCGACACTGGGCAGCGTTGAGCTCCGCCCCGAACTGCACACTGCAGTCAGGGTCTCTTGAATTTGCCTATTGCCACAATCTCTTAACCTTGCAAAGCAGATGGATACGCCCATTTTCGTGTTCTTCACCAGTGAATCCATCTTGCAAAGCTCCCGTCTGAACCATTTGGGCCTGGTTAGAAAGTGAGGGGACCAATCAGTGACGAGGGGCAGTACTTTCAGAGTCGTGACGTAAACAAGCAGCAACAAGAGGCTGGTGCAATTATGGCGGAAGAGATTAGCGTGGATGCTGCTAAAGCATAAGTTTTATCAGAACTTGACAACAATTCTTCATTAAGAGAAGAAAAAAGAACAGCAGTGAGTTGTTTTCTTTTCAAAACGACAAAAGTCGAGCACTTACATGTCTATAGTTATTGGTCCGTAGAGATGTGACAGACAGAACGTTCATCCAATCACACTCTGGGTTTTTTCAAAGCCTCTGCCTTTTCTCAAACGTTTCCTATTGAAGTTTTCCCAGATGGATGTGTGTGTCAGGTTAATAATCCCTATAGTCTTAATAATAGGTTTGTAACCTTTAGTTGTTGGTGCAAGCTGTTTTTAGATCAGCGGGGCTGAGATGTAGCTGCTCAGCTAACACTACGGAGACATATGGTATTTCCGGCTTTCCCTCATCAAATACACAATCCAACAACTCCAAAATGCTCTCGTGGAAAAGTTGTGACCTGCACATTCACCACACTATGAAATAATCATGGAACATCATGAGACAGAGTTGTTTTAGAGGCAAATGCAAAGCCGGAACTACACTCCAAACATGGCTGCAGGGCGGAGTGATTTCAAAAACGCATGTTTAGTGCAGGTACTTCCGTCAACAAAACTTGAGAAACCTCCTTAGTTATTCACTATGTATTTTGTACCTAGAACAAGGGGCTCTGGTTCACACTCCAGCATAGTAGGCGGCGGTAATGCACCTTACCGGTGGTTGCCACCGGCCATTAAACTACAAGAAGAAGAAGAAGAAGAAGAAGAAGAAGAAGAACAAAACTTGAGAAGTCTGACACAGGGAGAACATGCTCACCCCACACTCCACACATTTTTCCAAAATGACCAGTAATGCCAGTCACTTTATTAAGCTCTGGGCAAGAACTTATTCATAATTCAAAGACAATAACAACATTTGCATTTTAGTGTCGTTCACCCTGCTAAGCAGTTGTAGGCTAATGCAGGGGTTCTCAACCTTTTCAGCCCGTGACCCTAAAATAAAGGTGCCAGAGACCAGGGACCCCCACTGTACCTGAAGGTGGTTGAACACAGCCATTAAGAATGGTCATGTGCAGACACTGCTGCCCATAAGGGGGGATAAATGAGGGCTTTCTGGGACCCAGCCTAACTGGGGGCCCATGGAGGTCAGGAAAATCATGATCCATTGTAAAGTTAGCTAGATATCCATATTCATGTTTTATATTTAACCTGAATAATAACCACTCTTAACATAGCAACAAATATTTTTCATTTGTGCTGTAGTATATTTCTTAAAAATGTTAATCCCTTTTCTAAAAAACAGAATTAAAATAGTAAAAAATGTGCAAAAAGGTGGTGGGAAAGGTGGTTAAATAGGATTTGAGAAGTAGCAGAAATGTGTTATAAGTGGCATAAATTTATTAGCAGTGGAAAAAATAGCAAAAAATGGCTAAAATGGGTTGAAGCGGCAAAAACAGGCACAAAAAGTGGTAAAGGGTATTAAAAAGTGGCAGAAATAGGTTTAAAGTGGCAAAAATTGATGAAATGGAATTAAAAAGTGCGAAAACCTGCTTTAAACTGGCAAAAATGGGTCAACTGTGGCAGATAAGTAGGCAAAAAAAATTGACGGAAATGGGTTGAACTGGTCAAAATGGGCAATTCTAACAGTGAAATGTGATTGAAATGGGCAAAAATGGGCAGGAAATGTGATAAAAACGTGTTGATAATGGCAATAATGGGTCAACAGAGGCAACTATACACGGAAAGTGGCAAAAGTGTATCAGAAGTGGCAAAAGGCATTAAAAAGTGCTGTAAAGGGTTTAAAATTGATTAAAAATGGTTAACAGTGGCAAAAATGTGTTTAAATTGGCAAAAATTGTTGGTAAAAAGCAACGAAAAAGGGTTAAAACGTGGCCAAAATAAATATAAAGTGGCAAAAATGGGTCCAAATTACACAAAATTGATGAAATGTGGCAAATAATGGTAAAAAAGTTGGGTGAGAAAAAAATCATCTCAAAAGTACTCTCCATTTTTTTAAGCCATCTGACGACCCCCTCTTAGTGTTTCGCGACCCCAATGGGGTCCCGACCCCAAGGTTGAGAACCACTGGGCTAACGTTACTCAACATGAAGGTACAGCAGAGAGATTAATGAGTGAAAAAACACAGTAGTCACTTACCATGTCTGCTTTCTTTGTAATGCCGACTGATGGCATGGCAGTATCTTTCAAGCGTGTATTCCCGTAGTCCTCTGGTAAAAAGTGGTCGGAGCACACAAACATTTTCCGGACCATTTCTACAGGAGTGTGAGGATCGATGTCCAGCAAAATAAGCCATTGTTTCATCCTTTCCTTATCTGTGGTTGGTATGTGGTGAAACTTCACGATGCTCCATTTCTTCGGCTTGTTATCGCAACATTTTACAATACAAGTATAAACCATGATTATGTACGATGATGCACAACACTCTGCAAACTTTATCAATCTTTTCCAAAGTTTCTGCTGGTCCAGCCGATGATACTCCTGGTGAAACCAAGTAGTGGTGATCGATAAATCGATATTTACCAAGTACCCTTTTGGTATCGATCCCTTCAGCAAAGTATCGATACCAAATGAGTACTAGAAAGCACGTCTCCACACCTGCCTGTCTCTCCTCAAAACTGTTTTGGTTTTCCTGCCAGTCCGTGTCACGTGACTTTGGAGACCAATCGGACATGTCGATCCTGTCGTGCCATGTGACTTTGAGGACCAATCATCAATGAGTAACAGATTTCAGCAACTCCACTTGCTGGCATAGAAGTCATTTTATTTTATAGTCTGTGGTGTAACCTGGCTGTCTTTCTCACTCAATGTGGTCAAATTTCAAAACTGTAAGAAAACATAAAAAATAAAAATAAATACTGAGACCACATTCCAGTACCATAAAATGTATAAAGACCAAATTGTAGAACCATAACGAGATAAATATTTCTATGAGAATCTTTGATGACTTGTATTTCTTACATTTTTGTATCAAATTAGTGGGCATAGGTAGCTAATATAGCCCCACTATCTGAATTTTTAAAAAATAAAGGAATTGGTTATGTTGTGGATATTTTAATTCTTTGAATAAGTTTGTGCTATGCTTGTAGTTTATTTATTTATCTTATTTTCTACCTGCTTAAACATTTTAATTTAATTGAAGTTTCTCCCGAAATGAATTTCTGAATGACCTGCATACACCTTTTTAACTGCCTGAAATGTGTAACTTTTGAAAGTTTGCAAGACCAATATTTTATTCTTTCTTCAAAATTATCAGTATCAGTATCAAAGTATCTGTATCATATCGAATTAAAAAACACTGGTATCGCCCATCTCTAAAACCAAGTAACTACGGCACTGCCTGAGGTGCACACTGTGTCACTCCGCCCAGTGGATTACTTAAGAAAGTAGTTCCGAGTATTTGCTTCATGTGTTCTAATGTTACATAATTATACGTTATTACTTCATAGCGTGGTGAATGTGCAGGTCACAACTTGTCCATGAGAGTGTTTTGGAGCCGTTGGATTGTGTATTTGATGAGTTTGATGAGGGAAAGCCGGAAATACCATATGTCTCCGTAGCATTGGCAGAGCAGCTGGCATCTCAGCCCCGCCGATCTAAAAACAGCTTGCACCGACAACTACTCCTAAGACTGTAGAGATTATGACAATGGGCGAATTTGCCAAAATGTTGAAGTATCCCTTTAAGTTAAACTATGATTACTGATATATTTAACCCAAATAATGAACTTTCTTATCAAAGCAACAAAAATCATCTTTATTTCTTTATGCTTTGGTAAGATATAGCCTTCTTAAAAATGCTATCCCATTTAAACAGAACACCTTTTTATTGGTAATATTAACAATGTTGATAGAGACACTGAACTAAATGATTAGGAAAGTTATGTCAACTTCATAGCGAGGTCATAATGTGCAGAAACATCAGGATGCTGGAAAATAAAATGGAAGAAACTGAGACAGCTTTTGGTTGAGAAGAACTGGATAACTGTGAAAAAAGACAACATATATGTTGATGAGGAAAACTGGGCGGGAAAAGTGGCAAAAATGGGTTGAAAAGGTTTATTTTTGTGAATGTGGCAAATTTGGGGGAAAAAAGTGCTCAGCATAAATTAGCAGAAAGAAAAAAAGGAAAAAAAAAAGGTTTAAAGTGGCAAAAATGGGGGTTAAAGGTGAGTTTAAAAATTCAGAAAAAATTACAATAATAACTAAAGTGGATGAAAAGGTTAAAAAAAGAGGGCAAAATGGGTTAAAATTGGCAAAAAAAGGTTAAAAACAATGAAAAAAATTGGCAAAAAAGGTTGCAAAAATTGCACAAAAGAGTTTATAAGTTGGCTAAAATAGGTTATGAGTGGCAAAAAGTATAAATTCCAATGGCACACCTAGACTTTCCGCAAGGCACACCATTTGAGAACCACTTTCCTGTAGTGTCCACCCATAATTTTAAGTGTACTGTTCACTCCTGTGTGATCAAAATCTCATTCTTGAATAAATGTCTTCTACCTTTATTTTTTATGAATTTTTCTAATTTCACCTTTTTTTTTATACTTTTATACTTATACCCCTTTTGCAAGTTTATCATTGTAAAACTGGTGCAAATAAACTTCAGGAATAGTCTTTAAAGGCCTTTGCAGATTGAGTCTAAATGTTAAAAACGACAAACAATCTTCTGTTGCATTAATCGTCTTAAGCTGACGACACCTCTGATGCCTCCTTTTGTCTGATGTTAAAACTCCCTATGACTGACTGCAGACTCTTTTAGTCATGGTAGATTTAATTCTACTGAGTCCAGGATCCCTCAACCTTTAACATAAGATGTAATGTGCAGGCTAATGCAGAGGTTCTCAAATGGTGTGGCAGGGCACACTAGTGTGCCTTAAGGCAAGTCCAGGTGTGCTGTGGGAATTTGTACCGTACATTATTACTGCAGCTTTATGGCAAGTACTGTAACCAGACCTGCCCACAGACCTGGACCCCTGAAAAACCCCAGAGAATGGGACCTCCCCAGTTGTGATTCATTGATGATATCAGTGCATGTACGGTACTATTTGTCTCAAAGACCATCCAGCATCATGAAGTGCTTTAATGCGGACTCTTTCATTTTCAGTGAGCTCTCCACGTTTCACCATTTTAAACAGGAATGAGGAGTTTCAAACGGAATTCACCCTTTTATACCCAAATTTGAGCCGGCTCACTGGGCTTCTCTGAGAAGTCAGAAATTAATCAAGCATAACATTCAACCGCTAAAACTCATTATTCTGTTCAGGAATGCAAGTAAATAACTATAATTTGGCATATTAAACAAGAAATAATAATGTGCTTTACTATTTTGTCAGTTATTTGTAAATCAGTAAATTTGAAAATTCATGGATAACAATAATAATTATATTTTAGCATTAAAGATATCATTTGGGTTAAAGATCTTCTTTATATTGGTGTATTAACCATTGCAGAAAGATTTGGTTATTACCAATGCTGTTAATTTAGGGCTGCTGTGGCATAAACCTTACTTTGGTTAGGGTTAGGGTTGTCAAAAAATTTGTTAAGCACTGTGTTGGATCAGTAGCATTGGTGCTAGCATCCTGGCTATCAGTTACCTCAATAAGAGCTGAAAAGCATGGCAAGCTATTATTGGATTGAAATTGGTGTTTAAAATATTGATTCATGCTAGTTTTAACCAAATTAACAATTTTTCTACCCATTTTTGCAACAGCTTTTGACAAGTTAAACCATTTTACTGCTTTATTTCCCGCACTTCTGCCACTTCTTATTACTACATTTGACCAATTTTTTCCACTTTTTTGAAACTTTTTGCCACATTTAACCTATTTTAGCTACCTTTTTGCCACTACCAATTTTGCTGTTGTTTGGCCATTTCTCAACCCATTTATGCCACCTTTTTTTGCAAACTTTTGCCCACTTTGGCCTTACTTTGACCACCTTTTTGACCAATTTTGCCCTTCTTTATTACTTTCAAGCAATTTTTACACCATTTAGCCCTTTAGGCTACTTGTAACCCTTTTTTGCCACAATTTTGACACTTTCAACAAGTTTTTGTCCATTTTATCCCATTGTTTGGCCACTTTTTTTTTATTTGCCAATTTATGCCCATTTTTGCCTTTTTTTAAACCACTTTTAACCCATTTTTGCCAGCTTTTACACACTTTTGCCATCTCCATGATCCCCCAGTTGGCCGGGCCCCAGAAAGCTCCCATTTACTTCCCCTCATAGGCCACCTTGACTGTAACATAATTTAAAAAGTCTATTTTGTATTCATTTGATTTTGGCTTAACCTTAGGTGTGCCTTGGGCAAAAAACATTTGAAAATCACTGGACTAATGGATGGATAGACATCTAAATTTCATCTTCATTACATTTTGCTCCATCTAGTTTATTATGTGAAAAAAACGCAAACATTCTTAATTTATCAAAAACATGCTTTAATAGCTAGACTCTGAAACCATGAAACAGTAAAATTTTTCCCATTAATACAGTCAAAATATCTTTGCAATGTTAGAAGGTTTAACTCAGAAAATGAAACAAAGAACATACATTCACAAATACTTTAAGAAATAAAGTACATGTATATTTACACATGATCATATTTATCTTCAGCCCCCGTATTTACTGTATGGACTATTTACATTAACTATATGGAAACTTTACATTAACATCTGATTTATATCTATAATATAGCAGTGCTGTTTGGGCTGTGATGGCCGTGGTAGAGAGGGTAAGATAAAAACAATCCAGGCCTCAAAATGTACAACAGACAGGGCTGTCCGTATACTATTGACCACATAGGAGAACAGTTGGGGATGTTGTTTTAGAGTTTAATTGTCTTTGGCGCCACCTGTTGGATCTTAGAAGTTATTTTACCGTCCAACTCATCCATGAAGCCCTCATCCACAGACTCACTGTCTGCCTCCTCTCCTTCTGCCTCCGTGGGCAGAAACACGTGAAGCTGAGTGCGAGATGGAGCCGTGACAGCGACCTGAGCGGGGCGTTCACTGCAGCTCAACAGACAAGGCTTGCCAACCACAGACAAAGGCTCGTCCAGAGACAAACCATTGTGGGACTTCATCCCTGAAGATCTGAGGTCACCATGAACCATCTCTGAGCCCAGGGTCGGGTTGTGTGAATGACGCCTCGCTGGTCTGGGTTTGGAGCTGGGCTGGATGGCCTTGGTGAAGTGAATAAAAGCTGGTCTGCTGCAGGTCAGGCTCTGTTGCTGGTGAGCCTGGCTGGTCCTGGCAGGGAGGCAGGTTTTACAAGGGTACATGATGGATGACTTTGAAAAGGGTGGAGGAGGTGGAGGTCGCTTTTGTAAAACGCTGGGGCGACGGTTGTTGGAAAATCTCTCAAATAGGACATTGTCATTTGTTGTGAGGAGGGACGGCTCACTGATGCTGCAGAGACAGAAAAACAAGAGATAGTGACAGAGGGTCAGTAGGAATAGTTTCAGACAAGCTTGCAACAATGGTCACACTTTGAGTCAACATGATAGGACTAAATGATGGCGATGCACTGAAAAATGGGGAATCTAACACGATACAAGTCATCCTACAGGCAGTATTTACATGACCTTACTCTTATTATAAAAGAGGTTAATTCATAAGGGCCAAAAACATGAATGTTCTTTACAACTCTTCTGTTCCTTAAGTTTTGCAGGTTTCCAAAAGACCAAGACAGCAGAAGAATGTGGCTGTCAGCTTTGTAAGCCTGCAGTAAGACACAGCATGTTTGTTGCTAAATGCTAAAATTAGCATTATAACATGGTTTGTGAGTGGCAGTGAGATTAAAAAAGTGCCATAACACTGGAGGGCAGTGGTAAATGCTGCAAATTCAGAGATATAAGCCTTAAAAGTGGCTTAATGCAATAACTTAAAGGATATGTACAGTTTCTGTGGCATATATGCCATTATTCTAGTAGCTTCTATGTAACCTCATTAGCATTTATGCCATCATTTTACTAGCTTCTGTGTCATCACAGTGGCATATATGCCAAAATTTTAGTGTCCTCTTTGACATCTCACTGACAAATGTGTCATTACTTTAGTGGCTTCTGTGTAAACTAAGTGGCATATATGCCATTATTTTAGTGGGTTCTGTCTCATCAAAATGGCATTTATGACTTTAATTCAGTGGGTGTGGTGTCTTCTCAGTGGCATATATGCCATTGTTTCAGGGGCTTCTGGCTCATTAAGTGGCATATATGCCATTTTTCTAGTTGGTTTAGTGTCTTCTTATTGGCAAATATCACATTCAGTTGCTTATGTGTAAACTAAGTGGCATATATACCATTATTTTAGTGTGCTGGTGTCTTTTCATCGGCAAATATGACATTTTAGTTGCTTCTGTGTAATCTAAGTGGCATATATGCCATCAAAGCAGCACTTTTGCCATTATTTCAGTGGGTTTGGTGTTTCCTCAGTGGCATATATGCTATTATTTCAGCGGCGTCTGTCATCTTAGTGGCATATACTGTATGCCATTATTTGAGTAAGTTCAGTGGCATATATGCAATGATTTCATTGGTTTCCATGTCATCTCAGTGGCAGTTATGATATTATTCTAGTAAATTTGATGTCATCTAATTGGCATATATGCCATTATTCCAATAAGTGTCATCTAAATGGCATTTGTGCCATTATTCTAGAGGGTTTAATGTCTTCTCAGTGGCAAATTTGATATTTCGGTTGCTTCTGTGTAAACATAGAAGCATATATGCCATTATTTTGGTGGCCTCTGTATCATCTCAGAGACAAATATGCCATTAGATTACTGACTTCTCTGTTATCCAAGTGGCATATATGCCATTATTTTAGTAAATTCAGTGTCTACTTGGTGGCATATGTGCCATTAATATATGACATTATTTTAGTAGATTCCGTGTCCTCTCAGTTGCATATTCCATTATTTCATGGGCTTCTGTATAATTTTATTGGCATATATGCCATTTTTGTGGGTTCAGTTTCACGTACTGTATTTTCCTATTTCAGTGACTTTGTGGCGTTCCGGTGGCAAACATGCTGATACTTTAGTATCATGTTTCCCTTTAGTGGTGTATATGCAGTTACCTCTGAAATCTTTTAGCGGCATATAAGCCATTATTTCAGTGACTTCTGTGTTGTGACAGTCTGACATGTCATTATTTTAGCAGCTTTTGTGTCGTTATGTTTGCATTTAGGAAACTTAATAATACCAAACTTATTGTCAAGGTCAAGAAGAATTTCAGGGATCCCCGGTGCAGTAGGACTTATCCTCCGGTAACCATGGATGTCTGAACAATATTGATTTAAATAATTTATTTAACTATCCCAACTTGGACCAAAATGACGGACTAGTTGACTCCCAGACCAATCAGACCTTGCTGTTCCTCTTCATTTATTAGATGGTTATTCAAACCCTGCTCTACCCGGGTGAGCGGAGGCCATCAAACACTCCTTGTGACAGTGACGGACGTTTGTTTGTGTGTGTGGTTAAGAGCTTAAAGCGTGTGAATGTGCGGCCTCACTCAGGTTTCTGCCTCCTCTGAGTTAAGCCACTGCAGGTGCTGCATCAGGCGACGGATCATCTTCCACACCTGAGATTTATGACACACTGTTCTCTGGGCTTCTGTGCTCAAAGCAAACCCGTGAGGGGGAGGGGAGGGAGAAGTGGCCTACATTATGCTATCAAATTGGGGCGCAGCAGAGAGGAAACAATTACACTGTAATTCCAGTCAAGCGTTGAAGCCGCACTTTGACAGGTACTTTAGCTGAAATGAAAAGTGGAGACAGTGGAGATGGGAGATGACGTACAGGCGATTAATCACATTCAAATACACAGAGATGATGATACAGCAGGATCACGATTACAGGATACATACGGCAAGCTCATGACATCCTGCTGTCCTTTATCACTGACAGATCCTGGTCACTCACTGCCTGGCTTCAATCTTTAAGATGCATTTTAACTTTAACTTTACATGCTTAATAAAGAGCACACCTAACAACTATTTTATAAGGCCAAGAATTCAGACATTTTAAAAACCTTTCAATCCTTACAGCCAGGGTGGAAAGAGTACAAGAACAGTGTACTCGAGTTAAAGTACAGAAATAGTAGTGGATAATGTCAAGTCACCTTTTATAGGTAAGCAAAGGAGTACCCCAGGGTCCCATCTTTGGGCCCCTCTATATAAATGACATTGCAGAACAAATGGGAAATTGTAAAATCTACCTTTTTTGCAGACAATTCGATGTTATTCTCTACTACCACCCCTCCAACAGTCAAACCCTCCCACAGCTACAGACTGATTTAAACTTTTTCAAACAAACTCTTGTTCATTTCACACTAATGCTGAACCCCTAAAAAATCAAAATATGTGATTTTCTGTAGACAGAACTTTGAGCCCATTAATGCTGTGTTGACATTAGATCAGTTTTAACACTGAACTGTCCAACAGTTCAAATACCTGGGTATCTGGTTAGATTAGGATTTGACTTTTAGGTGCCACATTTCAAATTTAGTTGGGAAAATAAGGCCTCACATTGGTTTTCTTTACAGGAAAAAATCCTGCCTTAGGTGCTGAACTAAAGGATAAATAGATTTTTTAAAAGTAAAGTTACTATAGTATAGTTTACATAAACAGATGTAAAAGCTTTATCATAAAGCTTACTCAGTATTGAGTCATAATTTTGGATAAATAAGGAAGCAGGGTTGAAAAGGAGAATATGATCTTTCCATCACACAAGTGCAAAAATAAGGAGATTATAAACCTCAAACGATCTTGAACAATTGAAGTCACATCTTTGATTTTTTTTTTCTTATAAGTGCAATGCAACAGTAAGTTTTGGATGTAATGTAAAACTGTTATCTCACTCCATGCTACTAATTATCATGTCATAGCATTGTCTTAACCACTTTTACCTAGATTATGAATAGCTAAGCATTAACATGTAAATTTAAAGAAAACCAATGATACTTGTTCCCTAATGAAAGAATAAAGACTCAGTGAAGAACCCATTTATTGGCTTAATGTTGGCCGCTGGCTGTAACTCCAGCATCAGGTCTGAAGAGAGTAAAAAGTACTCAACATCTCCAGTTTACAGAGACAGACTGGGAAACTGGGCAAGTGTCGGGAGGAGGGTCCTGCTATGGGCTGTAAGGGCCGCTCAGAATGTTTTATATTTTCCAATGATTAAAAAATAAAAAGATTAAAATAACACAAAAATGCTAATAATTGTATTTGACATTCATATTAAAAGATTTATGAATCTCAAAACATTTAAGATCAACCAAATTCATGGTTTAATCAGGACATTTTCTCTCATCCTCATGGTTTTGAGATGATTTCTTTTAGTGAGAGAGAAAAAGCCATCCAAACCTACCTGACTCTATGTGAAAAAGTAATTGCCCCCTTGTTGAATCATGAATTAACTGTGATTAGTCACAGTTTTTGGAAAGCTGAGTTAAATTTCACTATCCACACCCAGGCCTGAACACTGTTAGACCTGTTGAATCCAGAAATCCCTTATATAGAAGCTGTCTGACAAAGTGAAGTAGGCTACAAGATCTAAAAAAAAAAAAAAAAAACCCAAAACACCACAATCCAAAGAAATTCAAGAACAGATAAGAAACAAAGTCACTGACATCGATCAGACTGGAAAGGGTTACAAAACCATTTCCAAGGCTTTGAGATTCCAGTGAAATTCAGTGAGAGCCATTGTCCACAAATGGAGAAAACTTGGAATGGTGGTGAATCTTCCCAGAAGTGGCCAGCCTACCAAAATTACTCGAAAAGAGCAACAATGACTCATCCAGGAGGTCACAGAAGAACCCAGAACATCCAAAGACCTAAAGACCTCACTTAACTCAGGTAAGGTCAGAGTTCATGATTCAACAGTAAGAAAGACACTGGGCAAAAATGGCATCCATAGAAGTGTACCACTGCTGACCAAAAGGAACACAAAGACTTTTAGGAAAATATTCTGTGCACTGATGAGACAAAACTTTTTAGAAGGTGTGCGTCCCATTACATGTGGTCTAAAACTCACACAGAATTTCATTAAACGAAGAACATCCTGCCAACAGTCAAACATGGTGGTGACAGTGTGATGGTCTGGGGCAGCTTTGCTTCTTCAGGACCTGGACAACTTGCCATAACTGATGGAACCATGAATTCTGCTCTGCACCAGAAAATCCTAGAGAATGTCCAGCCATCAGTTTGTGACGTCAAACTCAAGAGCACTTGGGTCATACAGCCGGACAATGATCATACACACCTGCAAGTCCGCCTCTGACTGGCTTTGAAAAACTAAATGAAGGTTTTGAAGTGGCTTTGTAAGGGTCTACACTTCAGTCTGATTGAGTTGCTGTGGCATGACCTTTTACGGACCGCTCATGCTGGAAAACGCTCCAGTGTGATTGAATTTAAACAATTCTGTAGAGAAGAGCAGGCCAAAATTCCTCCACAGCAATGCGAAAGACCCATTTATCACAAATGCTTGCTTGCAGTTATTTCTACCAAGGGTGGCACAACCAGTTACTAGGTTTAGGGAGCAATGACTTTTTCACATAGGGCCAGGTGTGTTTGGATGGCTTTTGTATTTACTCAGCTTATCTTTGTCTAATATTGAAATTCAGTTGATGATGTGAAACATTTAAGTGTGACAAATACAATAACAATAACAAATCAGAAAGGGGGCAATACTTTTTCTCAGAAATGTGCTAAAATAACATTTATATTCAAAACATAACACCAATACGGACACCTGAGCAGCTACTGGAGAGTAAATGGTTAAAAGACTGTTTGGTCAGAGTTGGTTTTATTGTCTGTCTTTACTAAAGTTTCGGCTCACCTGAGTCGAGCCATGCTGCTCCTCCTGTGAGCTCCTCTGCTGGTAGTGACCAGTGCGGGCAGTCTCAGGGGAGCCCTGCTCCCCCTGCCTCCTCCTCCTTCTTCTCCAGCTGTGGAGGAAGGGGTGCCGAGCAGGTACGCCTGAGTGGATCTCTGGTGCCACGGCCCAGCGAGATCCAAACCCAAACCCAGCACGACGGTCGGGGGCGCAGCTCCAGCAGCGGCGCTCATCTGTGTCCGTTTGTGTCACAGCTGGAGGAGAATTTACAGGAAAACACTCTCTGACAGGTAAACTACAGGTACATGTATGATGGCGGTTATTCAGTGTTTCCTGTGATAGTGAGGAACACCCACTCCTGTCTCTGTATGTCTTCAGGTAAGGTCTCTGGGGGGTGAATGAGGAGGGGATTGTACCGCTCCACCTGCAGCCAGCGGACGCCATCAATGATGCATGAACATTAAAGATGCATGGATGGAGCTGGTCAGGTGAACACCACTTACTTCACCTCCTTCTCTCTCTGCCTTTCCCTATTCCCCCGCTCGACTTACACTGAGGGAGCAGCTGGTGAACGGAGGGAGCAGAGTGAGTGATGGTTACAGCTACAGGAAATTAAGATTGTTGTTATGAAGTTCATGTAGAAAACTCCCTCACTCAATGGTTATTGACCTGTTGGACTGTAGTTCACTGATAATGAGGAACAGCTGTTGGATGGATTCTTGCTGAATTTTGAAAATAGACAAAGCTTTGACTGGTGAAGAACCCAGGCAACAGTTGTTGTATGCAGTCTCCCATCTCAGCTGCTGAAGCTTGTAACTCCTTCAGAGTAGTCATAGGAGTCTCGGTGGTCCCTCTCTCCATCTTACACGGTCACTCAGTTTGTGGACAGTCTGATTTAGGCAGATTTGCATGTGTTCCTTCCTTTTCTTGATGTTGGATTTAACTAAACTCTGGGGGATGGTCAGTGCCTTGGATATTTTCTTGTATCCATCCCGTCTTCTTTTCCAAAATCTTTTCCCCAGGTTGCTTGGAGTGTTCTTTTGTCTTCATGGTGTAATGGTAGCCATATAAAGAAGGCCATAGCAGCATCCACTGCCAGCAGGAGTCAGATACTGAGACAGCCTGTTATGAGCAGAGGGAGCTATAGGAATGCCAGAATCCACTATGAGTGTTTTTCAAGCAAGAAACTTCACAGGCATGTTTTTGGGACAGTCTACTATCAACTTGATGGAAGAATAAAAAATAAACGAACCTTATATCCACTTTAATTTACAAGGAACTTTTATTCTATAGCAATTTGCACCAGGTGTTTATGGCTTCATTTTTGAATTCCTGTTCTTTGTTGACCTTCAGGTTTTGCTGTTTCTTTTTGTTGTAAATATCAGTTTCAGTTTTAGGAGAGGTTTACTGTTGGTTGTTTAAGCTTGTATGTTTTTTTTTAAACGGTTGCAGATATGGTAGAAAGGCAGATCATTATACTGCATTTGTCTCAAGGAAGTGGTGTGACAATTTTGAATTTTCCCTTTATTATTATTTTTTTTTACAAGTTCAAAATAAAAATGTTAACCAATCACCTCTGGCACAGCCTACTGGGCTCCCATCCATGTCATCGTCTCCACCTTTAGTACCATTTAGTTGAAAGTTTAGATCACCTCGGTTAATTTTGTCTTATCCTGTCGACAGGTGTGTGACCTGTAGAGGCCCACAAATCTGGAATAAGCTTGAAACCACCATAAAATGTAATCTTTGTCTATCTTCAAAAAGAGCCTGCAACAACAGCTGCTACTATGCTCAAGCCTAAACCTCCTAGGATCTCTTAACAGCTTCCTATATGAAAAATCGCTCAAATTGATTAATATTGCTATTTTCTAAGTGCCAGTGTCTACTTGTGCTGTACCAGTGTCATTATTAGGATCTTTGGTGTAAATTTTAGGATGTTAATATTAGGAATTATGTTTGAATTTGTAACTGTGTACATTATGTATTATGAATGTTATTTGTAAGTTGTATAATGATGGCTACGTCCCCATCTACAAGCTCCACATAGCTTCTGGGGAGTTCCATTTCACATATAAGCTTTTATTAATTATCATGATGGATTGTATTGAATTTTGATTGGTTTTGTGAATAAACTGATTGTAAAGTTTTGTCTTAACCTCTACCCATTTACAGTCCATGGATGAGAGATCTACTACTCAGTGATGGCGATCTGTTTTGGCTTTCAGTCTGATGACGTTCCTTTATCTTCCAAAATTCCTTACAACAAAGTTAGTCTCTTAACTTTTATTTCCCACCTGTATAATGTTCCTCCCTCTATAAATACCTGAACTAATATTCCATCTGAACTGTAAAAATGACTTTAAAAATCTATCAAATGGGACAACAGCATTATGCATAAAGAAACCCTGGTAATAGCATGGAGCACATTTTCTTCCTGTTCCTCCACTCCAACTTTGCCTAAAATGAGTCACCTGTCTTTGTTTGCTGATGATCACCCCTCCACAGATCCTGTGTGGTTTCAGGGTGCAGCTCAGGTCAAATGAACCAAACTGACCCACATTAAACCTCCTCTCGTGCCTCCAGGCTCCTTCGTATCACCTTGCTCTCCTTCAGGTTGGACCTCCTCCAGCGTTGACAGCCAACTCCCTGGGCAAAGTGTGACAGCAGCGGAAACATTGCACCTTTAGCCTTAATTGTAAATGGACTGCACTCGGAGCGAGGTCACTGAGGCATGATGGCAAGGAGGCAGAGGGAGGAGCGGATTCAATGCTCAGTGCACAGCTGGAGCTTTGACAAGTGGGAATGACAGAAACTAATTAAGCCAAATAAAATAAAACTCGCCTGTTTGTAGAAGTGTTCATGAATTAAACCCGCTGTCTCTCCTGTCAGCTGATTACTACAACTAATAAAGGTTAAGAAAATTTATAAAGAGCAACGACTGTAAAAAAAATACAAACAACATAACTTTTTTTTTCAAATTTATTATCATTTAAAAGCTGAAAACAAACAGTGCATCTCTCCTCTGGTGTGCAGGCTGTTAGCTCCTCTGCTGGATGTTTCCTGGTACTGCAGCTGCTTCGCCACAGTAGCCCTGCACAAACAAGGAGCAGAAAAAGAGTTTTAGGGGACATTGTTGGACTAAAATGCTGTCTGGACTGAAACTATCACAGCTATTGAGGTAAAGGTTTACTTTATGTCAGACCCACAGGTCCATAATCAACAGAAAACATGTATGTAAAGTAAAAGAAAAAGACAACACATTGACAGATAAACTCACAAGACAAAAAAGTTAGAACCATTGTAACTCCAGGAACTCAGTTTTCTTTACTTTAATGTTTTTTTTTGGTAATGATTTCATGGTACACATGTTGAGTCTTCTTTATTAATGCGAATTACTTACATGGAGGTCGTCCTGGGGTCACATCAGTGCAGTTTCTGGGGTGTCTGCAGCATTGCTTTCATCAGACAGTCTTCATTTCATCTACACAACAGAGAGAATAAAAAAACAGCTACATTACATCCAAAATTAAAAATATCATGTACTCCAAAGTATGACTACCTTCAGTGCCCTAAACTTGCTTTTTTAAGACCTTATGTTTAAAGACTGAAATCTTTTAGTTTCAGTAAATTTAGTTTACACCTACTTAAATTACTTGTAAATCCAGGGTCTGTAAAAAATGTAAAAAACTTCTTGCCACTATGTGGTGCCGTGGTACAACTGACTTACAATGAAGGGGTACTGGATTTAATGTCTGTCAGTTTAACAGTGAAAGAAGGATCGAAACTCTACCTTGCTTCAACTGGTTATATGATGAAATGCAGGTTGACCTACATGAAGTTATGTACTGTCAGGACACCAGTAAAGTGAAGACTAAATCATCAAAAACGTTTTTATCATTTTTAGCATTTGTGTAATTTTAAGGTTTCAAAGTCATCTTGGCCTCTTCAGAACTCGCATTCATCGAGACTGCATGTAGGTGGGGTTTATGTTGTTTCTTATACTGGTTGATGATGACAGTAACCTGGATTTGTTAGTAACAGAATCAACCTGCTCTCAAAGTTGTCATTTTAGTTAATGGACAAACATACAGATTTTGGCCTTTTATGCCTTTATTGGAGGAACAGGACACAGAGTCAGAAACTGGGGCACAGAGTACAGTCTGGCTACAAACTGTCCATCTCTTACATCCACCATCACAGACCCTTCATCTAAGCCACTGCTTATTTCAGATGGGAAGTGCCTTAATTTGCCTGTACAACGCATTTCAAGTTTCAGATTTGTTTTTTAATTCAGCTTTATTCATAAACAAAGTCTGGCAGTTACATTCATGAAATAACCACATTCCCAACTTTACAAAACAAGCAACATTTTATAATTAAACAGAAAAAGATCAAAAGGTCTAATCCAGGATTAAAATATGTATTGACCCATTTTAGAAATTGTTGCATCGCAGGGTTGCTCGCATTAGCTTTGTTAGCTTTAGCTAAAGCTAGCATAGTTACATGGTTAATGTTGCTATGTAAGCCGATGTAGTCAAGTTAGCTTTAGCAAAGTGAGCTGTAGCAAATGCAGCTAAAACGAACATTGCTATGTAGCTGCTTTGAGAGCTTAGCTTTGTTTTCTGCAAAAACACATTATCTACATACCTTATGCAGCTAACAGAGCTATGTGAGCTACATTTACTGGGTCAGTTTATCTTTTAGAAGATAAGCATTTTATCTGTAAGCAGACTGTTTACTCATCTTTATTAAATGTTCTGTAATCAGGTTTTGCAGGTCAGGTTTGAAATTTCAAGTTCAATCCAATTTGTTTTGAAAGTTCTAGCATACATTTCTGAAACATACAGCGTCTCAGATGACCAGTCTGTCAGAGTGGCCATCAGTGATGTACGTCTACTGACAGACCCCTCCGAATGACTTGCAGGAAAGGGGCTACAAGCTAGATTTGAGCCCGCACCGCCTTCCTTGAGGACAAGCCTCTGTACAAAGTTTTGTGATAACAGCCAACACCAAAACAAATTTACATTATTCATTGCCCACCTCTGTCTATTAGATATATAAAGGAATGGGAAAGTTGTACTTTCCTACAGTTAGAACAGAACAAACATGGTCAAGCACAAAAGGATTATATTCATTTCATTCTACTATTAAACTTACCATTTTTACTGGTCCAGGGTCTCAGCCTCCTCCAAACACTTGAGGCTCCTGTGATGAGAGACAAACAATGAGAGTCTGGCAGCGAACTATCCTCTAGTTTGGCTTCTATGGCATTATAGTTCAAAGGATGCCTTCTTTTAAGATCTGACATCCTATGCTGAGTTTGTAAATTGTGTGTGATAATGTAAATGTGCTGTGACAGTTATTGTGTGCAAAGTCAGAAGAACAATCATGTTAACTTTATCATTCAAAGGTTATGTTTAAGCGTGCATCACTAGAAAATAAGGCTTTTGTGCATCAGTTTGAGGTGAAATGTGCTGTATCAATGTTGTAATGAAGTTGAAATTATGGTAGAGCTAAAAGAGGCATCACAGTACCCTGAGTAGATTACTTTGTTTACAAACCAGAAGGAGCAGAGATGTTCTTGACAACAGCGTTCTGTTACAAAGCCACATGAAGCTGGACTTGGTACTGACACATCAGGGGTGTGGATGCAAAGGGCCCAAGCAGAGCTTGGAGCTACAACATGACCTCATACGGGAGAAGACTTTGTCTACTCAGTCTTTAGACTTTGGGCTTTGCCCATTTTAGGAGGAGGCCACTGTAGGCAAGACGGGTTGTTCTGGCATCACACTCAGAGATTCAGTAATATAGAAAGATTTTAAACAATCAGGAATAATAGAGTTAGAAAATGGATCACAGTGCAGATAGATAGATCTCCACAGCCTCCAGGGGGCTTGAGTCATTGCATCACTGTACAGAGTGTAGTTCCCTTTCATGTTTGAGAACCATAAACTCCATATAACATCATGGTCCTCTTAAATGACCAAACCTTCACATCACCAACACAAAGAAACTGCCACATTCAGGGTATTGTAGTTTCTGACTGGTCACTAGAATGACGGGGATATTCATGAGCAGTCAGACGTACTGAGAGGAGAGGAAAGAAGCAGTTCAGTCCATGCTAATGCAAATGTCACTTGTCAACAAGAACTACAACATTTTATTTGCACCACAACTTGGAGTAAAAGAACCAGAGCTTTACTGTAGTATGATGTTGCATTTTGTGTTCATGCCCTTCCACAACTCTCCAGCCAATTGACCCATTGCTCGGCCCACCCTCAAATGCCATGAGCCAATCACATTTCTTGGAGCTGTATAATGCACTCCAACATGCATTAGAAACTTTTATTTTCCTGTGGTTAATACAAATTTACACAGCTGTAACTTTGAAAAATTATCAAATGATGTGGGTGGGGTAAAGGCAACACTGATGCAAAGTATTCTAAGAGGCTAGGAAATCAAGCACATTTTTGTCCCGTTCCCTAAACCTCATAAACACAGTAAAGTATCCTCTTTGGATTAAGCCAACTGCAGTCGGCAAAACAAAGATTAACTAGGAAGTCTACATTCGTTCTAGGGTAAGGCAACATAGAGTTAAGAGTTTAGAACTAGTGCTGTCAAATTGTGGATAAATTTATCAGAAGGGGAAAAAGTGGTTTATCCCACTCTTATGTCATCCCATAACTGTCCACAGCAGCTATTTAAATACGATAGCATATGCCAAAGGTCTATTTCTTCTTTATTTTATCCATCCATAATCATCAAAACCCAAGTTTGATTAGATAGTGGGCCATTTGGCCTCAGTCTCTCCTAGCATGCCTACAAAGATATGCACATGTCCATAATTTTCTGTCTAAAAATGTCACCATTTCAGAGGCTTCCAATGCCATTCAGAAGCACATTACTCCTGATTATTTTGTCACTATCAAAATCGACCTGTAATGCTTTTTTTTAAATTTTCTTTGTGTACATGCGATTAATTACAATAAATTAACTTGTAGTTAAATTTTTTGTGTGTGTGTGATTGACAGCGCTATTTATAAAGGCCATACATTATGTCACTTACACGTATTGCATAACCTACCATAATTTAGCTAAAATGCCACCAATGTTATGGCCAATTCACTTTTGTAATATAAGCTAATCAGAGTATCTTTACATCAGTCTTAGTATAACTTGAAGCATACTGAATGTGGGCTGAGAGGGGTTTTGCGATAGGTCAATTACAAGCATATTTAAGTTAGTACAAGGTTTATTAAGTAGATTTTCATAAATACTTCAGCAGGCACTCCCATAAGTTCAGATTGCTGACTGGTAGGCCTTCAGCGAGCTGCAGGTGGATGGCAACAAGATGTCATTAGAAAAAAATATATATATATGTACAATTTCCACTTTTGCAGGGTCCTATTGTTGCTTAATAGACATTCACATGTGTGTATGAATTGAAATTATACTGCATTACTGTACAAAAAACCTTTACTGGCATTGCCTAGAACTGTGTATGAAACATGGGAATTTATAGCTTTTTTAAAGTACTGATCAAAACTTAATTCAGGCACTAAATATGTCATGAGATTTTAAAGATTAGAATTAAATGGCTCTTGATGCCAATTCGGCATTGGTAGATTTGTGCCAACTCTAGTGTTGATGAGAAACTGGATGTTCTAAATTTGCAAGTCTATGGACCGAGTCAATACTATAATATATACAAGAGGGAGTGTTAAAGGTTTTGAAGACTACAAATCCCAGGACTTCTGGTAATGTACCAAGTATCAAATGTTCATATATTCGCATTAATGTATAATACAGCATATCCTTTGATAGTGTGAGTTACTTCAATGAGCACACAGACACACACAGTCAAAAGTTAGAGTGGAACGATCAAAGTAGAGGTTACGTGAGACACTCAGAAAAATATGCTTTGAAATTGATTTTTTTGTATTCAGCCCCACCCAGAAAACCCCCAGCAGTATGTGACATAATTCACTTCTAAACTACAAACAAATTCCAACCCAGTACAACCTTTTTTTTTTTCTTTTTTACAAGTGTTACATTTCATAGTGATGGCAGATGCAGTATTTTGTCAGTTTCCAAGGTAAATTCCTAGGGTGACATTTCACTCATGGGACAGTCACGTTACACTTGGAAGTGTCTAAGTCAGTCACTTGAAGCATTTGGCTCAGTGTCAAACTAAAAGGCTTTCACACAAGCCCTGCTATTATGGTGTTAACAAACCTGAAAGGTGCATGGGTAATGTATTTGAATAATCTTAAGTGATTAGTTCAATGATAAGAAAATGTTTGGTTAAAAGAAGTTTACATGTTCTAGGGATTGGCTTCATTTACTGTGCTCAATTTCTGGGGCAAAAGTTACCCAGTTAAATATTTCAACACGGTGCAAGGTGCCCAAACAGAAGCATCTGAGGGCTTTCTCTGACAGAACATTACGTTCTTTTTAATGAGGTAAGAAAAGATAAAGTATTATTTTAGAGACTTGGAGGTCTACAACAACTGTTTTGTGGAGATTCATCCCACCAGTTGGCATTTTCCCTCCCTTCTTTTCCATTACAGCACATGTCCTGCCTACTCCAGAGCTCATCTCTTCAAAGACAAAACAACAAAAAGCATCAGAAGCAGCTGGAAAGCAAAGACAGAACTGAAATGTCTTGTGAAGGTGTATTCAACCGAAGATCCTAAAGCATCATCTGAGTCTTTACGATGGATGTTAAACCGTGACTTCCAGTTTTTCCACAACACATTTGACACAACGGTTACAAACTGTATTGTTCCTGTCATGCATACATACAAAGAAGCCGAGGTACTACGACCACACACACGCAGCATGGGCTTTCACATCCACACACAAAAGGTTGAAGAACAGAGATCTGCACTGTGATGCCATTCTTATTAAGTGTGATGCCAGAAGCCCTGTTCACGTCACTGTGAGCAATGAGAAGGTTTAAAGAATAGAGAGAGGAGAAAACTGAGCATCTTTCATTATAAACATGGATGGGACACTTACCTTACTTGTTCAGCTGATCTGTGTAAGCTTACGTCTGGCTGCAGTGCAAACATGTCCAGGCTTTACTGTCCACTGACTTCTACTCATCGTCAATGTAACCCAACTGCAGAGAAGAGCTTCTACTGTGGACTGGCGTAGCCCGTCTCTGACAAGCTGCCTGACAGCATTGAACACATCTCTCACATCTATCCAAACACAGGAAACATACACGCATCCACACAGCACAGCACTCATCCTGACTTCCACCATAAGGTGCAGAGGGCTTCCTGCCTCAGGAAGGTTGTTGATTGCAGGTTCCTTAGTCTATGAGTGCACTGTCTGCCATCAGACTCCTGGGTTTGATTTTAATCAAAAGGAGCCAATAGAAAACTTTAAGGGGGTTGAAGCCATGGAGCTTTAATATTATATATATATATATATTATAACTGCATTAGTTCTTCCAATGAATTCAAGTGTCAAAACTGTGGTTTCAGTCCTCACAGTGAGACTGTGAAGACATAAGCTATAAAAAAAGAGGGACATTTCTGCTCAAAAACTCTCATTTTATAATGCTTGGATAAGAAAAAAGAAATTTCGATACCATATCTTGATGTAATTTTGCCTGAAGTAACCAGGCTACATCTTCAAAAATCTAACACTTTCACCCTTGGGTATGGCGCAGGAAAAAAATATTTCTAACTAGAATGCTAGGCTCATATTTACATGAACTTACTGAACAGAGCTGGAATTTAACGCCTAGTATTTCAATGTAGGAAGTTACTAGACTTGCATAAAAAAAATCAAAACAAATCTGAGTGATCATATTAATGTCCGGCCAAATACTAAGCATTCCTCATCCAAGTGTGATGGAGGCCAGCTGCTAGCTGCCAAGGTGGGCCCACTTTTGATTCAAATAACTTGGGGGTAGCAGATCAGCTCTGGCCGTTGCAGACCTGGGGTCTCATTTATAAATGATGCGTAAGCAGATAACAGGGCCTGATGTTGGCCTGTGACACTTTGCACACAAAGTATGTGATCTAGAAAAACAGACCCGGCAGTAATGTGGCCTCAGTCTGTTTTTTCTTTAGTTTGTGCTCATTCAGCAAAATACCAATCGTATTGTCTAACCACCCCTTCATTCTGGGCACCTCAGTTTTGGTGTCAAAGTGTATTTTCTTCAACTTTCATCTGATTCAAATCGGGATTCACCACCAACAGCCTTTGATCTGCAGGCTCATTCAAAAGCATTTTGGTTTATTAGCAGATTTGATTGGCCATTTGAGTTGAATGCATCTGTGTAGAAGGTGGAGCAGGGAGCAAATCCTCATGTATGTATTTCCCGATGGATCAGGAATCATAAAGACCACTGCATGAAGATATGCATGTGCAACATTTTTTAAATCTGAATTTTGGCACACGTGTTAGTTCAGTATAGATTCTGCTCAGTTTTATAAATGAGACTCCTGGACCTGTGCAAAACTAACTAAAGGATCATTTATAGAATTTCCTTCTACAACAAATCTGGACAAAAATCTTCACAAATACACATCAATGTTGAAGCTTCAATTTCAGTTCTACCTTCAGACTTCAAAGTCAAAAATGCTTTATCTTCAAAACATGCGCAACAGTCTTAATATGCTCATTGCCACATTTCAAGAAGTCCCTAAGGAAAATAAAAGCATCTTTGAAAGTTTTAAACATTCGGCTTAATGAAACGAGGCAAAGATAAGTTGGTCTTAAAAACTCTCATTCTCGGACACTTGAATCAATCTTACATGAAGTGTCAAAGCTTTCTTTTCCTCCACAATACCTAAACTGGTTACGCTTTAGAGGAAGCTGAGTGTTTGTGTCACAGTTGCTTCAATCAAGCAAATACTTTGTCAAGCTCAGGAAGATAATTCAAATGTAAAAATATCTTCCAATCTTAAGCTTAAAATATAGAGCCACAACACATGGCAATAAATTACTAGAAAAAGGGATATTTGTCATGGTCAGGATCTCTTCAAAACGTAAAAAAAACCTCAATGGAAGCTACAGACTTTGAGTTTCTTGGTTTGGAAACTTCTTTTTCATTGTCCAACATCTTTAAAGATGGTCAAACCTGTTAAAGAAAAACAAAATGTACACAACACCAATACACAGACATGACATTACAAGTGTTCACTTTACATTTAATCAAGTCATAAGATTCTGTACTGTTTATTACTTATGGTCAGATAAGCCATCAATTACCTATCAGAAGATCAATATTTATATATGAAATGCAATAATAGCAGTTTCTAAGATTCCTGGGGGTCAAATTTATCTTTAACTCTTTTTACTGTTAAATTTTTATCCATGTAATCTTTGCTGATTTATTTTATCTGTGTAGTGTCTTAAAACATCTTTAAAGATTCAATCAGCTAGTCAAGCCATTTAGTTTAAAATTAATTATCTGAATCAAATTATAAATAACAGTAATCACCCAAACCAGGGGTGTCCAAACTTTTTCAGCAGAGGGCCACATACAAAAAAAATAATATAAGGCAACTTCCATATGCCTCACCTGGAGGGTATTCAAATTAGCATATCTTAATCTTTATCAAATTGGTTTAACTAAGTGATGCTTAGTCAAATGCTTAAGTTGCTGGGACTGAAAGGGCAAACAGCCAAACATAAAGGATTTTGAGACCAATAAGATTTTAGGGTCCCTGGTTGACCAAATAGCTGCAATATCGGCTAAGGAAGAAGATACACTGTTCTAAACAATGTAGGTGTCCGACTGCTTCATGAGCATTGTTGTAAATATACCTGATTATACTGGATGTGTATTCCTTGATGACATCTCCTAAAGATATACACCACACATGTACAACTAACTAATGCGTGGGATGTAAACTACAATCATGGCAACACTTGGACTACTACAATTGATAACAAATCAATAGTAACATCAGAGCAGATCAAATTGATGATCAGTGTTCATAACACACAATCATCTCTTTGTTTTATATATATTTTCCTCCACATGCAGAGGTAACAGTTTTGGTGTTTTTAATGCATGACCATGTTCTTTAGTGACTTTGCTGCTGTACTGATTCTGTCATAGGGATGGAGATTGTAACCTGAGTACACAACAACCTTGTTTCATATTTTCAAAACTTTCAAGTGCTCCAAAACTTGTGGTCAGGTCCCATTAGTTCAAAAGATTAAACTACAATTCATTTTAGAAGTTAGAAGTTAATAAGCAGAGCTAATGAGCAGACAGTTATATTTGATGCCCTAAGCATCAGCTCAGTATAAATGACTATTAGGCGAATGTAGATCAAATGTCAGGTGCTCAAAATTCACACTGAGAAAAGGATATTATACATATTCTATAATATTGCAGCTGTGAAAATAAGGAATGTGGCTGTTATTTCAGCAGTGTATAATATGATATAAGAAAATGGGTCATGACGTCTTAAAAACTCAAGCTTTTCAAAGCTTATGCCATTTCTGTTAAACATGTATTATCTTTCTAACAAACAATGGAAAATGACTAATAGTTGTATAGATATGGATTTGGGATTGATAGAGCACTGATAACTGTGTCGTTGATGAATAAAAAATACATGACAATCTCCATCCCTACTCTGCAACATCCTGTCTCTTAACTCCTGCAAGTAATGGACGTACTGCATCTTGTATTCATGTTGCAGCTGATGTCCCAAGCAGATGCAGAGGAGGGATTCGGACATACGTTTGTATATGTAATTAACAGTCAGTATATTTCTGGCCTCAGCTTCAAGCAATATAAGCGGATACTCAAAGGGATCTACAAACTACACCAGTAGTTCACCTGTCACAGGACAATCTGCTCATAGCCTGAATGATTCCTGTGTTGGTGGTATATTACAGACACTCTCCAGCCACTCAAGCAGGGTACGTGGTCTGCATCAGCAGAACCAAAGATTAATATTTGTGAACTAAGCATTATAATGCATGCCTAGATGTACTTATTTTATGTTTCAAATTCATGTCCTGCCTAAGTGTTGCTAAAGGAAGGTTAAACATTTGTCTGGTGCAACATCTCCATGAAGTGAGGGTTCAGATCTGCCAGAATCTGCTCTAGTACCAAGTGTGTAGAGATAAAAAGAGCCATTACTTTGTTGGGTTTTCCATTGTGTTCTTTCATCTTTCAGGTTATAAAAGATCCTGTCCAAGAGGAAAGGTTTAGGATTTATTCTCTAAGATACTTCTGCGTCCACGCTTTACAGCTACAATTCCCAAACAGTCCAAAATCTTTATAGCTGGTCAGACCTGTCAAGAAAAATGTACACAACACAAGCACAGGCAACTTTTCAAATACGTTGTATCTTAAATTTCATTATCCACTACTTTTGTTGTATTCTATAGCTAAAGCACTACATGAAGGATGAAACTTCTGAGCAATTTCCTTTAGATGGTTCAATTCTTAGTTCTATGGGTGCAAGGTAAAGTAGAACACTGTGCACAAGAAAGGGCAACACTTACATACGGTCCCAATTTTGTACTTGCCCAATTCTTTTGGCCATCTCAGGCATTTGATAAATGAAAAGTAAAACAGCAATATGATGAAGCTTTACCATCCAGCCTTAGGTCCATATATAGCCTACCATTAGACATTGAACTAACAGTTAATGAATAAAGCACAAAACAAGTGCTGCATATGTTTAACAAAAAGCCACTGTTGTTCTTACACTCTTAAGTTAATTCTATGTATATTAACTTCCATTTGAAGTGGCACTGTTATAGAAAGGTAAGTTTCTCATCTGCTCATAATGCAATTGCACCTACAATAATCCTCTGAGTATCAGACAAGCCTGAGCCAGAACAGAACTGAGGAGTGTTCCATCTCATCACTGTAGGAAAAAGGTACAACAATCACACCAACTTAAATTCAAGATTCTTTAAATGAAATGTGCAAAAACTCAAAATGTTATTACAATACAACATCAACAGAATACTTACACTTGCCTTCTGCTCATCTTTACTTACCACACAACTCTAAAAGACCGTTTACACTCTGCATTAACAACATGTTTGGGCATTCAGACACCAAGTGATGACCTAATATTGGAACTCGTTTGCACACCTGTTATTGAAACAGCCCACAGATTGTTTCCACTGCTTTTTGTCACTGCATGCTGTGTACAGTGAAGCAGCTGGTGATTAAAATGAGTAGGGGTGAACTTGCCCAAGATAAGAGATAATTTGTGCCTCTTTAACATCTTTTCTCCCTAATGTCATAAAAATGACTTTAAGGACACAGTGCAGTGATTAGTGATTTAGCAATTAAGTCTTGTTGACATGTATTGAAATTACAACTCTATTCAAGTTTCAGGGGTTCTTGCTATGTCATGTGGAGATGAGCCAGTGGTGCCTTTGTGAGGCAGGAGCCAGCTCTGTTGGAGAGCTGTTCTGTTTTTTTGTTTTAAGATATTAAAAGACAAAGTGGTGCTAAATGAAGAACTAAAACAGACTTGAGCTAAACAAACCAGTTCTTCAAGAAAAAAAGGCAAAATTCCCATCACATACATTTATTACACCACCTGCATAGTACATCATTAAAAGAGGTTGTGTTTCATAAGTACCAGAACACGTTGTGTCTACACTATCAATCTAGTCAAAATGACATCATCTAAGATTATCTCCATATGCAGTCTGAACCATCTGATTTCAAACCATGTTCAATATGAATGGAGGTGTGAGCGGACAAAGCATTCAGGATCACCTCTTGGTATCTGAAAACCCAAAATGGATATAAATCCCTGTTAATGCATTGTGTAATGGGCCAAAAAACTTGCTAAAGGTCACTGTCCATTTGATGTCAAGGTGATGTCAATATCTCAGAACAGATACTGATATGATCCATAAGAAGAGGCCATTGTAGCAAAAAGCGGGAAACATACATTGATGTCTCAATTCAGTTCATATTTTTAGAGATGGATTAATTTTACCAACAGGCATTCAATCTATATATAACACATTGTTTTAATCTACTCATAAAAATGTAAGTAGCAGGAATACCTGTCAGTGAAGATTGACATTATTGGAGTTGCTTACATTTTAATATTTTTCATTCACTTAAATGGCTATAATTACATTGACAATAGTTGTCTTCTGAAAGCTAAGAAATTGCTGGTCAATAGGGACCATTCAATAAGATGCATGAAGTATCAACACTTTCTTGCTGTTGTCAAAAGGTCAGTAGTTACTGGCCATCACCAGCAACAAATTAAAGCCAGAACTTGTGAGAAGAGGTTGAAAAAAAGAAAAAAAATACTCTAAAGTTATGTGGAACAGATTAATGTTGCGACAAAGATAATAGAGCATGCCAAGAAAGGTGCGATCAGGCAACATTATGAACATACCAAGAATGACTATTCCTGTACATTCAAATTTAGTGAAAGTAACACTTTAGCAATTTAATAGTTAATATCACAAAGTCCTTTCGTTAGAAGTGAGATGCAAAGGAATCCACAAGCTGGAGAATTTAAACAAGCTCAAAAGTTCAGCACAGTTTCTAATGCTGTGCGACTTATCCAGTTTTTTACCGTATTCTGGTCTCAGCCAGGGCACACCATCAGAAATCCCTCCATGTTTGGCCACAGCCCTAGTTATGCTGTTGACAAGTTAAACTTGTGCAGGTGGAGGATTTCAAGGTATTTCCATGTTCTAGATCATGACTGAGGAAACACTGATAACATGGTGGTGCTTGTTGAATCACTGCAAAAAATGAACATCCAGTAGAACTACTGATTATGGGTAGCTGACAGCTTTTTGAAGGGTAACCTTGTTATTTCTATGGGTTAGGGTTAGACCTCCAAGTAATCCTTCACAGATATTGTCCTTAACTACTTCCAGTTACCACAAAAAATTACAAATCATTTGGAACAAAGGAAGCCCTTTTCAGGCATGCACAGGCACGCAAGTTGAACCAAGGGACTCGGTTTGGTATACCACACTTTAGTATGTTACCTCTACCACAAACGTTTGTGAATTTGTGTTACTTATTTGTGAACAATTTATGGGATTTGACTGATGCTTACATTCTGAGAACAAGGAAACAAGGATTCTATCTGCAAAAAGCCTTGACTCAGGCAATGCTTTGGGAGTGGAGGGGCCTTAACCCTCCTACATCAACACACAGAACTTTTTTGTGTAGAGAGAGACACCTCTTGAATATGTCCCGCAGTGTTTTAATGAACAAAAATGTACAGGGTCCATTTGTTCAGAGCGTCCACCTATAATTCAGATCCCAATGTATTGTAATTTCCCCTCTAAATGCAATTTTAAGCATATTTTTAAATTTCATAGCCTAAAGAGGGAGATTTATCAAAACTACATTAGAGCAGTTTCTGGAACAATTTTTTGAATGCCTTTCCTTTGTAAATTTTGGGAGTCAGTGACAATCTTGACAAGAGGGTGGATATCTGAGTGAAATGACTCAAATAAATTGAGGATAATACCAAACACAAAATCTTAATTTCACAGAATTATTTATGGAAACTGACAAGTGATAAGCAAAAAAATCAATACCCGGGAAGGTGTCAGGGCAAATTTTTAAAAAATTACATTTAGCTGCAGGAATGTTTCTGTATTTATGTTTAAAATTTTCAAAATCCTGCCCAGAGGCCGCCTCTCTTCAAATGCAGTCTTAGGACTGACTACAATTTATGCTCATGGGTTGCCACTTAGTCGTTAACCACTGACAATTCAGGATGCCCTGATTGAGTAGCAGACAACTCTTTTTGAATATTTTTCATGATACATGAGCTAAGACAATGTCTGCTTTCACTAGAGGGGGGGCAACTGACCCTCAGCAGCAGACATAAAGTTCCATACAACTTTGCCGTTTTCTTCACTTTTCACTGTGGAGTTAATTAAATATGATTATATGTTTTCCCAGTTTGTTGATATGTGTGTTAATCCACATGTATATTGTATCCTTACATTGCATTGTTCAGGTAGCCTTATAATAGAATATTGTTGCATTCTTGGGAGTAAAACATGTGGACTGGATATGGAGGACTTTTGTACTCCTTTGAAATTTAATTGGCCTCTGTAAACTACAAAGCAAAGTAGACTCTTCTGCTAAACCAGATAGTGTATCGTAACACAAAATATGATTTTTTTTTTTTTAGCAGTAATAGATCAGCAGGTGTCAATATTGACTTGTGTCTACAGCCTAAAAACATGATTTGGATATCTCTAACCAACAACAGTTTGGGCACCATGTGTTGTACCTCTTACTGAGGCTTGAAATAATAACTTGACTGTGTAGAAAATGTGGTCAAAAGTCCTATTAAAAAACCACACACACACACACACCAATTAGAAACTGGTGTTCACTCACAGGCTGGGTGCCTGCTTTAGGCAGAATGGATCCTTAAAAAGGTCATTCACTATCACACCATCACGGCCTTTCTTAAAAGGTTCTATGCGTCATACTTCTGCTTTCCTGAACCATTTCTATTGAGTCAGAGTTATCGGATTATAGTAAATAACCAAGTTAGAAGACCGTTGTTAAATGGAAAACACTTTAGTTTAAATTTCCATTGAGAACATTGTGTGTAGAGTGAAACAAGTAAAGAAATCAAGTCTCTTGTGTACTTAAATCACAAGTGATTTCTGCAGTGCCACAGGACTTCCACTGAAATTTGAAAGCAAGCATTTTTTTTCAAGGACTGTGATGTGGCTTTTGGTTTAGAACTAGGTTTCACATCTCAGAACAAGAATCATCAGGACTGACACAAGGATAACACATAGACCCTTTAAGAACCAATGTGACTGACATATCCACATTGTTTCATTTTTGCAAGCAATCCAGTTATTGAGATAGAGTAATTTTCTGACAATGTATGTAAATGGTTCTGAGAATAAATTGTAAAGGTTTGTCCTGATAGATCCAATGTCTTTTTATTGTAATACATGCTTAGACTCCAAAGGTATGGCACAAAACAAAGCCATTGAGTAGAGAAAATTTTACAATTATCACGTCACGTAGACTCACAGAGCATAATACATCTAGAATAAGGAAATTAAACATGGGTCAGAAAGAACTATCAGATCACACGAGGATGACCGATCTTTCCATACTACTACTGACAGAACAAAATAAAAATGAAAATATTGACTTTGTGAAAAATGCAGGCTAAAATGCAACAATTTAAACTTAAATACAGGTAAAGCGTCTGCTATGAAGAATCTGTACAAATGCTGCTGCCGTCAGGAGAATCAGAGAGCAGCGTTTAAAAACGTGGTTTTTTAGCAGGGCCATCAAACTCCTCACGGACTCGGCCGAACCCGGCATTACCAGGACCCATCCCCCTAGGACCCCCTTGGCCAAAGCGCTCATTGCGCTGTGGGGACCAATAATGGGCGGGAGGCAGATATGAAGTTGGAATATAGGGTACGAGGTGTGTTCAGTGCACAAGCACACAGTTCATGTCCATAGGGCAGTGTATCAAATGATGTGATAAGAGGGGTGTTTGTTTCGTATTATGATCAGATTTACAAAACAACCAGCAGGAGACACATCCGGAGAAACGGTTCGTTCCAATATGAAGATCCACAGGTGCCACAGGTTACATACGGAAAAGGAAGAAAGGGTAATGCTTTCGTTAGTCAGTGCCTACCTAATAAAGTCTCCCAAGAGCATGCCAAGACCATCTTATTGTCTTTACTGCTCCTTTGGCCTGTCATTTTTAAAATGCTGACCATTTACATCTTTTCATGACTAGGGCTGTAACCCAATTTGATCAATTCATTCAACAAAGAGTGTCTTTTCAGTTTAATAAACATCTAGCTTGCATGAAAATCTACATGGGCCATGCTTTTAACTGTATGGCCCAGTTAAAGAACGATTCCAAGGATCCACGGCGAACTTAAAATCTCCAGCAGAGCTCTGTTTTTTTACACCATAACAAAAGGTTGTCAGTGAGCCAAAATAAGTAGTTACTTTGCAGGTTGGCTTCAGTAAAAACCCAGTCAACATGAAGAAAAACTCATTTAACAGAGAAAGACATTAAAATGAACAGAAATCAAGAGCATATCACTCATGACCCCTCCGACGCCCTGTTTGGGCAAATTTTTTTTTCAAAGTAAAATAACTTTAATATCATGTCCAGCCATCATAGTTGCTTCCTGCATTTGTTTTAGTAGCTACAATTCACAGCTTTAAGCTTAGGATTCTTAACTGATGATCCAAAATATCATTGCCCTACTAATGACCATTTCAACAAGGAAGCAGATACTGATATACAAACCACTCGGTTGAGGTATCTCTAAAAGAATATCAGACATAAAGCTGGATAGAAAGTTCCTTTGTTAATGGCTTTTCTATACTGCATTCCTTTTACTCCAAAGTCTTATTTCATACAAGTTTATTTTGTCATAGCAAATATACTCAATCTATTCTGATAGCAAAGATTACTTCTGACTAGGGGTGTGACGAGACTCTTATCTCACAAGACATGATGAGACGACACAAGATTTTGGCCCACGAGTCACGAGTTTACACTTTTTCAATTTTAGAAAAAAAAATAGATGGGTGGATAATATATCCTTCATACAGCTATAAGTCATAATTGCAAAGCATTCAGGTATATCCAAAAATGTTTAAACTTACTTATCTTGTATTAAATAGGCCATCAATGCTTACACACAGTTTGTCTTGTCTAACTCTGACTCAAACTGTTCATTTTAATTCTCTACAAATCAAACCTCTCATTCCAATAGTCTACCACATCTTTATTTTACTACACTACTTTAAACACTGTTTACAACAGAACGAGATATGAAGAGCTGCATCAGTAAAATCAAACTATTTCTCATCCTCTTTAAGTACATCTAAATTTAAAACGCAAAAGAAATTTTCCAGTCAATAACACATTTGCTGTAATGTAGAGAAATAGTTCATTTGATCGTTTTGCGCGCTTTTTGTTCGTATGAACTTTGACTGTGTTGGACATGACTCACAGATGAGCGATGATGTGTGCGCGTTGGTGAGCGAGTGTGTGTCTCTGCTCTGTCTGCAGTCAGACAAAAAGCAGGGTGCTTTTAAATGGGGCTATAACTGCGATTTCTGGTGCCAATAATGGACTCTGTGGCGCTGAAAGAAAGTTTGTTTTGCCAAGTTTACTGCTGCACTTGCATATACAACGGTCCGTTGCGCTAGGCATTAAGCTTCTGATTGATGATAGAGCACCCAAAAGCTGATTGGATGTGTGACTGATGTTATGATGTGATGACTGACGTTATGATGAACCGTTATGATTGGGGGGGGGGGGTTGAAGCAGTGATTGAATGGGTCACGGAACCAGGCCCAGGGCATCTTTGTGATCTTTTATAATTTCCAGTTTGCTATTGTTCTCTGTAAAGAGAGCTGCTGCTTCTAGTGTCTCCGCAATATTGCTCTTGCAAGATGGATTTTTCCTTCACGAGAAATCTCATAATGCTTTGATCTCATGCCATGGGATCTCGTCACACCCCTAATTCTGACTCTGAGTTTATAAAAGACCATTTAAAGAGGATGTTTTGATTGAAAGGAATCTGAAGTACAGTCTGTGCGGCTTGAATACAGCACCACCATTTTCAACAAGCAGGCCTTTTTCTAATCAATGCTTATCAATCATTGTCATTTGACAAAGGCTATGAAACTTAGGATTTAAGAATAAAAATCTCTAGAATTCAATACAAGACAGACATATTTATCTATCTATATATATTAAATATTATAAAGTCTACAATGCACCACCATAGGAAAGAAAGCAGAATAGCCAAAACTGCTCAGCCAACTGATAACTGATAAGGCCCTCTGTATGGGCCGTCTTTATCCTATAAAGGCAGGCTACTGTATGCAGCCTAAACAGTATACAATGGTTGTGTAAAGGCTCACACATTAAGTGCCCCATTTTTGTGTCCAGCAGATATAAACTTCTTACACTCAAAGTGTCTTTATGAAGCCTTGTAATACAGAAATACAGTCAGGACCTAAAACGCAAACCCAATGAACCTGGTCCACTGTCCATTGTAATGCAGAGTAAACTTGTTATTGTTACAAGTCCCCTTGAAGCAAAGCTCAATTTAAGTCCAATATTCGCCTCAATCGTCAAAAGGGTCACAAGTCTTTGCCTACCCCATCAATTAATCAGGCGTCATAATTTTAGATCACAATTCTGTTTTTTCCCCCTTCGGCACTGTCAACCTGCACTAAAATGACAGAAAATGCAACATTACTGATTCTGGTGAGAAGATATTGGTTGCTGGAAAGAAGTCGAACTACAACTCTACTTCAGGCAGCTCAGGAGGAGTTTGGAAAAGACCCCCAGTGTCCCCCAAAATAAACACCCTAACATAAAAATGTATTTCTTTAAATGAAATACAATACATGAACTGCAGGTATAGAAAGGTTTTTCAAAACTTAAAGCACACTGTCCACAGTTAAAGGAAAAAATGCTAGCAGTTGCCATCCTGTCGCAGGACAGGAAAAAGTGCCTGCCCAGCTCACATAGACAGGTCTTGCAAAAGCAGTCAACTACACAGAGTGCTCAGAGCCACTGCTGCTGTCAGAGAACAAAGAGAGTGATGTCTTGTTTTAGTGCAGGTTGACCGTTTTGTCACAGGAAAAATTTGACGCAGGTGAAAGTAACTGATGGGGCTTGGCTTGCCACCAACTGAGAAACCCTCTCAGTTAGGCAGCAAAACTACCACTTTCAACAAACAACAATCCATCTGAGACAGTTGAAAAGACAGAGCATTCATAGTCTCCCATCCTGCTTGGCCATATAGCCATTGTGTTAAAAATCAGCTGGGAGTCTCTCCAACAAAGAGAAAAGCCAAACAAAGCTACCAGAACTACTGATCTCTTTAAAAGAGGGATACATTACCATTTCGTTGCCCATCAAGCCTCCCGAGGATGCTCCCAATCCCTGCTGGCCCTCAAAGCCCAGTCCACCCATGGAGAACTTCTGGTTGGATGCACCAAAGGACATATCTGACAAAATATATCAACAAGTCAAGTACTAAAACAGCATTTGAACTGACAGTTCATGCTGTCTGCTGGTTGCGAAGAGGACTAATTTCAGAAGGATTTCTTTGTCGTTATTATCATATCTATACACTGCATTAATTTAGAAATAGAAGATCTAAGTCATCGGCAAGGTAATTTCATTTAACCTTTATTGAACTAGGTTAGTCCTGTTGAGATCAAAGATTTCCATTTCAAGGGAGACCTGGCCAGGAATGGCAGCAATATACAGTTCCATCAAATGCACTCAGACTCACACAATAGACAAAGTGGAAAAAAAAAAAAACAACAACTATAAGCCATCAATTAAAGCAGTGACATTCAGACAGTTTGATTAAAACTGCAGATTTAAAACATTCAGAGACACCAAGTTTTGCCTTTTAAATTTAATCTGCAGATTGTTCCATGCAAAAGGTGTTGAAAACCCAAAAGCCTTGTTTCAAAATTCAGTTTGGATACCAGAGTTTAACTGAAATACAACTTACCACCCATGCCCAGAGAGCCTGCAGAATTCATCCTTATTTCCCTGTCTCTCTGTAATAAACACACAAAGGGGAAAATAAGCACCATACAAAGCAAATTTTGAAGATGAATCCCAAATCATATCTAAAGAGTCTTGAATATTAATATAAACTGAACTCACATCCATAAAGTTGCCCATCCTGTAGTTCTCTTCACGCTGACGCCGCATCTGTTCTTCCATCTCCCGCTTACGAAGCATCTCTTCTTCCCGCCTGCGACGCTCTTCTTCTTGTCTGACCACCAACAGGATCACATGGGTCAAATATGAAGTAAATTTAGTGCAGTAATTAATTAATCCATCAATTAATCCAGTTTCTTATTAAAGGAAATTATAACTTAAATGTTGAGGAAGTAATGTTGGCAAACATCTACCACTTATCACAAATCCAATTAAAATGTGTACCTGAGCTGCATTTCCTTCCTCTTTTGCATCTCCTGGCTGTGCATCTCCTCCATGCGCCTAAGCTCCTCTTGCCGCCTCAGCAGATCTGAAAGAAGTCGTGAAACCAACACATTTTATAGTCGTACAAACTGAAGCCACCTTTTCTAAAAGCTCATCATATCCTCTACAGAAAATAGCACAGGTCTTTTGAATTGTTACACTTGAAACCCCAAAAAAAGACTAAACTTGCCTTGGCGAAGCAGGTTGGCCTGGTGCTCGTGGTAAGCATCCTCCATCTCACTCTCCAGTTTCTCACGGGCTTCACGCATGTTCTTCTCAACCTGGTCTCTCTGCTGTTTCTCCATTTCATCCAGTGACTTCCAACGCTTTGAGTACTCGTATTCGAAAGTGCCAGGACGAGCAAAACGGGGAGGCTGCTCACGCTCTCTGAAAAAGGAATACAGAGAAAATATGTTGACTGAACAATAGACACTTCTACAATGACACAAAGCCCATGTTTCATAGACATTTCATAGACAAAATCATTTAGCTGTATAACATGTCACTGTAAGGAAGCCAAAACAAGGGCTCATCCAGGCAATATCCTTTCTAACAGTTAAACATCTGCCACACCAACAAAAGATTGATCTTTAACAGCTGCAATCCCTGACCCCAACCCCCTTCCGTTCTACCCTCACCCAGTCACACACTCACATATTACCATCTGCTGATAAACAATCACTCTAGGCATCAATTTGCATGACAAAAAAGCCAGCTTCAGAGAGACTAGATTACAGCTTAAAAAGGGCAACTGTGTGGTGTGAAACAATTTGCTTACGCTTGATATCTGGGGTTCTTCTGTGCCAATTTCTCTGGGAAACCATCTTCATCATCACACTGCTCAAGAGGCTCAACAAGAACTGGTCGAGGGGACCTGATGATGGTGTTTCAGCAAAAAGACAGAAAAAAAAAAAAAACATAAGCAAATGCTCCAAAAGAGTATGAAGGTTAATCTCATCAGCAACATGAAACAACAACATCAAACATTTCAACTTACGTGGTAAGAAGTAGAACACCCTCATTGCATCGGTCCAGAGCCTTTCTGGCAGCAGGTTTGGAGGCAAACTCTACAATGCCCCTGCCTGTGGAGCGACCACGATCATCGACAATGACGATGGCCCTCTCGACCATTCCAAACTGTGAGAAAGCTTCCTCCAAGAGCTCATTGGAAACAAAAGGTGACAGATTCTTCACAGACAAAGCTGCAGAGTGTGTGGCGAATCTAACACGTAGGGGTCTACCCTTCATAGGGGTGTCATCCAATTCAGCCTTTGCTATCTCTGCAAGAGCACGAGATTCCTGGAAAGATAAGGGGATATGGACTTAGGGTATCTATATAAGATATCCTTCAAAAAAGGCAAAACGTAAGTTACATTAGCTCTACCACCAGAACTTGAGAATGGCATCTTACCAGTCGGATGAAACCAAAGCCCTTTGCTTTGTTAATGAAAACCTCGCTTGGTTCCCCATATTTGCTGAACAGCTTCTTGAAATTCTCTTCTGAGAGGTCATTAGGCAGGTTACCGACAAACAGACGACAGCGCTGTGTGTAGGACTTCTCACCAGGTTTCAGCAGCATGGACAGTGTTGCCTTGAACTCCTGTAAATGGACAATAATGAAATTTAAAGCTCTAAAAATATAAAGAGCGCAATAAAAAGTATGCACAGAGGGATTTTGGATAGTAATTATAGGTTATAACATAAGAAAGACACAAATGCAATAAACTAAGTAGTTAAGCTGCAACACTGTTTCAACAGTATAAATGATCTGATACAAATGAAAATGTAATAGACAGTAAGGCATAAGTTATGCATTGGTGATGTACAATTAAGGCAACTTTGCTGTTGCAAATAGCGTTTTGCGTTTGGACTGAGGTAGTACACATGAAATAGAAGCACTAACAGCTTAACACTAAATGAAAAAAATCAAACGTTTTACATTTTTGCTAACAGGCAAAACGAGGATACGCTCAAATATAACACACAAACCAACCCTGAAACCATAACAAAAGACATATTCATGAGCTGCACTCTCAAGTATTCAACTTAAATATGCACAAAGTATTACTAGTGCTATTTCCTTTAAAACCCTCATATGTAAAAAAAATCTGTTCAGGTCATTCCCAACTTTACCTGTAGTAAAAAGCTAACACTTGCTGGCCGATATTTGTTATTCTGTCGTTTTTGTAGAACATTCTAGCCAACATTTTGTCTTCTCGCCTGACCACCTACCCATCCCCCATACCGATGAGTGCTCAAAGGAAACGTACTTGACCTACATTATTCAACCACGGAGAATTTATATTTTGGCGTGAATTTACAGACGTTATGAAACATGACGGAAAACGCGGCATTTTCAAACAAAAAACATGAGGCTTCTGACTGATATTTCAACATTTTTCACATTTTTAAAGGTTCATCCGTTAGACAAGATGGCGGACTGCTTTAACGTCTACGCAAAGCATGCGCTTGTTTTATGTAAACGCTGCTGCCGCTGTAGGCACCACAACGTGCATGCTGAGGGCGAATACAAGAAACCACCCGCTCTGGCTGTACTGTGCTTCAAATCAAACAAGTATATCAGTCTCAATGTGCTAACGTTTGCTAGCCACAATAACTGCCGACGCAATTCAGACAGTCATAAATGTATTAAAATGCTGTATGCACTTGCCTGGCCCTGGTCTCCCTCTGCTGCTTCGTTGGTGGGCATTTTCTCTGCCTCTTCGCGGTCCTGCCTGGCCTTCGTTGGTGTCGGCCCTGTTCTTTGGCCTTGTTGAGGGCCGCTTCTCTGGCCTTGCTGTGGTCCCATTCTCTGGCCTTGATGTGGTCCCATTCTCTGGCCTTGGTGAGGTCCGCTTCTCTGACCCTGATGAGGGCCGCCTCTCTGGTTCTGCTGGGGTCCGCTCCTCTGGTTCTGCGGTGGTCTCTGATTCTGTTGTGGTCCGCTCTTCTGGTTCTGCTGGGGCCCGGTCCTCTGGCCTTGGGTTGCACCCGACTTCGGGCTCGGCTGGGGTGTCTGCTTCTGCTGCTGTCCGTTAGCATTTCCTCCCGGTGACTTCAGCTGTGGGCTCTGGTTCTTCTGAGTTGCGTTTGCCTGGCTAGGTTGAGCGGTTGGTGTGTTTGGTTTCGGTGGGGAAGACTGCACCTCCGGCTTGGATTTCTCGACCTCTGGCTTGGGTGCAGCTGGGGTTGCCGGTTTCTGTTGTTCCGGAGCCTGCTTTTGCTCTTGCTGTGATGGTTTCTGCTGCTGTTGCATCGGACCCTTCATCGTAAGAGCCGGTCCTGGAGACGGTGGAGGGATAATCGGCTTCTGTGGAGTCGTCTGAGAGCCCTGATTGGGTCTGTTCGCATTATTATTCTGTCCTCTCCGATTTTGGTTCTGGTTCTGGAAAGGATGGTTCCTAAAATGAGGGTTTCCCATTAGCCCACCTCGCATCGGGCCACCGGGTCCACCACCTCTGCGTTGTTGGAAATGATTCATTCCAAAGCCGCCACGGTTATTGTTAAATCGAGACATTGATCCTTTAATCTACAACAAAATTTAAAAAACAATTAAAAGCGTTATAGATTTGCTGTGTTACAACGGCCTACGACCGACGAATTCAGACAACAAAATGGCGACTGCCGGTGGTGATAAAGGTCTTTCTTTATCCAGTAGAGACTGAACCGCCCTGATCATCTGATTGGTCCTCTGCCCGACAACAGAAGTCAAAGGGGTTTCTCAGTCAGAATATCAGGAGCCAGGAAATTATGTTTTCTGCGCTCCAGCTGCCAACTGGATTTTAAATTTATTCGGAATGATCCGGAACATTTGGCTCAGTTTTATTTCAAAAACACAAATAACTTAACCAGATATTGATGTAATCACATTTCTCTTCCATCAGTAGAGTCATGTCATCATATCAACCCCATTTAGTTATTCGAGCTGGAGACATTTAAGCAGTACTAAAACCAAGTATAACGGTAATACTCTAAGTGTAATATCGCTTTTATACAACTGTTTTACAAGCAAGTTATAGCCGTAAGCAGCAATAACGGCAACAAGTTATACAATTTTTGTTTAATGATTAATTTGGCTCAGCTAACAAAATTGAGTGTAAATTAAAAGCCTATATTCAATAATTGTTTTTTAAGAGTTACTTTCTTTTATGTTTCCGGACATGTATTCAATATTCCTCATTTTAATAGGTTGAAATATTAGTTTTGGAGAACCTTTGCAAGCTCCTGACTTTTTCTTGTGAAAACCAAAACCTAACCCCCAATGAAAATTTCAGTTTTTTAGTATGTCCCAGGTGGTGTTAAACAGAGTGTAAAGTTTTTAACACAGCTTTTCCACACGCCCAAGTTTTATTTTGCATGCTTACAATATTTTACTTTGCACACAGAAACAAAATTATTTCACAAAAACTCAAAACTACCAGGGTATAAATTATTAGCCACCTTTAGAACTGGCATCTTTGTTGAGCCATAGCACAAACCACTGTTGTGCAATGATGTCCTTAAACTTTATAATGCTCAAAGCTTGTAAAAACAAGTTCAAACTATCTTCCAATTTACACACAGTACAAAAACTTCAGGAAGGGTTTAAGCTGTTACTTGAGAAAGCATCATGGCAAAAACAAGGGGAAATCAATTTAGACGTGAGGAAAAGAATTGTTGATGCTCAAAAGGCAGGAAAAGATCTACAAAATTATCACAAGGTTTCCAAGAGTCAAAAACTGGAGTGAGAAGTATCAAGAAATTCAAAGAGAGACATGCAGTGCAGAACAAGCCTGGCAGCGGTAGGAAGAGAAAGATTTCACAGGCTCTGGAAAGAAAGCTAGTGAGAAATGTGTCTAAAGACTCTAGAAAAACTGGAGAGACAGTAGTGAAGGACATAGCCAAGGCAGGAATTGTAGTCTCAAAGAAGATCATCACTAGAGTCCTGCACAGGAATGAACTGAGAGGTTGCAAATCAAGAAAAAGGACAACCGAGAGAAAGTGTATGCATAGTGGAAGCATGTCCTTTGGTCAGATGAAACTAAACTAGAGCTCTTTGGGCATAGAGATGTTGCTTATGTTTGGAGAAAGAAGGGAGAGGCGTATCACCCAAAGAACACCGTCCCTTCAGTGAAATACGACGGTGGGAGTATCATGCCGTGGGGATGTTTCAGTGTGTCTGGAGCTGGGATACTTGTAAAGCTGGAAGAAATCATGAAGAATAAAGGTTATGTGGAGATTTTAAAAAGAAAACCTCAAGCAGCCTGCAGCAATACTTGGTCTGGGTTGTCACTTTGACTGGAGACCAAGATCCATACCAGAAGACCATCGAATCTGGAGAAGTCTGAGAGATTCGCCAAAGAAGAATGGACTGGGATTCCTCATGAGACATGTCTGAGACTTGTTGAAAACAACAAATGACTGCAGACTGTTATCCAGCAAAATCGAGACACAATTAGTTTGGGGGGGTGGGGGGGGGGTGGTTTATAATCTAGACCCTGGCAGTTTCCTGAAATATTTTTCTTTCAGTGTCCAAAGAAAAATAATGTAACCACACAAAATAAAACTAGGATGTCTGGAAAAGCCATGATTAAAATTCCTTGCTCTGTTTAACAGCACTTGGAAAATGCTTGGTGAAAACTACATTTTTCATAGAAGGCTAATATTTTTGTCCTCATCTGACTTGAGTTTATGTTGTTATTTTAAGTGTGTATGTAGAAATGAAAGACGCTGAACTCAGATGGACTTTTTTTGGGTCATTTATTCCGCATACAGGTGTTTTGGAAACAAAAAAAAGTGAAGAGACCTTAAGTCTCACCTCAGCATGTTATGCAAATCATTATACAGACACAAAAAGGTTGAGATGACAAAACAAAACGTAAGTCCAAAAAAACGTGTAGAAAGTTGGACAACAATGGGCAAAATGGAACCAATGAGCAGGAGAAAACACATGAGACAGTGTGATGTTGTCACATTGGGGAAAAATCTTAGAATAATTAAAGAAAAAGGCGTCAGAAGAGAAAAGGAATCTAAATAAATGGAAGCAAATAGCAAAGGACTGGAGGAAATAAGAGAGACATTCATTGATTAGTGATTAACAATCAAAACAGATGTCTTTCCTCCTTTTCCACTTTTAAAATCAGAACAGTAATATAGAACAGGTAATCATGAGGAGAGCAATATTAACATTCACAGAAGGAAAATGCACTACACCTGATGTATAGGGATATTTTAAGCACACGACTCCTCAGAGTTACACTCCAAGTGTCCAAGGGTCACAAGTTATTCAAGATTATTTTTTATTCAGGATAAAATTACCTTTCAGTTATGTTGGAACAGCTTTGCACCAAAGCCCTCCCTTTGTATAGGCTTTTTTTTTTGTTTAAAGAAGTGAACTATAATAGTGTCGGGTTTGACTTTAAAATCTGACCTTTGCTTTTCTATCAGGGTGAGTTGCCAAAGGTGGGACATTTCTTGGATTTTTAAGGGGAGAAATGGTTTGTGCCGGTCTAACTTTGCCACAGTGAAGTGGAAAAGGTACAGAGGGAGCAAAGCTGAATTTTGAATAAAGATGTGTTTGGTTTAGTTGTTACACTTGAATGGGAAAAAAGAAAAGAGGAAACACTGGTGGGAGGAAAAGTGAAACGACTCATGGTGTGCAGCCTGTGTGGGCCTGCAACCATTCAGATCAATGCATTATTTCATGAACTCATTGTGAAGTCATACTCATTTACAGCTACAATCTATGTTTAAACGAAGAAAGTCGACAGAGGTATTCTGCAGAAAAGACAGATTACATGAAATGTCGTTTTTTAAATAAACAGCACAGGGTGGCAGGAATTTTAATTGGTAGTTTTTTTTTTATTCAGATGGATTGATGTTCTATAAACTGCTTTAAAACATGTATTATTGAAGTGTTATAATAGGCCTCCTTTTTGAATGTTAAAGTGTGAATACGTGGTCAAGTTAATGATGCAATGACCCAGACAGGCTGCAGGAAGTTGTTAAGAGACGGATGACTTGGTGGGAAACCAGCATTCACTGCACCTGAGTCAGACTCTATTGGACTGTAACTGTAGTGAAGCTGCAATCAGGCACAATTTCACTTGGAGAAATTCACTGATGTTGTGAGGTTAAAAACGATAGGAGATAGGACAATCGTGGGTTTTTGCCACTTGTTTAAACATGATACAATGTAGATGATTTTAACAACTGAGAATACGGAAAAAGTACCCAGAGTTCATAGCTGCCAGAAAACAACGCAAGACAGCAGCAGTGATCTGGGAAAATTCACAGGTTGGCTAACTTGGAATATGAGTGACAACTCTCTGAATTGCACAAATTCACTGGAAAAGTTTCGGTACTGAAATGTTGCGGATGCCTTTGTGCAACTTAGACATTATGCAGGAGCTTACCTGCATTTTCAGTCATTAAGACCAAGTAATTACCCCAGAAAAACAAACAAACAAACAAAAAAAAAACCAAATTGGCTGCCTGGGACTTGTACCTTTGTTGTCATGATATCAAAACAGGTGTCAGTTTCTTTTGATTTATACTAGTATTGTATCAAAATTGAAATGTAGGTCTTGTGTCAACCCTATGACTCACTTTCCTTATATTTACAGTAGTGAATACTACTTTTCAGCTGCTATAAAGCATTTAATATTTCAGAATTCATAATGAAAAGTAAATCCCAGTTTGCTTCCTTAAGTCGCTGCTCCTTGGAGAGCCTCAGGACTCTGTCAATCAAATACCAAACAGTTTCAGAGCAGAGCGGATGGTCCGAAGCAGGTAATTTGGCTAAAAAGCAAAAATGTCTTGCCTTGTTCTACAATAAACAGTAGTAAAATGAAAGTGAAATTCAGCCTGATTGCACTGATAGTGGGAATGCATAATCTGATGTTGATACTAGTCCCACACTTCCTCAATTTGCTTCAATGTTTATGACGTTATGCTTGTGTGAGATAATGTCCCAGTGTTGTGCAGGACGGCTTTTTTTTTTGCTGAGGAAGGAGGGAGCCAAAAGGAGGTTTTAGATGCTAGAGATCATTACCTACTTTAAACATCTTTAAATCCTTTCTGACTCATGGCTCAGCACTGGGAAATACAGCAAAACACACCAACTAAACCAATTTACCAGTCATAATGTAGCAGTATATTTAGTAATAGTTGATAGCAAAGCCAGAGCAGTGCAGTCCTACCTTTGAATAAAAGCCTGAAGTAGGCTTTAACTTGTTGACTGAGTTGGTTGTACTGTTAGGTTTCCACCAAATCTCTCAGAAATTATTTTAAAAAGTGTTTAAGTGAAGCAATGAGGCGTAATGAAGAGACAGCTCAACAAAACAGAACCTTAATGAGGTAAAAGGGGAGAGGCGACACAGAGGTTGTTTTGATTAAAACAAAGGGAATGTTTTGTGTGAGTCAGTGTTTCTCCCTCTGAAAGTCTAAGACTTGTGAGTGCAAGCACTTGGTTATGTTTCATCAGATCAGTGTGTTGTTTGCAAAGCAGATGTTTCATTCGGCTTTGTGTATCAAATCATTATGAGTGCGTGTTGTCATGCCTGTATGTGTTATATTGTTGATGTGTGTAGAGGTTTGGGGTAGATGGGTGCTCATGGCTGTTTCCTGTGGGACAACGGCAGATTGAGGGTTGGGAGGTCAGTGTCTCAGAGGGTCACAGTGGGGAACGAGATGAGGTGAGGTCAGATTCGGGGCAAATACTTGTTGATAAATTCCCTTACATCCACCATCTCCTGCAAGAGAGAAAACAAAAGCGACCATGAGTGAAGAAAGACAAAAGCTGCATTTTCACCAAGTGGCTCCATTTGGTACAGTATGCAATTACTTGCAATTCCATGGTCAAAAGTTGTAAAGGTGCCAAAATAACTGATCCATACCGTCCTATTTTTCTGCCTAGTGTACTCATCCGACCCTAAAGAGTGGAACTGGGCATACTGTAGTGTGCTGATTGGTCAAAAGTATCTTCACTTTACGTGCAACAGCCGTAATAATGGACTAACACAAATTGTGCCATGTTTTGTACGAATCTGAACAGCTTATCGCCCTAATTTTTTCATAAACATAAATGTAAAGAAAACACTGATATACTATTCAATAAACAACCGTGTAGGGTTCTGGTTAGATGAAAATCACAGTTCGAGTCAAGTCAACAAGTTACAAGCCGTAGTAACATTTTATTTAAACCACAGAGAACCTTCTCCCATTTGAGAGCTGGTTTCATTTTTGTGCTACTTTCGTTGATGTTTAGTACACTTAAAAAAATAAAAATGGTACCAAATGAAGAGATGTATAAGAGCTTAAAGACGTCTCTTGTCACTGGGTTGAACAAAATTATCGGAATCTCTTGGAGCCAAAATTCCCATGAGCAATAAAGGAGAGGCATGGCTGTGTAGACTTAAGCTGGATCAGAGTTTACAGTACCAAACCGTAACAAAAAGACTGAACCAAACAGGACCACTTGATGGAATCACACTGAAATTATCATGAACTTCTGGAGGTAATTTTTCACGACAGCTCTATTCAAAAATAATGCTGGCTGACAGCTGAACATTTGGTTAAAATTGAAGAATTGCATTGGCTCCTCAAATCATTGAGAATTACACAAATAGCATCATGAGTGAGACAAAGCTGAATATAAAGATGGGCAGACATAAAAACACCTTGAATGTAAACATGGGACTTACAACAAACAGATTCAGATTTATTTTAAAAGGATAAACACAAAGGAGGTGGAGGAGTACCTGAGGACAGGAGCTGTGAGAGAGGTTTGGATACGTTTTGAAGGTGATCAGATCAGGGTTGACTATGCATCTGAGTGTGTCGTATGTCATGGTACCAAACTGCGCCGGGATCATGCAGTCAATCTCGCCGTGGCACTGCAAGATCGGGATGTTCTTGTTGCCGCTAAATGCCTGAGAGACAAACACAACAGAGTTCAAAAGAATATAGTAAGCAAGACAGTTAAATAAGAAATCCTCTAATTTTGTTTTGGACAAGGTTTATCTACAGTGTGGGTTAAAAAAAGAGGTATGTATGACTTCTATCAGATTGAGACCGTACCGATGGGAAACTCTTGTGAAGAGGTAACCAGCAGCTGAGGGCCACCACACCGGCCAGCTGATGCTGATAGGTCAAGGCGGTATATAAGGACAAAGCCCCACCCTGAGGAGAAAAAAAAAACGGAGAGAGCAGAGTTAATTATGCAAGTCTTAATTTACAATTCATAGTTCATTATGATCCAAGAATTTCTATATCACAATGCAAAGCCCTCACCTGAGAGAAGCCACCGAGAATGATTCGGTGAGGGGGTATCCCATTTTTGGCTTCATGTTCGATTATGGCCTTGACTATGTGGAAACCAGAGCAAAATATGAGTCACTAATAAAATACATACATTATTAATGCACGTCAGAGCAACAGCATATAAGAGTGATTGTCAATAAACAGTTGAATGGGCGCGCCGGTGGTCAAGTGGTTAAGGCGCATGCCATATACGCAGGTGACCCGGGTTCGAATCCGGCCCGTAGCACTATTTCCTGCATGTCTCTCCCCTGTTTCAGACTCTATCCACTGTCCTATCAAATAATGGCAAAAAGGCCAAAAATAAATATTTAAAAAAAAAAAACAGCTGAATGTTATAAACTGAAGATTTGATGTAAATGAGTCAGGAGAAACTTGGCTTATAGGGCAATGGACAATGAATTTGAGTATCATTCATGGACATGACTTTTCTTCTCTATTTACAGGTTCTACATAAAGGTATAGGCAGGGATTGCAATTTTCAGCAAGTTTATTGCTTTGGTTTCCATTTTTAGTTCATTTGTAGTCTAAAAAACCCCGGCCAATCATATGTCAGCAGGCAACAGTGTATACAGATACTAGGGATGAATCTCGTTTGGGTTTTTCCCAATACCGGTACTAAATTGATGTTTTTAATATGGTGCAGGTACCTAAACAGTGCCTGATTCAAAACTTTTAAGGGGAAAAATGTGTTGAAAGTCTGCGGGAGAATAAAAGCTGTCTGGTTTAACATGGGATATAAAAGGAAACCAGTGTAATTCAAAACATGAATCACACAAGTTCCATAGAGATCTTCAGATTTGGCAGGGTATCAAGATGAAGTCTCAATATCTCTGTTGTTATTTGGTCCGGTGGGTATCAGATTTGTTGGTACCAGTATCATGTTGATACTCATCCCTAGCAGATACAACACTCTGTGTTGTCAACAATAAACCAGCAAAACTTAGTCCAATCTGACAATTCAGCTACCATTAGCGTTTTTAATGATTTACTTGTGTCTATAAACAGAAATCTGCATAGAAGTGCAGCTCCTGCCGTCAAACCAGCATTTCCATAGCTTAATCCTGATCATAAGAATGATTCAGAGGTAAAAATTCTGTCTTCTACTATTGAGGGACCAGAGAACAATGAGAGAAAATGGTTTCAGATGAAGAACAAATATCTATTTAGCTAGCTTTATTAGCCCTGTTTAAGTGTTACATGGTAATAAGGTTGGTAGCATTCTGTTAAAGGAGGTGGGACATGACCTTAAATACTTTAAAGCTGATGTAGAGCCCACTAAGAGCTTTAACATCATTGAAGACCGCGCCTAGCTGCTAGTGTCAGTGTCGTTAGCTGGTGGCTAACAGTATATTGTTCTTTGAATGCACAGTACACACAAACAGCTTGCATGGCTCAGCGATATCTGTTTTAAAACAAGTTTATTTCAAGCGCAACATTAATTTCATGGATATGGATATTTAGAAAAGTATTCTCATACATTTTAGTCCATTGATGTTCAGAAATTCTCACTTAAATCCATCAATTAACACAGGTCACCTCTTCAAGTCAGTAAATCTGGGATTACGGATTATTTCAGATGAACTGAATTCCTGATGGAATCATACAGGAAACTGAGAGATTAAAACATAAAAAGTCACATATTTTGCAATCATCTGATTAGTGGTACAACTGTAAAAGGCTCAAGTACCAGCGCTCCAGAAAGACACTTCGGAAAATACAACTTATAACATATTAATATTTAGTTTAAGATCTGATTTTTAATAATGCAGTTTGCATACATGTAGCTGAATTGAAGGTTATCTGCTTTCAGATAACAGCTGTGGCTGGTAGTTAGCCTCTAGGAGAATTGAATTTGTTCAACTTCTGTTGTATCACCCCAAGATCTACACATAATGAAATTTAGCCACCAGCTAAATTCTGGCATTTTTCAGACATGTTGGGTGAATATGCTCAATTTACTGGGGTGGGTAAAGAAAAGTAGCCTAATCCAAGACAGTGGATTGTTTAAAGGAATAAATTAAACTCAGAGTGGACCTATAAGCTCACTAACAGAAAAACCAGCCTCATCCTCCCTGTGTCAGAGCTGCTATCAAATGGTAACAGCTGTGTGCTGGCATGGTTTGACTATATATGAGTGGTTCACCACTATCCACTAAAAATGTGTTTGAACCGATACCTGGCTAGTCAGAAGTCCAAGAAAGTTTAACAAAGCTTGAATTTTAGCGGGAGACTACAGAAAATGTGCAAAAATGTAATATTCTAGCGTTTCTGACTTTGTGCAGGAAAATGCCTATGAATTTACAGTCCCTCTGGAGGAAACACAGCAAACATTTGTATGGTTGAGTACAGGACAAATTGGCCAAAAAACAGGGTTTAAAATGAGCGACAGTTAGAATAATTTGTGCAAAAATCCTCTCGTATTAATTAGCCAACAACTTAACAACAATAAGCCTTGATTATTACATTGTACCTCATTAAATAATGCTGCTTGTTGAAATAGAATTGCAGGTAAATATCCACCTGGCACAGTGGCAGGTAGACTTAAGGGTTTAATTTCAACCTTGGTAGAGCCACATGGATAATAGTTCTGGGAGTTTTCCCTGCTCTTTCTTAAATGTTTATCAATAATCTTAGTCAATCTCGGCACCAGATGGCCTTGTGTTTATGTCACATATCCCACAGAGAGAGGCTATGATCCTTGAAGCAGACAGTCTGAACCTTGGGACTTCAGTGACTGTTGTTTCTAAATCTCTCATCTCCATTTGAATTTCTATCCTGTTCTCCTCTACAGCTAAGGCATAAAAGGCCCCCAGAAATCTTTAAACAAAATTATCAGTTAGTCAGTAGTGTGTTTATTTGCATCTGGAGTTTGATACAGTCTCTGTAGGGTTGTTGGGAGTAATTTAGAGATTCAAAAAAAAAAAAAAATCAAATTCTAAAATAACAACTTAATTTTTAATGCCATGTTTTTTTTTATGTTAATTTTGGTAGTGATTAGCAGGAGAGCTGAAATTTGTTGATGATTCAAAATGCTAAATTGTTGTTTTGGAGCACCATCTAGGGGATAGAATATGTATAACCACATGCTGATGTTCAGGCTTTTACAATGATTACTTAACAACCATAAGTTACTCAACCACACATTTTGAGCAGAATCTTATGCCTCAATCAACACATCAAACTAAAAGTGCTATAAAAATGTAAACTAAGTGGTCCTTAGATTTTGATTTATTAAACCATGTCTGTCTTAATTTATGTTCTTGAAGACAACTTTGGTAAACAGTTATTACAAACATCAAACCGTGACCTAAAACAGCATATTTCTCTCCTCATTTGTCTTATATGAAATAAAAAAGGCAATAGGCATGTTATAAAGATGAAAAACTTGATTTCCGTTGGAGGAGAGGTCTTCTATCAGACTCACTGTTTTCTGCTGCCCTCCTGATTCCAGACTCGTCCTCGGGGATGTCGGGTTTGAGGCCCATGAGGTCAAACCTGCACACAGACACACAGAGGCGACCATGGAAACAGATCAATAGATACAATCACAGTATTGTTAATGCCAGTATGGGGGCCCTATTGTGGTTTCCATGGAAACAATGGCAGCCACTGTTGAGCTAAAAGGCTGTTTCGAGTGTATCGCCAACTCACCACGCGGGCATCGACGCCTTCATGTTCAGAGTGACGGGGATTGAAGGTCTGCAAAAGAAACATTAAAACAAACATTTTAAAACAGAACTAGAAACAAAATTACTTCAGGAAGAAGACCAAACTATAAGAAAACGCAGAGAAATTGTGTTCTTTCTGTTAAAAAAATCCTACATCATCAGTGCTTTAACTTGGAAAACAAGTCCCCACTACAAACTTCAAGAAAACAGAAACAAAAGGATATGATAAAGAAAACTTCTTAACTTAAATAAACCAGTTAACTCATAGTCTTTCAGACTGATAATCTTCATGGTTTTTGGAAAATTGTGACTCAAATCTCCTAGATTTTTCCCTGGAAACTGCAAACAGGATAAACCTGGGCAGCCTGCACAGTATAGCCTTCCTGCTTAAGAATATTCAGTGAATGTTTCATTTTCTTTTTTTTTTTTTTCGTTTTTTTTTTTTTTTTTTTTTTTTTTTTACACATAGGCCTAAATCAGGGTGTCAAAATGTGTTTCACTGTGGGCCACATACAGAAAATACAGAAAATATACCTTACCTTTTACTGTACAAAAGGTTATTAAATCAGTCCAATGTAGGGTAAGATAGGCTTAGTGACTGAATACGCTTGATGACAAGCAGTAGTGCTTAAAGATTTTTAATGCAATACGCTTTGTAAATCTGACCTTTAGAGGTCATAAGTGCCATTCCTACCATTATTTGCTGCTGTAACCTTTTTGTTTATACTCATCAGGGCACCTATGAGTTTAGGTATTTTTGTTTACATGGTCTAAGTCTACACTTTACATCGTCTTTACGTTGATTTAGTCACGATAAAAGAATGTCAACAAATTCTGCTAGACAAAATGTTTGTTTACAGAATTGACACAGCAGCACTGCCTAGTGTGAAAACTAAGAAGTACAAGACAGTCAAGCACAAGCTCCATGTTCTAGGGTGGGCCACATTTCATTTTAGTTTCAGAATTTGCTGCAGGCCAAATACAAACAGAACACAGGCCGCAGTTGGCCCCTGGGCAATACTTTGGACACCTCAGGTCTTTAAAATCAGATTAATTAAATAGGTTTGAGTATCAAAATCTGGTACCTACCACATCAAATTACAACACATATAATGATACTTCATTTCTATACCTTTCATAATGAGTTAAAGGTAAAATATATATAACGGAATTGTGTGATTTATGCTTAAAGTTATATTGGTTTCCTTTTCTTATCCCATGTTCGACTAGCATCTTATAAAAACGGTACCCAGACAGCTTTTACTCTCCTGCTGACTTTCAACACACTTTCTGTTCTCTCAAAAGTATCAATTCAGGCACGTTCAGGCATGAGCACCACATAAAAAATATAAATTTAGAACCGGTATTAGAAAAAAAACGAACGAGACACAACCCTGTTATTATTTTCCTTTAAGAAACTCTCCTCTTGCTGTACTTGTTATGTGTGTCTTCAAGTAGTATCTGCTGTGGAGGTCATGAGGGAGAGAGCGGTTTGCTGCTGTGTCTCCTCTTAAGTGTAAGTGTTTGATATGATCTGTGAGCTTTTTTCTTGCGCATTTTAACTTAAATCCCAGAAATACTTGCTTTATTTCCCTTATATTACCCTCCTTCCAAGGCTCTCCATTATTGTTGTTTTGACCTGTAATTACCCTGATATGTTGTGGTATAAAGCTATGAGTCACTCCACAGAACTACATTAATAACACCAAGCGGTAAATTACTTCGAGACATGACATATTAAATATGACAGAAGGATCTTTGAAGAAAAAGACTTACGCATGGGGGCAGATGAACTTGACATGAGACGGCTGGATCTCCGTCAGAGTCTCCGCCCACCCGTGCCTGACAGAAAAAAGAAAGGAGAAAGAAACTCTTTGATTGCAGTTGCACATAACAACTTCACCAAACCCGTGAGGATTACAGCTTAGTACAATGGGTTCAGTTTATTATGTAGTCTACAAATACAAATCACCTCTGCTCTGGTTAAAATGACTTTGCACTTGTGGAGGCTCACTGACAGTTTAAAATGAAGTTAAGTGAACCACAAACACTGAGGGCTGATCTGAGAGCTTTCTACAGAGATGTGTTATGGGATTAAATCACTGGTTCTCAACTAGTGGGTCAGGACCCTAAAGAGGATTGCAGAGCTGTTTTTGGTGGGTTTCACGGTCAGGCGTCTGAATACTTTTGTCCATACAGTGTATTGACAGTGTGAAAAGAATAAATAATTGTCAGTTTTCTTTCTCTGGCCATAACAAGATTTAAATTAAAAAAAATTGTAGACAAGATTTTGGAATTCTGGATGTCTGGATTTTAAACCCAAACCCCAAAGGCATTTGCTCAGCCACAGTGAAAAACGCACTGAAATTATTCTGACTTTACAATACACTTTCCTTTTGCGATGATGATTAGGTTTAAAGTTCTTGCTGCGAAAAAAGATTTTCAATCATTGCTATTTTAACAGAGTTAATACCAAACATAATTATGTGTGAAATAATTAAACCTTCAGCTGAAAAACATTAAAACATTTAGAGATTTAATGGATTTCCAATGATGCAGAAGAAATGCTTCAAATCAAATTTAGCTGTCAGTGTAAAACCAACTGACTTGAATTGATATTATTTAAAAGGAAAGATGCAGCATAACAATGGGTGGTGGGTAGAGAGAGACAGCAGGATGGGATGTGCCTCCTACCAATCAGGGCTTGCATGAATGGCATGACACTGGTGACCACAACAGTGCCATGTACAAAAGAGTGAAGAGGCAGAATAAGAATCTAAAGTGGGCTGGCATGAAGATCAAGCCTGTTAAATCCAGAAGCATCACAGTATCTAGAGGGAGGATAGCCGAGATAAGTTTTTGGTAGATGAAGAAGAAATCCCATCGACTGGGGAGAGGCCAGTAAAGAGCTTAGGGAGGTGGTACAATGTGGATCTTAGTGAAAACAAGTGCAGCAACCTAGGAATATGTAGCAGAGGGATTAGGAAGGATTGATCAAAGGTTCCCAGGGAGGTTGAAGTTATGGTGTTTGCAGTTTGGATTATTTGATAGACTGATGTAGCGTCAGTTCAAGTAATACCTATTCAAAAGGTAGAGAGGCTGGACAGAGTAAATAGTTCTTATGTTAGGAAAAGGAGGAGCACTTTGGTGCCTTAGTGGTGTGGCACCACATAAGAAAGGGATACTCCGATTCCTACTCACTAGCTTAAAAGAAGAGTTCAAGTGTGTGAAGGTTAGAACAGGGGCAAAGACAGAGTAGATAGTAGCGTGGTTCCAGATCCAACTAGATGGAGGAAATTAACCCAAGACAGCACGCTCAAAGTCACTTAAATCACCTTTCTTCTCCACTATGATGCATGTTTCAACTTTAGCAGATCATCTAAACCATGTGCAAAAAAGCATTGGTTTCTGCTATGTGATTGTATTGTTACAGGGGTTATCAACTTATTTTATACAAAGGCCAGACTTTTAAATTAACTAAAATAAAAAAGAACTGGTCCAAATAACATGTATAGGTATTTGTATTTTCTTAAAAAATCTAAGTACTTTTCAAGAAATTAAGCTCTTTGAAACCTTGTGCGTTGCTGACGATGCACTTTTGAAGCCCACTTTGCATTACCATAATTACACAACTGTTTATGTTATTGGAAAAATTCAACCCTTTTCTGAAAGCTGAGAAATTGTACTTCACAGCCAACATGAAGTTATTACTGTAATTTCACCTTTCTTGCTAAAATCTAACATAAAGTTCCCCCTTTTTTTGTATTTCTTCATTTTCGACCGTTAAAACACTCTTTACATGCAATAAAATATAAAAAAACTGACATATATTATATTCTAGAATAATGGTGGAAAATGGGCAAAAGCACTAACTCACAGGACATTTTCTGGGCTTTTTATGGTTAGAATAAGAAAAACAGTCCTGAAACGCAGGAGTTGAAGGGTTAAGCTGGTAGATAAGTCCTTATTGCCCATGGGCAATCAAAATATTTCAGCTGCATATTTCTAGGACTGCCACATTGTCCATCACTAGGTTTGGTCCCGATTGGTGAAAAAACAATTGAGGAAGTAACCCTTTTGTTTCGATTCTCAGGCAGGAAAACCACAGTCTCAAAGAACCTGAAGTAAAAAGTCGACACAGAAAACTGCAGATTTAATCTGAACTGGACTGATAAGTACTCAATTATCATAGATCATATTTTTTCATAATAGTTGACTGGTGGATTTCTGCAAAAAAAAGAAACCAAAAAAACAAAAACAAAAAAAAACCAAAAACAAAAACAAAAACCCTGGTCAAACATTGAGCCAGTCTTCATAAAACTGTTGAAAAAAATCTTGGTCTTTTAGGGGTTGCTTTGATTATTACAGTGATTTAAACACAAAGGATACTAAAAACCACATCATCTTTTTTGCCTTAGATTTTCTGAATTTAATCATCTTTTGGGGCCAGATGGGGAGCCTTTGGGGGGGCCTGATATGGCCCCCGGGCCACCAATTGAGGATCCCTTTGTTATTAGATATATGTGTTAATGAACAATTGAAGAGGGGTACCTCATAAACTGATCAGAGAGTTTCAATTTATACCTAAACTGTATATCCAAAAATAATTTAGAAATTTCAAATACAGCAGTTGAGAAAATCATTGTTCTTTGAAGTTTATATGAGATTATAATGTTTCTGTGGCCAACATTAAACAGTGATGACTAGTAGTGCTATGAAGCTAATTACATAACAACTACAAAAAGTGTACATTATGACCAGTGGAGTCTTCCTCTTTAATATCTAACATAAAAAATGTTCCAAGAGTTACTTTATCCTGGGAACAGTTTTGTATTTGGTGTATAAAGTCTACCAGAACTAATAAAAAAGGTATTACATAAGGATTCTCTGAAGAATATATTTTTCTTCATCTTTTTTAATAAAGACAGAAAATAACTCACCCTGTGTCTCCTAGTCCATGAAGAAAGATCACCTGAAAGACATTCAAATAACACAGGTGAATTTTTATTTCCTCATATTTTACTCTTATAGTCACGAAATATATTTCTAAGCATTTCTCTTAATCACAGGCATGTCTGAGCTTCTGAAAACTATTAATCACTTTGGATGAACTCATTAAATATTCAGTGCAGTGTGTTCAAATCAGTCTTTGAAATATTGTTTTATCAGGTTACATCACTCTTGTGTACACATTGCACTATTGTTACATGTGTGCAGATTTGATGTTCTTGCCAGGATTAGCTCTGCTGCCAATTTCCACACACACTTCTCGCTGCTGAGACACCATGAAAGGAAATACAAATTATTTAGAAAGCTGGAGATTCGCTGCTCACTGGCTGGAAATCAGAGAACAGAAAAGAATGTTTTTCTTAAATGCTGGATCTAAAAGAAGTCCACAGCTTTGATCCCATTTTTAACAAATCCCTTCACTGTATCTGACAGCAGCTTCTGTAATTTTGACTTTCAGAGTGAGCTGAGCTTCTACACATGATGCCTTAAGAGTGCACTGTACCTGTTACATCACCTGTTACTGGTGCAGCTACAGGTGTGGCTCAGGATTACAAATGATGCAGAAACTAGCAAAGATTTTTTCTGTCTTCAAGTTTATCAAAAGGCCTAATTAGTCAAGCCTGAAAAAATGTTAGGCTGAATAACTTTCCTTCACGAATATTTTAGACAGATGTGGTAGCCTCTAAAGACTACACAAATTTATTCTGTCATTTGAAAATGAGAAAAAAGGTATATTTACAAATTTTGATGTTAACATCAGTATCTGTGATTACATCTGCCTAAATCAAGGCTGTTAGTCGCTAGTTTCTCAGTTTTTATAAGTGCAAATATTGCAAGTAGGAACACTTCATTTCATAAGGTCTGTAACAGTAAGAAAATAATCATTACAGGTCTCCTTTACTACAATTTCACCAGACTCGGTGATTTAAAAGTAAAAACACTGGAGGAAGCAGCTTCACAGAAAACAAAAATCAATAGTTCTGCTTGACTCTGAGACCAACAGAATATCCAGTGAGGGGGCTGTTAGCTGAGCTGTAGTTAACATAATTCTACAGTCCTGTTTCGCTGGCTTTTCCAATCAAGAAAGTTCAAATTTGGAGGCTAACAGGAGCTGGGTTTCCATGGCTGCTTTCATGTACCTATACATCTGCTGTGTGATCAGCTTTTTGATTCATCATGACAGTCAAAATTTTTGAAGTGTTCTAACAATGATTTATTAAACCCCTTTTGCCCTCCCCAGGCTGTCTTGTGTCTCCTTCAAGCTTTGACCCTCTACCAGAGGCCTGGGAGTTTTAGGGTTCTACGCAGTATCTTCACTGTTCTAGTAGTCTCCTCTTCTGGACACAGATCTCAGATGTTGTGCCTGAAATCTGTTTGAGCCACTCTCCCAGTTTTGGGGTTACAGCAGCCCCCGTATTCCAATCTCCACAGGTACCACAGTTGCCCTAACTGCTCAACTCTTCTCTAGCTGTTCTTTGGTATCTCTCAGGCTTCTCGTGTTTTCTTTCTGATATTGGTGTCAATTGGATTGCTACATCTATCACCACTGCCACTTTCTGCTGTTAATCAACCACCATCAAGTCCAAGTTGATCAGCCACCACTTGTTTATCAGTTTGGATCTGGAAGTCCCACAGGACCTTGGTTTGGGTGATGCTGACCAACTTTGAGGGTGTCCTCCATCTTGATCCCAGGACCTCCAGTCCATAATCAGCACAGATGTTCCTGTGAACTATTGGGGCTTTTCCACTACGGCTTTTAGCTGCGCCGAGCCAAACCAAGCTGTGCTGATTTACATTTCCATCACCAGTTCGACCGTGCGGAGCCGCGCTCAAATGACCCAAGCAGGCCAGCCCCACCTCAAAGCGCGCTGCGCTGACGTCGAAGCGCTTCACGGGGTCCGATTTGCTGGGGGGATTTACCCCCTCTGCCACTGATACCCCTCCATGATAAATTTTCACCCCACGGGGAGACAGGGAGATATGTTTTATCCCTCCCTCTGCTCCACTCTGTTACAGCGGTGTCAGCATTCACTGTATGACCTAAATATATATATGAAAACAAGACCAAAAGTCTAGATTTTTGTGCATACTATGGTCCGATATGCGCATGGCTTCTCACAATGATGAGTGAGATCAGGAAGAACCAGGCGCAGATCCAGATTACACCTTTTTCTGCACCTACTAATAAAAAAAGTTTGACCCATTCCCCTTCTTATAGACGAATAAATTCAAGACTTAAAAAAAAAAAAACACTTAAAATCTTTATAACATTTCGCTTATGACGGAGTCTGTCTTTAATTCATTCTGGCGCTAGTAAAGCATACTGTTCTCAAATCCAAAAATATGATTGTGTTCATTATCTGCCCTTTAGAGACCCACATATCAATAATAAAGAGACTGTTCTCTAACTTACATGCAGGAAAATTCTCTCCTTTGATGATAAGCGTGAATTATTGTTTGTTTACTGATTGTGGAGAGAGAGAAAGAGGGAGAGAGCGTAAAAAGAGCAGCTTGCAGCATCGTCAGTTTACAGTTTGATTTTTGCTTTAAAACGTTGTAAAGTCATTCAGAGCAGACAGTGTAGAGAGATCAAGGAGGGCTCAAAACACTACGTCATCAGCTCTAGACACGTCCTCAAACCAGTAGCTTGGTTGTGGTGGAAAAGCAAATCCCCTGCTGCGCTCAGTTTCAGTGACGAGTCAAGGCGAGCCACGCCATGTAATGGAAAAGCTCCATATGCCATCCACTTGGTTGTGGTGGTCCATGCATACCTTGCCAGACAGCACCTTACACTCTGCTGCGATGTGCTGAACTGTCTCAGAGGCAGCTTTGCAGTCTGCACCTAGGGGGGGGTGTCTGATGTGGTAGTCCCCAGCATCTATTGATCTTACCATGATGAGTGCCTCTGTGTTATTGTTCAGCCCAGCTTTGTCTTGCCATTGGTATGTCTTTCTGATATCAGCCACTTCTTTAATTAGGGGCTAGTCCTTCCCGGACAGCTCCTCTAGCTTCTTATCCTGCCACTCTGCCAATCTGGACATCTTTTTAACTGGAACCTGGCACCTTTACGCTCCCATCTTTTGCTTCTGAGTGCCCATTAAATGCTCCCAACACTATCATGTGGTAAAAGATTGAAAAAGAACGCCATATGGTTTCATGTTTCCACTCACCGCCGCAGTCTCCTTCTCCTTGGCAGACACCGTCACAGCCTCGGTGAGCAGCGGCACAGACATGTTGTTGCCACACATACACTGTAGAAGATGCTGCAGACCGGAAACAACAGAAAAACCCACAAAAGAATCAGCATTGGGCAATATATCAGGTTGTTATTTTTCAGAATATCTCTTCAATATTTGTGCATCTTCACATTAAGCTGACATAACAGAGATCATTTAGAAATCTATTCAGAGTTTAATGGTTACATCCTGCTTCTCTGTGCAGCTTCTGAAGTATTTCTTTGATGGTTAAATGTTCTTAATAATATAAACCTTAATCAGCTTACACCTGAGGTTCTGGAGTCATTTGATTGCATCTAATTAAATTCATGAAGACTGGTTTCTCTGGTTTTTAAATCTGCAGGATAAGCGTACCATACACCTCATAAAAGCAAAACAAGGACATTATTTCCACAAGGGAGCTTTTAGTTTAATTTAATAATCCATTAAAATCCTGCTAAATAATGTCCCTGGACTGTCCAGCTGGGAAAAAGACAAGAATGTCTAAAATGTTCATGTTGTAAAATGGTCGATATAGCAGCTTTCAAATATTTCACAGAGTTATACGCTTTAAAAGCAGCTGTGGGTGCTTGTAGAAATATGCTGCCCTGGTTTTACCTCTCAGACAATATATAAGCTGACATAAATGCCAAATTATAATAACACGTTAAACCTCCTCTAAGTATGTGTTTGATATGTTCTCAGCAAAATAACAGGCAAAATAGTGGCTTTGATTTTGTGAAACAGGGTGTTGCAATTCAGCATGGAGCAAGGCCAAACATATTAAAAACTGAAGCTGACTGAAAAAAAGAAAAGCTGTCCTCTTTTGATAACAAGCTGCATGTTTATGTCGTTATTTTTCTGTTTGATTTATTTCAACTACATGTTCAGAACCATTACAATATTGTATGTAAAGAGTTTAAATCAAAGCAGCATATATAAAGGTGATGGAGCCTTAGCGAGGTTTTAACATAGTTTTGTATACAGGTAAAGTGTTTGTGCTTGCAGAATCACATCCAGTGAAAGTCTGAATTATTGATCTTATTGGCTTTGGTGGATGTGCACCCAGAGTGCACTTCAGCTATAACACATTCAGTACTAGAATGATGGAAACGTATAGAAATGAAAAGTTTTCCATTAAACTGTCATCTACTTTAGTAAACCATGTAAGTGCTCTAGATCAAACTTCCTTGTACAGTTCTGCTCCCCTTTACGACAGCTCTGAGTGGACGTGGATAATACAGAGTTTCCAGCATTCAGGGATCTTCACTGCTGCCCAAAACAAATTTCCACCTTTGTCCCTATCTGTCCATAATCACCATCGTATGTGAGAAAAAATGTTAAGAGAGGGAGAGAGACAACACCACAATTTAGAATTTAAGTTGTCAAAACAAAATAACATTGGTCTGTTTTGATACCACTGCAACAAAAATTATCTCCAGGAGGTTCAAAATTTGTGCCCCAATCAGTGTATAAAGAAGATTTCTAAATGAAAGTAAAAACAGACACAAATTTGATACACAAGGCAAAATAAAAGATATACCTAAAAATAACATTCAGGGCCTAACAAATATTTCCTCTTAATAAACCAAAAGAAGTGTCTGTTGTGATTCTTCTTTGTGCAATTTCATTTTTTTTTTCAAGTTCAGGATATTTTGTGGGTGCAGGATGTAAAGAGAAACTAAGGAACCAGGAGTCATGGCCATCTCTCTTTTCTATCTGTCCTAAACAGAAACAAGCTTGAACATGTGCAGCTATATGAGACACCAAAGAGACGCATTTGCCAACTGCTGAATTAAACAGTGTTAGGATAAAGGCAGTGATGGAAGGCAGACTGGAGAAGCAGCAGGAATCAGGAGGCACATCTTCAGCATCATACATATATCAATATACATCGATGAATTGTTACACCTCTAGAAATCGAGTCACTCTATTTCATCGCTCTGTTTCAGCAACAAGACACAGGCACTCGATTGCTCATTGCTGTGCACAGCATCTCTCTCTCTTTCTTAGAAATACGAATGTCTATGGCTTTTCATTTTTGGTCTTGAAAAATGCAGAACCAGGTCCTTACAGAACCAGGTTTCATTCTTCACACAGCACCACTTATCGTGTACTTTGCAAAGTAAGGATACTTCAGTATGTTTTAAACAGACACTCCATATTTTTTGATGAACAACAGTATTCAAAGTGTAAATGCTTTGAAAAAAAACTGCATTTGTGTCATAAGGAGGATATTTAGTCTATTACACTTTGCCAATGTATTTGTGACATCATGTATGAGTTTTAATGTGGGTTTGGTAAATGAAAATAACAATATTTACTGCGTGTAGGGTGCCTGGGACATTTTTACTAATTTCATATTCAAGTTTAACATTCTGGTATCATGACTGCTCTACTGAGGATGAGATTAAGAAGTCCATACCTAACTTGTCTTTTGGTGGGGGAAATAAAGGAAATGAAGTGTAGGGTTAAATGTCTGCTTAGGGCTCCTGTACATGTGAACCTGTTTGCCAGGTTGTATTCAAATTCTGTAGCCAGTAGAGCTTATTCAAAATAGGAATCCTGCACACACTTATAGCCATGTACTTTTACAATGTGCAGCTGAATCTGTCATGTTATTTTTTCAAGTAACCAGAGACAAAGAGCAGCTCACTGAAGGTCTGCAGGCAAAGCTAAACATACTCATAAACACATACACACGCACAATGAACCTAACCCACAACAGAAGTCAGCAGGTTTGTGTTCATGTGTTTCTGAAGTCAGCCTGTGATGCCACTCATTAACCAAATGAAGCCCTCCCTCGCTCTCTGTACCGTCCACATTAGTAAGACGGCTGCAGACGTTCATCCCTCTGCACCGTGAGTCACCTGTCGATAAGAGACGTCAGATCAGGTTGTTGTTTTACAGTAAAGGCTTTCACTCCTTAATGCCCTTTAACTCTGTGATGATGTGGGCCAGGAGGACGAGAAATCAGACGAGTCGGGCGGGTGAGACAGCGTGCAGTCTGATTGGTAAACAGACGGCGAGGAGACAGGGAAATGTCTCAGACATGGAGGTTAATGTGTAAACCTCGAGCGGGATTATCGTTGGAGGGTGTTAAAATTCCACCGCTGTTATGGCAGAGAGAGCCAAACGCTGCTACGCTCTATGTGTTTGCTCTGACAAATTATCTTCTGAAGGTCATGTTCACTGAGAAAATACATGGAAGCAGGTGATAAATGTGCAGTTTAACATCCCAGAGTGTGGACAAAAGAAGGTTGTTTTTGCCCTGCATCCTGACCTTTGATAAAGGAGTAATAGCAGAATAAAAACATTGCAACGTTGAGAAGCAGGAAACTGTCTTTTCTGTGCTGCACAGAGGTGCAGAATAAATGTTAAAAGAATCAGAGGAAACATTTTATCAGTAGTTGGAGGATTTTAAATGTTGTGAACACACTTTAGAGTCATGTTGTCAAATTCTTAAGCTATGATATGGTTCTTGAAACAAAGGCAAGCAATATTGATATATATTCACTGCCACAGCAACAACAATAAAAGGAACCAGATATTGAGTATTTTATTGTTCTCAATTACCAAAAATGTAGGTTTACTCATTCAAACTATCCAACTGCAAAAATCTGTGCAATTAAATCGTTGCTCTCTTTCTCCTTTGATCAGTACTTTATCACTTTTGGGTGAAATACTGATCATTTTGACAACCTTACTTGTGAGATAGCTAAACTGTCCTTTGATTATTTCCATTTATGGGACTTTGGAAATATGTTTCTTTCCAATGCATTGTCTTAAAGTTGGAGTTACTGAGTTGTTGCTGGTCTAGTGGTGGTATTTCTTGCCCCATGTGCTGAGGCTGTGGTCCTCTGGGTTCCGAGTCCAGCCAGAAGCTTCTTTATGTGTCATATCCCACTCTCTCTGCCTGATTCTAACTCTATCCACTATCCCAGTGGTTCCCAACCTTGTTTTGACCATAGACTGTAGAAAGAATTGGACAAACCCCGTGTGACATCAGCCATCTGCTTACAATATGCGGACTCAAACGGCTCTTGAAGCTAATCCGCGGAGGCTTCCATATTGAAATCGCGGTCTCAACCAAACTTTGGATCAACCTAACGGCCTGCCCACCAAGCGTGACTTCCTGTCAGCTAGCTAGCATTCTGGTTGACAGAAACAGAACCTCTGCCTGCCAAGCTATCTGTCAATCAAATGAGATGCGCCAATCACCGTGAAAAGAGGTTTATCCTAAATATAATCCAAACGATCGTGGTACAAAAAAATTCACCCCCTGTACAGAGAGAGCACAATAAGACACTAGCTAATGAGACAGGTTTGGTTTTTTGAACCAGGCTGTGAACCAGTTTATTTCTAGTGTAAAAAACAGCTGTTTAACATGTGTCCAGACAGTACTTCCGGTGTTCCTGCAGCCAGCCTCAAGTGGACATTCAAGGTATTGCAATTTTTTTGCACTTCTGCATTGGCTTCATTTTTCAGGACTGGAAGTTGCGGCTTGGTTTTGACATAGCTGGTAGACGCTCATGGTCAGATTCAAATGTTCAAGGCCAGAGATACAGTGCCAGCAAAAAAGTATTTGTCCCCTTTCAGATTCCTGATTTTTTTTTTTTTTTTTGCATATTTATCACACTTAAATGTTTCGGATCATCAAACCAATTTAAATACCTCACAAAGACAACCCAAGTAAATACAAAATGCATTTATTAAGGGAAAAAAATCCAAACCTATCTGGTCCTGTGTGAGAAAGTAATTGCCCCTGAACCTAAGTGAAGTTGACTGAAGTTTGTAGTATAAAACTGTATTTGTATCGTATCTTTTTGTACATAAAACTCCAACATGTGCTGTGTTGCTTTGGCAGTGCTGTGTTGGGAATAACAAAAATTTGTATTTATCAGATGGTTTAATCTGTTAGTGAAGTATACATTAGCCATGGGGGAACATTTTACTACTGTATTTTAAAGCAGATTTTTAAAGCAGGTTTTTCACATTTAATGTGTTCTCAGAGTGTTGTATTGGTGCTTTAAATCAAGTAAAGATGTGAGCACTTCCTCCAGTTTTCTACCAAGAGACCAAGCTCTGCCCGACACCTCAGCCTGATTCTGTTTGACCGAATGACACGAACAAACTGTGATGAGATTAAAAATGTGCGTCACAAGATGTTCATTCAGCCACTTTAGTGCGAAAAGTCTTTTAATGACAAATGTAATTTAGCAGCATTTAAAAGGAAACATCCTGAGCAGCACAGATAATGTGACTAAAAGCAGAGAGGGGAGGAATAAATAAAGATAAAAATAAGAGAATAAAGAGACCAGAGAGAAGTGAAGGAGTGCAGGAACATTGGACTATCTGTTCCAACAAGTAGGGCAAACATCCAGGAATAGCCAACATATGCAAAGAGGCTGTTAATCACTTTTACACCCCTTTTTTCAACCTTTATTGTTCAGCTGGTTAACAATGACCTGCACTGCACACTACCAGCACAAAGCACTATGTTGGTTTAATGCACGCTCCAAGAAACAAAGGCTCACTCTCTGTGCATCTGGAGGAGGCCGACGGTTATAAATAGTGTCCCACTGTGTCCAAGCATCAAGTCTGATTCACGTTGAGTTAAAAAAGTATTTCAAGTAAGGACTTACTCATGAATATGATGATTTTTGTTTGGATTTGAGTATCAGAGCATCCCTCCACTGTGCTCTCCTCTAACAAATGACTGGACGCAGCAACAGCCTGATTATTAATGGCTCCGTGATTTTCCACAGACCTTAATAATGAATACTCCACAGGCAGTAATAATGATTATCTAAGTTGTAGATGGAAATTCACTAACAGTTCATGGACCTACAAGGAAGACTTTAAAAGGCATGGAAAGAAATGAAACAGGTTCACTGGGATTCTGTCGAGGAGAGGTTGGGATTGCTTTTAAGGTTTTGAGAATGATTTCAGGCAGTTAGATCCGCTTTAAAGTCTTCATTCATTTAAATCATTCATCAAATACTAAAGCAACAATTTGCTTGCTGTATCTACCAGTAGGTGTCTTTATTCCAAAGAGAAAGTCAGCATTTTTTCACTATTTCAATTATACAAACTCGAATTATAAAGAACATAGTATTAAAAAGTACTCCAGCTTCAACATCTTCAGCCATATTTCTAACCAAAAACGCTGTTAGAGGAAGAGAGTCATATCTGAACTGCACAAATCTTGAAAAACTGTCCTTATTTTGCAGTTTAAACAGTGTGCAGGATGCCTGCTTTTTTGGATATCTTCAAAAACTACCCAATATTGGATAGCTTGGAATTTGAGTTTTGTGTTTTGGTACCAAAAAGGTTATCAATACCATTTGATTTTCACTAGACTGGCATCAAAATTTAAAAATCAAATACAACAACCCTAATACCTTAAGTCAACACAGTCCTACATCCTTTAATAAATGATTTCTTAATCAGTTTTATTTGGCAACTGTGTGCAGCCAAATTGCTCTAGCAGGGCTGGGATTAAGAGCCTTTAACTAGGATGTGATAACCAGGTAACTGCTGTACTTTGAGTAAATGTTATGAGTTACTTTCCACCCCGGCTCTTAAGAAATATCTTTATATTGGAAATAAAGGTTTATCATTGTATTCTGAAATAGGTGGTGCTGGGGGACGTTAGGGGGGTACAGAAACTTGGGAAGGAAATGGAACAAAAACAAAAAGTTAAAAAACACGCCAAAAGATACATTGAATGTAATACATTTATCCATAAAAAAGGGGGGTATGCCCTAAAACATGGATTTTCTATTACAATAACCGATTGATACTGATTATTGGTAAGAAATAAAGGCTGTTTGCTTAAAAAAAATACAGCTTGGATTGTATCTAAAATAAAGGACACATATTGAGCAGGTCTTGTTTATATCTGGTATTTTCCATCATAATGTACAATTGGAGAAGTTTTGTTGATTTTTGTCGAGTAAAACTATGATAAGAAATATTCAAGGGCTTTTAACCATGAGGAAGACTAGACGAAGACTAGCTAAAAATGTAGGGGTTTGCAATATTATCAACATAATATCATATTAACAGAAAAAAAGCTTACAAGTGAATTACTATATCAGCAGACGTGAACATTTCTGCAGATATTTTCAACCAATATTTTGGCTATCAAAGTCTGCCTTTGTCAGCTGTAAATATTGACCATCAGATAAATAAGTTAGAGTGGAAGTTTAGGCTGGACTAACAGACCTGCGTCAACCTTAAAGTCTTGTGTTTTTCTAATCATTTATTACACTTTTTTTAGAAACTGACATTTGTTGCATTTTTTAAATTCTCTTTTAATTAGGCCATTATGTACTACATAACATCTGGACTTTGCAAATCTTCACATTATCATGTCTCTTTTTTCTTTTTTTTTCCCAACTACAAACTAACAATTGTTGAATAAATAAAAGAAAATAAAAGATATAAATGAATAGCTGAAAACAGGATGCTATTACAACCCCTGACTGTAAGTCACAAGGCTTCAAAGTACAGATTTCACTTTTTTTCCTCCTTAACTAGTTCGTGTAAGAACTGGTTACAGTTCTGTGTGCTTGTTCAGTGCTTAAGAAATGACATTTTACATGTAGAGCAGTAAATAAAACAAGAAATAAAAGAACACGACAAGAACAGATGGTGATGATCATCTTAACACTGTGGCAGTGATCCAAGCCTACAAGAAACGTGTTCAATTTTAGGTCTTAACTACAATTAAATATCCACGCTGATACTGTATCGGCTAAAATTAATTCAGAAATACTGCTATATTAGATATCAGCAAAAATCTAACTGTGCACCTCTTTTAAAAATACATCGTTGATGACAAAAATTCTGATGAAAAGTATGTTTAGTTTTTGTCAAGGAGCTGAAACTTAGAGAAAAATGTAATTTACTTTATGCCAGACTCTCAAAATCCATGATATGAAACTAGAAGCCGTTTAATCTATAGATTTAGACAAAGTTTGACATAGAAAATTAATGCCGTTTTAGAAATTGTGCTGATTCTTTCTGCTATTTTTTACTAGGTCAAACGAAAAATTACCCAATACTGGGTGCCAAGGACTTGTATTTTTGTTGCAGTGTTATTGAAAACCAATGTTGTATCAGAGTGGTGTTGATTTAGTGGGGACAGCAATGGTCCAGCTAATGCAAAGACGGCTGAGATAACATAATACAAAAGCTTTGTCGATTTATGGTGGTACAAAGCAGGAAAGAAAACAAGACAACAAAACCGGCGCATGTCTTAGAGCAAATCACGAGTCTCCATCCTGCATGACTCCAATTACATTTAAGTCAAAGATGAAAAAACAGAAGCGTGCTGCAGTCATACACTCACAGTAACACCCGGCTGCTGCACACAGACCGCTCTTTGCTCGGTGGCCACGGATGGCTGGCAAACAACAGGATAATATGCGGCACTGAGTGACAGGCATCCCCCCTCCTCCTCCCATACACTCACACCATCCGCCAGCAGCTATCCCCGCTCCGCTGGAGGTTAATATCTCAGCTAGCTATCAGAAGTCGAGACACAACCAGGAGAAAAGCTGTAAACGACAAACGTCGAGCAAATTAACGGCTAATGTGATCAAATGAATCTGATCAGTAACGGTCGCTGAAGCAGAGGAAGCGGGCGGAGGGGGTGTTCAAGAGGAAGGGGACAATGAATGGTTGAAGCTCGGCTATGTTATTTGACCCTTCATCATTCTCATCCTCGGCACTGATGGCATTCAGCTGAGGAGAGCGCTAGAGTTTAATCCCGGTTTAGCCGCTCTCACATACACAATAACCAGGGCTAGTGGTAGTAACGTAAAGATGCTAGCTAACGTCGCGCACACATTAATTGTATTGTCTTCTACCGGTGTTCATCTACGGCTACTCCAAGCTAACCTCGCCGAGTGAATTCGGGCTTTTGCCAAAGGTCTTCTCCCACAGGACACCTCAAACATTATAGTGTTAAAATAAGAATCAGTTTGGACCTGGATAGAAAGGTAAAAATTAAACCTGCGGCCCTCTAGCTAATACAAATTCATACACTCACCGCTCGCTGTCCCAGTTCTCGACGGAACGGAACTTCCGCTACTGTCCGCACACAAGCAGGGGGCGGGAATGGAGCGTGGTGACGTCAGAGCCTTGCAACGCCCTGCCGTGGATCACGACAACGCTGGTGCAGAAAATTTCTCATCACGACTATTTTCCCCAGAAAATAGAAATAAATGTCAAATTACTTGTTCAAATACCCATCTTTATTTACACATGTAATACCACAACTTCCTAATGCTTTTAAATAATTAAAAATTAACATTAAACCTTTTAATAACACTTATTTGTTCCCCTTTTCTGAATTTATTTAGCTCTTTCAGTTTGCTAGTTTTTTATGACATAAATTGAGTGTTAAGAGCAGCTCCTAACGAAGGTTTGCATTTAGAAATGTACAATGTATCTTTCTCATCCAACTTTTAGGGTTTATTATGTTAATAAATATAGTGTTATAAAATGTTAAAGAAAATGTGCAAACATTTTGCCTTATTGTTAGGCCTATGATTTGCCTGTATTTGGGAATTCAAAATAGCATTGAAAACAGTGAAACAGACACTTCGCCAGGAAAAATAGCTGGTAATAGCATCTGTAAGTGTTTTTTAAAATACCACACACAACCCTAATTGCATAGCTCCCTTTCTAATCACTCGATCTTTGTTTTTTCTAAATAAACTATAGAAACACTTGAATGAAAATTGTGAGTTTGTCTTTTCAACGTGCCAGCTTACATTTATATAAAGGGCTCAGCTTAACCTTTTTTTCTCACCAGCCACTGTGGCTGGTAGATTCCCAAAGTCACTAGCCACTCTGAGTTTTTTACTAGCCATAATTTTCTTGTTTTTAACGATTTTAAGGTTGACTATGGCATGCCAAAATGTACTTGATCTAGATCTGCAGTCCTTTAAAATGTAAATGACCGCTGTACCTCCAACTTTAAAATATTTTGTAAGTTTGTAGTTTAAAAAAAGTGGGCACAAATTCCGCACCTTGCATTTATCTTGGGGTAAATTGATCCATCTATGTGCTCACAGCTTCATTGCATCTACCAATGTAAAAGTGTTGACAAACACCGGCACTTACAGCTGAGCCAAATTAGAATAAAGCATGGGATGTGTCAATGATAAATTCAGCCTTGCAAAGTGGCTGGTGGGAGTCACTGCACTACCTGCCACAGCTGAAATTCACCTGCACCTGGTTGGTTGAATGTCCATCCCTGTACATAGCAGCTTAATCTAGCTTCCTCTGTGGTACTTTAAATTCTTTACAAACTCTGTGTTGAAAGGGAATAAAAACTGTAAAACCACTGAACTGATTCATACTGGTTGTCAGAGCTGCTCTGACTTCCTGATGGCCATCCTCCAGGGCTGCACCATGCCCCATCTCTCCTGGTGTCTTTCCACCTGCCTCCTCCACAACACAAGGCTGCCCCCCAGCATCTGGTCCACCCCACCAGTCCTGGGTACCGTTGATCAGGTAGGTTGAACGTTGCTGGTGGTGCTGAGGTGTCTTAACCAGTTCCTAAAATGTAACAACTCCTGCAAATATACAAATTGCTGCAAAGTATTCAAACTGCTGTGAAATAAATGAATTGCTGCAAAATATTTAAACTGTGGCAAATTAGTAGTAAAGTAACAATTCCTCTATACTGCACTTATCACTTTTATTGGACCATTTTTGCACTATCCCATGTTCATGTCATACCAATGCTGTGTGCATAACTGCTAATAAGTGTACCATTTCACTTTACACTAACACCTTACACGTTAATTGCAACTGATTGATCTTTTTGGTGCTGCAATGCCAGAATTTCTGGATCAACACAGAATCATTTTAATCTAATTCTAGCTTATCTTATTCCCCTCACTAGGCAATAAACTTGAAGTTCAAGCAAAATATACAAACTTACAAAATATAGAAAAATGTGCTGCAAAAGATAGAAACTACTGTAAAATAAATAAACTTCAGAAAAACAAAGGTGTATCTTCAAAAAGTTGATTTATTTCAGTAATTCAATTCAAAAAGTGAAATTCATATAGATTCGTTACACTGAAACTGAGACACTTCATGTGTTTATTTCTTTTCATTTTGATGATTATGGCCACTAGGTGGCAGAAAATGTGCAGCATGAGTTAGTCACCCTGTTGGCTTTATACAATGCAAATAAGGTCATTTTGCAACTACACATTTATAGGTATTCAAAACACTTATGTGTACAAACCCCAAAATGTGCCCTCGAGAAGCATATTTATGCTGTGTCTTATCTGCAGATATTTCATCGCGAATTATGTGTTTTGCATGTTTTTAACCATCCAAAAAAAACTTATGTGAAGGCAAAATACCCAAGATGGGAACAACCAAAAACTACTAGTACAAAATTGATTTCCAGCCATCAGTGTTTTATTGTAGAGTATCCATTATTTTATTGAAGTGGTTGAGAATGAGAGAATACAGGCACAAACAGACTGTATCTGTGAAATATTTCATGCATTTATTTTGAAGTTTTTTGCCCACATGAAGCCTTCACTCTCAAAGTAGAAAACAGCGCAAAACTTGGCATTTCTAGACACACCTGAAGCTCCCCGGTCCTCAGTGCTCAATCACCCGTCGAGTTCAACCAACCTGCTGCACGCAGCCTCCAACTCAGCTTAGCTCATCTTCGACAGTTGTCGATCAGACACCTCCAGAACCTCTCCTTCTGATCCTCATCGTCCTCTTCTTCCTCTGACTCTCTGAAGCTTTCAGGAGATGAAGTTAGTCTGTGGGATGATGCTCTCAACTTTGTGATCCGCTGGGTTTGCTGCCGCCTCGTAGTTACAGATCGTCACCTCATGTCTGTGAGCCTAGAGAGCAGAAGGAGAACAGGACTGGGTTAGTTACAGTAAGAAAAAAAACAGATTGAAGCTGCTGAGTTAAAATAGAGGCAGACATGAGGAGGGTAAAACTGATAAAGTTGTTAATGGCTCATAGAAGAGTTCAAGTTTTTAATTTGTTAGGCATTTGTTCGTATCCTAACTTATGAAAACAAAAACAGACTATAAGTCCAAAACAAGAGATATACTGATTTTGAAACAGTTTAAATGACAGTTGATGGTCAATATCAACATTTCTATTATTACGTTTTTTTTACATTTAAGACTGACTCTCTACATTTTCTCTTCTGTTCAAACATGAGCAGATCAGAGTTTCTTTTACAGGTGACTTCTTCTGCCCCATACAAAAATCCATTTGATTCAGCATATAGATGAACCAAAAAACTGATGTGACACCTCAGATAAACACTGACAGCTGACACCTGTTAATGCCACATTATTTCCCAACAACTGATATTAATCAACAGGATCAAAATTGTCTGATACTGATTTAAAATGGTGATTCAAATCCCTATCTAAACAACACTGAAGAGTTCAGGTATGTTCTACTGTCATTTCAGAACATTTTAGTACATGAAAGGCCATGACAATCTAGTACTTGAGTTCCAGTTTAAAAGAAAGCCATAACTGGGCGCCATTGTCCTTCACTGTGTTTGATGGTAGTATGGTGTGCCCTTATACAGGGGTTCCCAAACTTTTCAGCCTGTGACCCCCAAAATAACGGCATCAGAGATCGAAGATCCCCACCTTCTCTTGAGAGGATAAAGCGCACTTACATTTTTGGTAGTTTTTAAAACTTTTACTTACATTTTTAGGTCATATATATTTTACCCATTTACGACAAGTTTATATTGGTCTCAGGGGTCCCAAAAACATGCCTATGAAGTTTGTTACTGAAAAAAAACAATCCAGTATTGAATTTTTGCATGTCTAAAAATAACCCTCTGTTTCAGCCCTGCTCAGAACGAGCTGTTTCTGTGTCGTGGCTTTAAATATTTCTGAGCTGTCTGACTCCGCCCCTCTCAGGAAATGGATGTGGCTTCATAGATGTGGCTCTCCTGATCCTCCTCTTAGCTGGAGCTTAGACAATGAATGCATTTTGAATTGTTTTATTCTTTAGATAAAATAAGACCAGTGTGACAGAACTTAATCACACAGAAAAAGAGTGCTGACATAGCATTCAGGGTATAATCAGTGCTAAGCAGTGCAACAACAAATTAACTTCTGAAGACGTACAGTCATTTTAACTCATCTAATGTGAGTGTGTGTGTCTGTGAGGTGAGTGTGTGTGTATGTATAGGTGTGTGAGTGGATATATAGGGTTTGTGTGTGTTTGTAAGTGAACATGTTTAACTGGTCAACATTAAGTTTAAGGTGTTATAACCAGTTCTTAACCTCAAGTTATGTGTTACGTGTTAAGTTATAAGACCTCAAGTTATGTGAACACAATGACTGCCTCCTAGTGAATAAACAAAAAAAGAGTTGATGATCATAGGTGTCTGTTTGGGTATTTATATTTAATATGTGGACATTTACTGTAGTTCTGTGACTCTGTTAACTTAAAGTTATGCTTTCTATTTTTTTTCCTCTCATTATTATTGCTTTTAGCTAAAGGAGGAGAGTCATATTGGTCTTTGCCCTGGGCCTTCAAATGGCTTAAACCCTCCCTGCCTCACACCTGCAGCTCCCCCTCACAAATCGTTCTGTCCTGCCAGTTTGTTTCTTTCATTTTTCTGTTTCTGCAATTTGACAGTATCATTAGCACATTTAAGCTCAAATAAAACACCCACGTTTGGACAAGTTTTACTCAATTTTACATTATTTCAAAATGTGATCCGTGTGTGTTTGGCTCGTTGATGATGACGCGCATTGTGAAAGTCATCATCAAATACGAGTATGGGAGAGCATCGGCAGGGAGTGACTGAAGAAATGTGTTAAAAGGAGGGCATTAGAAGTTTATCTTGGAACAAAAGACAGCACACCTCTATGAATGAACTTAATGAAGACACGCGCCACCAGCGGACTTCCTCTGCGCTCTTTAACACACGTTCCTCCTTCCAGCGCATCCAACGGTTATAATATACAAGTTTTCATTTTAATTTGGAAGTTAAAGTCTGTCTTCTTTGTGTGGACTTATATTTATGGAGGATTTCGGGAGGATTTTTTAAAAGTAAGCCTTAAAAAAGCTGCAACTGGTCACTAGAGAGCCGAGGGGTTGAGTATCACTGCGTTAGTTGAATACTTTGAATGGGGGCACATTTTCCTCAACACACTCACTGAAAATCTCAAGTATTTTCGAGTCATCGGTCTAAAGTCCAAGTCAAGTCCCGAGTCATTGATGTCAAAGTCCAAGTTGAGTTGCAACTCTTTGATGATATTGTCAAGTCGAGTCCAAAGTCATCAAAATTGTGACTCGAGTCCAAGTCGTGTGACTTGAGTCCACACCTCTGCTACACACTATTAAGCATTAGTAAAATACTAGTAACTGAACTCATCATTTCTAAAGCGTTATTAGTAGTGCTTTCAAAACCTTTGATAATTTTGATTAATCCATCACAGGAGTGAAAAACACAATTAAAAATGTATGCTCACAATCTAATGCCATCACACAACCAACTAGAGTGGATTTGTTAACTTTTTCTGTCCTCTTAATTTTTATAATTCTATGGATAAAATCAACATTCAACAGATTAATCATATATTTACTACTGAGTGGGCAATCTGTCCTTGGTCTCAACTCTTGATGCCATTCAGAAATCTGTCCAGTGTGCAAATGTGTGAAAGCAGCTTTATATATTTTGCTGTTTTGTTTAACTATTTATTCATTGATGGGCAGATTTATTTTATTCCTTGGATAGAGCAACAGAATGCTTTTGGTGATTTTTTAAAAAAGATTTCTCAAAAATTAAGGAGCTGTGTTCCATGTTTCAACAAACATTCAATGACCTTCTGAGTGTCTGAGTAACAGGAGAAATACAACCTTCTCATGGAAAGATTTCATTCTCTCAAGATGTAAAATTCACCAAAATAATATCTTCATTCAAAGAAGTTCACATCTGACGCAAACAACACAAACAAGCGTGAAACCGGAGGGAGAAAAAGAAGCTTTTCAGTATCAGTCCCTGAAGCTTTTCAAATCCTACAAACAGGAGCACAGATAACATTTATATCAGCACAGAAACATCATGAACAGCACCTGAAAGAAAATAGAGCGCAATCATATTAAAGGTAAAGCTAAAACAAACATTACACTGAGCATACCTCTGAGTATTCTCCCCTCAGACCGATGTAATAGACTCTGCTGCTCTCATCTCCAAAGTTCTTTGAGATGTGGATGGAGAGATGCTGAACGTTGGAGAAACGAGCGATCCTAGAAAGCAAAGGAAAGCTCAATGAACCACGTGGGTCTTAGAAACTCTTTATAAAGAACAGGAGGGAATTAGAAATGTAGTTCCTGGGCTGTGGCATCTTAAATAAAACTGGATATAAGCATGACTCACTAAGACAAACAGAAAGAAAATCAGACACTTGCTTCCACTTCTGTTTTGAACGCTTGCTGGACCACATCACAAAGACTGGATTTCACTGCATCATGACCCTTAGCATCCAGCTAGTGATACGTTTTAGATACCGGCTAGATTACTGATTCAGGTCTCCATCCCTCATTAAGACTCTTCACTGGTAAGATTGCCTTAAAGGTGCAATAAAATATGCAGATGACAATCATCATCATGTATCGCAGCCAAGATATCAGCAATAATGGTAAAGGTATGTGAGAGGATTACCCTATCCTGGCTCAGTTTGATCGAAGAAACAACAGTAACCATGTTCTTCTCTGTTAAGAAAATCTGAGGTGAGCTTCCACATATCTATGTTGAAAGAAAAAAACGTGACAGTTTCAATGTTTACGTGTCTTCGCTGTGTCAAGCCCTGAAGAAAAAAAAAAGCTCATCCTTAATGAAACATTCAAACACAGCAAGTGTAGCTTACATAGCTGCATGAGCTACGTAAGCTACATGGATATGTAGTTAGCATAGCTATGGCTAAGTTCACAAAGCAGCTACATACATATCAATATTGTCTACCAAGCGCAGTTAGCTTAAGCTACATATGCTAAAACTCACGTTGCTGAAGCTAACTTAGCTGTAGATAGCATAGCTATGTAGCTAACAGAGCTATGTAGGTAACATAGCTAAAGCTAAGCTCACAAAACAGCACATGTAAGCTACGTAGATACATTATCTATGTAGCTGTTAGCTTTAGCTATGTTTGCTAAAGCTCACATTGCTAAAGCTAACTTAGCTACACAAGCTTATGTATTGATGTTAATTATGTAACTAGAGTAGCTATGTTAGCTTAAGCTAAAGCTAAGCAAACTATAAAAATCTTGGATAAGAAACCATAATAACACTGTGATCTAGTCCTGAAAACAAAATGGTTGAGCTTTGATATTTCCACTATGTTTCTGGATATTCTAATTATGCGTGTTCTGTGACAGCTATTCTGCCCCCTGAAGTGTCTTTGGCCCTTTGAATGGGGCTACATAAATCCAGGTGATTATTGTTTTTATTATGATAGCCAAGCTAGCAGGCATACAGTGAAGTGGACATGGCATACTAACAACAAAAAAGAGAGCATACGGGTTAAAGTGTCAAAAAAGACCCTCTTAGTGTGACAATTTCCTACTGTAAAATGCTTGATTGCATGATCAGCAGCATATTTCAATCTCATCTAGAATAGAGAATAGAATAGAATAGAATATCTTTATTGTCATTGTACAAGTACAACATCAAAAATGATGTCCTTAGGTGCTTCATTCATTCAATCAAGCAAATTAAAGAACATTATAAAATTAATACGATAAATAAGACTAAATAAATAAGACATGTCATGTACACAAACAGCCATACAAAACACCAAAAGGTAAAGAGCTGATCTGTAACTGTGTGTGCTGCCATCTGAAGAGTTTTATCTGGGGTTGCCAACTGCCTATTATTAGCTGGGACATCCTGTACTCTGAACATTGTTGTTTTGGTTCTTCTGTGACCTCCTGGGTGAGTCCTCATTGAACTCTTGAAGTAATTTTGGTAGGTCGGCAACTGCTGGGAAAGTTAACCACTGACTCAAGTTTTCTCCTTTTGTGGATAATGGCTCTTACCAAGGTTTACTGGATTAAAAAAACATTAGAAATGCCTTCAATCAGTAAAGGGTCAAATACCGCTTCACAGTGCTGTACTTAAAGCTTTAAAAGCCACAAATTGCACTGAAACAAGTTGTTTCTATAGTTGGTCTTGTCCAGGTTACACATAAATGTGGATTAAAAAAACAGATACGTAAAGAGAAAAGAATGAGACTCAACCAAAGCTTTCTGCACTTTATGCTGTTATAAGTTCTAATAATGCAGGAGGTAGACATAACCAACACGGCATGCTGCTACAGAGATGCTGGCCATCTGTGTAGGCCTACCACACAGGATGCAGGTGCAGCACAGATCTGATCAAACTGAACTTTAAATATGTGACATGTGACTCTTCATGTAAGGACTTTTCTCTGGATGTGTTAATAGTGAGTGAAGTAAAATTAGTGTATGGGGCCTCTCTTTTGGATATAAAATCATTTTTTTTATTCTTATTGTAAGACTCCAACTGTGATTTATCTTTGCATTATTTTTGGGTTTATCAGTGGTTCTCAAAGTGGAGTCCCGGGACTGTTAGAGGTCAATAAGGGGGTTACCAGGGGGTTCCAACACAATACTTTAGCCTTAAAATAAATGATTGCCAGGTTTTTTTGCAGTATGATTCACTTTCTGTAATAAATAGTCATGTACATACATTTAAGAGCACAGAGAATTCTTCACAGGGCCTGACGTACCACAACCCAGGGCTCGGGAGGGTTGTTTTCGGGCCCTTGGTAAATCCACAGCCCGACCAGGGGTTTTAGGCAACCCTACTACACACTCAGACAGTACCCTATGCCACCTCTTACTCCACCCTAAAGGTGTGGAATTTGTTGTGTTTTCAACAGTTTTGTTTTCCCATACGCCTGATAATAAGCAAATACATCTAGAGCATGACTGGGGTTGTGTCAGTCATCCTTCCAGCCTAATGGTGCCCTCTGGCAGCTTAATTGCGACATCTACGCCTCAATTTTAGGCCGAACATGCCTTAAAGTTCTGCACAGTACTGTATATCCACATTATTCTCAAATGGCATGATTTTTTTCTGTTTAGGAGTCTTTTATGGAAAAAGATAGATTTCCCAACATGAAAATAATCCAGTTTTAGTGTAACTTCAGGTCAAATACTTATTTCCCCCACATAAACTAAATTCACATACGAGGCCTACACTGCTGTGGGACTGAACTCCAAACATAATGTGTACCTTATTTGGCAACCTTTACTGTGCCCCATAAGGTAGTGGTTAAAGGTGCTGATTTGGTGTAAGTAAGAAAATTCTGTGAGTAAGTGTTACTGTTGATATTTTCCTCACTTTGTTGGGTACTCGAGCTGAGCCAGAGGGTCTCTGTTGAGTCTGAAGGCTTGTTCAGGTTCTCTGCCAGTGTCGTCGAATGACATGTGAGGGATGTTCTTGTACCTGAAGTTAGAACATAAAATCGTGAAATCTCTGCACTCCAGTCAAAAAAAGGGGATAGAAGTGTGTAAACACAAATTGCTAACAAAGATATTGATTTAAAGCTTTATTGTAAAGGATTTCTTATCAGCTAAACCCTCATTTTTGAATGAATTTGGAAGTAAAAACAGACACTCACAGCCTTATCTCAGCTGGATGAGAGTCATCATTCTCTCCAGATATGATGATACCTTTTAGCTTCACGCTGCCTGTAAAACTGAAAGAGAAAAGAGACAACAGACCAGCGTCAGGACAGAAATAACAACGCTGCGAAAGAAGAGAAGTAAAGCATCACAGGAGAGAAAAGGGGAATTGTAGAAATACATAAATAAATAAATAAAGACAGGATCAAAAGGGCTTTAAAAACTGAACAGTTTCGGTCATAAAGGTAATCTCAGACTCTTCTACAATCCATCTTTGTTTGTTTTAGCTACAAAAGTCAAAAGAACCAGGAAAGACATAAACTGTCTATTAGTGTCATGATGTTTGGTGACTTACGGGATGTTGAACAGCAGCTCCTCATCTGCATCACTCTCTACATACTAACAGAAAAACATTAAATTACAACAGAGCACCAATTAAACATTATAACGATGGCATACTGGTTGGACTAGTTTTGACCACAAAGAGCAATAAATAATCATCATATCTGTTAGAATAACAACTTAAAATACCACTAATAGGTCATAATATCTGTTCAGGGCCGTGAAATATTACATAATAAGCACTTCTGGTGCTTTATGTCACTGGTATGACTTATTATTTTACTTTCTTTGAAGATAGTTATTACAACTTGCTTCCTCGGCTTCTGGTGTGTCTCAGCTTCATTATGTTAATAAAGTTTTTCTGATTTAACCACTGGACAGCCAAAGATCGAGGTTAAAAAACATAGAAAGCCCCCACTAACTTCCTTCGGGGACAGAGGGGACCAGGGCAAGATAACTGGCTGAGGGAGAGGCTCTATGCCGCAGTTACCTTGTCCCGGTCGTTCCGCTGGTCCCAGGGTTTGAACACCAGCTTCCCGTCTCCGTCTCTGCTCTCGTTTAGGCACTGGAGCTTATCCAGGTCGATCCGCCGGTACAATCCGTATTCCAGGCCCCTCTCCGCGGGCTCGTGTTCCCCCTCACACCCGCAGCCGTGCCCGTGTCCGTATCCATGACCGTGTCCGGACATCGTGGGTCTGAAACGGTAACTTTCCGTTAAAGTTGGCTTCGCTGACTAGGAAGTGATGAGAGAAGACCCTCGTTGACTCTTTTAGTAGAATGTAAAACCTCAGGGCAAGTTTCACGGACTGAAGCGAACTGACGTTTGCGTCAAGTAGAACGAAGCTCTGAGAGTACTTCCGGTTTAATATTTTCAAAATAAAATATATTTAAAGGGGATTTTCTTTGCTAACTTAAGAGGTTAGAGCAGGACATGCCAATGTATCGAGTTTTCAAAATGTTTGGTGATGTAACTTCAGAGGAGACATTGGGTAAGTAATTATTGTTTATATCTCTTTTTTAACAATTGGCGGTCAGGACCCAAAAGTGGGTCATGGAACCATTTCCAGAGGGTCATAGATTTGTTAATTTAATTATGATCCCCATCAGCTGTACCCTTTAGCACAGCTGTTCTCCCTTGGATCGAAAAGCAACATATCTACAGGGGTAAAATATACATTTAAAAATACAATAAAGCACTACAGTGTGTACGAACTTTGACATGATGAAGAGAAATCTTAAAGTAAACAAACAGATTAAAAACTACAAACACATGCCTTACCTTCTGAAAAAATTGTATCTTAAAATAAAAAGTTTTAATGTGAGTTGGCAAAACAGACACATAAAAAATGCATAAAAATAAAAGTTGTTGGTTGTTATCATCATAATTAAGGCTGTGATAACCCCCTTAAATGGAATCAAATTTGCATGTATATAAAGATATTTGATATTTTGTGGTTTTTACTAAAACTGGCAATGAAAGGGTTAAGTCATCACCCAAAATGAATAGACATTTTATACTTATGATCATATCTGATCTTAATTTAAAAATAATGCAAAAAAATGCGGTTGTGTTGTGTTTTTACTGCTATGTACTTACACCCTGAGTGTAACAATTTATTTAAATCTTTTTATAATAAAATGCCTTAAAATCAAAGTTTTTGTTCATAGTCTCCTTCAAGGAAATTCACTTTACATGTTATTTGCCATGTTGTATTTGTTATGATACAAACGTTAGGGTCACTTTTTTAACTAAAACTGACATTTAAAGAGTGTAAATCCCCGAAATGTATACATATTTTACATTTATGATCAGGTATGACTTTGATGGCAATAATAGCTTTTATCCACCATGTGAGGGTTAATCATGGGTTAACATATCCCTACTGTGTGCCAAATGCATATAAAATGCCCTTTTGGTGTTTTATTTTGAAAGGGAGGAGTGACTCACAGGAAGTCATTTTCAGTATCTCTTTACAGAATGAACAGCAAAACACCACACACGTGATGTGTTCTCTGATTGGCTAACATCTCTTGCCACCAGACGACAATGATGTCGCAAACCGCCTTTAGCTAATGTCGCAAAGTAAAAGTTTGTTAGTCTTTCACTGGAGTTACAAAATATTTAAGTACATGTTAATTTGATTTTAAAAAATCACCACATTAAACTGTAAACAATAAAGTCTGGAAAGGTTTCATTTTGTATAAAATGAATCTAGAATTAATGGAAGTTTACCTTTAATACCTTAAATAAGTCATGGACACACCATCTATCAACAGTTCATTTTCTTAGATTTCTGTAAAGCATAATATTTATGTTGTATGATAAAAACCACCACACACAAAGGGGTTTAAGGGCAAAAGTCAATTTTAATAAAAATGACCATATAACATTTATTAAAATCTAATAAAATTACAATTTTGAATCTACTTTCATTCAGGCCCGTTTCATGGGGTACCAGGTCCCAGTGTTGAAAATAAATACATTTCATCAATGTTGTGGACTGATGCTGCTCTCTTCCTATTTAAGCTCTTCCTTATTGTTCTCTCTTTCCTTCGTTTTTCTTCCTACTGACTCATCAGCCCTTGCTCAAACTTTTTAGTCACAGTGAAGCAGATATAAACAAAGATACACACATTTGACAGCAGGAAAACATGATCTGAAGCCACACGAGGGTTAAAACAAGTCTACGTTGTGCCTGTGTGTGTGTGCTTGGGGAAGGGAGTCACTGATAGCAATTCATCCCTACACATTAAAATAAAAGAATCACTGCTTAAGACGTGATAAAACATGTTTGTTTTTTTTTAAATTAAAGGTCTTTAACCGACTCTTTGATGTCTCTGTTGGAATCTTAATGCCACTGTAGACCACGCATGCCTTTCAAAAAAAGTAAAAATAAAAAACAAACATTTCTACCTCATGTAGTGTCATTTGATCATAATAAAAAGAAACTAACTTCATATACCATGAAGGGAAAGTTTGATATTTTCAGAAATACATATTCCTGCTTGTTTACCAAACACTGGAGCAGAAAATCAATCAAAACTGAGCTACATCCTGGAGGCAGTTAGCTTAGCTTAGCATAGAGAATGGAAACAAAGGGGAACAGCTAGCCAAGCAGCAAAGTCAGTGCCCTAATAAATCTAAACCTCACCTACTAACATGTTTAGTTAGCTATGTGTAGTATAACTACAGTCTGTGGTACAGGAGGTTATGTAGAAACATCTGACTGTTAGAAACTGCCAGTTGCTCCTGCAGCCAACGGTTTGGTCAACAAGTAGCTACGCTTATAGTTTCAAATAATTCAACAAATGTTTGGAGATTTAGAGGTTTCAGATGGATAATATTGTTTAGGCTAACCCTGTCTCTATGCTTAAGCTAAGCTAAGCTAAGATGCTGCTGGCTGTAGCTTCATATTAAGAGTACATACATGAAACGGGGGCAAATCTTATCATTTTCCTTGTAAAATATCTGCTAAAAAGCAACAAAAGTAACAGACTACATTTGAATGCACGTGTCCTTTAAACCTTTGAAAAGTGAGTGCTCAGATGTGACACCCAGTGACAGTAATTTGTGATTTAAATACTTATTTATGGACCCGTAAAACAAATGCCACCTACTAAATTAAATTAAATTTTCTTAAAAATCCACCAATTCTTTTCAGTCCATAGGGGTTTTAGGCAGGTGGAGATCATGTCATGTGTATATGTCTGCAGGTTTTCAGGTCATTTTTTAAAACTTAAATTAAAAACAGTTGGAATTCATTAAATACATTCAGCCTCATTCACACTATCGTCGGGAGAATCGGTTCTTGAAAGCTTTGATAGTTTTGGCCATCATGGGGGCGATTTCTGCAAGAGAAAGAAGACAAACAGTTTGTTAATGTTTAAAGAGCTTTACAACATATTTTTGAAAGAAAATCTGCTGCTAGGTAATTTAAAACACCTCACTCACTTTTGACCTGTGGTTTGTCCCGGGCAGCATGCCCTCCTCCTCCTCCTCCTCCTCCTCCCCCTCCCCCTCCCCCTCCTCCTCCTCCACTCGGTGCTGAGGAGCGAGATGAGCTGGGCTGAGCGTTGTGTTGCGAGGAGGAGGAGCGGCTTGATTCACCATGGTAGTCTGTGGTAGCTGGTCTTATTCTGAAAAGACAAGGAAAACACAAATGATTTTCAAGATGGATTCATTTAAAATAAAGAAAAGAGCTGAAAGGTCCTAAAATCGACTGTGGATTAATTCACTTATTACTAAGCTCCGCCTTCAAATGCCACGAGACAAAAACATTTCTTGCAGCTACACAATGTAATCAGACATCTGACTAGTAGGCCTCCATAGAAAAGCATGAGAAGCTATTCTCCTGTGGTTTTAAAACATGTTACACAGTTATAACGTACAAAATAAACAATGTGCATGAGCTAAAGCTTTCACTGATACGGGGTATCCTGAAAAGTTAGAGAATAGGTTGTTAGCAGTCAATGATGCATGACTGCCAAAAGGGGGTTAGGCGTGGAGGCGACTGATATCACAAATTACTCAGTCCTGCAGACTTGCTAGCATCCAGCATCATCTAGCCAGACGAATGGAAGAGTTTTGAGGAGCCTTGTACTGAGCTAAGAGGCTAGCTGTGCCCCTTAAACAAATGAAAGATTCCTCATTTGGTCACAATGGAAATGCTGATAGACTATGCAAGACATTCTGGGTTTATGTACCAGATGAGCCCCCAGTTGTCACAACCTGGCTCAGGGGAAGTAACAAAAAAGAGGAGTAGGGATGGGAAACTGTTGACTTAAGATTTATTTCCAAAAACGTAATTTATAAAATATACAGCAAAATAAAAGAACACAGGCTCACATAAGGTTTGTGGGTGAGGCTGGGTAGCGTTGTCTGTTTAAACACGGGTAAGATTAGGATTTAATTTGCTAAACAGTGGCAAACCATAGGCAACTGAACCAAACTGGACCACTTTGTAGAAATGGACCATACACCAGAGTTGTCTGACTCCGCTCGTCCAGGCTTTAGACTGATCCTTTAATCTGTCCCTGCTGTCGTTTCTCAGTGAGCTTTTTGATCTTTTTTCTCAGCATGCGTCATCACTGCCAGGACTCAAAAGTAGCTTGTTCTTTTCCCTGAAATTTGAACAGTTGGCAAAAATTTTTGGCTTTTTAAAAGCATTTCTCTAAGTGAAATCACTTCCTGCCACTCATCTGGAGTTCTTCGCTGTGACATGAAGTTATCTGCTACCAACCAATGAAATAATGAAGTTCATCCCATTCCCTAAACCTCACATAATCACAGCAAAGTGCCTCCTTTGGGTTTCACTAACTCTCAATTACTTTGCCACAAAACACCTGAGTAAATTCACAATAACAATCGGTGTTTCCCTGGAAACTACACCAATATCAATATTCAAACTAAAGTCAGTGACTGATTTGACAAAATCTGAAATTAGAAAAAGCTGTCCTTCCTCACAGTTGTAAAGGTGGGGACATTAAGATCTCTGTTACTTCATTTCAGTAACAAAAAAATAAAATAATATCAATATAATCGTCAGACATTTTAAGAGGTAGAGTGTCACTAACTTGATAGGAGCTGCTGCTGCAGTGGATGCTGCTGTAGATGAACCACTTGTGGTGCCAAACTTCTCCTGTCGGCGGCGGACGTCCCGTGGCGGCTTCGCAACAGAATTCACAAACGCTATCTTAGCCGTCCTCACTGCAAGACCAAACACAACAACAACAGTCTAACTCACTAAGGTACTGATAAGTTGAATATTAATCAGCATCTGTTTGGTATTCATGATCCTGTTGCAGCTTTTCTTGTGCTGATTAATGTCAAACAATCAGCAACTAATCTAATGAGAACCTGAAGACAGAAACTGCACATCAACACCACTACCTACTTCTAAAGTAAGCTTTATTATAAGTGCGTAGTGTTCATTAACTGTATAATTCTTTAATGCAAATATTTTTCATTTTTAAATTACTGCTATAATACTAGATCCATCCATCAGTATAACAGTACATCCATCCATCTATCCATCAGCAATAAAGCCCCCTATCCATCCATCATATTAACGTAAAAAGAGGGGTTATTCTCATTCTAAACATCACATTGTAAAGACTTTCAACCTCTAGTCATTAAATCTTTTTCAGACCTTTTGGCTTGTTGGCGTGTGCAGCGGAAATGTGCTGAGTGAGCATCCTCAGCCGCTCCTCGCGTTCATCGTGAAGTCTAAGGTACAGCTCTCTCCAGGATTCGTACTCCTGAGGAGACTCTCGCTTAAAGTCCCGCTGACAGTGACGCATCCACAGCTCGTCAGAGTCCTCTGTAAACCACTGAGACAAGAACAAAAGAGACGTCGGTATTTCCAGGATTTGGTACAGTTTGATCGTTACGTTGAATTTTTTTTGTCCCCTTTTCTGAAGATTTTTGTTTGGCATATTGAGTGATCTTCATATAAACAGAGGGTCAAGATAACATAAAGTTAAAACAGACAAGATCAGATACTAAATCGCTGTGCCACGACTGTACAAACATGTGTTACCTCCTCTTATTTTACCAATTTTGAACTGAATATGTAAAAAAACAAACAACTGTACATGTTTCATTGCATAATACTTCATTATCATGAGTAGAGTAAATAAGTAAATATGATGTAAAGATGCCTGTCCACTTAGGACTTTCATCAGACATCCTTTCATCTTTTTTCCTTATAAATATGAATGCAAAGTAAAAACCTACAAAAAGATAAAAAGTAGAGGAATTGCCTCAAATAATATAATCTGATGAATCAAGACATTACTTAATTGATTTTGAGAGGGTTCTGGCTGCAGACCTCAGCTCTCAGATGCCCCCTGTTGCAGACCAGTACTGTGAGACACCAATGTTGTCAGGACAGTCGAGATGTAATTTGCAGGTACAACATTTATGGGTATGTGCCATTTGAGTAGTGTATAAAAAAAAATCAACTTTATTTGTACTAAGTCTGGCAGTTACGTTAATGAAATAACCACATTGGAAACATTAGAGGCTGAGCAGCATTTCCTAAATAAAACAAAAGAAAGGTCAGAGGTCTTATCCGTGATTAAATCATGTATAGACCTCAGCTAGAAATAGGTACAAGAGCAGTGGTTCAGTTAGTCTCCATTAGCTTTAGCTAAAGCTAATGTAGCTACGTTAGCTATGTAATTAACATTACTACATACACTTCATGTAGCTACATTAGCTTGTGATTTAGCAGATGTGCTAAAAAAGCTATGCTTGATGTGTAGGTTATGTAGATACAGAGCTAGCATTGCTAAGTGAGCTTTAGCAAAAGTAGCATAAGCTAACACTGCTAAAGTAGCCTTGTTAGCTTAGCTTTGTTAGCTATGTAGTTATTTCAAGTGACTAAAAATACTGGTTTATGAGATTTGCAAAACTGTGAAAGGTATAAAGTCTTCAATTACATTACCTACATAGCTTTAGTAGCTAACATAGCTTTATTAGCTTTAGCCTTAATCACATTAGCTTCGTTAGAGGATAAGCTTTGTTCCTGTAAGCAGACTGTTTACTCAGCTTTTTAAAACATTTTGTAAACAGGTTTTGCAGATCAAGTTTTCTATTTTTCATGTTTGGCAGCCTTACCCATACCTTGACCCTTACCCTAAAGCTAACTAGAGTTTAATCTAATCATATTTTCAAAGTTTTAGGGTGTATTTCTGCCTCGACAGTGGCGGAGTCTCACAGTAGTGGTCTGCAAAAGGGTGGCGTCTAAGGGCTGCAGCCAGACTGTCTTGGTGATTTTTGCAACATCCTCCAGTTTACCACTGAGGCTGTTCTTTGTAGCACTACCATACAAGGTTCGTCAACCTGTAAAACTTTGTAAAACTTTGTAAATTTACATTTTTGTAAATTCTTTTGAAGACCTAAAAGTATCTCAGTAAAAGAAATTCTGTAGAAATGCTTCACATTTCCTGGCGGCTTTGATGACAGTGAAATAAAAAGGAAAAGAAATACACATTACATTAAAAAATGGTCAGGAGTAACAGTTTTTAGTCTAATTAGGACAAAAAGACAGTAAAAAAGTAATCCCAGCCCCATCAGTCTGGTCTGTGCTGCCATAAATCTCAGAACATATTGAGCAGTAAAGTGGCTGCTTGTATTACACAATGCAAGCAGCCACTTTGCAATGCAATAATGCAGTGATGAAGATTCTTGTGACTGTTTCTCTGGAGAGCTTAACTTTCTCCTTTGGAGTTTGGATTTCTGGCACATTTCACTGGCTCTGAAGTTTTTCAAGCAGAAAGTAGGTAGAATGTCATGTGCCACTATTACAGTCATCTTTACTCCTCCTACCAGGGGTATTTTAAGTTGTGATACACATCAATTTGGACTTACAGGACCCAAATGTCCTGATATTGTCTAGAAAAGGTCAGTGGTTTTGTATAACAGGGGCTTTAGAAACAAGAGAGTTTGTGTTTCAGTGAACAGTTTGTCTTGTGTGTCCTACCTGATTACTCTGTTCAATGCGGTACAGTTGTTCTGGCGTGCATCGCTCCAGTACTGGTTCCAGGATCTCAAACGGCACTCCTCCCACTTCAGCGATAGCTGAAAGAGCAGAGAGGTATCAGTGACACCTGCGTGGCTTTTCTTTAATCCAAATGAGATTTTAAAAAAAAAGCAACACAATGTGGACGTTTGACAAGACATTTACAAACTTCAGAGAATGCTGCAGCTATCTGTATGAGCCTCGGTCAACTCACAGTCGATGTTGTTCTGCAGCACACGGATGCACTGCTCATACAGAGTCATCATCTTGGGTAAATATGACGTTTTTGATCCCGAGTAGACAACCATCTTTGAGTTAAACCGCTTCCCTGTGAAGCCGGCGTCCTCCTCGTCGTTGTAGGCAGGAACTGAAAGTGGGGAGAGTCGGTCAGTGTGACACAAAGAGGAGATCAGGATGTACTGATGGGTTATGGCTAGATCTGAATTCGTACTACTTCTTCCTTTAACTTGGAATCTAGTGTCACGATGCACTGAATTCACATGACTGAAACCAGGTCATACATATATTTTTAGAACATAGTTAAAGGAACTTCATGATACAAGTGCATTATGTATGTTAATACACAGAGGTGGTCAGATATCAGATTTTCCTCTACATCTGGTCGTTTTAGGCTTTGAATCAGCTCAACTGACCAGGAATTTTTAAACAAACAAGGAACTTATGTTTTTTCTATGTGCAGTATCAATAACTCCCTTGGTTTTCCCCCTGCACACCAGGATTTCTGGTATTGGACATGTTTATTACTCATGATTTCAAGTTCTGATCATCTTCAAAGCTGATCAGAGAGACCAAGATCTCTCTTCACACACGACACCACAGACAAATAATAGATTTAATTTACCACAAGTGGACACCAATCAAGGAGTAGAAAAATCTTAGCAAAGATCCAGAGAAATGTGAGGAACCCAAGCTAAATTTAAAGTGTTTCTGAACAAGGTCTGAATACTTAGGCAAATGTGATATTAGGTTTGTTATGTTTGTTTTAATAAATCTGCAAAAAAATCAAAAATTCTGTTGTAACTTTGTCATGATGGGGTACTGAGTGTAGATTAATGAGAATAAAAATGATTTTTTTCAGCAGTAGCATCAACCTTCAATATAAGGGGAACAAAAAAAGCAAAGGGGGTCTGAAGACAGTGCTTGAGGTGACATTTTGTTACCTTTCCGTCTCTGTGGAGACAGCGGTGTGACGTCGATGGAGGGCAGCGGTCTGTAGTTTGGTTGAATTGCTGGCAGAGGGATATCAGGAAGAGTGGGAACCGCCTCAACAACCTAAATACAAAAACAAAACATTACATTCAATCTTTTTCATGAATAATGTAAAAAAAGGCACTTTAATAGTTATACAAAAATAATAACTCTGTTCTTGATGCTTTTGTTTACTATTTTGGGTGATAGGTATATAAAAGGAATCAGTATTCAAACATTGGGTTGGTTCAAAGCCAGTTAGAAACTCTTTAGAGATGCGGTAAGAGGAAATAAAAAGAGAGAGGGCAGAAAAAAGCTGACTTCCCATCATATCAAGTATGTAGTTAAATATTTAGTCTATCGCTTTTTCCTCCAATAATAACATGAAAGATATCACTTGTATATGTTTGTGAAATACAGAATAGAAGTGCAGCTACAGTAGCAGCAGCTTGTTATGTGAACTTGTTTTTAATCCTGTTTTAAGTGGTGAGAGATCGCATCAAACAGCTTTTGTGATAGTAGAAACCCTTTTTATATCCTTTGAGGTCTACAGGGTCACTGCTCCTCTCTGTTCTGCTCAACCTTGATAGAGAATTAAAATGATGTTGCTAGGAAACAAACACAGCCTTGGAGAGAAATCCTGATAAAGGCTTAAAGCTTAAAGAGGAAATCAGACTCTCTAATGTTGAACATTTAAACATTCACAGCGAATTCTTAGGGAGGAGGAATCAACAAAAGAATGACTGATATTCTGAATAGGACTTGTTATCGTTTAGGTTATAACATGTTGAACTGATATCACCAGAGAGGGAGTGATGTTACTCTGAATATCAGCACTGTGGTTCAGCCGAGACCAGGTAATGAAAATAATTGCAGCAGCACCGATATCCAGTAGAAAATCAGAACAACAGGTAGGATGTTGTTTTGACACTTTCTTCCACGCTGATTCAACAAATTCCACTCCTTAAACACAGAGCAGGTGGATTCCTGTGTCAGGGGGGTCTCCATCAAAACAACAAAAATGAGAAGATGCAAAGCTCAGCTCGCCAAACTTGTGTTTAATTTTTGTTTTATGGATGAATTTCACAGCATGAAGGAGAAAAGCTGCTAATAGTGGACTTCTTTGTTTGCACTGTGTGCTACACAATGTGGACCAAAGTATTCAGCCACATATCAATTACACCAGTAGGGACTGTAATGACTGTATTCAAATATATGTACTTTAATATGGTGTTGCCCTCCCTTTTGCAGCTATAACAGCCTTCATTGAAAGCTTTCCACAAGATTTTGGAATGTTTTTGTGGGAATTTTGCCCATTTATTCTGTAGAGCATTTATGAGGTCAGGGACTGATGTTGGATGAGAAGGTCTAGCACCTCCATTCCGGTTCATCCCAAAGGTGCTTGATGGGATTGTTTTGAGTTTTGTGATACAGAGATACCATCTTGATTTATCAGGGTAAGTTTTCTTCTGTAATTTTTAAGACTGACAAAACAGCTGATCTCACAGGAAAACACTTCGCCAGCTGCACCGGGAATAAAGCATTGGTAGAAAGATTCATGTCGCATTGCATCCTCGTGCTTCTGGCTGCCACCAGTGTGGGTTTGTAAGGAAATAATGGCCGCAATAGTTTGGATGTCCATTGGATCAAGGTTATCATAGTTAACTAAAACTAACTGAATAACCACAACTAAATTTAAAAAATCATTTTAGTTAACTGAAACTAAATAAAAACTAAGTTTTACCAAAAAAAAAAAAAAAAAAAAACTAACTAAAGCTGTATAGTGTGCTTACAAAACTAACTAAAAAAAATAAAAATGGAGACAAAATATTCTTAGTTTCAGTCTTTGACACAACCATACTGACTGGCACCTACACCCAAGTCTGGGGAGTGTAAAATTGACCGATTTGATTGGTTAACACTTCACACAGGGGTAGTTTTATGTCTGGAGTTGTATTCAAACGTCATCATTAAGTAAATAAAATGATAAGTGAAGAGTAGCCTGTTTTAACATGTTTTCAAAAATGTATGACGTTCACTCAACCCCGACATCTATCTGTAAAAAACTAACACTAAAACTGATAAAAACTAAACTAAAGCGAAGCATTTTTGCAAAATAAAATCTAAACTAAACTAAACTATCAAACCAGCAGACAAAACTAATAAAAACTAAACTAAAATCGAACACAGAAAGTGAAAACGAAATACAAATAGAAACTAATGAAAAATCCAAAACTATTACAATCTTGCACTGGATGGCGCTGGTGTGTTTTGGACTTAAATGTTTTTAGTAAGGCATTCTAAAGGTATCAAATATTCTAAAGGCATTTTTTTTTTAAATTCCAGGATAGATGAACATCAGCCAAACCTGGGGTTTAGTTGCCCTTTAAAACCAACACCAGGCTCAGCTGGAGTGACACACATGGGCAAACAAACAGTTTGTTAGATCATCATTTGGAAATTTGTACCGTCACTATTAAATTTCAGATTTGAGTTAATTTTGGTGCCTAAGTGGATAAAGCAGCTTCTCTTTGCTTTTGAATTCTTGGAAAATGAAAAAAATTGTCTCTGCAGCATGAAAATTAGTCACTTTGAGCCTTTTCAGGGATTACAAATAACCTGAAAAAAATAGTCTGTTCTGTCACTGATGGTCTGGTTTTATTATGAGGTATCATCATTATTAGTTTAAGGTGGTTTCATAAGCAGCTAAAAACTCCCCATAGGATCTATTTTTGTCAAGTCTAGTTGTCCTTCTGCTGCAGTTCTTACCCTCTTTCGTTTCTCAGGTGTTGCTGCTGCTGAGCTGGAGCCTGAGTGCGGCCTCTTGCTGCTCTGAGTACCATTAGCTTTGTTGGCTTTAGAGGAGGAGGAGGAGGGTGCAGGCTGAGGGGTGCGAGTGTGATGGGATGACGACGTGGAGGAAGCAGACTGACTTGGCCGACTGTGTGACGTGGATGATGATGACGATGACGAAGCCTTCTTCTTCTTCTTCACAGATGGAGCATCGTACGTGAGGAAAGACTCGAAGGACATGGTGGGAGTCTCAAAGTCTTCTTCTTCCTCCTCTTTGGATGGAGAGTCCTTCGGCGCCCGGGGTCGCCCTGAAACACAAAGAAAGACAGGAACGATGAGGACACAATGGATCCTAAGAAATCTCATTTCCATTTCATTTTATGGATGGAAATCAATTTCATGGATTGGACAAAAGATGGGCTCTCCAGTCAATGACACTGAGTTGCACTTACACCTACGGGCAATCGAGTCTGAGGGCTTACCACTACACCACAATGCAGCCTGGATGGAATCAGTATGTCTGTTTGAAGGGAACTTTAAACTATCCAAACACAGATCTTAAAAACATTTTCTTTTTTCTGCATATTGACAAGCCAAGTAACCTTCTTCTTTACTTGTTGTGTTTTTTTTTTTTAGCTTTCCTTCAGCCAGCTCACACTGCAGATACTCTAATGCAGTAATGAAAGTCGACTTACTCAAGCCACTGACTTCAGTACACTTTTGAGGAACTCCATTTTTTTCTTTAACCATTTCAGGCTGCTTTTAACTTCTTCTTGAGCAAGCTTTTGATGTTATGACATTTCCGTTGGCTGAAGATAGAACCCAGGAATTTTATTAATAAAATTTAATCTGACACTAAAGTATTGCTATTCTAATAAAAGATCCAAATACCTCTTCCTCCACTGATTTATTTCCATTTATCAGTCTGATTTTTTCAGTTCATAAAGCATGAAATATTTATATGTTAGGCAGACAGGACATCAAACCTCCAGTTGTTTTAGGAAAGTTATCAAAACTGTTGTAAACTGTACCTTATGATTTCCTGTCAGTGAGAGAACGAACCATCTTTACCTTCAGTTTCTCTGTCAGTCAGAACAGGATGTTGTGGATGCATTTATCATCCCCTATTAAAAACTGAAACCACTTTTCTGCAGCACAGACGGTGCTGTAATGATAGATGTTCATTTATTGTACTTTAAAGCCGATGACTTTTGTTGAAAATGAGCTTTAAATGCAATTTCATGATCTCTGTTTTCCAAACATAAACATTATCTAAACAAAATTCCCCCCAAATTTGGGGGTGAACTGCAAGGGTGAAAACTACCTGCTGATTTCTTTTTACCCTGAACCTTCCCTTCTAGGGTCCTAGTGGGTTGGACATGAAGTCGGTTTTAGCTGATGTGTAAATAAAGCAGAAAATATTGAAATGACATCCAGATCCTGTTCCCTACACAGACTTGGTCCAGTGTTTTCATCAGTCTACAGTTCAACCTCATCCAAAGACAATCTTTCAGTATTCAAACTCACCATCGTCTCCTTTCTTCTTCTCCTCCCTCTTACTCTCATGTGTGGTGGACTTCTTGCTGTGTTTTGCAGACTTCTGTACTGGACTCTGTTGTCTCTCTCTGTCTGTGCTGCGTTTCTTCCCCTCTCCTCCTCCTCTATCACTACTCGTCTGAATGTGGCGTTGCCGTCTCTCCTCGTCTCTGTTTCTGTCGCCGTGGTTGTGGTTTCTGCTCGGTTCTTTGCTTGGTTTGGCGTGGCGGACGTCTTTACGGGGAGGAGGAGGAGGGGGACTCGGCTCAGGCTCCGGCTCGGGGCTCTCGTATTCGTCCGAGTGGTATCCTCCTCTCTGTGGAGGGCTGTACTGCTCGTGTTGAGGAGGCGAGGGCGAGTAGTTTCTATGATAATCTCTCTCCTCTTCTTCTTCCTCTTCTTCCTCCATGTAGGAGGGCTCCTCTTCAGGGGACGGCTCCCGGGTTCGTCTGTGGCCTCCCCCGGCTCCCTCTGGCCCTCTTGAGTGTCCATGTGACCGTGGTATCTCTTTAGGGTAACTGTTGGTCGGTCTGTGGGGGGAAATGGACACAAAGTGAATTTAAACGCCATTTTTCTGGGGGAGTAGCGTGATGGTTTGCTAGTTTAATGACCTTCCACCTTCTTTAAAAGTTCATGAAAGCAATTTTCTTAAAAACAACTACAAGGAAATGGTTAAAATCTGAGCCACCAAACCCCAGTGTTTGAAAACTACTGCAGAAAACCAGGAAGTGGAAAGATGGCATTTCTGTCAAGAATAAGAAGTGGACAAAATGGATTGACTTTGTTGTAGAGGATGAGAACACCATCTTCTTATGACTCTATTAATGGACCTTTAATAGCTATAAGAGAATCATTTCTACTTGTACTGTCAAGGATTTGCCTCAAAGACATTTGTTAGAAATGAAATGTCTTCATAACACTAACTTTAAAGGCGCTTTACTATTTTTTTTTATCAGGAAAACTGTAGTTAGCCTTTACTATCTATAGCAGTTCCAGAGTAAGAGAAACAGTCTGATTTTATTTTCTTGCCTTTTGCCTTTATCGAGATAGGACAGCTAAAAATAGACAGGAAATATGGGAAGAGAGAATGGGGGAAGGCATGAATCAAAAAGCGCTAAGACTGGTGATCACCCACGAACAGTGCGTTGAAGACTATAGCCTCTGTAAATGGTTTCACAAATCAAATTTTCCTCCTGACTGAAGGAAAATTTTAGTTGAGGCTGCTTTTCTGCCTATACTTGATTATGGAGATGTCGTCTATAGACACGCTGCTGCCTCTACGCCGTGTTTATCACTCTGCTCTTAGATTCATAACCGGGGATCCTTTCAACACTCATCACTGTATTCTGTTTAACAAAGTTGGTCGTCTGGCTCAAAGGCGTCATAAACACTTGTATGTTTTTATCTGTAAGTCCCTGATTGCACGTACATCTTCTCATCTAACATCTATGCTGAACTGGACCACTGGACATTACAATACTCGCTCCACTGACTGTTTACTGCTGCAGGTCCCGAGGGTTTACTCTGATTTGGGTAAATCTGTGTTCAGCTTTTGTGCCCCTAAAATGTAGAACAATTAACAACAAAGTCTGAAGATTGATTCACTAATTTCTCTTGGAAATTTTAAGATGATCTCAAATAATTTCAACAAAACTGTCTTTACTGATCATACCTTCGTGTCTTGTTCTGATTTGTTCTAGTTGTGTCTCTGTTGTATCTAGACATGGTTGTAAATGAGGGAATCCTCGATGATTCTTGAGAATTAAATAAAATAAAGAATATGATGAGATGGCTGAGCGCATTCACTCTGGACTTGATAAAGCACGGAGGACCAACAACAGCACCTCAAACCATCACCGACTATGAAAACTGAAACGCTGGACTTCAAGCACCGTAGATTCTGGGCCACTCTGATTTTCCTCCAGACTCTGGGACCTTGATCTACAAAAGAAATGATAAGTTTGCTTTCATCTGAAAACAGGACTTTGAACCATGGAGCAACAGTCCATTTCTTTTACTCCTTAGCCCAGGTGAGACACTGATGACGTCTGCGGTTTAGGACTGACTTGACACCAGGGAGACAACACTTGTAGCTCATTTCCTGGACTGGTCTGAGTGGTGGCTCTTGATCCACAGACTCCAGCTTCAGTCCACTCCTCGTGAAGCTCCCCTAATGTCTTGAATCTGCTTTTTATTGACAGTCTCTGAAGGCTGAGCTCATCCCTGTTGCATGTGCTCATTTTCTTACCAAGCTTTTCTCTTCCAGTTAGCTTTCCATGAATAAGCTTTGATACAGCCTCTGAGAACAGCCTGCCTGTTAAGCTATGACCCTCTGTGGCTTACCCTCCTTGTGAACGGTGTCAGTAATTATCTACTGGACATTTGTCAAGTCAGCATTCTTCCCCATGATCGTGGTCATGTGCACTGAACCAGAGTGAAAGAATAAAGGCTCAGGAATCCTTTGCAAATTGGACTTTTCTACAATATTCTAATATTTTGAGATAAAGGACGTTTGATTTTCATGAGCTGTAATCCATAATCGTCAAGATTGAAAGAAAAAGAGTCCTGGAATATTTCACTTAGAATGAGAGGATTGTAGACTTTATAAAAGTTCAACTTTTTGAAGTAAATCACAGGAAAAAAAATCAACTTTTAAATTATATTCTATTTTTTTTAGATGCACCTGTAATGAACATTATAAAAGCAGAAATTAGATTGTTGTCGATGTCTGAATAGGACAGTTAAATGGTTTTAACTGCATTTCTGGGCTCTGACTAAAGACTGGTTACTTGTCACAAACAACCAGAAGCTTTAGGATCTTGACATAGTGATAAATCATTTGATTTATTAATTTGATGTTAGTTTGGAGTAAATTTTTGCAATTTGATGAAAATGTCACTTAATTAACTAATTTTAATCGTCTTAAATTCATAATTTATCAATCAATCTCAATTAACTGCTCCATTCTTGCCTTTTACCATCTGTACTGCAAAGACCAGGCAAGCAATGCAGCCTTTTTAAGACTTTTGTTGACAATTTTCTCCCGAGATTCACTTCTGTAAGTTTATAATTCACATGCATTTTTATCACCCCCACTTTTATGCCCTCGTAGCAGTAAACTGTGACATCAGCATCAAAGCATGAACTTATAATCTTGTCGGTACTGTTTGCATGTCAGGGCACATGTATGCAAAACTAACCTGTCTGCAGACTGAGGAACCAGCTTCTTCCATTTGGCTACGAGGCATTTTGCAACCTCTCCAGCTACTTCATGTTTCCTGAAGGAATTCACAGTCTTCCCCACTCCAGTTTCCTACATGGGAATAAAACAGTCAAAAATCATTTCCTCTTCTATCATACTGGGTCAGATATAAACAATTACCCCCACAAGCCTCAGTCAAGGAGTCTTTGTTAATGTTTGTGACCATGAATTTTTAACTTTAGTGCCTGATATCACATGAGAAATATGTTATTCCTACATTTCACGCTGCAGTGACGATCTCACTTTTACGTGTTATCATATCTGAGCGTGCTGCAGGCAAGATATCTGTGTACCTCAAAAACATGTTGAGACTGTGCTGATAATTGTCATAAACCATATCTGACAAAAAAGCTGACTGTGCAAGGCATATTTGTTCCTAGGAAATCTCTGATTCTCTGCTTGGAGCTGCTTTACACAAGTACTGTCTCATAACGCCATTTTACGGTATCAGTCAGGGATTCATGCCTTACTTAAATACCAACCTTGTCCATCAGATTGTAATGTTCAGCAGGAGCTCATATTGTTTCCTGATTCACTAATCTTTTTTACTGCCAAAAACTGAGAATATGAAAGTAATAAACAAATCCTTACCACCAGTATGTCCACAGTCATCGGCAGCTCCCCCAGTCTTTTCAAAGTCTTTAAAAGCTTGAAAAAAAAGAGACATAATTATATGGTCAATATTTCTCAATATATTTCCCACACATGAGCTAAACAATCTTATTTGTCAACAGAATATCATTGTACAGTATATATTTATTATTTTTCCATTAAAGCAAATGCTAAAAGGTTTTACATTTATTGACTGAATGGATATTAACAAAGCTGGTGTTTTTATGTCGTTTAGCACATTTTTTAGCACTATCATCATGCTTTACAGGATTTTTTTTGTAACTGGCTTTGAGTAAAACCAGTAATTTTGTAGTTAGAACAACCCTATGTTGCATGTATTTATGGGTATCTGAAGTCTGAAGCCAGGGGCTTCTCATAATGTCAGGAAATCAAAACAAATTACACAGAAGTGGTTGACTAGGACTTCTGTTTTTATTGCTATGGAGCCAAGACACATCTAGACATGTGAGGCAGCAATTTGCTCTTGTCTATCGACAAACAAACCCAAAATTCAAAATTGAACCTACTGTTTATTCACAAAGGTTTCTTACAAACAGATGGCTTTTGTGTGCTTTGTGTGCTCCAGACTCATACCTTCCAAGTAAAAGAAAAAAAAAAAAAACACATTCATTTTCCATGGTGACCACCCGTCCTATCTCACCTGGTACTAAATAATAATAATAATAATAATATCTTGAATTTATATAGCGCCTTTCAAGAAACCCAAGGACGCTTTACAGGAACACATAGACATGGAAAAACTATGTGATAGGTAGGATGAGTGTAAGGGGTGGTTTAGTGAAGACTGTAGGCTGTGGTGAACAGGTACTAAAACTACAGTCTATCAAAATAAAAGCACAAATCAACACTCAAACACTCTAAGGAATATTAGCAAACTCTAAGTAAATCATTAAGGCTCTTCCCCAAACAAAATAGAAATAAATAATCTAGATTGAAAGAGTGAATGGCTCCAACAACATGATTTGAGTTTTGCTAGTATCAGATCAAGGTGTAAAATCTAGTTCTCCTGACAGCCCTACTTAATACTTACTGCACAAATGCACGATACACTTAGATTTATCGCTGAAACATATCTTTGTGGTGGTTACCACAAAAATGCCAAATTTCAAGCTGATATCCCAGCTAATGCAGGCCTGTTTTGTTTGCATGTTTCAGTTTGAACCACTCTAAACCATTCAAGATTATGTATATGAAAAATATCTTTAAAAAGGAGAATATTAAAACCTGGGTGGATGAGAGGCCCTCTTTGGCCTTTTTATTGACCCTGATGTCTGAATACATAAAACAGTGATAATACTGAAGCTTGGGAACATTGAGCAACCCTGCGTCATGGACTGAATGGAGCTCTGGCCTAGTTAAGAAGCAGGTTTTAATCATATCACTGTAGGATCACTTCACGGTGTGTTTTATTGAAATTATGACCCCAAAACTCAGTAAGCTATTTCCTGTTACCCCAAACTACCCCACAGATCCTGACTGCTTTGTGTTTGAGAGGCACTCCACAATACAGCAGTGAAAGTAAACAAAGGAGAGGTCAGACATTGAGATTCATCAGTTATCCGCATTTAATGTAGTGATATTTTCAAAGCTCGTTTCATTGCAGTGGCTTGCGGCTTGTTCATAAACTTCAATAACAACAATCAGGTGAGCATAGGAGGCCTGGAGTCGCTGTTTCTGTCATGACTTTCGCACTAACGTCGGTTAGCTAAAAAGCTAACGGCTACTCTGGCCTCGAGATTTGCATTTAGATGAAAATGTTTGGGTTTAGTCTGTCATTTAAATGACGGACAGGGAGCTAATAAGAGCAGGAATTACACCAGACTGGCAGGTGTTAATGTTAGCTTCAAGCTAAAGTTAAAGTAGTACGTTGTAACAAGTTAAAAGCCCGTAATTATAGTGACGTTTCACATGAAGCCTTCAAAGCCTGTCGGAAAAAAATAATTGAGGGAAGCGAATCAAACTTAAAATGTGTTCGTATAATTTATCTGCAATTTTTCTTGAATTATTTGTGTTATGTATGATTTTTTTCTGCTAAAAATATTTCTTTTTCACTGCCTCACTGTTTTCATACAAATTTGGCAAGCATTCATAAATGAGGGTATTCAGCTTATCACGAGTAATAATGATTAGATTTTAATAGTAAAACTAAGATCTCTGGTATATTCAAATACATCAGATGGTAATCCAAGCTACTTCTTTTGAATGTGCTTCTCTGTACTTCAAAAACAATTTATGGCTAAAGGTATAAAGGATTTCATCTTAATTGTATATTGTGTATATTTTATCCATTAAATGTTCATATACTCACAGGAGGGATATGCCAATGCATCTTATTTCAATCCGTTTTTTTTTTTGTGATTAGAGTAACTCATTGTTTTCTCCAAATCTTGGATTATGTTTAATCTTAAAGTGACAGCATAAATTTCATTCCTCAATTTGGGAAAATAACAATAAAGTGAATGTTTGCATGATGTGTAGAGCATCACTCTCCACCTCAAAAATGTATTAAACTGGTATTTCGAAACAAATTCAGGTCAAAGAAATATTGCACCTCCTTTGATTTGTAAATTGCAGTAGGATATATTGCATAATCATTTAAATTTGGATAAAGTGCAAGACCTACATGAGATGATGAGAAACGCACTTTAGATTTTGAGAAAACAATCAAAATCCATTCATTATTACTGAGAATTAAAAGAAATAGTCTTTGAAAACATATCCATTTAGGGCTCCCACAAATTTCTAAGGTTGCAGATTTAAGGAAATCATATGAATTTATATCTGAAAATTATATTTTTTATTTTCATTATTACTTTAAATATCAATGGTGTGGTCATCATTGATTATATGGACTTTAGCTGTGACATGTTCAGTGAGCAGCCCAAACACTAGACTAGGTGATTACATAATCACTACAGGATGATGATGCTGTTATTACTAAACGCCTATCCTTTTATACATCAAAACAAAGAAAGAAGCAGGTGAACGCAACTTGACGTGTACGATTTTCAGAATCCCTGAGTGGCCCTCAACGCAGCATTTAAAAAACGGTTGCGACTTCAGGAGACCTGCCGTGGCCGCGGCTTGGTTTGCCCATCGGACACACACCGTCTAATTTCGGGAAACGGCCGATGCTAACAATCGATTCTGTCCGTATCGACCCGTTAAGTCGTTACCTTTCGAGGCTCCGGATTCTCCTGGAGCCGGGACTGAAGTCTGTCCACTGTTTCCAGCAGTTCCTCCGCCATGTTTACTGCTGGTACCCTGTCGCCCGGAAGCTACTTCATCCTGACTTCTCGGAGAGAGGAGGGGGAGAGGGAGAAGTTCCGCTAGTTTTACGATGTCTAATGCGTGGCAGGGTATTTAATAAATGCCCTCAATCAATATATAAAGAAAAGTACAGATAAGAAACAGAATTGTAGGTTTTTCACTGTTAAACTAGTCCTCATAAAGGGGAAAATTTGAAGTTTGTACATCAGGGGAACAGTCATGAAAGACGGAACTACGTCACGGCACAGCTGACGGCGTACGTAGCGAGCGCCTGTCAGTTTGACGTCAGTGAAAACGCTGACTTTGCTTTTGGGATAATTTACCGAGTAACTTGATAATACATGTGTTCAAGAAGTATTCAGAGGCTTGAAAGTTATTACTCAGCATCTTCATCTAACGGTATTTATTCTTAATCATTAACCACTGAAAATAAATCCAAAATCCATTATTTTGAGCAAAAACATACCTCAAACCAAATTAAGTGAAGATAGACAGCCCAGCTGTTCAAAAAAATTAGCGACTATACAGTTCATAGAACTTGCTGTGATGTCAAAACATGCAGCATCACTATCATTTCATTATTACCACAATAAAATCAAAATGTAAAATACTATTAACCCTTAATGCCTTTGAATTTGTCTGGCAGCCTCATTATCAATCAAACTAGATGTTTCAGCAACATTTCTTCTAAAATAATTATAGCGTTTAACTTTACAATGTATCCTTCTACTTTAGTAACATTTTACATAACTTTTACATTTGCATATTTAAAGCAGTGATTCTCAACTGGTGGGATGGGACCCAAAAGAGGGTCGTTGAAATGTTTTCAGTGGGTCACGAATGTGTTCCAGGATATTTAAAAAAAAAAAAATTACAAAAAGATCATACTGTATGGAAGCCGTAAGAGAATATACAACCATGCAGAGCCTACAAATGATTCACCCCCTTGGATGTTTTACCCTTTTATTGATTTTATAAATCAATTATGGTCAATATGATTTGCCATTTTTGAAAAATAATAAAGCATCTAAGCATCTAAGAGGGTGAGGACTTGACTTATCTCATTATCTTGGCAAAAAAAAAGTCTGGTCTCCCCATGATAATGTATTCTTACTTACAATATTCATATATAAAAACAACCCGAATGCTCATGTTATCATAGGAATTAGAGTAAGACCAAATGTACTCTCACATGCCCAGAGCTTATGTCATGTGGGCTTTTCAATCTTGTTTTTGTTTTTTTTTCATGTATTTTATTTCATCTACACAGCAACTCTGGCCTCAAGATGTGAAATAAGGACTGAAACTCAGCCTACAAACCCAAAACCCAAAGGCCATTAACAGGAGGAGTCGGGTGGTGGTAGTGGGGTTGTAGGAGGATGCTCAGGTCCGCCTCCTTTAGGATATTTTGGGAGGGGAGGGTGCTGAGGAGTGCCTGTATTTGGAAATGGAGGTGGAAGTTATAGAGGTGGTAAGAAGAGGATCTGGTGTGAGCTCAGGAAGGCGTGTCTGGGGGGGGGGGTCGAATCCTACGTCATAGCTTAGCTTTGGACCCTGAAACCTCTCTGATCCTATCTCACACAAACACAGCACACAGAGGGACGCAGCAAAGAGGAACCTGTTAGAGAACAACGGCAGAGACAACAGAAAGAAACTTTAAAGAAGGCCTAAAAGAGAAGCAGAAGAAGGAAAAAGAAGGGAAGAAGAGCTGGAACCAGGAGGGAGAAAAAGGTGAATATCAGCTTTTATCACATGTTTTAGATTGACGAGATAAAAAGGATTGTAGCTTTCAAAAAAAATTGTTCACACCTCAAAGGCTTAATTTGAACACCTTTTAGTTTCTGAAATGAACTAAACACCAATCATTTTTGATATTCTAGCCTGTAATACTGATAGACTGCAACCTATGGAAAACACCAATGAAAAAATTAAACAAAAGTATATACCAGTATGTAAATATTATTTTGGGATAATATACTCTGGATGAAGTACTTCCATGTTTTACTGAAGAAAAGTACAATACCACTGTAAATCTCTCATAGAGTCCTACATTCAGACATTTGCTTCAGTGAAAATATAAAGTGTCACCATTTAAATGTACTGAATGTATCAAAAGCACTCCCTTTAATAAATGGCCTATTTTAGAGTAACAGACGTTATAAAAATGGATATCAATTTTATGTTGCAAAACATTATCTACAACTAGGAAGCCACTGAGTTTTCCATGTCAGAAAAATGTATTAGGATATATAAATCCTCCAAGTCTGCAAGTAACTTGAGCTGATTGAGATGCAGTTAAATAAGATATGATACCATACTGTAAAATAAGATATGATAGTATGTAATATGAAACAGCAAATAAGACAGCAGAGACATTATACAATATATTTGGTATGGTACGATACAGTACGATATGAGACAAAACTCTACAATACAATACGATACGATATGAGACAAAACTCTACAATACAATACGATACGATATGAGACAAAATTCTACAATACGATACAGTACGATATGAGACAAAACTGCAATACAATACGATATGATATGAGACAAAACTCTACAATACGATACAGTACGATATGAGACAAAACTGCAATACAATACGATACGATATGAGACAAAACTCTACAATATGATACGATACGATATGAGACAAAACTCTACAATGTGATACGATACAATATGAGACAAAACTCTACAATACGATACAGTACGATATGAGACAAAACTCTACAATACGATACGATACAATAGGATACGAAACGGTATGATATGATACAATTCAATATAATACAAATGATACAAAACTACAATATGATACAATACGATATGAGACAAAATTCTGCAATAAGATACGATGTGATATTAGACAAAACTCTACAATACGATATGATGTGATGAGAAAAAACTCTACAATACAATACGATGTGATATTAGACAAAACTTTACAATACGATAAAATAGGATACGATACGGTATGATATGATACAACACAATATAATACAAATGATACAATATGATATGAGACAAAACTCTACAATATGATAGGATGCCATACAATACGATACCATACCATACCATACAAAATGATATGATACGACATGAGACAAAACTCTACAATATGATACAATACTATACGATATGATGCAATACGATACGTTACGATACGATGTGAGACAAAACTCTACAATATGATATGATATAATACGGAAAAATACAATGTGATAGGACATGAGGCTACCCTGACGCAATGTGATGCAATGCAAGAGATACTATGTGATACAATACTATAAAATACTGTAGCTTACAGTACAATAGCATGATGTGATAGGATGGGGTAAGATGGGTTTAAGGGTGTTTTAGAATTGATTCTATTTTCTGACATATCCCAAAGCAGTAAGATTGCCCCCCCACTGTCAAACAAGAGAAGCCAAAACCAGACAGTGCCCTCTGCTAGTTTAAAAGAGGACTGCAGCATAATTATGTTATAATTTTGGAGTAGGAGAGCATTACTTCCTGTTGTGATGATGTGTAAAGTGGCAGACAACAAAACTTCAAATTTAACAAACAACTTCATCTACTTGTGTGTAAAAGTCTTCAGTGAAAATGAGCTAATGATACATGTGAATATATCTTGGCAGATAAATCTGAAAGGTGCCACAATATTCAACATTATCTTTTCATTGTTAAACATGAGGTCAGCATTAATATATTGTTTTAAGTACTTTTGTAAAGCGTGCTGTGAATCAGATTAGAAAGTTATATCAGTTTATTTACATGTAATTTATCTATGAACATTTATATTTAACTGCTAAGTGGAAACAATGCAAAGCAGTTGTCAGTGTGGATATCACAACACTGCAGGAGGTGTCCGTCCTTCACTTTCCAAACCTTAGCTGTAACACACTCTCGTACACACCCTCGTACACACACGCATGCAGAGTTGGTCAGTGTCTATAAATACACTCATGAGCTAGAAAGAGGAATTCAGCTACAGCTGCAGGGAGATAGAGTTTGTGTAGAGGCATTTGAGGTGCGTTTTTCTTTGGTGTGGGTGTAACAGATAAACGTGACAATGAAATATCAAAAGCCTCCTCTTGATACAGCTCTTTCTCAAACTCAAAGCTATTTTAGAGACAAATAGTGAGGACTTTATTGACCTTTATTTTGAAGGTCTTATCGGACATATTAGCAAGTCATTGCCGACAACTGGTCAGAGAGTATTGTCACCAGGAGCGTCACAGTGGGGATGCAATGCTGTAGCTTCCCAAACTCTCTGTATCTTGAGTCATTGCTTGCAACCATCTCTGGAACAAAATTGGTTAGTTTTCTTATTCATATAGCCTATTTAAAAAAACATAAAATGCTGCTTAGCAAAAATTAAAACCATAACTAGATAACTAGATGAGTCACCTCAAACTATATCTGCCTATTAAGAGGTCTAGCTAAAACCTAAGTAGCTTCAGTGGCGTGCTGAGCTTTAGGCATCACTCAATCTGTGCATCTCAGATTAACCAATGTTAGAGCCAGCTGAAATTAAGTAAAGCCCTACCTGAGGGTTACCACCCAAACTAAAAAAGTCAATAAAATAAAGGGGCAAGTCCTGCAAGCTTGGGGACTAATTAATCAGGGTGCTCAAAAAAATTGAACTAAACACTGACTACCAAAAGCGATGGCTACCAAGCTCTAATGCCACAAGTTACACAGAAACATATTAACCTCACCTCATCGATGATCATCTCGGACGAGCCCCCATTTGTCACGCCCCTCCCTAAGGTGGCCCTATGGGACAAAAAAGTAATCATATTTGACCCAATAAATGAACGTGAACACCTTAAAAATGTTTAAAAAACAACAACATTGGATCTTTTCATTAATAGATAAAGAAATAACTCATAACAGAGATGAAAAGGGACTATATTAAAAATGACAATAACACACATTCCTGATTGAGCACCAACACAGTTTTTAAGTACTTAGACCAGGTGGCTTCACCTGGAGGAGAGACACAGAAGAGTCAGAGGTACACTAATGCCTTCATGCCCTCTTTTGTTGTTATGCTGGGCGTTATGGCAGTTTCATGCAGCAGGGCCAACGTTAAGGACGTACTATTAAAGCATATACTTTAACTGAAAACTAAGTTCCTCGTACAAAAACGGAGAGGAGTCGTACCAAATCTATCTGTTTCCACATACTGTAAAGCTGCCTGCGTTCAGAGAGTACTGAAAAATACCGAAACTGAGTAGAAGACGAGTCAGCTCATCTTCACCCAGAGCAGGTCAAGATGTAAGAATCTATGAGCGACTGGAGGCTGATGTTTCCCTGCAGCAGATGTGTGGAAGTCATCTCTGGTGACTCAAACGAAGCTCAGTTTCAGTTTCTCTCTGTTTTTTTTTTATCTTTCAGAGTCATAAATTAAACATGTGGAATGGTACTGTTTTGTTCTGGACTCTGGCTGTTTTAGGTTTTTCCAGCTATTTCAATCTTTCATTAAAACAAATGTTGGAACTCGTAATCCTTTCTTTGAAGCAGGTTATTATCACTTTATCAAAAGTGTTGATGCATATTCTTGTTCAGCTTCCTGTGTTAGTTTCTGGGTCAGCAGACGGATTCATAACCTCTGCTGACATCTGCAACCTTTAGGAGTTGAGTTGCGTTTAAAATAAACTCCAACATGCATGTTTCTCACATGTAAATAGCACTGACACATTTAAATACTGTATGTTACCTATACACTATTATCTGTTTTTATACCAGGTTTGTTGTAATATCTAGTCTATTTCCTGACACTGGAGATTGAATAATGAGGGAACTTTGTCTCTTTTAACTAACTTAACTTCAATCAAGTCCAAGTGTACTTTACCTGTCCCATAATCACTTTTACATTTATGCCCTTTGTGAGTTGTTTCTTGACATATACTAGGCCCACTTAAGGCACTCAGATTTCTTGTTTTTTAAATCTATAAATTAAAATAAAGAAATCAGTGTGAGAGAAACACTTCAGACATTGCAAGTTTAATTTTGTGTTCGACTGCTGCTGTGTGACTTTTCATGAAGATGCTTGAATATTTTATTTAAAATGTAGTTAGATGGCATAGTTCAGTTATTAGTGCCTGGCTACAGCCTTTTTGTCTCACACCCAATCTAATCAGCACCAAATTTCAGGAAACTCCTGTTGTTGTTGAAATGAGATGCTGTTACAGTCTATTTGCCAGTGATGACGTTGATGATGATGTTGGTGTTTGTGTTTGTTGGGGGTCCTGGTGGGGGTAGAGGTGGTAGTTGGGCTCTTGGCTCTCAGTCCGGCTGATGACAGAGCAGCTGCTCTCCCCCCGACCTTGGTCCCAGATATTTCTGAAGGCTGAGCTCTGCTCAGCAAAGATTATTTTCATGCCACAGAATCACTCAACAAGAGATTTGTTTCTCAGAAACATTGACAGCTTCTTGATTTTAAATTTATTTTTACATTACTTGCAGGAGTTATAAGTTCTTAGCTACATTTACTCAGATATGTCTTTTAGTATTTTAATTTAAAATAATATAAAAGTTTTTTTTTTAAATCAAACTACATTTAAAAGGCAGGTATAGCTCTTTTACACTACTATGTGTATCTACAGACACTAATAAAAATAAGATCTGTTCATAAACATTGACACATCAAAAATACGGTATGTAGAATCTCTGCACTAACATACATATGCATTAGTGTAAAAGGTGACCATTTCTATGTCATATATATTTTAATTGAGGTCTTACAGCAGCTCAAATATGTACTAAAATGTGAAAAGACAGATAAATCCTTAATCTTTGACTATGTAACAGGACATATCTTTTAATGGGGGTCTTTTTATAGATTGTGGGTTCAATTGCCAAACTCACCTCTGTAACGTGGAAACCCCCCCACAGCATTTCTGCAAGCTTAGACTAGCACTGCTCGCCTCACACTTCCACAGCCGTCTTCTCAATAATACTTCTTGTTTTGAATTGAGGACTTAAAAAGGTGTATTTACAAAACAGGAAAACCAATATTTTGTTTTCATTCATAAATTTCTCATATGAGGGAGAATAGAATATCACTAAAAAAGGCACCTCTGTGTTTGCTGCAATCGGCTCCAGCATACACAGGCATCCCAACGTTGCTTCAAGTGCAAATGTGCATACTGGGGCTGCCTCCAGAGAAGACCAGGAAGGGCCTTTTTCAATGCATTTCTCCCTCATTATAAGCAATTCATGAATGAAAATAACATGTTGGTTTTCTGTTTTGTAAACTTAAATTTCACACATCTCAAACTATGAAAAAACTAAAGAGGGTTAGGCATTGGAACCCTAAAGGTTGGGGGGGTGGAATTCAAAATAACACGCCATAAACTATGGAAAACTCAAAGCAGAAACTAACTAAAGAAAAACCCAGCAGGTCTTAATAAGTCGCTTCCTTCCCCACAGTTAAGGTCGCCCCATTGTAGAAGTCAGGTAAGCCCAAAACATCCCACCGTAGAGGTCTGCAGCCAGATGTCTCTCTCATATGGTATTACTGTTTTGGGGTGGAGCCCCCTGGTGGCAGAATTTTTCATATTGTGCGTTTAAAGATGAAACCAAGCAATTCACTATCTTTTTACTTGTGACATTTTAGAGTAAACAAGTCTCCCCTTGTCATGTTATTGGTGCCTTCAAACACTGTTGTGTTTACAGTATTCATGAGAGGTGACTGTATGAATTTACTCATTTGATATTCATGACACTGTAAGTCAAATTTTTTCAGAGAACTTCAAGTTTCTGAGTTGTGACATGTTTGATAACATTTTCAGAAATCATGGTTCCCAGTGTTTAAAGTTCTTAGCCACACACAGGACTGAAAGGACCCAGTTTTACTCTAGATCAGTGGATCTGTTGAGAACTGTTGATTCAACAGCGGTTAGCAGAGCCTTTTTCAGTGGGTTGCAAATGTGTTCCCAGAGAAAAGTGCCAGAAAGTCCATGAAACGCTTTTGAAACAAGCTTGTTTCGTCTTGTCTCTCAGATTGTCCACATATTTTGTACTTTCTTTGGTCCAAGACTTACAATTTTTCATGAACTAAATCTGACTGGTCAAATAGAAATTTGGGTCATAATTTCTCATTCAGGATTTGATGAAGGGTCCTGAGGCTCCACCAGTTGAGAACCACTGATCTAAATTGTCACCTTTGTCGTCTCAGCTGTTGTTCTTCCGTGTAGTTCTGACACAATAAAACAGCGTAACGTCAGCATTTGCACATAAACTGTCAATAAAGAATGAGCAATCATGTCGCCATTAGCATTCTATGGTGTCTCCATTTGGTTATGGACCGGAGATGAGGCCTTAAAGACCCTAAACACCTACATAGATGTTGACAATTAGGCAATAAGCCTCCTGGCACACTGGTTTAATGTGCCTACCTGACAGTCAAATTGATCATTCCCAAATTAATGCAAATTTATGCATAAAATAAGCCATACTGACCAAAACAGTTTTTGAACCATGCTGTAAACATGTTTATTTCCTCTGTTAGAGTGGCCATTTTAATATGAGTTCTTAAGGGAATACCTTAAGTTTTGGCGAGCCTCTAGTGGACACGTGAGGAACTGCAGTTCTTTGCACTGTGGATCATTTTTCAACATTGGATGTGATAAAATGATCCAACAATTCACAAAAATAGACGGACAAATCACACAAAATACCAGTATTTAAAAACTGTAACCCCAAAATAAACTCGTGACATTTTTGATTAAACTTTTGAACCCTTTGGAAGGGCCCAAACCTTATGTTTGGAACCACTGGAGTAAACTAAATCAAACTATCTCCACTTCTTCTGAAAAAGCATTATGTAACCTATTTATGCTTTATGAAAAAGGAGTCTAAAATTGTTGTGTTCACTGTCTGTTTTGAGTTGTTTGTATCAATCAAACATGCTTTTACGATCCTCCAGCCCCTCCTGTGTCCAGTTGGTCCTGTCACTGACTTTCCCACCTCCACACGTGTTCATGACGGCTCTGTGAGGCTCAGTTAGGGGTCACGTTTACAGAAACTCTTAGCTCTTGTCTCATTAAACAAGCTTCCACATTGAAATGCTTGGAGTACCTTAACTGAGCATCCAGTATCATTAATACCACTCTTCGTCTCAGCTAATTTGTGCTACAGTGACGCTATGAAGTGTCCTTGCTGTTGCTGTTTCAACTGTTTAACGGGTGATTGCAACATCCTAAATAGTCTGTATGATCTGTAACTGTGAACCCCTCCTCTTCATATGACACCAGCGACAGCTGCTGTACGATCCAGTCCCCTCGTCCCCGCTCTGTCCATGTGAGGAGGCCGCTGGTGCTATTTAAAAAAGAGCCAAGATCAGACACGGAGCAGGAGGAGGGGTGGAAACGTGGAGTGAATCATGGACTCATTAGTGGTTATAATGGTGTGGTGTAGTCATGTTTGTGTTGGGATACAGTTTTCATCTTGATAGAGCACTAAAGTTACAGATGAGCTGCTATGGGTTTGGTATGGGTTCTTACGTCAGTTTACGCTCTACTCAGATTAAGGTGCTTTACCAGCTATGATGGTTTTAACATAGGCTTCAATTATTATTTCAATTTACAACTAAATCGTACAAGCTGTAAAGCCCTCTGTCAAATACAATTTTCTTAGTAATTTATGAAAAGTGGGATAACTCGTAGTTTATCCAACAAGGCAACAACACTCATGTTAGCCTCCAGTGATTTTAGTGAGCGTTGTTCCTTCAAACAAGACAGGCTTGGAGAAGCCCGGCTATACTGCACCACCAACAGGTATAGCTACTCTCAGTTGTATACTCTATATCAAAAATTTCTGAAGAGTTTTATTGATTACCCGGAGTACACAGAGGAACATTTCCTGCAGATGGAGACTCACCGGGAAGATAGGAAGAGGAGAGAAACTTCAGTTGAGACTGGTTAGCAGGAGTGATCCTGAATAACAGAATAGTGTAGGAATGGAAACTGTGGGCTAATGCCCACTGTTGTCATTAATGGGACTTCACACTTCTACAAGACATTTCTGATTGAGGCTCACGGACATCTGCAGCCTGCATCACTCCCCATCCAGAGTTCCCTGCCTTACTAAACACTGGTGTTTTACTGACCTTCTTCAACTTTCTAGAGATAAACTGGAGAAACTGACCCTGAACAGAAGAGCTGGTCATTACATTCATGAAAACAACCACATTGCAGACATAACAGATTAAGCAACATGAAATACAGAAAAGGGTCATCGGTCTAATCTGAAATTAAATATATTTTAAAAATCATATATACTAATGGGGACTCTCTTTAGCATGGTTAAGCTAAAATAGCTAGCTACATAATTACTACATAAACCAGTGTAGCTTTAGCAATGTGACCTTTACCAAATATAGCTAAGGCTAACATTGTTAGCTACATAACTAACATTATTACATTAACCAGTGTAGCTTTAGCAAAGTAATCGTTACCAAACATAGCTAAAGCTAACATTGTTAGCTACATAACTAACAATATTACATTAACCAATGTAACCTTGGCAACGTGGGCATTACCAAACATCGCTAAAGTTAATATAGCTAGCTACAAAACTAATAGTACTACATTGACCAATTTAGCTCTAGCAACGTGACCTTTACCAAACATAACTAAAGCTAACATTGCTGGCTACATAACTAACATTACTACATTAACCAATGTAGCTTAAGCAATGTAATCGTTACCAAATATAGCTAAAGCTAACATTGCTAGCTAGGTAACTAACATTACATTAACCACTGTAGCTTTAGCAACGTGACCTTTACCAAACATATCTAAAGCTAACATTGCTAGCCACGTAACTAACATTACTACATTAACCAATGTATCTTTAGCAACATGACCTTTACCAAACATATCTAAAGCTAACATTGCTGGCTACATAACTAACATTACTATATTAACCAATGTAGCTTTAGCAATGTAATTGTTACCAAATATAGCTAAAGCTAACATTGCTAGCTAGGTAACTAACATTACTACATTAACCAATGTAGCTTTAGCAACGTGAGTTTTACCCAACATAGCTTAAGCTAACATTGCTTCATAGCTTATGTAGCTGCTTTGTGAGCTTAGCTTTAGCTATGTTAGCCACATAGCTATGTTATCAACAATACTTAAGCAGCTAACAGAGCTATGTAATGTTTTCATGGATGATGAGCTATTTTTCTGTAAGCAGACTCTTTACTCAGCTTTATTAAATGTATTGTAATCGGATTTTGCAGGTCAGGTTTTTAACTTTTAGCTTTTCTTTTTCTAATCCTTGGCCTAACCCTAAACAGAAGTTTAATCTGATTTTATATAGAAAGTTTTAGTGTGTATTTCCGTTCTGAGATATAAAGTGTCTTATATTCAGTACAGTCTGTGAGAGCTCCAAGCACGTCCTGTTTAAAGGGGGAACACTTACTGAAATCACTGAAGGCTAATGCCACTAGTATTGCTAAGTATCTTATACAACTCGACGTCAAAATGCTGAAATATTGCTTAAACAAATGTTGTTTACAGTCGCTGGTCTGCTCACAGACAATCAGGCATGAGAGGCAGCAGACTACTGGGAATTTCTCAAACAGAGGAGTGCCCCACTTGTGCCTTTTTAAAAATCTAGTTTGACTCTTTCTTTCTCCATGTAAATATACTGACTGTTAGTACTATTAAATGACCAGATATCAATGTGGACTATGCATCTCCATCTGTGTTTGTGTTGTTGTTGCAGACTGGCGCTGACAGGTAGAGGGGCAGATGATGCCCCAGCCCTCCAAGAGACCCCTTAGAACAGTACAGACTTTGTCACACAAATAGAAAATCTAAATTAAAACCCTAAACAAAGGTCCAGTTTTCATAAAAGGATCAAAACAATCTGTCTTGGTGGAGTTTAGTTGAGCTAAATCCAATATATTTACATAGGCATATAATGTTTTTATGTTGATTATTACACACTGGATTAATTCAGTATATTATGGTATACATTTATCCTTTAATAAAAATGTGAGCACAAACATTAGCTTTTTTTTAATCTTGCATTCTTTTAGATGTATTTTCTTCAGTCTTTTTAGCCAGGTTCTTCATGATCAGAGCTCTTTCTAACTGGTGAGACCTGGATGAACGTCCTTACAAAGTTTCATTCTAATCCATCCAGCAGATGTTGGGATATTTTGATCATGAACACCTGTGAACCAGCTGAGCGGCAGAGACATTTCCTACCCTCAGGGTTAAATAAACACACACCAATATAAAAAAGGCAGCAGAGTCCAGTCAGATCACAATGAGGCCCAGTGAGAAAAGGATCAAATAGATCTGGCACAAAGCCAAGGCTCAAAATAAACTCCTGTGTAACTTTTTATGGCTCGCTGACACAGCTAAGGTGATTTCCACTTTTGGCTCAGGTGTATAATAACAAAATGTGACCAAGAACTTACTTGAAAATGAAATATTTGAATACAAGGTCTACCATCACCCATATACTTTCTAATAGGTCCAAATGAGAACCATATAAAGACAGGCTATCTGTTTAGAAAACCTGCCCATAGTGCATGAAATAGCATCGAAATAGTGACTGATCATCTGAAACCTCCCCTAAAACCCCTCCATGTCTTCACATCATAGCAGGAGTAGTAATTGTGTTGAATACAGATCATAAAAGTGTAAAAATGGATAACAATTACAAGCAAGCAAGAAATGAGTTATTTCCTGTGCACTTAAATTGTTGATATGACAATAATGAAAACTTGATTTCAGTTGTATAAGGGTTTCTTCATGTCCTACATTTCTTCCATTTTTCATTCCAGATTTTTTTTTCCACTAATTTCCATGTTCACTCTTAAACATGATCTCTACACTCTGCTACAGTCCACCTTCTCTGTATTTTGATCTGCAGCATGCTGCAAACATTATCCAGTTGCAAAATACACAAGCGTAGCGAGGCATTGAATGTCTGAAGGAATGGTTGTAAAACAGAGAGCCCGGCCCTGAGCTTCATTTCTGGAGCGCCTCACTAAGAGGACACTCGGAGCTGTCAGTCACATGAGTGAAGGTCCACAGTGACAAGAGAGGATTTAGAGAAGGTGTGGACTCTCTGTTTGTGTTGTTGTGCTTTTTGAGATTATCAGAGTCCTGTTCATCTGTCAGGAGGGTTAGGGTTAAGATTTGATATATCCTCTGGTGATTAAAATATAGGACCGAGCATTTACCAGACATGTTTTTGATTTTTAATGACCCCTCTTCAAATCAATTTTGCCAACATTTAGTTTAAAAAAAGTAAAAATGACAATCCATTTTTTGGTAATACAGATATCTTAATTATTCTGAAAAAGCTAGACATGGTATATATGTATGTATGTTTGTATGTATGTATGTATGTATGTATGTATGTATGTATGTATTGGTCTGCCTGTCCATCCTCTAATCCACCCATCCATCCTTTATCCATCCACTATTTCTCTCCTTTCTTTATCCCTCTCTCCCTCTATACATCCATCCATCATATACTGTATAACCATCCACCCATCCATCTTTCCTTTAGTCATCAATCATCCATCCATCCATCCATCCATCCTTTACTTCCCTTTTTTATAATTTCATCATCCATTTTATAGATTCCCATATATTCATATATTTAGTATTGGCATTGTTATAACTTACAATACTAATTTTTATTTTTTGAAGTCTTTAACAGTTTTCAGACATCAAAATCTTGCTTCAGATATTAAATCTGTTACTGTTAACATCTGGTTTTCTTTACATTTTATTTATCTGTTGTATTTTTCTCTTTTGTTTCAGGTGCTGTGTGCTGTGTTTAAGTGAAACCATCTAGGAAATCTCAAACCAGTCTATCCTTTAGACCACCATCTTGGTCAGTACAAAGCTTCATAAACATCCAGCTGAAGCAGAGGCGTTCTGCCTTTTCAGTGAAGACATAAAGACTTATTCTACTATAAACAAGTCATCTCAGAGCACCAAACCTACGTTAATAAACCACCTAAGTGAAGTAAACTAAAGCTCAAACCTACTGAAAACATGGCACCAAAGAAGAGGGCCTCCCGTCAGAAGAAAGCTACGGTGGAGACCAGCCCTGTGGTCGCCATGGAGACCGCTCCCATCCAGCTGAAGGTGGAGAGCCGCGGTGATGGTGTGGTGGTGGTGGAGACCGGGGTGAAGAAGATCGAGCAGATAGCAGCGCTGGACATCGCCAAGCTGAACAGCCTCAACCTGCCTCTGCCGCCGCCCATCATCAAACCTGGAGAAAGAGGCCTGGGGTTGGGCAGCGAGCTGACACGACCTCTGCATGGAAACGCCGTACTGGAAGAATTCAGCAAGATGAGACAGGAGAAGTAGGTTACACTGATTTCTGCAACATAATTATCTCCACTGATGATTTGCAAGTCTGATATAGCATGAAACAAGTGTGATACTAATTATAAATCAATCAATCATGATATGAAACATGAATAATATCAACACTGTTCCTCTTGATTTAGATTTAGGCTGCCTCTTCAGTGTAACAGAAATGTATCATCTGTCAGACTTTTATTAAATTCTATGGTATTACAGCCAATACAAGATAAACATTCAACAATGGCCTCAATATCCCCAAATTCTTCCTTTGGTATGTTTTTCATTTGCTCCCTTCAGGTTCCTGACTGATCTGGAGTTGGCCTGTAAGACAAAAGCCTTCGACGTCCACAAGCTGGTCATCTCCTCTGTCAGTCAATACTTCAGAGAGATTCTCGCCAAAGACCCCAGCATGAAACGTCTGGAGCTCCCATCACTCTCACCACTGGGTACGCCTATCCATCAGTCCACATAATATTTATTTTTGTCATGATATTCTGCTTCTGAATTACCTAATTCATCAATCCTTCAAATCAGTATTGTTCCCAAAAATTTTTGGAACAATATCGTTGCTTGAATCCCCATGAACATATAGAACCTCTAGTCTTTTCAATCACTTATATTGAAAATTATTTATCTTGTATGTGTTGGATTCTTGCCGAGAATGAAATCCAGTATGATCCAGTACGACATTGATTTTCTAAATTAAGTCAGGGACTGTTCTAGTTTCTCTTAAATATATTCATAAATAAGAGTACAAATTGTGATGTCTGAATGTTTATAGTTGTTAAAAACATTTTTGTTTTGTTGTTTTTTCCCCCCTTCAAAAATAGAAACATTTTAGGAATGCACCATAGTTTCCTCATGATATCAGTATCTGTAGAAATAGGCTTATAGAAGTAAATTATCAGTAACGACAGATAAAAATTTCTACTGATATTACAACTATGTAACAACTATATGAGTCGTAAATATCAGCCTTTATCAGCTGTAAATATTAGCTAATATTGGCAGTAGAAATTGGTCTATATTGGCTGTAGAAATTGGTCTATATTGGCTATAAATATTGACCTATCTTGGCTGAAAATATTGGCCTATCTTGGCAAATATGTCCCTTTTTTGGCTGTAATCATGGCCCCATCTTTGCTAATTATCTGTATGTATTGGCTTCAAATTTTGCCCTATATCAACTGTAAATTTTAGCCTTTATCACATGTGAACAATGGCCTAAATTAACTTTAAATATTAGCAATTTTCAGCTGTAAATATTGACCTATATTGGCAATAATCATTGATCGGTGTCAGCTATCAATACCTCTCTTTATTGGCTTAAAATTGCTAAAAATTTTCAGCCTTTATCATGTATATGGAGTAAATATCAGCCTATATCAGCTATAAATATTGGCCTATACAGGCTATAATTATCGCCATGTGTCAGCTGTAAATATTGGCCAATATAGGCTTTTATTATCACCATGTATCAGCTCTAAACATTTGCCTGTATCATCTTCAGATATTGGCCTGTATTGACTACAATTACGAGCCTGATCGGCCTCTATCAGATCAGAACCTCTCAGTGTGGATTTGAATGTGTTTACATGCAAGAGCAAATCAATCTCCTCCTGCTTTATGTGTATTAGTCCAACTTCAAAAACTCAAATCTGTGCTGATTGTAGTAAGTGTAAAATGCTTCATCTACTTTGCTGCTTGGGAGAAAACTACAAAGGGAAAAAAATGTCACAAGTTTTCATTTCTCAGTTGGACACAGCAGGCTTTGTCTCTACTTCCTACACATATTTGTTCTACTTTTGTAGATGTTCCATCTTTTCTTAAGTTGAAAAATGTTCTCTTGTCTCTGCAGGTCTGGCCAACGTCATCACCTTCGCCTACCTGGGCCGCGTCCACATGTCCCTCTACACCATCGGCTGCACTGCCTCTGCTGCCGCCACCCTGCAGATCCCCCAGCTGCTGAAGATGTGCATGGACTTCCTGCTTGCTGAGCTGAATGTGCAGACCTGCGTCTACATCTGGAACATTGCTGCAGCCTACGGCCTGCTGCCCGTCTGTGACGCCGCCCGCCGCTTTGTCCTGGAGAACTTTGTGCAATTCGCAGACACCCCACTCTTCACCCAGCTGACCCTGGAGCAGATCTCAGACTTCCTGCAGGACGACTCACTGCTGCTGCCGTCAGAGGTCACAGCCTTCCAGGTCAGAGATCAAACTTTGTCTTTAAAGGTTGACAGTTCAAATCTGTGACTTAAAACTGGGTCGAAATTTGATACACTGTCCTATTTTTCCTTTTTATCTGAATCTTTGCTGTTTAATCCCACACATTAAAGGAAATCAGTTTTATTCATCTGAAAATTTCAAGTCTATTTACATAAATAATTATTGACAAGATATTCACGTAAAACATCCAAACTGAGGAGATGTTCTTTTATTTGAAGGCCACCTCCAGTATTAACTCACCGACCTTCTAGACCTCCCTTCTATTTTCACCGAGACCTAAAAACAGACCCCAGACCAGCTGCTCAGAGCATAACACACATCCATGAATCAAAGCCAGTCACCTGCAGGTGGACTGTGAACCGAATCCACCCAGTATAACTGACTGTATGCAAGAACACAGCTTGCTTATTAATACACCACTGTATGCATGACGGACTGAAATAGACGAGCAGCTGAAGGAGGGGTGGTCAATGTTGTATATATAAACTGGACCAAATGTTAGTCTCTAAATATATTTAGAGTTTTATATACATAGTCCAAATCAAACAGTTATTAACATTTATTTTGTAGCTTCAAGATCAACTACAGAGTTGAATGTACCACTTTAGAGGAGTCCTTATTGGTCTACACTACATGTAGTCAAACTACACTTTTGAAGGTATTTAATATTTAACAGTATGACAGAACTGCAGTAACCCTTGAAAATCTGGGGTGAGGTGGGTCTCCTTTGGTAAGAACAAAGCAGAGAGTCTGTCTCATGGCAAGGCAATGCACATTGATGAAGAATATGCACTATGCATCCCTTAGGAACACCTAAAGTCACAGCTAAGAATCCAAACTCAGTGGTTAACTTCACTCATGGTGCAAATGTGTCTCAAGTCAACAACAACAACAATCCACCAGAAACATGAGCAAAAGAACAGAGTACAAAGAACCAAATACAGTTAATCTGGTTAAAACTTACTGAAGTAGAAGTAAAAGTACTGACTTGAAAATGTACTTAAAAAAATAGAAGTACCCCAAAAAAGCTACTCAATAACAGTAGTCTGAGTTAATGTAGTTAGTTACTTCCATCCGTGGTAAATATAAAATGAAATGAGTTATATATAAAACTTTGTACCTGCTAAAGACATTTGCTATTCTCAAGTTAGCCCAATGCCTTGCTAGCTAGAGTTAGTTATAACTAGTTAAAGCATCGTCTTGTTCAGTAATGACAAAGTGAGTGAATCTGAAGGGTAGTCAGATGACAAGCAGGTAATTCCATCAGCGCTAAATCAGAGGAATAAAGACCTGAAATTTCTCTGATCAGTCCATGTAACACCTATTCTCTGCTACCTTATATTGATGTCCTTCCTTGTTGCATTAATCGACTGACTGATTGAAAAGCTCTCTCTCTGCAGCTGGCCATGCGGTGGCTTGACTTCGACGCCTCTCGCCAGGCTCAAGCCGCAGAGCTCCTGTCTCACATCCGCTTTGAGACGATCCCAGCCAGTGAGCTGGTGAGTCAGATCCAGCCGGTGCCCCGCATGATGATGGACCCTCAGTGTCACCGCCTGCTGGTGGACGCAATGAACTACCACCTGCTGCCCTACCAGCAGAACACCCTGCAGTCCAGACGCACTCAGGTCCGAGCCAGCCAGCAGACCCTGCTCACCATTGGGGGTCGACCTTCACTCACTGAGAGAGCGCTCAGCAGAGAGGTCTGTGCTTCATGTGTAGACTACTTTTCTTCATACCTTATAAAAAGAAACACCACATGGTCCTTCACTGATCTTTGTCTTTGGGGTCCAGGTGCTGTGGAGGGATCCTCGTGAAGGTGGAGCCACCTGGCGTCACCTCACCCAACTGCCAGCAAAGAGCTTCAACCAGTGTGTGGCTGTGATGGACGGGTTCCTTTATGTGGCTGGAGGAGAGGACCAGAACGACGCCCGCAACCAGGCCAAGCACGCTGTCAGCACCCTCAGCAGGTATGAGGACAAGATGGGTCAAATACGTTACTGGTAATGACCTTTACAACACAAGCCCTTTAGCCTTGGTCTTCCTTCATATTCAAGAACAATCAGAAAAGTAGTATCAGTCTACCTAGGTGACTAGACTAGTGTACTGGCAGCAGCTTGGCCATGGTAAGCCTTAGAGGTAAACAATGAAGTTTAAGAATCAATGAAAAAGTGAGTTATAGGGTATTGTTTTTGGAAGTTATATAAACTTAACAGCAGCATTTTGGGGGCACTGAAAGTCTTTAAAACAGAAGTCTGAATGATACCAGTCAGAGATCCCCCAAGCCCATACCCACAAGTATTCAGTGGTGTTCAGTCTTTGATAAACCCCGCTCTGTGGGGGCGAGCTTTGCCATCTTGGAGGATATATTTCTGTTGCAGACTGTGGAGATATGGGATTGCTGCTGGTTGCAGAATCTTATCTTGATCTGTCTGCACTGAGGTTGCCCCCTGTGATGACAAGGCTTGTTTTTCCAGTGAGGGAGATGCCGCCCATCACCAGCACACTGCCTCCACCAAAAGATCTTACTCTATTGGTGCAGCAATTAGCAGAGCATTCTCGCCACCTTTCCACACTTTGCCCCTATGATGCATCCACCGTTGGTAGAATCTGGACTCATTGCTGAGCATAACATTCCTCCACAGGTTCAGGTTCCAGTGCACGTGTTGCCAACACCAGCGCAAACGGGCCTGACAGTGAAGGGAAATCATGGTAGGCCTAGCAGCCCTGTGAGACAGGAGATTGGCTTGGGCAGAAAGCCATTGGCCAAATGGTTCTGCGTACCATGACTGCAAATCCGTTGAAGACAGCATGCAGTTCTTAGGTGCTGACAGGGTGAGGAAATGGTCTTCTTGGGGTGTCGTCTTCTCAGAGAACCCACATCGCAACCTGTCTCTGACTTCCCCCGTTATATAGATCTTGGGCTTCAGTTTAGAGATGGTACTTGGACTCATTTCAAATACGCCGCAACTTGGTTTTACAGAATGCAATCTTGATGTTGCCCTATTGCAGGGCCCCTATTGGGTCAGTCAAACGTGGCGTGCCGATTCTTGGAGTAGACAGCTACTGACCACTGTAGCAGGGCCCATGCTCAAAGGTGCTAACAATCATGCGTCAATAAGGCCCCTGATTGTCTAGGGGTCCCTGAAGCTCATAAACAAGAGTCAACAGAAACAGCAAAACAAACTGTTTGGCACTGGCAGAGAAGATTTGGCAAATTTTTCATGGGCGCAACCCTCAGTTCTGCTGCTCATCCCAAAAATGCATGTTCCTTACAAATGTGGCCAATTTAACAGCGAAATAAACAGACTTTCCAACAGTGTAAAGTTTATTGACAAGAAGCATTGTTATAACAAAGAAATAATCTACCAAACACAAAATGTCCTTTTGAGGCCAAAGATTACTAAAAAGTGACTGAAACGTAAAAGCATTATCATAAATAGACTAAGGCCAAATCCTGATCTAAAATAACTACCAAAGACAGTTCACACAGGAGGTTCATGACCTATCAGAACAGAGGACACACTATACTGGGTGTTTACAGTGTTTTTATTCCTCCACCAGATACGATCCTCGTTTCAACACCTGGCTCCACCTGGCCAGCATGCGTCAGCGCCGCACCCACTTCTCCCTGGCAGCCAGCGGCGGCCGTCTGTTTGCCATCGGAGGCCGCAACGTGGAGGGTCTTCTGGCCACCACTGAGAGCTACCTGCCCTCCTCTAACACCTGGCAGATGCGTGCTCCCATGGAGGTTCCCCGCTGCTGCCACTCCAGCGCCACCCTGCCTTCTGGAGACATCCTGGTGACTGGTGGCTACATCAACTGCGCCTACTCCCGCTCTGTGGCGTGCTACAAGGTGGAGAGTGACACCTGGATTGAGTGTGCCCCCATGGAAACGCCCCGTGGCTGGCACTGCTCTGCCACCCTTGGAGGAAAGGTATACATCGTTGGAGGAAGCCAGCTGGGGCCAGGCGGAGAGAGGGTGGATGTGGTCTCCGTGGAGGTGTTCTCTCCAGAGAGTGGTACATGGAGCCGTGCCGCCCCTCTGCCCCTGGGTGTGAGCACCGCTGGTTTGTCCCCCCTGAATGAAAAGCTTTACCTGCTGGGCGGCTGGAATGAGGCCGAGAAGCGCTACAAAGCAGCCGTGCAGAAGTACGACCCGGCCACTGACAGCTGGTCCATGGCGGAGGATCTGCCCGAGCCCACGGTGGGAGTGTCTTGCTGCACCCTAACCCTGCCGCCTCGCCATGCACCCCGTCGACAGCAGCACCGAAACACCCCCGCCCACGAGGAGCAGCAGCCGAAGAACCGCAGCAGAGAGAGCAGTGTGGCTCCTTCACAGACCATCACAGCGTAGAGAAGCAAAGCAAGGAAGGAGGGTTTAACCTCTGGGGAACATCTGGATCATGTCTGCTCCTTTAAATAGTTAAACATGAGAGGATAAATTCACCCACTTCAAACTTATTTACTGTAAATAACTTATAAATAACTTAATATTTATGATCATTTTACACCTGAAAAATATCTAAAACCTCAATGAAAGAGGGTTAAATCTGACTAAACAGTTTATTGCTTTGAAGAGTTCCACAATCTAAAGGAAACTTTGGTCATGAATGGATCTAGAAAGTGAGAATATGGTGTCCAAATTTCTGTTCAACCTTATTTTTGAGCACTCAAATGGCAAAATTATGCAATTAAAGATGATTTAAGGGCTGTTTGCCTGCATTTTAATGCTGTCAGTTGGGAAAGAAACAATAAAAGAAGAGCTTAAGTGGTCCAAAGTGGTCTCAGGAGGTTTTAGGATAATGAAAACAGATGGGGAAGGATGGAAAAGGGCTGAAATGAAGCAGGTGGAGGTAAAAAGGATCAGTGTACTTCATGGCCAACAGATCATAACAGAAATCCAAAATTAATAAACAACATGTTTCCCAGTTACTGTTTAAAAAATAGGAAAACAAAACATGAAAAAACATGCTCTTGGCCAGTGGGTCAGTGTATTTTCTGGTACTTCTGTTTCCTGGTTGAAACAACCACAAAAATCAGGAGAAACTCTTTTATTGTGTTTTTTAAAATCTTTTTTTTATATACTTTTTATAGAAGGTGGAAAAAATGCAAAAATGAGCCATTTTCCTGTTTTTTTTATTGTTTTGGTCACAAAATTGGAAAACAAACTACAGAATTTTTAAAAAGGGGTCCAATTATTTTTTATTATTTTTTTTTTTTACAGATCTGTATTTTAGTAAAAGACTTAGAAAAAAGAAATCATGTGACCCAATCGTAACAATGAACATTGCAATATAAAAGCCTCCATGTCAAAATAGTTTTTCATTTCTTGTTTTTTCATTTCCCACAGGTTACCAAAGATATCCAAAGAAAAATGTTTTATTTAATTGTATTGTTTTTTTGTTTGTTTGTTTGTTCCGATCAGAAAAGGAAGTTCAAAGAATGGAACGGTGATGTAATTTTGTTTCTTGTATATATAACCCACTGCAGGGCTTCTTAAAAAAAAAAAAAAGTTACATCATCAGTGTTCCACTTCTTTAAACCTGCTTTTGATAACAACACAAAAGTGATCAAAATAAAAAAAATTAACAGTTTTTATTTTTGGAAAAGGCAAAAAGAGAAACAGAAAACAAAAAACTAGAAACAAAAAGCACATCATTTTCTGTTTTTATTTGTAATTTAATACGAACTGCCTGAAAGTGCCAAGGCAGTTTTTTTCCAAGTTTTGTTTTCCTAATTTTAAACAGCAGTTGTAAGAAGCTTGTTTCTTGATTTTGGACTCATCACCTCAAATCAAAAATCCGTTGGCTGTAAAGTACACTGATCCAGAGAGGATGTTTCTGTGATGGAGCGGGCTGAACAAAATTGTCACTGTGAACCCACCGGCAGTTTGTGTACAAAGATGTATCTATGCAGTGTGTTTCATGCAGCTGTACAAAAAGAGTGAATTTGTGTGAAAGAGACGAGTAAATGGAGCGTGAATGAAGGGTGTGAATGCTCTGAGAATATGAGTCAAAACTGTGATAATCAAACATTTTCATCTGCAGATATTTCTCAGAAGGTAAGAAACAGACCAGCAGTAAACAAACACGTTTATTGTTAATTTATTTAACGTATGTCAAGAGTAGAGTAGCTTTATTGTAAAAAAATGATTTAAAAAAACTATATAGATGTAGTACTGAAATATTTTATAAGTGCAATGGAGAGGAAGATGTGAAATGTAAAACATGATGTGAAAAAACGAGGAAGGAAATGTGAACTAAACACAACACAGGTGAGACTGAAGAGCTACAGAGTCCCTGAGAGGACATGCAGGCACACAATTTATTTAATTTTCTTGGTATAACGAGGACATTTACGTTTATTTATGCTGTTATCTTAAGATAAAGGAGCTGGTCTTTCAGAGATAATTAGTCAAGAGGAAGACTTATATCTGCTTATTGCCAAAGGAAAACCATTGCTGTTATCCCTGAAATGGCTAAAAAGGTCAAGAAAAACAAGCTAAACTTCCTCATTGACAAAGGAAAAGGTAAAACAAAACATACGCATGCATGGCATCTAAAAGCTGCTATAAAATGGAAAAAAACCAAGTGGTTCTTCTCAATAAAACCAAAGCTAATTTGTAAATATTGAGGAAAAAATGATATAAAAATGTGAAAATAAAAACATGAAAAATACAGAAAAAATCAATGATAAAATAATTGAAAAAAATAAAAACACTAAGGCGATGAAATGAGTCTCACCTGTGTTTGTGTTTTTAAACATTTGCCTCCAACAACCATATGAATTTTTACTGAAACTAAGACAAACTACCAACTGAAGAGCCAGTGAGACTCCGGCAGGTGGAGGTAAAATCTGCCATCAGCTGTGGAGCGCGTTGAGTGAAGAATCAATGTAATCGACCGTGAGATGAATGAGGACAATCGGGCTTGTTTGATTGGCTGAATCCCCTCTGAAAAAGTCTCTGTCTTAGCGCTGGATGAGCTCTGTGCTGCTGGTTTCTGTGGGGTTTCACTGAATAAAGCCAATGATATCAAAATCACACATCTCTGTGTTTTCATTTCCTCTTTACAGGGCAGGTGCTGCTGGGAAATGTAGTCTAACCATGAGTACAGGCATATACTGGTCCTGCTTTCACAGCTTATATGGACTTTTGGGCCATACAAGGAGTTAAACTTTTTTAGGTAATTATTTATAAATATGAATCAAGGGTGGAACTGTTAAAACCGTTTTAATGATGCAGTAAACAATAAACATTGATGTTTATTATAGGGTTAAATACCCTGCAGCTGAGGCTTCGTTCACACTGCAGGGTTTAACGCTCTTTTCTGATCTTTTACACAGATTTGTATTTGACTCATCATATGAAAGTAGTCTGAATCTGATATGAAAAGTTCAGATTTAATGTGACTTGTGCTGTTTACAGTCAGAAAACAGTCCATGAGTCACAAGTGTGCAAACGTATTCCATCTTATGTTGAATTTAACAGGTTAACATTTTTATCTTTTACATGTTTGTTGCTCCAAGAAACACATCAGATTCCTACATTTTGGAGAAAATAAAAATAAAAAACAAGCCACAGGAAAGGCAGGTGGGTCATTCGGAGCCACAGAGGACCAGGAAATGTTCAAAATACACAAAAAAAAATTGTATATTCAGTACAGAATTTGCACTAATGTAGAGTGAATAATTCACAGCTACACAAAAATAGCTTCAATATCCACAAAAGATCCTCTGCATATGTATGAATTAAACCAACAAAAAATTATTTTGCTTATAGATTTCATGTTTTCAAGTCACATTGAAACATTTTGTTTACACTGTGTTAGATTTCATTAAAGCCTCGATTATACTTCAGATAGAAAATATGTTTTTGAATGTCATATTTCACAGAATAAAACCATGGTATTAAATTCTTCCAAGTTATTTAAACACAGATGAAAAGCGCTAGAATATGTGGTTTGATGTTCAAAGATAAATATAGACTGCCTCTGAAATGAGGTTTGTGTAAAGTTGGATGAAAAACTATCACGTTTAGTTCTGAAATAATTATAAATATGAAGTAGAGAAATCACAGCATTATATTCAAAGTTCAGACCTTTAAGGCCAAGTAAAATATTTCCCATGGAAATACTTATCAAAAGTTCTGGTTGGATCATTTGGCTCCACGTGCAGTAAAAAGTTAATTTTTCCTTAGTTTATGTTGAGACCTTCAGATGAAATTTAACATCAAGGCACTGGCAACACTTTACTCATCTTAAAATGGGAATAAATTACAGTAAAACCTTAGTTGGTGAAATTTAAACTACATTGACGACTTTAAGATCTTGATTTCAGATCAAATTTATAGATTTCAGAAATTCTTGCAACCCCAAAGAAACCCTGGTAAAATATTACAAAGTGCAGATGAGTGGAAGACAAGTCCCTTTTGGAACTTTTAACCATGAGTTCTTAAATTTCGTCATTCAATGTCCCATCCCCCAAATGAAGCTTCTGTGAGAGACTATTCTCTGAGTGATACAGTCGGTAAATACACCAATATGTAAAATCAACACAGGAACACACTGCCCCCCTGTGGATAAAACTGATCCTACAGGCAGCGACTTCAACTGAGTGTTCTAGTTTTGGAATAAGTTGTTTGGTACAAAATTCAACATGAAGTAAATGTGAAAAAGAAAATAATATGTATCCACTAACTCACAGAACAACATGAGACAGACATAGTTTTTTGGTGTTTTATTACTTTGTTACAAACAGGATCAAAAGAGGTCCTTTTACTTCCCGGGGAGGATGATACCGTCATACTGGAAACAAACGAGAGAGAAAAATATTAGAATATCAGGGACAAAGTATTTAAGCAGAGAAAATTTAACACATTTTCAGGTTAAAATTGCTTTTTAAAGTAATTTTTTAGCTTTGAGGGGGAAATAGAGCTGAATGATCTAGACATCAGAGAATTACACCCCTAAAAGTTTTACTTTGTTTGGTCCAAATGAGTTGAGCTGCAGTAGAGCGATTCAAAATACTTAAACCAGCTTTGAGTGAAAATATAATCCATTAAACCGTCTTTTTCCTTACTTCTGCTTAATTTTAAGGCAAATTAACTAAAAATGTTCCCCTCATAAACTTCCTTCATTTACAAAGGAGCACTAAAGAACACTCTTTCCCTTGATTTCAAAACAATACCATCTTAGATTTTCAATTCAGAAAGGGCTGAAGCTTCAGTAAAAAATCTAACATCTTGTGCTATATTCTACTTAAGCTGCCTAAAGAGAACAAAATCATCAGGGGTCAAATGAAGGCCACAGGTCAGCAAATACTGACACTTCAAGTCCATGTGGAAATTCACAAGAACACTAAAGTGCCATAAATATACGCTCCAAGTTGCTTACAAATTTCTGTTTTTTCTCCGATATCCACACGGCGGTCATAAACCTTGAAAGCTGCTCTACAATCACACATTTGCTAAGGACACGTAGAACCTCTGACAAATACTCACTTTCTGCTGGAACCAGCGCATGGCCTCCTCTTTACGGATGCGGTGCTTGAAACCGATGCGGCCTGTTTTCCGCTTCTTGTCGGCGATGCTGAAGCCGGGTCTGCCCAGAACCTGAGCCACAGAGGAGACACAGAGGAGGTCAGAGGAGCTGGGAACAAACTCTGCTTCAAACATGCCAACATTCAAGACTCATCAGTTTCAGCGTTTGTACACCGGGTCTGCAGACATGACCACTAAGATCCCAGAAACCCTTTACCGCTGTGCCTTATTGTTCCTATTTTTATACAGGTATTCCGTTTTAAAAAGTCTTTAACTCCTGCAGGTTATTTTCTGCTTGTATTTCAAGAGTTTTTATATTCAAAAACCTGCCAATGAACCAAATTTTGTTACATTACTGGAATTTGCTCCCTGCTGCTGAACTGCTTTACTGCTTGAAAATGATCATCAAAATTCAGATGTTCAAGTACTTGACACAAACCAATATTTGTAGCTTACACCCAAATGTTTGCCAATTTTCTCTGACTTAATCTTTAAGAGGCTGCAAAAGACTTGTTAAAATGGATCTAGACAAATTACATCAAGAAACTCACAAGCTTAAGACAAAAACATCAAATAAAGAATCTTTTCCAGAACTACTACTGATAGAAATTGACACTTTATTTTATGATAATGAAAGTTTGTACATCCACCAAAATATTTTTTATCATTTCATGTATAAAGACGGAAAAGAACCTCCAACATGTCTGCTGAATTAATATAACCTACTTAGGACCTGAAAATGGGCGAAATCTAGAAAATGCACGTTATCCCATTGATTGGCCTACAGTAGAGGCTTTTAACTAGAGATTACAAACTATCAATCAAAGAAATTCAGTATCTAAACTTTCACTTTGTTTGTACATATTAATGACGAGTCTTCTACATACAAAATTAGCGATGGAGTTCCTCAAGGTTCTGTGCTTGGACCGACTCTTCACGCTTTAGATGCTTCCTCTAGGTAACTTTATGAGCAACCATGCCATAGATTTTTATTTCTATGCTGATGACACCCAACTGTGTTTATCCATAAAGCCTTCCCTCCAGGACATTCCTCCCCCATAAGGGAAGGCTTTTGCTGTCACTTTTACGGGAATAAATCCTACAAGCGCTGTGCTCATGGTGATCATCGCTGGTTATTATAATAGGACAACAGAGAACAGTCTAGACCGGCCCTCTTTGTAGTGTCTTGAGACTTCAGTTACGAATTGGCCCAATATGAAGATTGACTGATTTTTAATCCTATTAGATGTCTTAAAGCTTCTTGTAAATCTAAAACCATTCAACATTAGGACATCATAAGAGAAAATTTCACAAAATCAAACTTCTTCAAATTTGCTTTTTAGATTTCTTAACGGCAACGGCTCAATAAAGCCCCACATCTTTGAAGCAAAATCCTTATTTGTCCCAAACACTTGAGACTACACCACATGAATCAAATAACAACCAAATGCAACAAGGACCCAAAAACGTCATCTTGAACCAGCGGCATTTAAAGGATAAAAGCTTGGTCACTCACCACGTAGAAGTCGAGTCCGTAGATGCCGATGCTGGGGTCGTACTTGATGCCCAGATCGATGTGCTCCTGAATACCGAAGCCAAAGTTTCCGGTGTCAGAGAAGTTGTTCTTTCTCAACTCGTACTCACGCACCTGGAGTGAAGACAACATGTTAAAATCTTCATGATAAAATTCCCGTTTAATTATTACCATGCATTACCCATGTCAGTGAAAAACAGGCTTTTCAGTCTACTTGGTCTGTGTGCATTTATCTGTAAAGTCAATACATTTCTACATCTTTTGTACATCTGAACAGACACATCCACACCAAATCATCTTAATTCCAGTTTGTCCTGACACCAATTTCCTTTTATTCAACAAAACCACATTTGTCTTAGGTTAAACTACATCACGGTTGGTATTAAGGTGGAAAAAGCATTTAAAGTTTATTTTCTGACCTTCAGTCCTTTCTCCAGGATCTCCTCTGCTTTGGCTCCACGGACGGTGCAGTGGACAGCAATCTTTTCATTTCTACGGATGCCAAATGATCTCACAGTGTAGCGGGCTGTAGAGTTGAGAAAGAACATCAGGTTATTTCTTAAACAACTCAGTCAATTTGCTTAACATTCTTTTAAAAATCCACATTTAGTGTGTTAACAAGGAGTTGCAATAAAGTTAATCTGAGTCAGTCCAACTAAAACTTGACTTCAAAATACATGGAAACATGTTAGTACAGTTTACATTAGGGACCAGGGTCTGGATCTCAGTACACTAGACCCCAAAGTATACTTGTTTCCAGTAAGTGTGAATGTGAGCAATACTGCTTGGAGTGATTGACTCAGGCACAACATGTGGAGGATGGGAATGCAAAAGTAGCCGATTACGGCCACTTGCCTGTGAAAGAGTTAAAGGGACGACTAATCACTTCCCATCTCTCCAAAAAACATTGACCATTTCATCCTTGGACTCTCTTGCCCGCGCAGAGCATTTACAAATGTCGACCCTAATGGTTTTCTACTCTGTGGATCTGTGAACCAACTGTGCACATATTGCCATCTTTTTCATCCGAATGAGTACATATGTAAGTGTGCTCAGGGGTGAAACCATGTAAGAGAACCAGCTCAGGGGAGGGGAGGGCTTCCATCTCACCTGGGCACTGTACCAAACAATTATGCCTGATAGGAAAATGCCCTCAAGTGGAATTTCCCAAACATGGGAATTAATTTCTTCTTTAGTGTAATAACTTTAATAATCTCTAAACGGACATGGTCCACAATTCCTGTGTTGCACTTTGACCAGGAAGTCAGACAGCACACGTACGTAAGAGACCTGTATAGACCAGATAAAAGCATCAGCATAGCAAAGACTGCAAAAATAACTCATTCTTGAGCCAGGAGTCTCAAGAATGAGTTGTCTGCTATGTGACAGTCAACTGTAAGAACAAATCGTTTCATCACCTACTGTGGCAGAGTTGTACTACAGTTCCACTCTACAGCTGAACACTTTGACAAGGACAACAGCCTAACCGAGCTACAATCACTGCCCTCTGAACACACTAATTGTGTCCACTTAGCCAAGTTCTTCAAAAACACCTCCACAGCTCAGAGTCCACCCAACGATCACAAAAGCACCAACTCCACACCAACACTCACCCTTGGAGAAGACGGGGGTCTGCCCTGTGAGCTGCTCCAACACCTTAGCCGCTCGGGTCAGTCTGTCTCCGCTCTCACCGACGCAGATGTTCAGGCAGAGCTTGCGGATGCGAAGCTCTTTCATGGGGTTCTCCTTTTTCTCACCCTGGTCCTGTAGATTAGAGGTGGCATTATATAACTGCATTAAACAAATACTTATATCTATCAAATACTTATTACTATCACCCATGTTCTAATTTTTTATTGTAGTGTATTCATATTGATATACTTTTGTCTCATTTTCTGCCATTTAGACACTCTTCTGCTCCTTTGTCAAGTAGCCGATACCGTCTAAAAGGGGCTTTATAAGTAAAATTTAAAGATGAGCAATGGAAGATTAGCCTCTGACAATTACACACTTTGCAACCAGAGAGACAATACAAGTTAACCAGTCAGTACTTCACTGAAAAACACCTGACCAACTCCTAGTTTGACACTTGTCATCCACTGCTGTACCATTACCGACGAGCACTGGCCTGCTACAGCCCGGCATTAGATATCTAAAGTGACGTGTCAACAACAAACTGAACTGTAATCTGACATTCACAGTTGCTTCTATACTCTCAAGACACTGCCGTGCTTCTCTTGTCCATAAAACTAATCTCCAGCCGTCTCAGACCAACACATGCCGGTCGGAGGACATGTCCGTACATATCCCCTCTATGGCTAGTGTTAGCATGGGTACAACTATCGCATACCCGGAAACTTTTACACAATTATTAAATTAATTATAGACGCAGAGACGTGTCGGCCGACTGGCTGTGGTAAGCTCTTGACAGTGTCTCTATATTTAATGACAAATAATACCACACATATACGAGGTAACAGCACATCTGAGGCGCTAGCATTTTAGCATCACTCGGTTCTACAGTTTTACTCTTTTCTGTGAGCTTCATGACAGAAATACGACTTTAGATTAAGAAGTCATGACGGAATCAACGTATCTGTGTATGAAACTACAGTAAAGATGGCCCTATAGCTCCGATGATTGAGGATTACAACTCCAATCAGATTTTATCGATGTGAGACAGTACTCACCGCCATGTTGGATCACTAGAAAAGGACGTTACGCTTCCGGTGAGAGGAATTTATACCGGTGTGTTCACTCTAAATGAGCCCTAAGAAACATGAGGTAACGCGAAGGGCCCGCTGTACGCACCAAAAATACAATATTTGCGTAAATTCCCCAAACATAACAAGCAAGAGGAGATATCGTTGGTTGAATATTATTTAAAACTACCACTAGTACTGCTAACAACATTATACGAGAATCATTATCCCAAAGAGAAGGATGTGCCACTTTTTAAAATTTATTTTCTGTCATCCTTAAATCAATGCCCAATGTAAACCCGAAAAAGTTACCAGAACTGAAAGAAATTGAAAGAATTGTTCCACTCTCAGTTGTTCTGCAATTAAAACATTACATTTTAAAACTTAAACCATGCCATTTTAAACGTATAGTTTTTCACTTTTTTATTTCTCATCAACACCACAAATACAGATGACAAAAGAGTATTCATCTTAAACGTATAATCCCACATATGTTACTTTTATTTATTAAAACACAATTATAAAAATCAAATCACACAAAGTAGTTTTTTTACGGTTTTGTCGTTTCTTTAAAAAATGTTATTGAAGAATAATATATTTACAAAACAATCATGGCAGTTTAATACTGACATGTTTCACCATTACGGAGATATTTCTCAAGAACGTGCATATTTTTAACTGACGTTGCACAGACGTAAGTGCTGACCGTTGGTCGACTGTTAGTTGACTTCTGTACACTGGTTGCTAGGTTCATCGTTTTAAAGCTTTCAATTGAAAGTGTAGGGAAATATAAACCAGAGATCTATTGATAGATGCCGGTTTGGGAGTAACTTTGTGCAAATTGTTTAAAAAACGCAAGAAGTTTGAGTTTTTTTGGGTTACTTGTAAATTTTGAAAACTTACGAGTTCGTGATAAGTACCTTCGACGCCTGTTTTCGCTACTGTGAGCGCACCAATGCTAACAGATAGATGAGGATAGGAGCATGAAGAAGAAGGCTGACTATCAGGACAAATACCATGAATGTTCTAAGTAAATTCTAGATTGTAAACTGGAAATATACAGACCTTAGTTAGCAGCTCGAAGCTACCCAAAAAGGTAACCCCATTTCCCATTTAGTAATGTTTGCTCAATCAGCTTTGGCATAGAGACAATTTTCAAGTTGTGAAAAGCTCAGTATATACACAGCACTTTCTCATCAATAATGAGGCAGTTTCTTCTTCTTCTTTATATTTCTTGTGTGTGTCTTTGTGTTATTTGATTGATGAAAAGGGATGATATTTTCCCCACACTGCTCTACCACAGGCACACCATGCATAAAGCCTCCTACAGACGGTGCATTTTTAGCAATTGTATAAGTTTCTGGCATGCTACACTTAAGCGACATGAATCTCTTACCAGATCAAGTTTGATTGTTGCAGACTGTATGATGATAACTCCCACTAAATGTCAGCTGTATACAGCTCAGCTAGTGGGCAGGTTTCATCGACCTGCAATGTTTTTTTTCAGGGGACAGTAGATTTTGAAAACTAATTACATGATATTTTTATTAGTTAAAAAATAAGCATAATGGGAGTAAAATACCAGCACAAATATCAATCATATATCATGACATGACATTGCTTAACTTGGCTGATCAAATGAAGCCAAACTAGTACCCTAATAAAGAGAGCCAAAAGGGCTGGTTCTTCTTGTTCAGCCGAATGACACGGATCGCTAAAAAGAGTTGAAATTCCCATCACTACTTCAAAGAAGATAAGCCAAGAAGTTTAAAGCGCCCTCTGCTGGTCAAAAGATATTGCACGATATTGTTCTATCCCCAGTTTTCACTTTCCATGGACTTTTCAGTTGCTGACCAATCATCAGGTAATGATCAGGATTTGTCATATTAATATTCAGGTGCATTTCAAAAAATAGAATAGCACAAACAAATTTGTTTATTAACTCAAAATGATAGAATATTGTGGAAATGTGCAATATTCAAAGATTTCTTGAGCCTTCATTCTCTCAGTCTGGATCAGTACACACAACCACAATCATGGGGAAGTCTGCTGACTTGACAAATGCCCAAAAGCCAATCACTGACACTCTCCACAAGGAGGGTAAGCCACTGAAGGTCACTGCTGAACAGGCAGGCTGTTCTCAGAGGCTGCATCAAAGCATTTTTATGGAAAGTTGACTAGAGGGGAAAAGTTTGGTAAGAAAATTTGCACGAGAAACAGGAATGAACTCGGCCTTCAGAGCGTTGTCAAATAAAGCAGATTCAAGAAGTTTGGGGAGCTTCATAAGGGGTGGTCTGTGCCTCAAGAGCTACCACACACAGATGGTTCCAGGAAATGGACTACAAGTGTTGTGTTCCTCGTTTTAAGCCACTCCTGACCCACAGACAGCAATGTCTTCAGCTTCTCACATGGGCTAAGGAGAAAAAGAACTGGATTGTTGCTCAATGGTCCAACATCCCATTTTCATATGAAAATAAACTTTCTTTTTAATTGGTAAATCAAGGTGCCAGAGTCTGTAGGAAGATCAGAGGTCCAGGATTCATGGTGCTTGAAGTCCAGTGTTTTCAGTTTCCAGAGTCAGTGATGGTTTGGGGTGCCAAGTCGTCTCTGGTTTTTGTCCACTGTGCTTAATCAAGTCCAGAGTCAACGCTATCAGTTGTCTTCCAGGAGATTTTAGAGCACTTCATGCTTCCATCTGCTGAGAGGCTTTATGGAGATACTGATCTCCTTTTCCTTTGTATGAGATGGATCTAGAATATATGGAAGTTTGACTTCTTGAATTAAATAACAGGGAAAAAATAACATTTTTGTGAAATTCTTATTATTTTGAGAAGAACCTGTATATGATGTGGAAAAACAGAAAAAGAGATGTACAATATGATTTTATGTGTTCTTAAATGTGCAGTGTGAAGCTTAGGTAAAATGCATAAACGTTGCTATCGTTAAGAACCAGAATCTGGTTGTTAATTAAAGATAGTGAAACAAGAAAAGACACATTGCCACTTTGAGTGTTTATAATTTTATTATTTGTGTAAGACCTAATTCTTAGAAGAATTTCCCCTATAACAAACATGCCCTCTTTTCCTGCGGAAGCTCTTCCGATGGGTTTTGATCAGCATAAACAAGAAGATGATGTTGGGATGAAGAGGGGACGGCTGCTGAGACATGACTTCTTTCTGGATGTTCTGCAGGAGAAGTCATTTTTTGGAGGCCTTCTGTGCGGCTTTGGTGACCTTTCCTCCAGAACTTTCTTTCTTATTGACTTCCTTGATGACACCCACAGCTACGGTTTGCTTCATGTCACGCACAGCAAAACGCCCTTAGAGGAAGAAATAAATGAAAAAGAGATGTAAACAGAGGAATAATAAAAAACTGCCAAGACATCATTTTTATGCTGAAAGTTATGAAGGATTAAACTTGATGAGATTCTGTTTGATGAAACAGTGCTTAAATCTGTAACACTGGCTGTATTGTTAGATCACTGAGATAATTTTTTACAAATATCCTTAACAGTATTAAGTTATAAGATTTTCAAAATCATTTTCATGGCTTCCCCTCAGCAGATGGAGGGATTTAGGTACTGCTGGAGCAGTTTAATATTGAGCCTTAATGGGATTGGCCTGTTTTCAAAGCCTGCCTCAAGTGGACACCCAAGGAATTGCAGCGTTTTGAGACTTTCTTTTTTAGCCACTGAGGATCCTGCTTAGTGAGGGAGTTGATAAGCAAAGAGTTGAAATTCATCAAGTGTGAAAGGCTGCTGCCTTCCTGTCAGAGCGTTCACCCGCCATTTTGCTGAACTTAATATGATGAGCTTAGCAGTAAGTGTGTAGTAGGAACAGAGGGTTTGTGACCGGGTTTTTTATGAAGTAGAAAATGGAAATAAAGTAGTATGTAGGCTCTCAGAGAACACGTATAACTACTGTTTAGAAGTAAAAAGAGGCCACATATCAATAGGGGTGTAAATCACCAGTTTCATCATGATACGATATTATATCGATTGTCAGAACAACGATTTGATATTTGCTGATATCACAAAGTCTGCCACGATTCGATTTGATTTGATTCGATTTTGAGGCCTGTGATCGATATCAGATGATTTTGTGAACCCATTCACCACAATCTGTTACTTTCACATAAAGGAAAAAAAACACAATATTGATACTCTCTCGGCTAATGGCCATTACCTGCTATCCGCACCTAGCAGTGTTGTGACTCGTGAATGGGCGGAAACTGTCATAACCAAGTACTTAGAGGGACTTTCAAATTAAAAGCGTAAGGTAAAGATGGCGATTAATATCGATGTTTATACTTTCAATTGATTTCACTGAATCATTGCTCAATCAATATATCAATCCAGATCGATGAATCGTTATACCCCTACATATCAAAGCATGATATTCATTTGCAGAGAGGAATGAATGCTAGCGGAGCTAGCTGCTACTTTTAGCCATGCTGTAGAGAATATACCAGGCTCACATCATACCTGCTGACACAATGACCCTGTGATGAATTTGACTGTTTTCTAAATATTCTCTCCTCTTTAGACTAGTTAAGTGGGGAAATTAATGCATGGGAATGTCCTTAGTCTGAGCTGGCCTTTAGGTATACCAGATGCCAGCATTAAAATGATTGTGCATAACAGATAATAAACATCTTCTACTGACATTTGTTCATGCCACATTATTTGCCAACTGCAGATGTTTGCCAACAGGCCCATGATTATACATATGCTGAACCAAAGCATCATTGCATTCCTAATAAAAGAAGTATGGAAGCGGATTTGGGCCATTTTTCATGGAGAAAATAATTTTGGGCAAGTCGAGATTAAAGTCGAAATGACGAGAAAAAAGTCGAAACTTGTTATTAATAACAGCGGATCATAGACGCTGTGTGTTTATGTGGCAAAAAGAGAATCTCTTTGTTGTTAAATCCAATAATGAGGTATAATTTCACATATTCATTGATATGAGGCATAATTGGCATTTTGTAGACACAGTTATTCTCTGTTATTGTCTTAAATACTCATACATTAATAGGAGAGACAGAACAGCTCTGGTCTTCCTCTCCATCTGATCACCTGTAGAGATGCATAGGTGACAGACTCAACCTCGGTAATGAGAGAGCGAAGGGAGATTCATCACTCGTTTATTGATCACTGTTTGTTGTGGTGGGACAGACAACATCAATAACTCTACTGACATATCTGAAGGGCATGGAGGCGCTGCATGAAAGCAGTGATGAAAACATTTGGGGATTTTTATTTCTAAATTCCATACAAAAATGTAATTTACATCGCGTACGTGGCGTTTTGCAGGCAAAATTTTCTTTATGTATCATACACAATATCGTTAACTAGAGTTCCCAATACAACACGTGACAAAGTGTTCCTTTTTTTTTTTTTTTTTTTTTTACCTTTTCTAACATTTTGTCCTTAGCAGCAACTTGTCTATGATCAATAAACGAGCGATCAATCTCCCTTGGCTCTCCCATTACGTAATGAGGTTGTCTGTCACCTGTGCATCCCTACAGGTGATCAGACGGAGAACAAGAGGAAGAGAGACAAGATTGCTGCTGTGCTCCTGTTAGTGTATGAGAAGGCTATTTAAGACAATAACAGGCAATAACTGTGTCTACAAAATGCCAATTATGCCTCATATCAATTATGTGAAATTATATCATTATTGGATTTAACAACAAAGAGATTCTCTCTTTGCCACATAAACACACAGCGTCTATGATCCGCTGTTATTAATAACAAGTTTCGACTTTTTTCTCGTCATTTCGACTTTAATCTCGACTTGCCCAAAATTATTTTCTCCATGAAAAATGGCCCCAATCCGCTTCCATAAAAGGCAGTCTTCCTTTGTCTCAAATAAATTCTTTGAGAGTGAAAGGATCACTGCTTCCTTTCTCACTGAGTTTAACTTTAGTGAACTTTAGCAAAGTTGCGGCCTCTTCCAATCAGACAGGTGTAATTTGTCCATAAAACTAACTTCAAATATGAATGTGACAGTCACATTTGTGCATGAGATAGAATTAAGTAAGCGATACCTGTGATACAGCCTACCAGTGCAGGACATAAAGAATAAAACACACTTTACTCACCCAGTGGTGGATAGTCAGAAAAGGCTTCAACACACATGGGTTTCTGTGGTATCAATAAGACTATGGCAGCGTCTCCAGATTTCACAGACTTGGGGTTGTCTTCCAACTTCTTGCCAGAACGACGGTCCACCTTCTCAAGGAGCTCTGCGAACTTGCAGGCAATGTGAGCGGTGTGACAGTCCAGCACAGGGGCGTAACCTGCATGGATCTGTCCAGGGTGGTTCAGGACGATGACCTAAAAAGCAACGTTTTAAGAGCTTTTAGAAAGGTGGAAAGCTGGTCACCCAGCTCTTGCTTGAAAGTTCAATGTAAACATTAATGTTGTTCCTTTTTCACAAGCAGAATTCAACAGATATTGAAAAAAATGTGGCATTTCAGATTTTCCTCAAAGAATGTCATTTTCATTTCGATAAAGCATTACATCTCTGTGAGGCTTTTAAAAAATAATTTTTGAAAACAATTACAAAGCAGTTCATTCTTACTATCTGTATTTTGTTGGAGCTCTAATGTGATGGCACAAGAATTGGTGGCTCTAGTTAAAGCTGCAGGAAGTGTTGCACTGGCCTCTTACTCCTAAGGCATGCCATCGATAAAGCATAACCACAGTGCTAATATAGTGGAATATAGAGGTTATGAATTTAACAGGTTTTTATATCAAATCCTGAATTATAAGGTAATGTAATAATAATCTTGCAATATAAGATAATGATGTCAGTAATTCACAAAAAAGAGCCAAATTTTACTTTCTCATGTGAATGCAACACACTCCCTTACAATTCAGATCTAACATGAAGTATAATTTATTTTGCTTCTTACATGATCAAAATACATCTTTGTCCTATTCATGTTAAAAGACAGCTACCTTGAAACGCTGACTTAAAATGTTACTTTTTTTCAAAGTCGACTGCAAGTAGTTTTAGAGACTGTTGCATTCATAGTTATTTTCATCAATCATTTTTCCTCCTTTTTTATTTACTCCGACTTACCTGAGCAGTAAATTCAGCAGCCTGCTTTGGTGGGTCATTCTTGCTGTCACCGGCAACGTTTCCTCTGCGGACTTCCTTGACCGACACGTTCTTGACGTTGAAGCCGACATTGTCACCGGGCAGCGCCTCGGGAAGAGACTCGTGGTGCATTTCTACAGACTTCACCTCAGTGGTTATACCGCAGGGAGAAAAGGTGACGACCGTACCAGGCTTCAGGGTACCGGTCTCAACACGACCGACAGGGACAGTTCCAATACCTAGTAGAGAAGAGAAAAACATGTTTCTACAGACAATTTCAGAAATTATAACCCAGTGTTGTTCCAAACATATATAATAAACACAACAAATAGCTCTTCTTCAATTGATAAGAGTCTTTTTGGGTCCTTTTTCTCATTTAAAAAATGTCAACTTTACGGGCTGGCCAAGCATTAGTATTGGTTAATTTGTTGACTCTGTATAGCTATGCCAGGACTTGGAAAAAGTTGAGAAACTGAAAAATAAAGGAGAGAAAAAGAGGTACAAATGACCCCAACAGTAACTTGTAAACAAACTTCTTCTGCTTCAGCTTCAAAGCTGTTCTGAGCCTGGCTTGAGTGAATGTTAGCCATGAGGCTAGCGATAATGTTCCTGATCCATGAATGGATTTTTCATAATCATATCTGATGAGGGCCCTTTAATTGGGCCTGGGGGGGGGCAATTTCTGTGGGTGGCCCTGGCTGAGGTACTAGGTGAGCTGAAGTTACCTCCGATTTTGTAGACGTCCTGCAGTGGAAGACGAAGGGGCTTGTCGGTGGGGCGCTTAGGTGGCAGGATGGCATCAAGGGCCTCAAACAGGGTTTTGCCGCTGGCATTGCCCTCTTTACGTTCAATGGCCCATCCCTTGTACCAGGACATCTACAAGCAGATGAAAAGTTTAATAAATTACTGTTTCCCCATTCCACTATGCCATCCATCAAAAGTCTGTAAAAATGCCTCACCTTCTCACTGGGCTCTAACATGTTGTCTCCATGCCATCCAGAGATGGGGACGAAGGCAACAGCCTTGGGGTTGTAGCCGATCTTCTTGATGTAGGCAGTCACTTCCTTTTGGATTTCATTGAAACGGGCCTCAGAGTATGGGGGCTCAGTTGAGTCAATCTTGTTGATTGCAACAATGAGCTGCTTCACACCGAGGGTGAAGGCCAGCAGGGCGTGCTCTCGGGTCTGACCGTTCTTGGAGATACCGGCCTCGAACTCACCAGTACCAGCAGCAACGATGAGCACAGCACAGTCAGCCTAATCGGGGAGGATTTCAAAGTTAAGCAAATATTTTTACATAAAGTGGCAAATCTGTGGAGTCTGTTGAAAGGTGCAGCTTTACCTGAGATGTACCAGTGATCATGTTCTTGATGAAGTCTCTGTGTCCAGGGGCATCAATGATGGTCACGTAGTATTTATCTGTCTCAAACTTCCACAGAGCGATGTCAATGGTGATACCACGCTCACGCTCGGCCTTCAGTTTGTCCAGCACCCAGGCGTACTTGAAGGAGCCTTTTCCCATCTGATACATTAAAGACAAAAAATTGAGCAAGCAAAGAAAGGAAATTAAACAGTTTTAACAAGAAACAAAAACTTTTACTTAAATCAGTATAAACCTGGGGTGGATGTACTGACTGACTGGGTATTTCCTAGACTTTTTGTCCTCTTTGGATCACTTTTATATACCCTAACATACTAATGGAAGTTTTTCTAATTGTACCTTTAACTCTTTAGGGGGCAAGGAACCATATATGGTGACTTCATTTTGCCTCCGTCATGGAAAGTGATATGACAGCATCTGACCAACCATCAGTGGCCCAGAGTGTCTCAAACTTCCTGTTTCCTCCAGAACTAGAGAAATGTAGTTTAACGTCTCTTTTGGTCCCAAACAAATAGGCCTAAGTTCATGACTAACCATGATTAGTTGTGGAAACTCAAGCATTATACAGGTGAATAGTTTTGCTATATGTCATTATTATTATTTTCTTGGAAATTATCTTAATATAATGTAGGATAAGTACTCTAAAGTGTAGCTAGATGTTGCTACATGTTTGTTTCTTTTTTTAAAAGAGTGATCCAGTGGCAAATTTGACTAATTTTCAGAAATTTTCAAGATATGAAGAAGTAAAAAAAAAAAAAAAAGTCCACCAATAATAATATTCTACAAAATTTTTACATTTTGAGCGCTCAAGTATTTCAATGACTGCCCTGTAAAGAATTAATATTTATACAATTTCATGTTTAAAATCTGCAACTCACTTGTGAAACATTGGTCATAAATAATATATGAAGTTTTAGATTGCTATAAAGGATTCTATTGTATGTTGTAATGTTTATAAAGTAGTACTTTTTACAGTAGGTGGCACTATGGCAATGAAAGATGCTCATAGATTTGATCAGTCCTGGACTGACATCTTTCATGTTAAATTTAAAGAAGATATGGCACTAAGGATCAGACTTATCACTGCCTCTTTAGAAACAGCTGAACATTGCTGGTCCTTGTAGAAATATGACCATAAACTAGTAAAGCTCAAATTTTGTATGATGTTCATAGGGTGGTTCTTATTTTAAACAGTAGGGGGCAGTTGTAACAAAGCAAAAAGCAGGAGCAGCCACATCCGCCACGCCTAGTTTCATAACCTGCATTTTCATGCTTTGAGATGTCTCAGGGCCTCATGGGGTTAGAGTGACACAAAGTGATTATATGTTGAAAAATGGAAACATAGACCATTTGTGGCACCATAACCAACCTCAGCTGCCTCTTTCTCAAACTTCTCGATGGTTCTTTTGTCGATTCCTCCACATTTGTAGATCAGATGGCCAGTAGAGGTGGACTTGCCGGAGTCGACGTGGCCAATGACCACGATGTTGATGTGGGTCTTTTCCTTTCCCATTTTGATTCACTGGTAATCAAGAACACAGGGGGCAGAAGAGTGACTTTTTATTAAAATATTTTGAATATATCTCTTCCAACAAAAAAACTGAACAAAGTAGTGTAAAATCAACTTGAATTAGCTAACGTTAGCCTGTTTTAGCTAGTCATGGCCACGTGGGCTAGCATTAGCATGCCAGTTGTTATATGAGGCCTACCTGTTTGTCAAATCCAACCATAAGAGTAATCTAATACTTTTCAAAGGTTAAAATTTTACAGAAACACTGTACTAAACAGTTCTACCTGGTAATTCGAACTTAAAGTTAACGAAAATCAAAAGGCATGAAACTCAACTATTCAAATTTATTGTTATCCATATCAACTCATTTTTGTCTCATTACCATCCTAACACTTTTTCCATGTAAATAAGCCTAATCTAGAAACAAATTGCTACATATTTTTAATAAATGCACCTTCGTGACATATATTTCCCTCTAAATGCCCAAAATGGGGGTGTAAATTGGCATAAGGTGTTGAAAACACACCATGAAACTGCATTTACTTGTCCCCTTCCTCCTTTATTCAAAGCTTACCATGAAAATATAAAATATTGACATGTCATGTAGAAAAATAAACAAAACCATAGGTTTGGTTTTAGCTCCTTGCTATGTTGAGAAGGCCCTGGCCTTCCTTGGAAATCATTTTAACATTTTAATTAATTACTTAGAAATAAACACAGATCAGGAGAAACTAGTCCCCATTGTCCAAACAATCAGTGTACAAAAGAAAGCAGCTTCCTATGAGACGTTGAATAGTTTTGGTGGTATTCAACGGGTGTTTACTCACCTGGTGGCAAAGCAAGCTGGAGCTGGTGGATGTCGGTCTTCGCCTGCCCGTCCTGCACCGTCCTGAACTGTTAAAAAGGATGGACGACGTGATCCCTTTCTGTAAAAAGGGATCTCTGGGCAACGCCTTTTTCTAACTCCACCTCTTGTTTTTCTGGCTCTGGTTGGATTCTGCGCATAACAGTTAAAGATATTATTTCTCACCCCCCCTTGCATGATTATACCTTTGCCTCAGCAGTCACAGAGGTGATTCCACAAACAAGAATATACCTGGCCAACTAGTTCTACTTGTTGGTTCTTGTTTGGACACACCTTCAGAGTTTCTTCTCTGCTTAGTTTTTCTACCTGGACTTTCTGGTCTTGAAATCCTTTACAGGTGTACAACAATGGTTTATAAAGGGCCTACTTTCATTAAAAAAAAAAACCCTTTTCATTAAAAAACAATTAAGGCCGATGCTCAATTTGGTGTTTCACTTTTGGGCTTCTGTATCTGGATTGTGATCAAATATTTTTAAGACAAATTATCTGTTGTTTACTAATGAAAACACAAAGGAATTCTTTTCATTTGGCAAAGTTTAAGATTTTTTTTTGTTCCAGTATTGTCCTGACTGACTGCTGCACCTCAAGTGCAATGCAGTATGGAGGTTATGGACATGGCCTCTGCTCAGTCTGCTCCAAGAAACCCCTTTTTCTAAAACCTTTCTTTTTTCAGCTCTGGTTTGAGTCTGTGCATTTTGTGGTAGAACACATACATGAAACAACATGCATGAAATTCAGTTGCCTGTCACTATGCACACGTTACATGCAAATTAACATACCTGGACAACTAGTTGTACTTGTTTGTTCTAGTCCTGTGCATTTTAATAGGACACACCACACAGTGGAAAAACAAAACCCTGCTTTACCTCTACCTGGAATGTCTTTTCTGACATTTCTGACCCCCAACCATTTAACCAATAACATTAAAAACCACATTCTTCTTTGATAATAGGAAAGGCATGTGTTTAAATTTTGACTGCAGTAACCCAAATGTGCTCTAATGTGATGGAGATCAATGCATTTTTGTTTTACAATGAAACACAAAAGAGTCATCTTCATTTGGCAATGTTTAAGATTTTTATTGTTTTGGTTTCAACTTAGTTATGATCTTAATTTCTCCTACAAGGAACAAGCTTTCCTTTCCTGCGGAAACTTTTCCGATGGGTTTTAATCAGCATAAGCCAGTCCTTGAGCAGAGAGCTCTGCTTCAGAGAAGATGGCACTGGGTGGCCGGGAAGAAGAGGGGAACGGGGAACCTGCTGCTGCTGAGACGCGACTTCATGTTGGACGTCCTCCATGACAATTCATTTCTTCTTGTCGGCCTTCTGAGCAGACTTAGTGACCTTTCCACCAGAGGCGGCCTTCTTCTCGACCGACTTGATGACACCAACAGCCACTGTCTGCCTCATGTCACGCACAGCGAAGCGACCTGAGAGGGAGAGAGGACAGGGAAAGAGAGCCAGTTAGAGTTTTAAAATGTAAATATCGTATTAAAAGGAGCAATTCTTTAAACAAGCTCAATGAGCTGACTAACTGAGGGTGTAATATAAAATAGTAATAGTAGAAAATATCAAAACTGACTAATTCTGTCTGGCTATAATTTGGTTAGGTCTTTTGATATTTTTCAATTTTTGTAAAGATCTCTTTGACCAAATTTTCCATGCCATTTCATGACCATGGTACTTAAACAAATAATACATCACTGACTGCATAGACTCCACTCAATAAACGTATTATCAAGTGAAACAAGCATTACTATAGTAAATAAAACTAAGAAAATATGTACAACTCTTAGTCCCCTCTTTGAGGTATCATGTCAAGGACCTTATTAAGTTTTGTATAGTATGTTGCTTTAATTATGGTAAAAAATATGATTGATTAACATATGTTTATTTAACGTTATATATCTATTTTATACACCATTATAATTATTTCCTAGGATGAAGAAAAATTGATATTTATTCAAATTACAGAGACTGATTGTGTATGCTCTGATGATTAATAGTGGTTTTGGGGAAGACTTTTGAATGCTTGTATCTGTATTAATTTAAAAAGTAAAGCAGAGAGACAAAAGTTAGGGATTAAATTTACTGTTTTCTGGTACAATTCTCTGTTACAATATTTTCAGTGACCCATGGCTGATAGACTTGGGAAATTTACCTCACAATGAACAAAAACACAGCATGTAACTGGCTGTTCACTTTCAGTGAGGGCAGTGACATCACATAGACTGTATTCAGATGAAAGGCTCAGATACATATCTAGTGTGTTAAGACACAAAGTTTGGATTTCACTTAATAGGGACTTTAAGATCATAAATAATAATAATAATAATAATAATAATAATAATAAAAAAAAATTAAAAAAACGCTTTCAGTTAAAGTGCTGTACATAGAGATAAAAACAAAGTGACAATAAAAACATCAGAAAATTAAAAAAATTAGTGTGAAACAACTTCCCAGTCTGCTATTGATATGCATTAAAAAGAGGTTTTTCAGAGAAACTCTCAGTTAACAGCAAATACCCACAGATTATTGTAGAATAAGGTACTAATTTAGCTCTTAATAATGACTTACAAGCAGCTAGTAGCACGCTGATAAGCAGCTAATTAATGGTGAGAATTGTACCCTAAACTACATTTCATTTCCCTAAACTAAAATATTTCCAAAAATAGCAGAAAACAAAGACAGAAGTCCCAAACAGAGATAGACGTTCCAGTGTAAAGGAAAACAGCAGTAAATGGGGAGAGAAGTCCCAATGAAAAGGAAACCACAGGAACCAAGACAGAAGGCTCTAACAGAGGCAGGAGTTCCGATAAGAAGGCAAACAGCAGAAAATGGGGATAAAAGTCTCTTTCAGAGACAGACCTCCTGTACAGAAACAGGAGTCCTTAAAAAAGAAAAACAGTAGAAGACAGAGACAGAAGTCCCTAAAATGTCAAATAGACTTTATAACTAGCAGACGGGGGCACCTGACACTATGGATTGGTTTCCACTTTGAAGTCTCTGGTCTGACATTTTGGCCATCACACTGAAGCTCAAATAAAAGTTAAATAAGGTGTTGAATTTAAACCCCCTACAGTTTTCATAAATTGACAAATAACTCACAGATACCAAGAACATATTTTGCACAAGATTGAAAACATTTAGGGCCAAGTTGCGGCTTGCTGGGTTGAGTCAGTCATCTTTCAACCAGGTGGTCAAGGATCTGATCCCCAGCTCATGCTGTCACATGTTGATGTGTCCTTGAGCAAAACATTAGGACGTTTTAAATTCTTTTTTTTTTTTTTTTTTTTGGGGGGGGGGGTTGCCCTCAGTTAGAAAGGATAGCTGAAGAGACATGAAACATGTGAAAAGACATGTACTTAACAGCACCAAGACTGGGGATTGTTCCCACAATAAGTGCGTTGAGGACAATGGCTGCCTGCTCTTCCCACTGAACTCAGTGCCCAGACATCAAGATATTTAACAACAAATGGCTCTCAGTGCTTCATCAGTGGCATGTGATTGTGTATGGATGTAAATGAACAAGATTAGATAATACCAATGGCCATTCTATGTATATATCATCCTTCTCCATCAGTGTGTGAGCATGATGTGAATGAGTAACTGTGACCTGCGCTGTAAAAATTTATTTTAGAAGTCAGATGATGAGAAAAGTTCTATAAAAGGTCAGGTTCATTTATTTGTGGTTTAAAGTTGTGCAGTTAACATTGAAGTCAATGGTGATTGGTTCACATTTTGAATTCGACCCTAGTGGCCATTCATGGAATTGCAATCATTGATTTATTTTAGTTTCCTTCCTAAGGGGCCATGAATTTCAGTGGAAAGTTTCGCTGATTAACCAGCAGGTAAACCTGATTGGTTGATTGATTCAGACCTTCTAAATTAAAAGAAAAAAAAAAAAGAAAGAAATAGAAATGAGAGAGCTGACCGACACAGATCTGGAACATATCTAAAGTAGCCTTTACCTGAATTTTAATGACATGGTTTTACATGCTACAGCTTTATATTTCTGACCATATTGTTATTCATCCTTGATTGGTAAGATAAATTATGATTTTGTTTCTTTTTGGTGCAAAAGTATAAAACAGCCTGTAATACACTGAGACAATGTAAATGTAGCCTAACCCATCAGACCTGCGCAAGACAATGCATCTACCATGAATGTAGTCAATTCCACTAATGCTTGTGCTGTGAAGACTTTTCTGACTCCAAGAGGTCTATAAAGACGAACATTTTGTGTTACTTAGATGAACTGTAGGATACTCACCCAGTGGGGGATACTGGGAGAAGCTCTCGACACACATGGGTTTTCCAGGCACCATGGTGATGATGGCAGCGTCTCCAGACTTGAGAGCCTTGGGGTTGTCCTCAAGCTTCTTGCCGGAACGACGGTCAATCTTCTCCTTAAGCTCGTTGAACTTGCAGGCAATGTGAGCAGTGTGGCAGTCCAGCACGGGAGCGTAACCTTGGGAGATCTGGCCAGGGTGGTTCAGGATGATGACCTGGAGAGGAAGGAAGGTTAAACTTCATGCTACATGGACTGGGCTGGTGCTGGACACCAATTCGCTATCAACATGAAGACTATTCAGAATACAATGACAGAGGTATTCTCTATTAAGACATGACACAACTTCTTTCACACACTGAATTTCGCTTATCATAAGATGGAAATGGAAGTTAATGTTGAATTAAGATTAGTGCTCCTTTATGTAATGGGAAAAATGCAGCATTTTGACCAAATCTTAAGTAGTTACTCAACTCCAGAGATTTGGCTAAGGTGCATCTACCCTGGAATTTCAAGACAAACTTACTCCTTCCTCCTGTGACCAGCAGCTACAATCTAATAATCTGCTTTTTCTCCAAAATTTGATTGTCATAACGGCATAACCACCCAGTGTAGACTTACCATGAGCTACCTTTATGTGTAACAATGTTATCAACCTAATTTTAAGAACAAAATAGTTTTATTTGTAAACTCACATGAAAGAACTACACAGCTCACAGTTCTGGATTGTAACAGCTGTTTCTTGAATTGGTGGCATCTGCTATGATCAGCAAACTTTGCTTTTGGCTGCTGAAGTTAACGGTCACGAAAAAAGTAGGTGGTCGCTCTTGGAGAGAGGTCAGACTGCAGACTGTTCATTTCTGATGGCCACTCTCGCTGACCGTTCATCTGAGACGCAGTGTATCGCAGAATGTAAGTCTGTAATTTGCCGGTACATCTATTGCCAGTTTTAGATTAAAAAAAAACATCAACTGTATTCATAAACAAAGTCTGGCAGTGACATTCATGAAATAACCACATTGCAAAACATTACAAACTAAGAGATATTTCATAAATGAAGCAGAAAATGACCAGAGGTCTAATCTGTGAATGATTTATGTATAGACCAATTTTAGAAGTAGTTGCATAAACAGTGGCTCCCTTTAGCTTTGTTAGCTTGAGCTAATGCTAACAAAGCTACCTAATTGAAGTAACTACATAAGCCAATGTCGCTAAATTAGCTTAAATAGCATGTTCTTTGGCAAATGTACCTAAAACTAACGTAGTTATGTAGATAACATACCTACTTAGTTTTCATAGCTAGTTTGGGAGCTTATATTAAGCTACATTAGCTATGTAGCTACATGGACCCATTATCTATGATTAGCTTGAGCACTTAGTTACACAGATAACGTTGATACATAGCTTCCGTTAGCCTCAATTATCTATGTAGCTCCGTTATCTTTGTAGCTTATGCAGCTAAATTAGCTATGTAAGTCCCGCTGGCTGTGCTAGGATCTTTTCATTGAGGACAAACTTTTTTCTTGTATGCAGACTGTTTACTCAGCCTCGTTAAAATGTAATCAGGTTTTGCAGGTTACATTTTTGACCTTTAAGTTTTTTTAACTTTCCCTTACCTCAACCCTTACCCTTAAACCTAAATGTTAGATTAGATAGATTTTTATTTTAAAAATTTTAGCAAGTATTTCAGTTCTGAAATATACACTGTCTCAGATGAAGGAGTCTGTGAGAATGGCCATCATAGATGAAGGATCTGCAGCCAGACTGTCTTGCACTCTTGAGCTCTGTGGTAATGAAAGCTGGCACCATACAGTATATGTCACTTGCCATCAGATCAGCCACTAGAAAAATTCAACTACAGTAACAAGTCTTACCTTTTAAGGGGCAGTCACCATCCATATTTCTAAGACAACATGCTGAAATTTAAATACTTTTTACTTAAATGCCAAGATTTGAAACACTTGTCCATATGTGCCCATATTTATCTGCCTGTACATTAGATTAAAAAAAGTAAAAAATAAAACAAAACAAAACAAAACAAAACAAGAAAAAAAACAATCAATTTTCATCTCAGTCTTTTCCTGAATCTCACCTGGGCAGTGAAGTTCTCAGCAGCCAAGGGTGGATCATTCTTGCTGTCACCAGCCACGTTTCCACGGCGGATTTCCTTGACGGAGACGTTCTTGACGTTGAAGCCGACGTTGTCACCGGGCAGAGCCTCGGGAAGAGACTCATGGTGCATTTCCACAGACTTCACCTCAGTGGTCAAGTTGGGGGGAGCGAAGGTGACGACCATGCCAGGCTTCAGGATACCGGTCTCAACACGGCCGACAGGGACAGTTCCAATACCTGAGGGGGAGGATAGACCAATTTCTGTCAGTACATTCTCTGGTGGAAAATTGAAAAAATGAAAATGAAGTGGGATAAGTTTTCATGGGCCTAATCCAGTTTGGGTCCGATTAGGCATAAACATGCAAGAGTATATTGTTTTCCCATTATTCAGAGAATAATTCAAGAAATTATGTTAAGTTCAATACCAGTCAGACTAACATGTTGACAAGCATTTTAAAAGCCTGGGTCTAGTTGGACTAACACACTCATTTTTTCCAACTGCCTTTAAATGTTCTGAAAGTTTATTTTACATTCCAACTTGAACTTGATATCAAGCTCTACAAGATGTTTTAACGTTACAGACAGTATGGCTATATAAAAAACAATACTCTGAACAAGTGTATTTGCCATATTTGCCAACAAAAATATCTACTTACACAGACTTTAATTCACAACCATTAACCCGGTCCAACTAAACATTTCATTTTAAGGTAAAAAAAAAAACAAAACACATAACTAAGGCTCAAATTTCTTTTCATAATCTAAAATTTCTGCCAGTGGGGCAAGCGATATAGTTTATATTCAAACTACTCATTACAAACATTTTAGGCCTTACTTTGGTTGTTTTATATCTTGAAGTAAGATGTCTATCTGGGCATGTCTCATAAATTTGGCACAAAATAAATAGTCTTGAGATCTTTTTGACCTGAATTAAGGAACTGAGACTTGAGTTTTTATTGTGTATAAGATATATATGTCAAATATAATAAGGCTGTAACATTTAAAGATACAGTGCCTGTAAAAATTTTTCACCCCTTGGATGTATTAAATCAATTATGGTCAATATAATTTGGCTTTTTTGACCAAAAAAAAAAAAATCTTTAATGTCAAAGTGAAAACAAATTTCTGCATTTCACTTAAATAAAATGTGTAAAATAAGTTAATGCATAAATATTCACCCCCTTCAAGTCAGTATTTAGTTGATGCACCATTAACTGCAATCACAGCACCGAGTCCGTGCGGATAGGTCTCCATCAGGTATGCACATCTTGATACTGCAATTTAACATCTTTCTTTTTTTCAAAGCTGCTCCTATCAGGTTGCATGGGAATCGGATGTGAACAACCCTTTACAAGTTCTGCCATAAAGTCTCTTTTGGATTTAGGTCTTGGCTTTGTCTCAGCTACTCCAGAACATTCACCTTGTTGTCTTTAAACCATTTCTGTGTAGCTTTTGCTGTATGCTTATGGTCATTGTCTTGCGGGAGAATAAATCTTCTTTAGTTCTCTTACAGACTGAATAAAACTGTCCTTCAGGATTTTCCTGTATTGCCACATTCATTTTACCCTCTGCCTTAGAAAGCCTTTGCCTGATGGGCTTCATGGTGTAATGGTAGCCAGGATTAACCAGTGACTGGAGCTTCCAGACACAGATGTCTTTATACTACAATCAGATGGGACACATTCACTGCATTCAGATAATCCCCATTTTTACTAATTGTGAGACTACTAGGACAAACTGGCTGGACCTCTGTCAAATTAAGTCAGTCACTTTGAAGGGATTGAGTATTTATGCAGTCTCTTATTTTACCTTTAATATTTTTTGTTAAATTCACATTACTATGGGAAAATCTGTTTCACTTTAACATTGAAAGGGTTTTTATTTTTTTTAAAAAGCCAAATTACATCAACCATGATGGATTTATCAAATTAATAAAAAAGGTAAAACACTGTATCTGAGGAGGTGTATACTTCAGTAGGTACAGGTGGTTTCAGTTGTCACAAAACTCTCCTATGTGTTTGGTGCTCCTCTCTGATTGGCCTGTCTCAACTAGTTGAAAATCCACCTAGATCCCCTCCCATATTTTGAGTGTCTGTTTGAGGATTTAGAGGCTGAGTTTATAGTTTGACACATACTATTAAGTCTCGTATTTCACCTCGAGCTACCAGAGCTCTTAGCAGCAGGATTTCAGGTGAGCAACTCCACATTGGCTCTCTTACTTTTTGTCTGGATACTTCACGGTTTCTGGCAGTTTGTATTAGCGATGTGACTTCAGGGCTACAGGGAGGGCTCACAGACCTGTTTTTTTGTTATTTAAATGAACCCTTTCTCAAACTTTAAATACCGAACTTTAAAGACTTCAGATGTTTGCTAAAGTATTTCTTATTTGTTGTTCAGGTGTAACTTTCTTACTGTACTATAAAATCTCTACATCCTAAGTTTGACTTTGTAAAGCAGTTAAGAAACCTCGAAGCTGGGGAGATATTTGACAGTCATAGTTTGGGAGTGGTTGCTGTGGCTCCACGAGGAAGGTGCAACAGACTAGAGGGGATAAGCGGAAGACTGAAAAACTACCTTGCTCTGATCAAAATAAAGCAGGGTAGATCATCCTTCATCTTACAGTAGGATTACCTGTAAAATTCCTCTTCAGTTTAATTCATTTCATAGACTGTTTTAAGCCTACTTTATATCTGCAAGTGCACAAGACAGACTGATAAGTTAAGGTTATGTGATTATTATTATTTTTTTGTTAGATTTTTCCTGGTTTATGTAAGGCATTTCACTGAATAGCATGTACAAGAAATGGGGAGCTGATTGGTTGATAATAAGGGCTGTAAACATTTTACTTCTTGTTCTTGTACTGTGATGGTAGCAAACATGCTTACAAGGATCTTGCATGCAGTTCTACGGAGTAACAAGTCAGGTGTTGTTGAGTTTGTTGAAAGACGTGTAGGTGGACTAGTAGTACACAGTTTTATATGTTTTATGTAGGGTCCTTTACTTCAAATGCATAGTTACTAGTGCTGAAACTCCTTACCGCCAATTTTGTACACGTCCTGCAGGGGAAGACGCAGGGGCTTGTCGGTGGGGCGGCTTGGAGGCATAATGGAGTCCAGAGCCTCGAGCAGTGTGGTGCCATTTGCACCACCCTCTTTACGCTCAATCTTCCACCCCTTGAACCAGCTCATCTAAAATGGAGGATGCACAGACAGGAAAGAGAATGTTCAGGTAAGCAAAGAGAGTTATTAGTTTTGAATAAATATTGGATTACCTTATAAAAACATATTCTATAAAAAATAAGTTAAATATAGAGAGTTTAAAGTTTCTTACCTTGTCACTGGCCTCCAGCATGTTGTCTCCATGCCATCCAGAGATGGGGACAAAGGCAACAGTGGCAGGGTTGTAGCCAATCTTCTTGATATAGGCACTCACTTCCTTGGTGATTTCCTCGAAACGCTTCTGACTGTAAGGGGGCTCGGTTGAGTCCATTTTGTTGACTCCAACAATGAGCTGTTTGACACCCAAAGTGTAGGCGAGCAGAGCGTGTTCACGGGTCTGACCGTTCTTGGAGATACCAGCCTCAAACTCACCAACGCCGGCAGCGACAATCAGCACAGCGCAGTCAGCCTACACAAGGAGAATTGCATAGTTTAGCATGTTTTTTTTAAATGAAGTGGCAAACCTGTGAAGTCTGTTTAAAGGTGCATCTTTACCTGAGATGTACCAGTGATCATGTTCTTGATGAAGTCTCTGTGTCCAGGGGCATCAATGATGGTCACGTAGTACTTGCTGGTCTCAAACTTCCACAGAGCAATGTCAATGGTGATACCACGCTCACGCTCGGCCTTCAGTTTGTCCAGCACCCAGGCATACTTGAAGGAGCCTTTGCCCATCTGTTGTGGGTGAAGATGACATATATTTGCACAGTTTGAAGGGATGTGCTGTGAAATCTTTAGGAATTTGTTTGTACATTTTCCATTAATCTATTGGTAAACTCTCAAAAATGATGGGTGGAATTTGATTTAAATTTTTTAAGTAATTTCTATAGATGCTTTCCGGGAAAATTTTATTTCATTTCTAAGGCTTTTTTGTGAAAATTTGACTTGAAACATTTGGGAAATATTTAGGAAATCTACTATTTTATAGGGTTTAGAAGTGTTCAAGAATATTTACAGAAATGTTTGGCAAAATCTTGAAAACTTTGGGAGATTTTTTATGTTTTGCAAATTATTAATCTGAAGGAAAATTCTCCACTTCCTATACAAGTATGGAATAATTATTTTGTGTTTTACAGTAATATAAGTCAGTTGTCCTCACGTGCATTCTTATCCCAAACAAGTGGGAGAAAATAAAAATGCATTCAAAACAAAAGTCCAGGCCTTAGGAAATTTAGTTAAACAAATACAACAGCAAGGAAGGATTAAATGAAGCCATTTTCTAAAAAGGTAAGATTTTAGAGTATCATCTGACGTTCTAGATGACTGGTACATTTTCTGTTAATATTGTTTTTAATTTATTGATTTTCTTTTTGTTGATATTTATTAGATTGAAACTCATGAGTCAGCCCCTAGATTCAAAGAAATAAAAAAAAGTCCTTATTCTCAATACCACCGAGAAAATTACTTGAAATTTCAGATAGTAACTGCATGATTGTCTGAATTGAATTATCAGATCAGTGCCAGTCAAATTATTTAAGATAATCTTTTAAGCTTTTACGTTATTGTAGGAATGTTTTTGCATTTTAAACTATGTTTTGAGAATATACAAAAGCTTAAGCCCCTTAATTCTAGATCATATTGTTTAGTGCATAAGTATTAGATAAAGCATTTTTTTTCTTTCACTGAGAAAGTATAATGTAAAAATCAAATGTCTCAGTGGAAAGGAGCCTATTTTATTTAGTACACCGCAAGTTTCTTGAGAGAAAACAAACTCAGAATTTTGTTGTTTAAAAAGTCACAAATTCACAAAAAAACAGGAAATTTCCAAGTTAAAAAGTCTTAAATTTTGATGTTTGATAATCTTTTTTTTTTTTTTTTCAAATCGCAAATTTATAGTGGCATGAAGTAAAAAATTACAAGAAACACAATTGAAAACAGTGGTTGGATTTTTGACTCTATAATACATTTACAACTTTTAAAGTCAATTTGTGAATAAATTACTTTTCAAACTTTAGAATTTCATTTTTTTCTAGAGAATTAACAGATCCTTTTTATTATTTTGTCAAGAAAAGTGTATGTAAGCCTGTTATGCTGAGATTTTGTCAAGTGGGTCCTGGGGGGGCTCAGCTCTTCTTAGATATGAATAGGGGGGCGCTAAGGAAAAAAGTTTGGGAACCACTGCTTTAAGTGACTCAGGATTTAAGGGGGTATTTCCTTGTGACTGTCAGTAACCGTACATATTTTTCGACAGTAGGTGGCAGCTTAAACCAAGGAATAACAGGAACCAGCTCCATCCACCACACCCGTTTCCCCAAACATGAATAGAAACAGCATTGCCTCGTCATATTTGAGCTCATACGCCCTGTGCTGTGATTCATTCGTTGAACTTTTAAATTTAATCATTCCATGTACCCACAACCAACCTCAGCTGCCTCTTTCTCGAACTTCTCGATGGTTCTCTTGTCGATTCCTCCGCACTTGTAAATCAGGTGGCCTGTGGTGGTGGATTTGCCGGAGTCGACATGGCCAATGACCACAATGTTGATGTGGGTTTTTTCCTTTCCCATTTTGATTTACTGGTTGAGAAAACAACATGAAAAGCATATATAAACATATGTATTTATATCGTAATAATAAATTAATTTAGATCATAAGGCGTGCAAAGCGGGCAGACATATCGCCGTCACTCAATTGTTTTAAAAAAACATGTAATTTCAGTCCGGTAATATGACAACAGTATCTCATGTTCATATGTCATTAAGAGACTGACAGGTGTAACCTGGACAACTTATGACCCAAGATAATCATAAATTGTTATATGAAGGAGTCATGAGTTAGATCTGTGTCGTGATATATCTCCACCCTGTCATAACTGCGGCACAAAACGTTAAATAACGTTAGCATGTGACCGTTAATCGTTATTGGGGCAAAATTGAGTTAAATATACCTTTTTGTACGGAAGCATTCACTTGTTTTGTGACTTGATAGTGAAACAAAAGTTAATCGTTCCCTTTGGTATCGTTTTAAATGCTCGTGCACGTCCCCGGATAAAAGGGACCGGTGAGTCACGCGCCATGTGCTCAGTGCCGGCTAATCGGCCTCCATGTTGTTCCGGCAGCGCAGAGCCGCCATGTTGTTTCCAACTGATGTAAGCGCGCGCCCACACAACACCAACAGCCAACATAAGGGTGGAATGACGCGCGTTCACGAGAATGGAAAGAAAGGACTACCATGACTGGCAGAAAGAAAAATCTGGCAACTCATTCACAGTTCAAGAACATTATAGCGCTCTCTTTGTTTTTCAGACACCAAGGTTTTTAAGCCTCAAAGACAGAGCCGAATAAAGCCACACGCTGTAAATTCTTCTGGATATTAAAACCTCAAGGTGAGCAAGCATGTTTACCTCTTTTTACCCCACTCATTTTTAAAAGATAGCATACCAGCATGCCATTCCAGTTAGAAGTCTGTTATCTGATTCAGCTCAAATAGCTCTGTACACAAGGCTCAGCATAAGTAGCTCACATGCATGTTTGTGTTTAATTTTTCAGCTGTATTAGAAAAATTCTATATTTAACAAACCTGTGTCCAGCAATGAAGACGTCCCCTGATAAAGAGTGGAGGAAAAAAGGACAGAATGTGTGGTGTCCTCAGTTTTTATACTGAACCAAAGGAGAGGGAGGGCTGTGCATGTTCTCTTGTTGCTGTCAGACTAAAATAAGGGGTGCTATTGGCTGGGAAAGCATAACTCCTATCGAGGCGATTGGATGACAAGTGCATTGCTGGACACAGATAGCATGGTCAAAAACAGCTGCGACAGAGAGGCTCGCCTGTGACAGACAAAACGATAGCAATGAGGGACAGAGACAAGCCGATTTCAATTTTTTCAAAGACATTTATTTTATTAGTTACCAGCAGCTTTCTTTCCAATTAAATTTGTGGCATTTTAAACATCAAGATACAGTTCTAGACCATTTCCAACTTAAACTTAACTGAGAAGAAGCACTGTCATTTGATTCAGGTAGTTGACAATGCCACAAAGTTCTTTTTTCCTGCGAAAACTTTTGCGATGGGTTTTAATCAGCATAAGCCAGTCTTTGAGGAGAGAACTCTGCCTCAGAGAAGATGATCCAGGGTGGGAGGAGTGGAGAGGGGAAGGTGTGGCCCGCTGTCGCCGGCACACATCTTGTTGCTGGATGTCCTGCACGATCATTCATTTCTTCTTCTGGGCCTTTTCTGCGGCCTTGGTTGTCTTTCCAGACACTTCCTTGGTCTCCACTGACTTGATGACACCGACAGCCACCGTCTGCCTCATGTCACGCACAGCGAAACGACCTGAGAACATAAGAGGTGAGTATTTAATACATGTACAATTGTTTGTGCATTCAATGAATCATTTTTAAGTTAATGCTTGGGATTTAAGGAAAAAAACATACCGAGGGGAGGATAGCTGGCGAAAGGCTCCACAACCATGGGCTTCTGTGGGATCAGTTTAACAATGGCAGCATCTCCAGACTTGACAAACTTAGGGGCATCTTCAAGCTTCTTGCCAGAACGACGATCGATCTTCTCAATGAGCTCGCTGAACTTGCAGGCAATGTGAGCGGTGTGGCAATCCAGCACAGGGGCATAACCGGCATTGATCTGTCCGGGGTGGTTCAGGATGATGACCTGCAAGAAGAAATATTTAATCTCTGGCACTCAAACATAGGTCAACATATAGTGTATCCATCTACGCCACAACAAGCTACAAGTTCAAAATACAAACCTGGGCATTGAAGTTATCAGCACCCTTGGGTGGGTCATTCTTGCTGTCGCCAGCCACATATCCACGACGGATTTCCTTAACAGAAACGTTCTTGACATTGAAGCCAACGTTGTCTCCAGGCACAGCTTCAGGCAGAGACTCGTGGTGCATTTCCACAGACTTCACCTCAGTGGTCAGGTTGGTGGGAGCAAAGGTGACGACCGTGCCGGGCTTCAGGACACCAGTCTCAACACGACCGACGGGTACAGTTCCAATACCTTTAGAAAACATGGTTTAGTAGGAGGAAAACTTGCTAGACAAATGAGTTCTACACTTGCGTAGATTCATTAACACCATTCAATCCTTACCGCCGATTTTGTAGACATCCTGCAGGGGCAGACGCAGGGGCTTGTCGGTGGGGCGGGCAGGTGGCAGGATGGCATCGAGAGCCTCCAGCAGGGTTGTTCCAGAGGCATTACCCTCCTTGCGCTCAATCTTCCATCCCTTGAACCAGGACATCTACAAAAGATATTTGAAATTTAGAGGCAATTCCACATCCAATCCACTTAACTGAGTCACTTAAAGCTAATCAAAATTTTACCTTGTCACTGGTCTCCAGCATGTTATCTCCATGCCATCCAGAGATGGGGACAAAGGCAACGGCAGCAGGGTTGTAGCCGATCTTCTTGATGTAGGTGCTCACTTCCTTTTGGATTTCCTCGAAACGGGCCTGGCTGTAAGGGGGCTCAGTTGAGTCCATCTTGTTGACTCCAACGATGAGCTGCTTCACACCGAGGGTGAAGGCCAGCAGGGCGTGCTCACGGGTCTGACCGTTCTTGGAGATACCAGCCTCAAACTCACCAACGCCGGCAGCGACAATCAGCACAGCGCAGTCAGCCTAATCGGGGAGGATTTCATAGTTTAGCATTCATAAATTTTGATGAAGACCAAGGTAAATGCAATGACAAATCTGGAATTACACTATTGTCACTGTTCTTACCTGAGATGTACCAGTGATCATGTTCTTGATGAAGTCTCTGTGTCCAGGGGCATCAATGATGGTCACGTAGTACTTGCTGGTCTCAAACTTCCACAGAGCAATGTCAATGGTGATACCACGCTCACGCTCGGCCTTCAGTTTGTCCAGCACCCAGGCGTACTTGAAAGAGCCTTTGCCCATCTACACCAAAATAAAATTCACTGTCAATACATCTCATACTCACTAAAAACAAACTTTAGTAGGTTTGACACATTGCTACGTTAAAGCTCTAATTTTCATTCAAGCTCTTTAGTCAGTTGAATAATAAGGATGTGTTCCTCCTGGCTGAAATATTAAATTTTGAAACGAGTTTGCTTAATAGAAGTGTACTTTAAACTTCCATTTCAGGTGTCTAACATTTATCAATCATTATGTCTTTATACCACAGCCTGAGGCCTGCACTCAGAAGTGCTCAGTCACCATCAGCACTGCTGGCGTTTAGCCCCACCCCGCGTGCGCGCACACGGTTGATTCAGTCGTGCCGGGCAGCAGGGCTGAGAGGGGGCATGCTCACGCCGCCATTTTGAATATAACGGTTAGGAAGATAACACGAAAAATATAAAACTGCTCACCTCAGCGGCTTCCTTCTCGAACTTCTCGATGGTTCTCTTGTCGATTCCTCCGCATTTGTAGATCAGATGGCCGGTAGAGGTGGACTTGCCGGAGTCGACATGGCCAATGACCACGATGTTGATGTGGATCTTTTCCTTTCCCATTTTTGTTTCTGTCACAGAAAGAGTAAAACAACGTTAGTTACTGTTAAAGGGCGTAATCCAATGAAACCGCTCATCGTACAATATTAGCTACCGGCTTGAAAGATAGCGGTATGTGTACATGGCAACTCGGACCCGGCCACTTTTAATCATCGTTTACGCAGCGGTTAATTAAAAGTTTTACGCAAATGTCAGCGTAAAAGTATATGCCAAAGTTTTTTTCAGTTATTCAGATCCATATTTTTACACAACTTCGACATGTTGGAGCCGCAAACAGGCGACGGCTGCTAGGCCTCACTCGGCCACAGGCCAGGCGAGACACGTGTTACTCCATGGGCCACGTCGTATAAAGTTACAAAGACTGCCAAATATTCCGAAGCTATTTTGTCCAGTCTTCCAACACCTGTCAGTGGGCTAGAGGGGCAGTTGTTTCAAAGAGAGGAGAGAAGAAATGCCATTCGAGCATCTTCGGATGTCAGCTTTCGCAGCTCCCTCTTTGTTCCTTTCCCCCCACATTCTCTCCTCCCTTGTTAGCCCTTTTGTTAAAAGTTGAAAATAACTTCTGTAAAACTCCTACCACATGTACAAAAAACGTTACACCGGTCGAGCAAGATGGAGATACGTTAAGAGTAACCTTAAAATTTTGTGGTTAATTCCTCAAAAAAGCCACAGGTTTGTGTAAAGTTACATAACAGAAAAGGCAAAGTTTTCGACTATAAAACAATCAAATAATCCAAAAGCAAGCGTCTAACTTAATAAAATAGCTTCAAACAAGTTAAAGGCCTTCGCCACGCTCTGATGCTAATTTACAAATCAAAGCTAAACTTACCGGTGTTTCTGGGTTTTCACGGCCAAAGCTGCTGCCCCTAGCCAGGTAACAGAAAGAGGAAGAGTCGGGGCGGACTCGTAGGTTTTATACTGAATGGGAGGCGGCCTGACTTCCCGTCGCCCTCCCCGGTGCAGACCCCGCAAATCACACACATTCCTGCAAAAAACGTCAGCACGTCACCGGATGAACCGCCTGTAACATGTATGATGCCACAACAGAATTGTGTATTTTTTTTTTCATTTGTTCAAACCATCGGTTACATAGACGCCACAGTGGTAGCAGGGATGATGATACAGAGTCAAACCGATTTAATTGACTTATTTGACTCATTAGCGGACTAGTTCGTGACCTGAAATGATCCGGTTTACATTACGAGAGCGCGGATTTCCCTGGAAGTTGTTCCCAACTTCCTGCATATTTACACTGATTTTAAAAGTTTTCAAACCTGAAAGTTAAGTCATATATAAAACAGAATAAAACCTGAATATACCTTTAGTTAACTTAAAACGTAATATAGTATAAACTTAGGTGTATCTCATTACTGCCACAGTTAGCCTAAATACAGTTTGGAAAGACATTAAACCTTAAAGATGGGATAAAAAAAAATGCATAAACACCCAGGATGTGTCAAAATTGTGTTAATGCATCAACAAAGATGCCCTCAGCCCACTTTGATATAATCTTTTTGGTATCCATTTAATAAAATTATCAAATTAAAGGGACATTTTGGTGTTTTTAAACTTGGGTTGTACAAGGTACTTGGTTATAGTGGTGCCATTACCCTCCAGTGATATAGATGAGCATTGCCCCTTTGAACAGGGAGTGCTTGGAGAAGCAAGGCTAAACAATGTCACAGATGGGTGTAGTATTTCTGAGTAATTTAGAGAGTTTAAGGTAAAAAAAAATAGGTAAAAAACATGTTGGTTCAATTGAACACTGTATCCATATATTTTTAAAGAGTTTCATTTTTCATCCTGAAAAATTAACTCATTGTTTGACACTCTTTTGTGACCTACCTGCACATAATAGCACTACTGTTACTTAATACCTTATACAGCCCAACTTCAAACCATACCGAAATATTCCTTCAAGCGTTTTCATTCAAGAAGTATCCAAAATATATAGGAAACATTAGAGGTGGAATATATCTTAAAAGTATACCTTCTCAATCGATCAAACTTCATTTATATGGAACTTTAAAACAAATTCAGTTGCAGTTCAAAGTGCTTTAAAGGAAAGTACAAAAGTGAATGACAAAAAGGTAAAATGGTAAAAGAATTTAGAGTCTACTGCACATCAAAATGTATAAAATAATTAGAAATGGATGAGTAATAAAACAACAGTTAGAATAAGAAGAGGAAGAAATAAAAGGAAAAACAGTGAATGAATTAATAGAATAAGAAACATTAAAATTAGGAAAAAAAAACATGATAAAAGATTAAAATTCCAAATCATTAAAAGCATATAAAATTGGACATAAAAAGAGTAGATGATCGTAACTAGTGATAAATAAAATCACCCAAATCCTAAATTAAAATGTGAATGAAATAAGAAATAAAATAAAATAGAACAATGATTGTGATAATACTAGTAATCATAAAATTTCAAACAGGGTAACAAATATGTAATCTATCCACTATGATATGCTTTTCAGCATTGATTTAATAAAGTTAGCAGATGTTTTAACTATATTTACTCACTGTTATATTAATGACCTACAAACAAGGTGCATGTCTGTGCCCCAGGCCCTTGCTTGACCCCCTGCTCTCCCTCTGTCACCTACCCACTGTTTATACAGAGACGACTCATCAGCCTGACAAGATTAACTTAATCCCAAACAGATTTGCATTCAAACAGAGCCCAGAGCCTGAAAAGATGAACTCATGCTGTTTTCGAGACACCTTATCTACTGGTCGTTTACATGTAGAGTAGATGCATTTACAAGTGTCTCAGGATAGTCTCGGTCACTAGTTTTCATTATTCTTATTAATTACCTGAGCATTTGAATCATCTTAATTGTTTTGCACAGGCTGGGGGAGATTTAAGACAAATATAATCACACCTCAAAGATATGGTTTGCATGCTTTAAAGTAAAAATAATTTAATTGAACTGAAAGGAAAAAAGATGGGATGAAGAGAAGGCCTGTTTGGCAGCTAGGATGCTCCTGGAAGTCAAGAGGTCAGATTCTGCCTCTTCCTCTACCATCACTTTGGCATGCTGCCCAGTATAGAGGCAGCTGACATCCTCTGCTTCACACACACTAACTACTCGCTCGGCTTTCCCTACAGTTCAGGTATCAGCCACTTCGACTTGGCAGCTGCTGCTTTCACTCAACGGGTGACCACGAGGGGAGGGAGAGCAGAGCGAGGACGAGAGGCCGGCTGGGCGAGAGTGTGAAGACAGGAGGGGGACGATAACACGACTGAGAGGTAAGAACAGAGCGGCAACTTGCAAATAGAGTCATAAAATGTGAGGGTGAGAAACTGTTGTTTCCTGCTGGAGTTGTAGGAGGCAAATTCATGTTAAAACGCAGATTGAGGGTGAATATGTAGTAAAATTTAATTATTAACTGTTGAATAGTTGCAAATAAATCTCTTTTAAATACTACTACCAGTATTAAAGCGTGTCTTCCATGTTTTAAATTTACCAATGGAAGACAAGCCATTAAAAAAGTCATACATCTTGACATACTTTACATCTAAGAGCATTACAGCCCTTCATAAATAGCATCTGACTTCAATAAACAACTGACATTCATAACCCGAGGCGTAAAAATGTGGTGTGAGCCAGTTTACGGCCAGAGTACGGTATGTGGAACTCGTGTGACCTGGCTTGGCTGTGATCCTAAAGGCTCTGTTCACCAAATTTAACATGCTGTTAAATTCTACCCCTGTAGAGTCGTTGGCTTTATCGTTTTCATCAGGGAGTGTGTGCCATCAGTGATGATGTTTTTATGTCCGTGTACACTCTCCTGTTTAGCACTGTGCAAAAACCACTCCAGGTTCTAGATTGGAAGTCCAACTGTTGATGGGATTTCTGCTTCCTCACAACAGTGTCAAAAAATCAATTTAACTTACAATATCTGAGAAAATGGCAGTTTGTCTGTCTTGTAAGTAGTTAAATCATCTAAAGCTGTTTTCACACATGGGCTCTGGAAATTTTAGGAAATCTCCATGAGTTGCTTTTTAAATATACCCCTTACAGCATGTTTTTCTGTCAAATGTGAGATAGTCTCAGGAGGTAAGCCATGACCTAAAAAAAGATAGAAATATAAGGAGGCAGATTAATGGATAATGTAATACTATGACAGGTTTTCTTTTAGCGTTTACATCAATGCTACATGTAGTTAGATGTCCTCACAGTATAAATGAAAGAGTGCAGAACCGCGGCTTTGAACTGGTAGGACAGGTTGTGGATGTCAACTCAGAAATTAAAACAGCCATTAAAGACATATGCAGTTTTATTCTAACCATGAAACAAACATGACACATTAATTTTTTAACTTTAAGATACATTAAAGTAAGTTGAAGTGTGAAGCCATCAAGAAAACGTTCTTTGATGTTTTGGTTAGTTATTATTTATTTATTTATTTTCAAATTTGGGTTATAATTTGTCATCACAAAGGTGGAGGTGGATCCTCATGCTAGACCAGTTCAGACCCTAGGTGTGGGAAAACATAATGGTGATTAGAAATGTAAAAAAACAGCTTAGGATTCTGCACGGACTGGGCTGGAAAAAGTCAGAGTGAAGTCAAGAGATAGTTCATCTGTTTTTAAAGTCACACATGCAGCTCAAGTAGAACATTTTGGGAAACTTTCAGGAGTTTTGAACACATTGTAACAGTGTTTCCTGCCAACAATACACAATATCCTTACACAGAAGCCATGTTTGTTATCATCATTAGAAATTTGTCGGTTTTCTGTTTGTTTGTTTTTTTTTTTTTAAAGCTCCTTCTTTAAAAAAAGGCACAAAAAAGTCCATATTTCTGACTGTCAAGACCTTGTCTATTTGGTTTGATTTTCCATATTTTAGGGCTGTCAGAATATTAAAATTTATAATTGCAATTAACCCCAGACTTTCTATATTTATTCGCGATTAATCGCATCCTTATCTTGCATTTAAAGTACCATTTTTTTTCATTAAAAATGTTTTTGTGTCATTTTTTATTTTTACACTGTCTTAAACTGGGGGCGATTGACTTCCTGTTTGGATACAGACCTGCCTAAACCAAAGTGTGTTTAAGGGGACGATAAAGCATCCGATTAATCATGATTAGTGAAAATTAGTGCACTAATTGTGAACCTTAACTAACTTGATTAACCTTGACATCCTTAGTTTATTTTTCTAATCCCTGAATTCCCGCCTTTACTCTGTCAGTTAAAGCACTTTACAAACATCTATTTTTAAAGGTGCTATACAAATTAAGTGATTATCAAAATCAGAGGAAAATCTTTCCATATTCCAGGTTGAAATAATGTTTAAAATAAACTTTTGTTAGCTGTTTTATTTCATCATAATCTATCAATGCTCTCATGCGAAACATAAGAGTCTTGTTAAATGACATTTTCAGGTTGAGCTGCATGTGTAAAGCTGGCAATCAGGGACTATTCAGGAAAATTCAGAAAGGTTCTTGTCAGGCTTGGTGGCATTTTTATCACAAAAATCACATGTTCTTTTGTCGTTAGCATTATGTAGCGTTGATGTAAAGGCAAAAACTGTCATCTTTGCAATGAACTCTGACATCTTGGCATGCAATGTTCATGTAGGGGCTTACCCCCTTGTTATTAAGGGTGAACATCTGAAATTGTCTAAAGATTTGAAAACAGCTTTAAGCAGTGTTTTCCAACTTGAGGGAACCTGTAGAGGACAAAGGTGAAATTGTAGAATATTTTCAATCAAACTTATCTCTTATCTCTGCTTTAATAGTGGTCAGCACACTTCAGAGTTTTGGAAACACAATACAAATGCTACTTTAGCACAGAAAAAATATCAATTTTAAATGCATTGAAGCTAGCAGACTCCCTAAAACAAAAAAGTAGAAACATATTATTCCAGACATGTAAAAGTTAAAATCTTCCCTCAATGAAATCATACCCAGTGTCGGGCTTATAGCTGAAACTTAGAGTAAGATAAACAACCCATTTGACAACTACTTAAAGCCGGAATGAGGCCTACATGATTGTAAATCATTAATGTTATCTTCTTTCAGTTGTGGCCTTTATACTGTAGTAGATGACTGATTGTGCAAACACAAAGGTAATCCAGTCATTTTTACAGTAGCAGCTCTCAGTAAGGGCCACAAAATGTGGACAGAGAACTACTGTCTAAAATCAAACCTCCAAAGTGAAGTAAATAAATGAATATAACTCTTTCTTTAGGGCTGTTTGGATTTAGAGACATGAAGCAGTGAAGACAGAAAGAGATCTGAACCGTGAAGTCTGTGTTGGTGACAAAGAGACCTGTAACTGCCCACAGAAGGTGGAGCAGAGGAACTTGGCAGAGGCCCAGACGTGGACTCAGAGTTCAGGGTGAAATGTAGACACCAGAGTTCTTGACCTATTTAACCAGTGAGTGAAGGGAAGTGGCTGAAGCATTCTCTCTGACATCAAGCTGCAGTGCTACATGCTTTTTAGAGTCACTGTTAATCCCAGGAATATGAAAATCTCTCAGTCTCTACCTCCATAAAAAAAGAGTTTTAATGTCATACTTCTCTATGGAAGCCCAAAAGGAAATGCATCCATGTACTATTTTTTTCTGCCATAACAAACAATTTTCTCTTGAGATCCTGTCTAATTTTTCTGTTGTCCTCTGAGTTTGAAAACAAACACAGAAACAGCGTTAAATTTGCTTCTTTCAGAGGAATAGCAGCATGGCATGCCATGGTCTTTTCTATTAATTTGACCGAATTAATGATTTGTTTTTTTAGATTGCCAAAAATGTATTTAGTTTCCTGAAAAAAAGAAAAAAAAAAAGGTTTTGTTTTCTTGAGATATTGCAATAAATTCACCAGTTTATACAGGACACCAGGGATTACAATAGAAATCAGTCAAGATCTCAAGGAAATCATCCAAAATTACTTTTAATCAGGAGAAAACTTAAATAAAATGTGTGCATACATGCAGGGGTGCTGTACTGGGGAAAAAAGTTTTTACAGACAATGGCTGTCAGGGGCCCTAAAAATAGAAAGATCTTTCTTTGTATGTTTTTTTATATTAATTCATTAACCTATCACAACAGTAATAGAAGTCCTAGACATACAATATTGGGCACTTTTTCCTTTTTAACCATCAAAAACTGCAGAAAACCTCCTACCCAATGTAAATTGTCAAAACTTTCTTCATGCCTAAATACATGAATAAAATCATACTGGGTTTATTTGGGCAGTGGTGGTGGGACCGAAACCATCCATCTATTTTTGACACCGCTTATCCCATACAGGGTCACAGGGGCTGGAGCCAATCCCAGCTGCCATGGATAAAAGTCAGGGTACCCCCTGGATTGGTCTCCAGTCAATTTCTGGGCTGACATATAGAGACAAACAACCATTCATGCTCACACTCACATCTACGGGCAATTTAGAATCACTAATTAACCCAAGGTTTTGGGTCCCATGGGAGGAAGTCGAAGTACTCAGAAAAAACCCACACATGCATGGGGAGAACATGCAAACTCCACACAGCAAGGCCCCATCTGACTGGGGACCTAACTGTGTCTTTCCCATTACATTCAGTAGATTGGCTCTACTTGTTTGAATTGGCATGGCAGCCCTGCGGGATAGGGGATTTGCCTCCACCACACCTAGCTACCCGTTTGAGCGCGCGTCCAGAGCTGATGATGCAACATTTTGAGTCGATGACGTTAAATAGCTGCACTTCAGTAAACATTGTTTTGTTCAAGAGTTGATTATTGTTTCTGCTTCAAAGGTTCTTCTTCTTCTTCTTCTTCTATTGGTAATTCAGCAGTTATTTCAAAGTTTGATGCAGCACTTTCTACGTAAACACGTCTGTGAGGTGTCTCCGAATGATGACAAATCGCTGTGATGTCACGGGGTGCCTGGGCCCTGTTCCCGCGCAGGACCGTTCTGGTGTAGCCTAGCACGGCCAAACTGATGATGGAAAAGTAAATCAGCATGGCTTGGTCAGCGTGGCCAAAAGTTATGGTGGAAAAGACCCAAATGTGATATCTGGATGTAGAGACCTAATTATGGTTGAGAGCCAGATTGCATAAATCCGGTCTGCCAGTATTAAATTTTGACTTTAAGCTTTCTTGCAAGTAAGAAACACAAAATCTCAAAGATTTGAACACAGCGTTACATCAGTGTGTGTCCATGCCAAGAAAGACAATGTTTAGGAGGTAGACTTTAGGGTTGTCACATTTACGATTCAATATGATGCTGTTAAAAATAAATTAAATCTATGGATGTTTTGGTACCAACTAGATGTCCTAGTCTCTCACTGTTGAGTGATTATTTGTCTCTCAAGCAAGCAAAACTGCAGGCAAACTTTCAGGAGAGAAATTTTTCCTATGCTTTTTGTGCAAGTCAGACTGCCTGTCTACTATTTTTAGTGGATTCTTTCCCTCCTAGGCTCTTTTCATATGAAATAGATGCAGTTTGCGAAAGCTTTGGTACATTTCAATGCCACCATTCATCAAAAAACATAAATGGGATTGCTTTAAAACAAGTAGAAAAGTATTGACAACAATGGACACTAGTGGTGCTGAGTTAGTGGAGTAGGTGTCCCTATTTGGTGCATATCTTCCCTGACTCTCTCCCAATATTTCTTGTCTCTCTTAAGCTTAAATATAAAAATAAAGTAAAAAAAAACCCACCAAAATTAACCCTGTAAAAGTACTGACAATTATGGCATCCTCTGTAGACTGTACACAACTTATTCACTATAATGGGTCAACAACACTAAACACAAATTAGAGTGACTGTGGGATGTGCTTTGATAAGTATAATTGGTAACCAAAATGAAATATTGAGCTAAATAAAAGTCAAAACAAAAGCCAAAAGATGGAGAAAAGACTGTGTGGACAAAGTTTCATGTCAGTATATACTACTACATAGATAACACACAAAAAAATTGAATTTCAATCTAACAGAGGCAGAAAGAGAAAACAAATCGGCATCAAAGTCTACAGGATTTAACCTACTCAGATTGTTGTCTGTAAAAAATGTCATAATGATCTGGGTAATAGCAATTGAGGTATCTCAGTCAGACACAACACGCCTGTTAGCATGGCTAAAACACACACGCTGTTCTCTGCGCGTGTGCTGACTGAAGTCTGTAATGATGACTGAACAAAGTACAACAGCTGTGTTCTTATTTCAGCCGCTAACTAGAGGAGAGGGGAAAGTGTGAGTGCGTCTATGCGCCTGTGTGAAAGGGAGTGTGTGATTCAACAGGCCGGCTGGCAGTCAGTCCTTGGCATCCCGTCACTGATGAGTCATTGGTACGAGTGGTTGTCATGGCAACGGGAAAGATCTGAACATGTTAACTAACTGAGAAGTAATGTTTCTCAGCCGAGGAGGTCAATAAATAGATTTTGTAATAATGATTTAAAGACACATGCTTCATTTTCTTGAGGTGGTCTTTAGCTTGGTCTTCAGCTGAGAAATGGGTCTGAAATACACTATGGACAAAAGTATTCAGCCCCCTGACCATTACACAAGCAGGGACTGTAGTGACATTGTTTTCAAATATACGTACTTCGATATGGAGTTGCCCCCCCCCCCCCCGGCTTTTGTGTGTTTCTGTGGGAATTTGTGTCCATTCATTCTGTAGAGACACTTTGTTTTCAACAATTTACAGGTAGACCTTAAATCTTCACAGAGATCAAGCTGCTCCTTTAAATAATGTAACTATCTTTTAATGATTTAATGATCATTTTTAATGCTTATTGTTGAATATATTAGTGGGATGTATGCTTTTAAGACCAACTTTTATCCTAGTCCTTCCTTTTTGTTTGAATTTTACTTTTTATAATTCCTTTAAAAGACTCATATGTGTCTTGGAAATCTTTGAATGTTTTTTTTTTTGTCCACTAAGTGCTTATTTCTTAATTTTTTGCTTATGATCTAATGATACAGCTGTTTTATTTGTAAAGCACTTTTTTACTTTTATTTTGAAAAGTGCTCTATAAAGAAAGCATATCAGAAAACAACATGATGCACACCTCGCAGATACAGACAAAAGAGTCACATTTTCTCCTTTTCAGACTTCTGCTGCTGATGTTGGATGGTGAGACACGTCTCGCAGAAGTCCTGTTTCATTCCAAAGATGTCGGAGCAGGAGGCTGAGAGCCAATTTCTCCCACATCAAACTCTGAGAGTCATCTCCTGGTGGACTATGGAGCATGGAGGACTGCAATAAAACTACTTGCAAAGAAGACACATCCATTCCTTGAAAGCTGGGAGCTCAGTGTTGTCTGACAGATTTATCTAACAGGCTGTGAGATGATTAACACGCCACATTTAAAAAAAAATAAAACAAAGTTTTCCAAGGAAAAAGGCCTTGTTAAATGAGGCCATGAACAAAACGGTGATTTGGCAATCATATTATCAAGATTACATGATCAACTTTAGACTGAAAGTTTTGAACACTGTAGCAATGAAATATAACTTATTTTGGAAGAAAACACTACATAGTGAAAGTATCAATCCAATAACCTAATTACGGTTTGCAGGCAAACATTTTTATGTATTTATTTTTTGTGTTAAAATGTGAAAAAAGCGAAGGATATCACACAGCAGGCTGTGTTGTTAAGGGGTTTGTGGTTATACATATTTAAAGTAGACACAAGTCTGTATCTACACACGTGCTTTTTTATTGGTTTTTGTTTTTTTGTTTGTTTATTTTTGTTTGTTTTTTTTACCTGAGCTGATCTATTTTAACTTGATGACTTCATGCATTATCTTTTTCTATTTTTCTATCTTTGTGAAGCACTTTGTAACTTGGATTGTTTAAACAGTTATTTGAAGGAAGACGTCATTTATTTTGGTATTCATTCTTTGCTTTGCTAAGCTGATAGAGAAAACATATATGACATAAATCAGATATCAGTGCTGACATGTTTTAAGTTATTCAGGCTGAGAAGCTCTCATTAAAGAATTTGTGTCATTTATGCTTATTTTGTTCTGCATTTGATTTCTCTTCTATGTTTTCATTTGATGCCTGATAAAATTCAGTGTCAAACTTCATATTTGGGTTTTCTTGTGTTAACTTGGATTTGGCAACGTCCTGTCTTAGAATTACTATTTGTGCATGAAGTGAAGCACAAATGGAGAGATAGTATACAGGAGATTTTTTTATTTAACCAGATAAAGACCCACTGAGATCAAGATCTCTTTTACAAGGGTGACCTGGCCAAGAGGTCAGCAGCACATGTCATAATGAATAATACATTTCGGTGATTACAAAAATAAGTTAAAACAGACAATAATTTGGAAAGTGCATAGGTACACAGGCATAGTTCCATGGTCTTGCCTTGTCTGTCGATAAAGACAGAACGAAATGCTCCAAGTGCTCCAGTTCAGACAATTTCAAATCAGACTGGAGAGTATTTTATGCAGAGGGGGCAGCAAAACTGAATGCTCTTTTCCCTGATTCTGTCCTGACACGAAGAACGCGCAGATGAACAATAGTATTTGAATATATTTGCACGTTAAGGACAGTCAAGGCAGTTTTTGTAATTTGGAGGCCCAAGGCAATGGCCGATATTCCTATTAAGTTAAAAGTCATTGTAAAGAGTGGACAAAACAAGTTAAAAAAAAAAAAGTTCAAGCAATTTGCATGGAATGTTTGTGAAATCAGATTTGGAATTTCAAGGAATTTTTTTGAACATTTTTTGGGGAATGTGTATATTTTGGAGCGTTTAATGTCAAGGTTTTTCTTTATTTATTTTGGGGCACATTTTGGGGGGAATTTGAGGAATTTATTTGTAAATTTTGGGGAATCTCATTGGAAATGTGGGTAGGAAATTTTCATCAATTTTTTTCTGAGTTCTCATGAATTTTTTCGGGGAATCTAGTTGGATTTTTCAGGGGAAAATGTAGATTTTCCGTAATTCTATATGGAATTTGTTTGTGAATTTTATCAGAAACTTTGTAGAATTTTCTTGAAATATTTTCAAGAATTTTCATTGAATTTTTGGCTAAGAATCTATGTAAATCCTTATGCTTTTTCAAAAAAGTTTACTCTAACATTTGGAGAATATTTCTTACTTTTTTTTTATTATATTCAGAGAATTTACAGGGGATGCTTTATGTTTTGCTAATCTGTCATTATTTTAAAGGGAATTATCCCAGATCAAAACTAAGCTAATACCTGCCCTTAACAAGTACACTGTACATCTTTGAAGGACTGACACCATTTCTTACTGACTGAACAGCCCCCTACACACTGGCCAACACACTCAAAATGTACAAAAAAAGTAAAATAAAATCTGTTTTTTAATTTGCTGTACGGTAAGATAAGCCTGTTATCCTCATGCAGACATCGGCTTTGTAGTGAAACTACTTCCTGTAAAAAGACGAGGCTTAGATTTTTAACTAATCAGGTCCTACTGATCCCGAATAAGTGGGAGAAACTAAAATGCTTCTCAAAACAAAAGTTCAGGCCTCAGGAGGGCAATCTACCCATCATCCATTGCTTCGGTATGTCTGTAGGGATCTGTTTAACTATAATGTGCTTGATATGAAGACATCTTGGGGCTTACACTGAGATACATATGTGCGATTTTATTCACTTTCTGCACCTTATTTAGATTCTAAATACATGTCTTTATCATAAAAAGTAACTGTAGACATTCAGTATATCTCATACTTGATAAACACCTACAGTATAATGACTATTTCTTAAGGCTTTTGGTAGGTGAGAATCCTAGATAATTGCCTATGCTTGATCAAAGACATTTTTTTTGCATGCAAACATAGACAAAGGATTTTTATCTCTAGTTTGTATTTTACCTCACACTTTCATTACATGAGTAGTTTGGTCAGCAGCATCAACTTAAGATTGCTACTTCAGAGTCTTCTTTATCTTCCTCTTTCAAGAAACACGACTCTGCGTGGGAGTAGAATAAAAAAATAAAAGGCTCTAACTGATTCTGATTGATGCCAACACTCAGAAAATACATCCCACAGCTCTGGCATTTATGTGCATACACTAAAGTTTCTCTTTATTTTGATGTAAGTGTTAAAACATTGTATTTAATTACAGTCTGAGCCAGACAGTCAATGCAAATGAACTACATTTGCAACACACAGCAGCTTCCACATCCCCTGCAGCCCCTCGCTCCAGACTTGCAAACACCCGGTTCACACTTGCAAACAAAGTCTTCCCTTTTGGTGTCCTGGCTGGCATCTGCATTTGTTTCCCACCCCAAAATTGTAACAGACAAGTGTTTATCTCATGCATAGCACTGCCTGCAGGGTAGGTGGATACTTGATAGCATGTTTGGCTGCTATTGAAGAGACTGCTGGATATTTCTTTCCCCAAGCTCTGGCTTTGATTGCGTGTCAAGCTTATTTAAGGGGGAGGGGTGTCCCTTTTTTTGAAATGCATCTTTCAAGACTATCTTTGCTGTGGATCAGTACAATCTGCTGAAATGTCATATTCTTTAAACAAATGTCATTTATATTGCCTAATCAATAGGCCTAGTGTTATTTCTATCATACAGCAGTAATGTTGGCGGAATGACATTTTAAGTTTATTTAATGTACTCTTCAGTCCAGCACATTCTTACTTTAGGTGCTATGAATATATTTATAATCACACAATTATGTCTGTGGCTCAGTAGTGTTCTGTGAGTCCTATGACTTCTGAATGTAGACCTATTTTTTAAGTGGAACGTCAAACTTGTCTCTTATCAGTTCTGTTCACATGCAGCTATGTTGTAAAGCAAACACACAGGAACATAAAGGTTAAAGGAGATGGTAAAGGAAAGTTCCACTGAAATTTTACTTTTGATTTACAACAGGACAGACAGATTTTGACATGAAAGTGTGAAGATATAATTTCAGACCTCAGCTCCTGTCAAACTCTTCATAATATGATAAACATGTTTAAGGCCACCCTTAAGGGGGAAGACGGGGAGAGCTTTCTGCGGCCCTACCAAACTGGGGTCCTATGGAGGTCAGCAAAATCATGGTCCATTGTGAAGTTAAGGTATAATAACCATTTCCTCCCTAAATAATAACCACTCTTGTCTATGCAACAAATATACTTTTTAATCTTTTTACACCATGGTATACAGAATTCTAAAAAAAGGTAAACACCATTTTCTTAAAACAGAATTAAAATGGGATAAAAGTGGCAAAACTGTGTTGGAAGTGGCAAAAATGGACAACAGAGGAAAAATTTGGTAGGAATGGGCAAAAAATTAGGCAAAAAAATTATGAAATGGGGTTAATAGTGCCAAAAATGACATGACAACAAAAGCCAGAAAGTGGCAAAATGGGTTAAAAGTGGCACAACTGGCAGAAAAAGAGGGGATTTTAAAAGTAGCAGTGATGAGTTAGAGGTGAAAAAATGTGTTTGATGTGGCAAATATGCGTTTACAGAGGAAAAAATAGGTGGAAAGTGGGAACAAAAGGTAAAAAATGGGAAGAAAAATTGAAAACAGAGATAAGTGGCAACATGGGATTCAAGTTGCAAAAAATGATATAGTATACTGAAATGGGGTTAAAATGGGAAAATATTGGTGTAAAAAGTGGTGAAATTGGGATAAAAGAACCAAAAATTGGTCAACAAATCAACAAAAGCCGGAAAGTTGCAAAAATTGGCAGAACAAGTCTATAAAAAAATCAATTGAAATCAGCAGAAATCGCTAAAAATTTCAGAGAATGGCAAAAAAGAAAAAAAAAGAAAAGAAAAAGGGGTTAAAATGCATTGATATTGTCATTAAACCAAATCTGGGAAGGACCCATTCTCTGGGTTTGTTGAGGGTACAGAGACAAAACTATAGGCAGGCCTGCATGTTACAGAAGCAAAAGAAATCCTGCTTCTGCAATGAAATTTCCTATGACTTTATACTGTAGTCAAAAACAGCTTAAAGTCAGTAGATTGGATTAATTTATCTTCCTCTTTGGCTGTAGAGTTGTGAAATTGACTAATAGAGGGGTGTAATAATGAAACTGAAAATAGCACTACGTGAAATAAAGATAAGTGAGTAAAACAGGCCACGCCCCATCATTTATTAAACCAAATAACAGTAAAGGAAAAACAACGTTTTGTGTGTAGTAATTCCCTATTTGAGGATAGGGTCTTGATGTTTTAATAATTCATCGTACATACAGCAACATGAAGACAAAAACATGTTCTAGCCTCTCTCAGCCATACGACTACTGCATTGTCATCAAATATTCATCAGTAACATGGTAGTCAATTCAATGCTAGCATAACCTACATACGTAAAGATACCTTAACATTCAGTTTGAGACTCCACCAAAAAGTCTAATTATTGTCGCGAAAAGACCATAAATAATGACATATGCGTCTAAATGTCGAAATCTAAAAGTAGCTACCCTGAAAATGCTAAGCTTAGCTAGCTGTCATAAAACCGTTAGTCTTTAGTACTGTAAAGACTTAGCTTTGTCACTAAAGCTATTATACTGAGTAAATTGCGTATGAAACGATATATCGAGGTGATTGATTGTAGCCAAACGAGAGTACATTTTCGCTGAGTATCAAAATCCTTTGTTTTAAGCAAAGCCGTTAACGTGGGAATATCTTTGGGCAGGGGAACGACATTTCCCGTTACACCATACCGGCTTCGTCATGAGTACATCCGGGTCATAAAATCTGATGCAAGCTTCTACTTCATTCTGGCAACTACAGCTACACCTTGCTACAAAATGGTGACAAGTTTTACATGTTCCACACATATTATGAACAAGTTTTAGTTTTGAAATATATCTGACAACAACTTAAAAAAGTAACTATTGCGAATGAAACAGATTATTGAGGGTTAACATAAGCATCAATAGTTATCACGACTATTTAAAGTTATGACGTATGTGGTAATAGAATTTAACTTTAGGGCAAAGTTAGAAGATTTACAAACTCAAGTGGGCTATTACTTAAATGGTGCCTGTTAAAATAGTATGAGCAGTATGAGAAATTCATTTACTGCAAGCTCACCAACGTTTTGGGTTATAACTCTCAATATTTCTGTCACGCAAGACAACATCCAGCTTCCTCTGACAAAGGGCTCTATAAACAGTTTATGAGCTTATTATCTTTGTGAGAGGGTTTGCTGTTGCTTTACTTTGTTTCTTACACCATCTAGTGGCTGAAAAGGCCATTTATGTTTGCAAAGCAGAGGAGTGATTATATCTCCACTCCAGTATAGTAAATTCACATGCTTTTGTATTAATGGTATAAAGCTTTACAGGCAGTTCATGAAACCTCAGCAATGCGTATAACAGCTAGCTTCAAGGAGACAGAAAATATCAATGTTGTAGACATAAGCAACAAAAACTAATTTTAGCCATTGGTGCTGTGGTACAATATATACACCCCTTTTCAAAATGTAACCCCTTTTTTAAAATGACCTTTATTAGTTAATGACAACAATGTGGATGGGAATGTTGAACTAAACAAATTGGAGAGTAATGACAGATATCAGGGTGCCAGAAAATGAAGTAGAAGAAACTAAGACAACTTTATGACACAAAAAAATGGTGAAAATGGGTATAAAGTTTCCAAAAGTGGCAGGAATTGATTAAAAGTGGCAGACAGTGGAGAAAACGAGTTGAAAGTGGCAGTAAGTGGCAAAAAGGGTTTCAAAAGTGGTGGTAAAAAGCTTGCAAAAAGAAGCAGAAAGTGGCAAAAAAAAATTAGAGAAAAAGTGGTGAAAATTGGTGGAAAGGGGCATAATGTGGGGAAAAGGGGTTAAAAGTTGCAACAAGAGGCAGTAATGGATTATGAGTGACGGACAGTGGCAAAAATTGGTTCAAAGTGTCAATTTGTGGCAAAAAAAATGTTAAAAAGGTTTTAAGAGTGATGGCAAACCCCCCAAAAGAGATATAAAGTGGCAAAAAACGTTTAAAGTGGCATATAGTGGAGAAATGGGTAAAAACTGGTAATAATAGGCAAAATGGGTTTAAAGTGGCAGAAACAAGTAGTGAAAAGGGGTTGCAAAAGTGGAAGAATTGGAATCAAAAGTGTCAGAATGTGGCAAAAATGGTTTAAAGTGTCTATTAGTGGCAAATAAGGAGCAGTAAATGGCAAAAAACTTTCATAATCAGTGGTTAAAAAAAAAGTGGCAAAAATTGCAAAAAACCCAAACTGTCAAAAATGGGTTGAAAGTGGCACTAAGTAGAAACAATTGAGTAAAAGATGCAAAAATGTGATAAAAAGGGCAAAAAAGTAGTGAAAATGGGTTGAAAGTTGCAAAATTGGGAAGAATTGGATTAAAAGTGGCGAAAATGGTTCAAAGTACTGACTAGTGGCAAAAAAGTGTAAAAAATTGCAAAAAGGGTTAAAAAGCAGTGGCAAAAAAGATATGAAGTAAAGAGGCAAAAACGATTAAAAAATGGCCATAAGGAGCAAAAATTGCTTAGAAGTTTCAAAAATGTGATAAAAGCTTCAAAATGTGGTGAAAACTGTTGTTAAATGGCAAAAATGGTTGAAAAGATTTTAAGTTGCATGATTTGACAATTTTAACATCAGACCCAATAACAGCTCAGCATATTTTTCAGCTTCAAAATGAGCTATCTGTTAACCAGGATGCTAGCATGAAGGCCAGTGGTTGAACACATGCACTGGAATCACAACTAGGGAGGGCTGTTCCACTGGGTTTTCATAGCTCTAGCCAATTCTATGGGCCTGGTTGTACTTAATAACAAAACTGAATCATATCAGAGCTGGGGATCTTCCTTCAGTATTTCTGACAAAAGTGGGATTTAAAGACCAAGGAGGGATTAATCTTTGGTATTTTCCTTTTTATCAACATTGATGCTGCTATTTTTAGACCAACAATGAAATTAAATGTGATAGGTATGGTGAGACTGTCTGCCGATTGCCCTCCTTGCATACGTTCATGAAACAAACACACTTCAGAGCCATTATGCCATTGTCAGTTGCTCTTCAGCATAATTATACACAAGGGTTTTCACTCCATGTCAGATGTCTTGATGCAGTTTTTCTGAAGGTCGCTTACACTAGGCTTTATTTTGTAGTTCATGTTGGCTTTATCATCACAGTTGTCAAACTTCAAGACTGCTAAATTCTTAATGGCTTTATAAATAAATTATCAGAGGGACTGAAATGTAGAAAATGAGACAAATGACTAAAAATGTTCTAATCACAGTTTAACAAACATGATTCTTTTCACAACAGAAATACAAAGTAATACACTCATATTGTACACATTTGTTCAATATCTCACATTCTCAAAGCACATAGAAAGTAGATAAATTACTGCATCTGTTTAAAAACTTCTCAAGTTTACAATCACAGTGCACTTTGACATGAGATGAGAGAATGTGCAAGATATTTTAAAGTTTCTTATAGTTTACAAAAACAACTGCAGTCAAAAAAGTTTAAAAACAGACAGTATTCTTATAAAACAGTGAAACAGTTAAATCTCTGTAAACCCACATTGATCCCAGAAATATTAAAGGAAGTTGTAAATTCTACCACTTTTACGATGAAGTCTTTAATCGCTAGCAGGTGAAAATGCTTTGGTCTTCTGAATGAATATTGAAAACTGTAGCTTATCCAAAAAAGGAGAAAAATATTTCCTAGAGAAAGTACTTTTGCACAATACAAGCACCATTATCAGACATAAGGTCTTTTGATGTACTTCTATGTGAAGAAAGTGCTCCTATTTGTCCCACAGGACAGTCTAATAGTGGTTAGACAACAGCTGTTAAAGTTGTGGTTTGTTTCATAAAAAATCAATAAAAATAAGTCCAACCCTGTCAACAGTTGCATAAAAATGTCAAAATGTTAACAAAAAGGAAGAAAAAGTTTTGGTCTTTAATGTGTTGACTGCATAGTCTATCTCTGTAAAAATGCAGTTTCACTAGTTGCAATCTAAATCTTACTACAGATGTAGTGACTACTGAGCTTCACTCATGTTTAGAAACAGTAAACACATTTCAATATCGATACAAGAGGTGAGTTTCCAGCAGATCTTCATCCATGTTTTTGAAAATATGTGCAAATGTTCTATCTGTCTTTGATGTTTTTATAACATCGACATGTTCTTATTTCCTAACACTCTGCTTTATTACACTTTCCTATTTTAAAAATGAGATTCTGATGTATCAAACTGCTTAGTGCTGAAACTAATATAAAAAGACGTTAAGATACTTTTAACAGGAGTAGAAAACTGCCCAGCAGCATGGACAATTTGATAAAAACTCTGCAAAACTGCAAAAATTTGATTGTTCATTGATTTAACAATCATGGTTCAATGACAGTACGTATTTGTTTATATTCCTATAATATGTCTATATACATCATTTAAGGGACTTCTAAGTCTCTAAAACGTCTTTTTGCTGTGCATTATCCACTTTTTTTTATCTTATATTTGTTTCTGTTTTATGCAATGATAGATGTGCTCCTGTTTTTCTCCACCTCTGCTGCCTCCTCTTCTGTAACGGCCCACGGCTGAATCTTCCCGCTGCTGAGCAGCGTGTAGACGGCAGCCCCAAAGATGTTGATCCCAGCAGCGACCCAGAACACCTTCCTCCAGCCTGCCAGCGTGTGCTGCAGGGAAAAGAAGACAAGTGAATTATGGGTGAATCCCAAACTTCAGTCATAGATTCACAGACTTTAGTACTATTCCCACGGGATTAGTATTATCTGTGGACCTCTAAAGTATGGTAAGTAATTCGCCCTGGAATTTTTACTCCATAAATTACAGATGTGGTCGATTTGCACAGGATTAAAAACACCACCACTGATTACCAACAAATTACCAGAGGATCCTAGGTAATGCTTTACCCATGGGAATAGGGTTTTCGATACTTGTTCCTGGTGATTGTTAAGTGTTGAATACAGTCCTATTATGAAATCATGAAGTAATTATGCACTTTAAATGAGTTCACATATCTGCATACTTTTCTGTGGAACTCAACCAGAGTTCATTGCAAAAGTTGAAGGACTTAGCTGTCCAGCCAACCACTAAATGTTAAAAAAAAAAAAAAAAAAAAAAGTCAACTAAAGACACGGCACTTATTTAATTAATTAAGTTTAGAAAAAAATATTCAGGAAACTATTTTGATAGTTTGCTGAAATGTAGGCCTAAACACAGGGGTGTGAAAGACATCCAAACAGGCTACATGAAGGGGGCTTACTCTGATCGTTGTGTGAGGTAATGCTGCTGTGTCCCATTACTAATTATTTATACTCATCTCAAGCATTCGTGGACTCACTCACTGACAACTTCAGTGAAGGCTATGTGTAAATACAATCATATACTGTCACCCTGAGACTGTGCTAAAAGGGACTGAAATTTGGAAGTCCTGGGTAGGAAAATATAAAACAAGAAAAAAAAAATCAAATTGATACATGGATATTTAGGACTGAATATGGCCAATGCAATCATACAATCTTTCACTCACATCCTCAGTGAAGTATCCTGTGGCGATGGGTGCTAAAACTCCAGGAATTGTACCAAATGTGTTTGTGATCCCTAGAAGGAACCCTGCATACCTGCAAGAGGGAGAAGAAATTATATTATTTGTTATAGATATATAAAAAATCTGATATGCTGATAAATCCTAAGTCATATTAGCCAATACCAATAGATACAAACTTTTTGTCTTGTAAAGAACAGTGAGTCTCCTGCAGTGTTCATTTTGTCGACTAAAACCATTACCAAAAATATCTGAGGACAAGACTAAGACTAGCTAAAAATACATTTTTAAGGACTAAAACTCTGACAAAAGGTACCTTCAGTTTTCATCAAGGAAACTAAAATATAAGCCAGTTTTTGTAAGACACTGAGGCTCAAAGCTGTTTCTCCACTGTAGGAAAATCTGTTTAAAACAAAGTTGTCTGTATCTCTTTTGCCTCTCAGCTGTAGAAAGCAGAGATCCCAGGTTTGGCAGAGAACAAAGAACACACTACCATGATTTGGCACCAGATTCAGGCAAAAAAAAAAAAAAATCAGTGTTCTGAGACTAATATGTAATCACTTTTTATTGACTTAGGACAAATCCCATTTCTACCCCTTAGCCCTTATCTTGGGTGTGCATGTTCACGTCAGGTGAAGGGGTGTCCTAATTTTCTTTTGAATTAAAGGCTAAGGGCCAAGGGCTACATAGCCCTGGGAATGGAGATTTTCCAGGACCACACTTGAAACCGAGGGGTATGATGAATTTGCCTCCACTGCATTCAAGTGTGAAATGGCACAATGGACTATGAAAGAGGTGCATAAATGTGAAAATATTTTTGGCATAATGATTATAGAAAATACAACAGTTGTTTTTTCTCATATATTCAATCTTTAGCCACTGGGGATGGGAGTTTATCGTATTTTAGGTATGTACATGTGTAAACAAGGGCTATTAACTGTATAAATAGATGGAGAAGATTAACACGGAGATCCATAGAATGAGCGAGATGGTCAAAGCTTTTACTGTCACCTCTGATGATGCAGCTGTTTATCAGCAATGTGTGATGATGAACAGCAGTCAAGTGGCGTCTCGTTTCTTAAGGGAAGGTTTTCACCCCTACCCTTACCACACTGTTTCAAGGGGCAAGGGGAGTAGTTAAGGGGCAGAAATGGGATTAGCCCTAAAACTGGAATAAAATGTTTTGGGGTTTTCGTCGACTACAACAAGTGTAAAGTTAGAAACGGTTGGAAAGACTGAAATGTGACTTAAACTGATGAACAGGAGAGAGGTGCGGTTAAGTTTACAGTCTGGTAGATGTTTCATGTTTGGGGATTCATTCCAGATGTTCAGGGCTCAACGCACAGTAGGTCTCTTTGGGTGTGGAGCACTCTAGACAATCATATATATATATTTCTTCAGGTACATAAAGTTGTGTATAGGTTGCTTTAGTCAGGAAACTGTTGGTTTGTTTAGACCCACCGAGGAGCGATGTCAATCTGGTTGATGTAGACTCCGCAGGCACTGGTTCCTCCGATGGTTGTGGAGAGAGTGAGGAAGGTGACAGTGAGGATGTGGCTGCAGCCAGCGTAACCCACGGCGATGAGGAAAGCTGCACCAGGCAGCAGGCCTAGAACATAAATGATGTTACTGGTTCTCTTTGTCTTTGTTTTTTTTAAATTGAAATAGTTATTAAACATAAAACAACTGATTTTATCTATCATGATAAATTCAGACTTTTACAATGAGTTCACTGTAAATGCTCATAACAGCAAAAACAACAAACATACGATGAATTGGGCAGCCATGGTTTGGATTTTTGAAAATAAAACTAAGCCTTGCTTTTATAGTTTAGCCTTTGCTAACAAATTAGAGAGTTAGAGAAACTGCAACTACAAAGTTAAAGCTGATTTTATACAGCTTCTGTGTCTCTTCACCACTTTATTTGATTAGAACAGGAAAATATGTATTTTATATCTGCAGTCCCTACTAAAAGTATTCCTCCTCTTAGATGTTTTACCTTTTTACTGATATTATAAATTAGTCATGGTCAATATAGTTTGGCCTTTTTGAAAAGTGAAAAGAGATTTTTAGAAAGTAATGTCAATGAAAAAAACTATGTAATGTAAAACAAGTGGTGCTAGTAGTCTCACAATCAGTGAAACAGGGATCACCTGAGTGCAGTAAATGTGTCTCAAATGATTGTAGTAGAAAGACACCTGTGTCTGGAGTGTCACTGGTTAATCAGTATACCTAGCTACCATTACACCATGAGGACAAAAGAACACTCCAAGCAACACTGGACGCAGAAACAATTGTGCAAGCATAGATATCAACTACAGTTTATCCATGCAAAGAGCATCTGACAGGAAACACTTCCCGACCTGTGAGTGTGAAAATCTTTCGTACGGTGGTGACACTGAACACCTCCCTCTCAATGAGGCTGTCCGCTACGACACCAGATGTCGTGGCGGCCAACCAGGCACCGAGGTACGGCAGAGCGGACAGGAAACCATTCTGCATGAGAAAAAGAAACATGAGAGAAACAGGAGAGACAGTGAGCCTGGCTCCCTCTAAAGGTTAAAAAAAGGCGTAGCTGCAGCTCTAAAAGCCCATTAATCTAAAATCAAACTGTGCTATTGCATGCTCAGTTGAGTGTTGGATAGAATTATTGAAGAAACAGAAGAAAAAACTTTAAATTTTAGCCAAAACTTGATATAGCTTTATTCAATTTCAAACAGATTATGATTGAAAACACTGGATCAAGTCGCCACAACCACAAATACAACCACTATGCTCCGATTTCCCCATCAATAACACATGATAAACGCAAACATACAAAATCCTTCAAAATGTTAAATATTGCTTTTTATGAAATGTTTCTCCACAACGGAGCTGCTATTTCCCAGGTTTTCTTAATAAATAAAGCTACTGATGCTCACTGACATGGATTCAACTAAAATTCAGCTGGGAAATCTGAGCAGATAACTAACTAATATCTTTGATGGACAACAAACATATGTCTTCTTACTGAATGGCCGGCAAAAGCCTGAAAAATGTATGCAAACATGAAGTAGACACTTATTCAGGAAGTCACTTTGATTTGGGAGTAAAAAGAGCAGTAAGCCTGTGGACTAGCATGTCGAATATCAGGACTCTTCAACGGGAGGAGCTACATGTAATTCAGCCGCCACTACTGCTACTATGTAATTCCATACGATAACTTTGACTGAAACGAGAGAAACAAGTAATCAAACCTCACCGATTTGAGGTCAAAGTGCAGGATGTTGTTCATGTAAGTAGGCAGGGAGGTGAGCAGTGTGTAGTATGACCAGTTTGCGCACATCTGGGTGATGATGATTGCCCACAGAGGGACTGACAGCAGCATAGGCAGCAGAGGCACGGCCCAGCCGTGACCTGTACCCTGTGGATTTAAAGTCACCATAAATTATTCAGTACCAGCAAAAACACCAAATACACTTTTAAAAAACTTTTACATAACCTGGGCATTGTAAGTTACACTGCCTATAAAAAGTACAAACCCCTTTGGATGTTTTACTCTTTTACTGGTTTTATCAATCAATCATGGTCAATATAATTTGTTTTCGGTCTCATCAGACCAAGGAACTTTCTTCCACTTGAAACACTGGCTTTCTCTTTGCCATTCTACCATAAAGCTTTGACTGGTGAAGAACCCTGGCGACAGTTGTTGTTCAACAGTCTCACCTGCTGAAACTTCTAACTTCTTCAGAGTAGTCATAGGTGTCTTAATGGCCTCTCTCACTGGTCTCCTTCTTGAACAGTCACTGAGTTTGAGTGGACAGCCTCATCTAGGCAGGTTTACACATGTGCCATATTCCCTACATTTCTTGATGATGCCTTGGAAAAATGTTTGTATCCCCCTGACTTAAACTTTTCAAAAACATTTCTCTGAGTTGCTTGGAGTGTTCTTTTGTCTTCATGGTGTAATGGTAGCCAGGAATACTGATTAACCAGCGACTGGACCTTCCAGACACAGATGTCTTTATACTACAATCACATGAGACACATTCATTGCACTCCTCCTTTCGCTGAGACCACTTGCACAAATTAGCAGGACCTGTTCTGAATTAGGTCAGTACCTTTAAAGGGGGTGAAAATTTATGTAGTCACTTATTTTACTTGATATATTTTTATTTTATTGGCATTACTTTGTAGAAATCTGTTTTCACTTTGACATTTAAGAGGTTTTTGTTGCATTTCTTTGTCAAAAAAGCCAAATTATATTGAACATGATTGATTTATAAAATCAATAAATGGGTAAAACATCCAAAGGGATAAATGCTTTTTATAGGTACTATAAAAAAATTAAAACCAAGGTTTGCCACTGATAAGGATAATTTAGAGGATGAGAATAATAATAGACAACAGAGAGACAAAGAAAGAGGAACTTTGACATTAAATATTTGAAAACATTTCTCTGTTAGCCTTTCAAACTCTGGTTAAAGTAAAGGTGTGATGGAAAATAAAACACCTGAAAGTCTCTGTGCAAACAATGAAACATGGCAGAACTAAAGTGTTGCTTTTATTTCTACTTTAATATAATGACATTTGCTTCCACAGTAATCTAACAACTTTACAATAGCATTGCTTTCTTAGTATTAAGATAAAAAAATCAGATGAGGATTAGATTTTACTTAGTGGATTTATCCTATCCCCCTACAGGAGCTGCAATAAAGCACAGCAAATCATTCCTTTGTATCCTTAAATCCCTAAAACTTTTGAATCTAAACAAACAAGACTGAAAAACTTGAGTAATGCTTTGTATGACCATATAAGCTCACCTGAGGTCCAATGGAGTTTATGATGTAATCCCTCTCTTCTTTGCTGATTCGGCGATGCGTTCGAGGGTCATCTGCAACAAAAATAAACCAAAAGAGCGCCCACAGACAACCAGCACCGCCTGAAAGAGAGACAGAGAGGGACATTTTTATTGACTGTGTTGGTGAATAATTAAAGGAACAGTGTTAGCTGAAGAGTTTACAGGTAAAGTCTGCTGTCATTACAAAATAAAACTTCTGTAAACTTATTATGTAACACAGGGTTAAAGACTTACGCTGAATTTTGAAAGGCAAATGTTTATCACAGCTAGAATCAAGGAGAAATGATGACAAAATCTAAGAACCCTCTATGTCAAAGGTTAAATAAAGGCTAGTAAATACCACTGATAAATGTAGTGTCGACTCAGCACCTGTCATAAATGAATAGTATTGTCTTATATTTTTATATTCCTATCAGACAGCTGCTTTGTGTCCTGTAGGTCTGTGCCTGTTTTCCTCTCACCACAGAAGTAGAAGACAGCCGGCCAGCCTAAACTCTGGCAGATGAAGCCAGTGAGCGGCAGAGACACGAAGGCCCCAAAGTTCGCTCCAGATCCTGACAGGGTCATGAGGCGAGAGCGCTCCAGAGGGGGGGCCCAGCGAGCCCACATCGCCATCATCGCTGGGAATGTCACACCCTGGAAAAGATGAATGAGACAGGAAGTCAGACAGGAAGATAGATCATCTTTTATTTATTCAAAATGCTCCCACACATTTGAATGTTTTTTGTTGACATTTTGAAAAATTTAAAAGATTTAAAGGCCAGCTGAGATGCTCTAATGGGTAGTTTACCTTGAAAAGAGTTAATTCTCACGGTATGGAGTTTGCTTAAAAGTAAATGAGTTATTCTCAAAATGATGTTAAGAGTACAAAGAAGTTGATATTCGTACTGAAAAACTGTGCTGAGGGATATAGTAAAAGGCTTTTAATCAGCTAACTGCTCACCTCTCCGAAGCCCTCCAGAGCTCTGAGAGCAAACAGCCAGTAGATCCCCAGTTCAGCAGCCAGAGGGGTGAGCAGGGTGAGGACAGCGGTGCCCAGCACTCCTAAACCCATAAAGAGGCTCCCCCCATAGTGACCGGACAGGTAACCTCCTGGGACCTGTGTGCACAGGTACCCAAAAAAGAAAGCTCCGAGCAGCCAACCCTGAGTCTCTGCGTCCCACGGGTACTGAGGGATCTGCAACAGGAGCACAGGCAGAGGGGGAAATTATGGGAACACAGGCTGGAACAAGTGTCTAAAAAAGGCTGATAGGTATGAGCAAATTTCAGACCAATACAGTCATCGATATTAGCAGAGAAAAATTAAATAAGTAAAGATAAGGCTGCTGAGAAAGCAAGTTTTAGCACCAATATTTGTTTTCAAAGCTAATCAGATGGCTGCTTTCTTATATAATACATATTATAAAAAAGTTCTTGTATTGTTTTGTATTGTATTGCATATTAAAAAAATATTTACAATGTAAATATATTGCCAGCTAATTCTAGTGTGCACCACCGTCTACTCAGCAGTGAGGCTCGGCTACATGTGCTGCAGAGAGTACTACAAACTACAAACTATAGATTTCCTTCACATCTTCTGACCTACATCAGTCAGAAGAGCTCTGAAACCTCCCATATTTGTTCTTAGGGTGTTTTCTTAACGTATGTCTCAAGGGTCAGAACTGAACTTAAAATTTGCTGCTCCTGTCGGCTGGAATGAATTACAAAAGGACCTGAAACTTCATGACTTGGTCTGGTTGGATGCTTTTAGGAGTATTCTAGTTGACTTGTAGGCAGACACATCAGTTTGTTGATGTTCTACCTGATCAGTGAGGCTTTATGAATGTATATGAATACATTTGATTTATTTGTTGTTCTCTAGTATGCTATAGTGCTTTTATGTATGACTGCTTATTGTCTGAATCTTTGTTAACTGCTGCTGCCTGTCTTGGCCAAGACACTCTTCAAAAAGCGATTTTTAATCTCAATGAGGTTTTCCTGGGTAAATAAAGGTTAACTAAAAATATATATTCTAAAAAAAAATGTAGCACCCTCTGCCGGACAAAAGCAATTCGAAGCCATCACTTCCAGATAATGAAAAAGATTACTTTTAGCATTATGTGGTTGGTAAATAAAAAACGTTATCACATTGGTTAAAAAAAAAAAAAAATACCATTAAACAAAAATCAGTGACTGGTAGATATCTGCTGAATAATGTTGGGTATTCGTAAATGTGACCAGCAAGTCAAATTAAAGTATGAAAATAGTAAAGAAACATGATCAAATCTGCCATGAAAACTAGAACACTTCTGGGATTACATGATTTTATATTAGTGTGAAATTAGACGCATAAATTGGCTGTAATTGGTGCTGTAAAAAACATTAAATGCATTTTATAAAATCTAAAATGTATTCTTTATTTTAACCAGTTATTATTATGTTCATTGGTTAGAAAAAGCAATTAAAATTGGCTTACATCTTGTGTTTTGCTGATAAACCCATTTAGACCTAAAGCCCGTCTAACACCTTGTAAAACCAAAGAATTATTTGAAACACTGGAGGTTTTTCTGAAAAACGGCACAGAATTTCAACATTACCTAAAATCTTTAATTCTCAGCACTGTTGTTGTTGTTGTAGTCTTATAAAATACTGCAGTAGTTGGTCTCTATGTCACTCTCCTCGCGCAGTATGTCAACTATTGTTTTTGCTATGGCTAAAGAGGATAAAACCAAAATATTTTTCCACCCACCCCCCTTTCAGTCTCTGTTTAACCCAATCACATTGCAGTTCATCGACCACGTGTCTTAAAAACAATTCTATCCAAACTCAAAACTCTTATCTGGTTTTAAAGGCATGTGAAATGGTTAAAGGCATGGTTAAATGAAGCATCACTATCTGCATTTGAATGATGAAAGCTATAGAATTTTTTTCTTTTGTTAATTTATGTCTGATTATAATGGTTAAATTGAGAATATTCCATGATGTGTAACAATCTGTCTCTCTGGTGGTGAGAATAAAATCAGTTCTCCCCTCTTAGTAACCAGTTACCAATCTCTGTTCTATACCAAGAAGACCTGTACCAGTACCTGCTGATATATCAGCAATAACAATCTGACCTATTCCCCTCTGGGCTCTCTTTAAATTCTGAGATAACTTCATGTTATTGATTATTTATAAGTTAATAATAAATACATTTTCTACCTGCATTGTGTGTTTTGTTGGAATAAAATGTATAAAAGTGTTTTTACCCCGTCAGGCTGTGGGAAGGTCTCGCTGGTGTTTTCCATCCCATGTGGCATCGGACAGGCATGGACTATGGAGCTGTTCTGAGCTGGTTTGGGGTCAGTGATGTTCACCATGGCTACCATGGCAACGCTGAGGTTGACCCGCAGACCGTAGACCACGGCGAACCCCATAAACATGAGGATGGCCAGGTTGAGGCGAGCCGAGCAGCACTGAGGAGGAACTGATCACAGAGAAAACAATCAGATTACATGAAGGATTTACTCGTCACATTATCAATACATGTTTACTCTATAAACAGATATGTTTATACCTCAGCTGCTCGCTGTGCGTCTAGCATAGTGGTTCCAAAAGTGGAGCCTGTGGCCCTTAGGGGCCAAGGAAGACCCAAGGTTTCACCTTTTTGCACTGCACATTTAGTGAGAGGACTTTCTGGTAATGTAGCACTAACAATAACTCTACGGACATCACAACGACCAAAATAAAGACAAAACTATGAGTTTCATCTGCTGCACTGGTGTGATGATGGGTTTCAAAGAGAGAGACATGACTTTATCACATCCTAACTGCGTGAGATAAATGTCTGTGTGTTGATGTGTACAGTGAGAGTGGGCTGCTTTAAAATATTTTCACCTGCCAAAGGGAAGGGGGGTGGGGGACAGAAATAGTTTTGGAACCACTGGTCAAGCCTATATCTTTATGTCAGAGCATCTGATGTTACAGCAACATCACTTTAATAGCAGTCATTTGATCGTCAGCTCCCTCTTTAAGATCTTACATGAAGTGTAATCAGTAACCAGAGAGAAGCTGATGTGTATAAAAGCTAGAATTAGGTAACCTACAATTATAAAAATGTGCTGAGTAATACGACACACAGACCTGCAATACCCACAGTATATCATAAAATAAAGTTCACTCCTGCTAACACTTCTATGTCTAAGCTATAAACAGAAGCTTTGAGACATTTTAATATAATGTTTATTTTAATTTAATTGTGCAAACAACAAAACAAACATCCACCTGTTGCTTCACTGCAGAGAAACAAGAAGAGAAAAGCATGTCAAAGTCCTCTTTTTAAAGCATATTTACAGTTATTCCCGATTTTTTAGTCACTAGGCAAAACTTATGTCATTGTTTTTCTTATAAAGGGGACATATTACGCAAAAATCACTTTTTCAGGTTTCTCTAACAAAAATATGTGCCCCTGGCCTGAACACAATCCCCTCAAGTACCAGAAAAATCCCCCCACCTCTTTCTCCACCTTTCAGAAAATGTGTGCTGAAACAAGCTGCTCTCAGATTTTCCCCCATGACCTCATGTGGGGAGTTAGCACTGCCCCAGGTTTGGTTGCCCCCCCTGATAAAAAGAAAGTTCTGCCCTCTTTTCCTGGAGCAGGACAGCTCAGTGGGTTATCCTGCTGACTTTGGTCTGGGAGATTTATGGTTCAAATCCCAGTCAGGCCCTTTACTTTATATAAAAGCGTCTGTAACATTGTTACATCAGGAGTGCCACATCCTGTGAGGGGTGTGGTCAGGGGCGGAGCCAGACAGATCAGTAACATTTAAAGCCACAATCTAGGTTATACCTTTAAAAAATTATCCTCAGAGTTACAACATTTGACAGAAGAATTACCTGTGAATAGTTTGATAAAATAAGTATAAAATATTTTAGAGGACAAATATCCAACTAGTCTTCTTTTTTCCATATTTACAGTATTACATGCTTCTAGAGTTAAAAATGAAAATTATTAAATTATTTCACTAGCAAGGACCAAACTATCAACATCCTTCAATTGATAACTATCTATTTACTTATGATACTGGAATGATTATTTTGACAACTTTTCTGGTGGACTGGTCTGGCTCCATCTCTCACTGCTGTTAAAACCTTAAAGTAATTATTAGTGAAATGTTCATTATAATAATAAGGATAGAAAAATAAAAATGGCTTGCTTGATGATCTCAGTAAACCGAATATTTCAGGTTTTGAACAACAAGAAGTTTCATGAATCCACCTTGGAATTAGAAAACTGCAAAGGAAGTTTAAGAGCCAGTTTCAAACCCAGACCAACCTCGTGCATGGGGTGCGCAAACCACTAGGCCAGGGGTGTCAAACTCAATCACAGCAGGGGCCCGATTCTGGATTCTGGTCTAACCTGAGGGCCTAACGGGGTCACCTGTTTAACCAGAAACTGCCAACCTTTCTTCACCGGTAATAAAATGTGAACAGAAAACTTAGCACTGATGATAAATTATTCTGACATTTAAAAAGTAAAAAAAAATAAGTTTAAAGGCTCACAATCTGAGAAAAGTAAATTTATAAGTTCAAAAAGGTCAAAACATGAAATTGAAAAATAATATTTTTTAAAGGCAAATATATAAGAAAGAAGTCAAAATCATGAGTTTAAAAGGTCAAAATATGAAATAAAATTTGTAATCATTAAATTAAAAGTCAAAATATGATTCAAAATTTTAAATTGCGAGTCTAAAAGGTCAAACCATGGGATTATGAAGTCAAAGTTTGGAGTCGAAAATATGAGGTAAAATACAAAATAACTGGTTAAAAAGGTCAAAATATCACTTCAAAGTTAGAATTATGAATCTTTCAGCTCAAAATATTACATGAGAAGTCAAAATTATGAGTTGAAATGCTTAGAGTATGACATTAAAAGTCAAAATCCTAAATTTGAGTCCTAATTGTGAGATGCTAAATTGAAAATATGAAATTAAAACACAAATGAATATCTTTTCCTACATTCCTGACTTCTTATCTAAATATTTTTACTCCTTATTTTTTCAGATTTTGTGACTTAACAAGGATATCTTAAATCATCAAGGATAAGTTCACATTTTTATACTTGAGGAAATCTGCAGACCTCATACTGATGGGCCAGTAAGAACTGAGATTGTCTTGTGGGCCGGATTTAACTGTTCCACGGGCCAGATTTGGCACCCGGGCCTTGAGTTTAACACCTGTGCACTAGGCCATCTTCGCCCCAAAGTTTTTGAAGTTTAATGATTAAATTGATTCAACTCGAAAATTAACCAATATGCTGATTCAAGATCAACCACATGCTGAAAGTTGAAAGTTTTAAGCAACTGTTAAACTTGTCCTTAAGGTTGAAACAGTTATATTTTACCTGAAAGTCCTTCTCCTGACACAAATATGAACATACCTGCATCTCTCTGGATGAGGGGTTCAGCGTCCTCGCTCTCGTCCAGAGCAGTCGAGTTAATGGAGTAGCCATTTGGAGGCGCCATGGCACTCCGACAGTAAAAATCGAGTTGTTAAAAGGACGTCACTGAGCCATGGTGTCAGAGAAAACCTGAAGGGCAGAAAAGGAAGTGATGTGAGAAAACACAAGCAGAAGCAAAGAAGACAATGTGTGCAAACAGAGGATATAAAAATAAACCTGTGACAGAAAAGTACCTACAGGAAGTGGGACAACACATGAAAAAATAAGTTTTGACCTCACTGAAACAGAGCTAGCCGGGGACTTCTTAAAAGTTCCTACATTCTTATCAATTTAAGCTTCCAGCTTCCACAAATGCAAAGAAAAAAACACATCTCTGTTCATACCTGTTTTTTAGCTTTTGTAAACTTACAAACAGCTCTCAGATTATATTGACTCTCCTGAAAAGAACAATTCAGAAAGTGGTTAGTGGCAAAAAGGTGGTATATGAAGAGGTTAGAGGTGGCAAAAATGTGGAAGAAAGAGGTTACAGATGCAGAAATGTGGCAAAACAGGTTAGATGTGGCAAAAAACAGTGGAGATAGGTGGCAAAAAATTGAAAAATAAAGTTGTAATAAGAGGTTAAAAGTGGCAAAAATGGGACAAAAATTGCTAAAATGAGTTTAAGAAGGGAATAAGTGGGTAAAATTTGGTTACAGATAGAAAAAGAAGTTGCATAAAGAGGTTAAAAATTGAAAAAAAGTAGGTTACAATTTGTGAAAATGGTTGGGAAAAGTGGTGAAAAGATGTTTAAAAGTGGCATGAATGAACAATTTCAACATCAGACCTGCTTGACCCACTTTTCAGCGCCAGCATTAGGCAACTGTTCGCCAGGATGCTAGCACCAAAGCTACTATCATGCATGGCTGATATTATCAATAAATCACAACCATTCTCTGGGTTTTTCAAGTGCCCAGCCAAGTCTGTGGGCAGGTTTAGATTCAGTTAAAGTTAGGACGAACTCTGTTTTAGATTTTTGGTCGAACAAAACTTCAGATTTGAAGCTGCCAATTTGATATTTAGTTACACTGGATATTTGTTTTCTTTTTTTTATTTTCTCCCACATTTTATAGGTAAAAACATTCATCCTTCACAGATATTATCTTTGATTGCATCTTTGATTAAATGTTGGCGTTAGTGCTGACTCACGGAAGAAAACAGTTGCTTAATATATAATTATCTCCACTGCTTTCTCTTTTATCTAAAATTGTGGTTTCTTCAGTTCTTTGTTCTGTGTTTTCTCTGTGGGTAATATCACTCCTTCACTCACTGCTAATCCTACATTTTGCATGTGACAGAGTTCACATTCAGCAGATTTATTGATTCAAGTCTTTATGCTGAGGCCAGTATTAAAATAAACCGTCATAGTTTTACTTCTCAAATGTGTCTTTTTATTCTTATTGGCAGAAATGTGAAGACCCATGAGGTAAACAGGCAGTAGATGTTTATACTGAAATTTATAATCCAACTAGTTAGGTTGGCCAGAGGTCGACAATTTTCCCCTGACAGCAGAGATATAAAAATGTTACATCAGCACAGAACTGGACAAGAAACACACAAAGATCATGTGAGGCTGCAGGTCTGAGGTTTTCACATCAACAACCCGTCTCAGTGACTGGAAATGACCTCTCAGTTTTCACTACGGTCTGACACTTTTGGCTGAAGAGGTCACATGTTGATCCGTCCACTAAAAGTTTCCCGTCCCAGTAGTTATAAGGAATGTGTCAGCTGCCCAAAACTTTAATCCAACGTGCACCAATCACAGGGAGCAATCACGCTGGCAGCTTTGAACACCTCGGCACAAAAAAGGGTTTTGTCAGCACATGGCAGACACACGCTGGAGTCACAGTGTTTAGAGTGGATTGATGGTATTATACAGGAAAATGTACCATAAAAATAACTCAATAAATTCAATCATTATTCTAACTCAGTGATAACTCTGTTCGTCTTTTGAAATGTTGTGAGACAGCTAAATTACGCTAAAACAGCTCTTTAAAGCTTCAATTCCATGCTTTTGTTTGATGAGAGGTCAAAAATCTGAAGATAGCAAATTTACACTACAAAAAAGGACAAAAATTCTCAAATCTTTTTAATCTTACTCACATTTCAGAAGCTGAAATCTAACGATCTAATATTAATAATAATTAATAATAACTAATAAAGATTGTATTAATCATTCTACTATTTCCTATAAATATTTATTAATCTTTAATTTTTTATTCATTTAGAAAATGTGTAAGTATTAGAGATGTAATAATGCTTCCATTTAACTTTGGTATTGGCCAGTATTGGCCCTGAAACATCCTCCATCTGTAAAATAATGTGGCATGAGCAGATTTCTGTAGCCAATGTTTATCTGCCATGTCCGTCTAATTTAATGCTAGCCTCCAGTTCACTATCATGAAGTTTTTCATCAGGCAGAAGAGAACAAAATCTGATGTTTTCATGGTCAAACAAGTGACAAAATGTTGGCGTAGTGGGAATGCTACAGCAAAAGAAGTGTTGAAAAGAAATGTCCAGTATCAACTAAGCTGTTATTTTAAACATCAGTTTCCCCTAGCTCTAACTCTCAGTGCATCTCTCTTGGTAGTGCTGGGACATTAATAAAGTTTCTATTCCAATGAGGATTTTGACATCTCACAAACATGAAACCAAAACAATCATGATTAAATGTTTACTGTGTCTTCTCTAAAGCAGAGTCAGGCCTGGGATAGTGCAAAATAAAGTACAAATTTAAAAGAGGGGTCATGCTGGAAGTCATTTTAACAGGCATGGTATTAATATCTATTATGTGTGATTACAAATAAAATGTAAAAAATATATAATAATAACAATAAAAAATCTCTCGGTCTAAATCTAAAATAACTGACGAGGATTTTTGCCATAATTAGCTTAAGCAGCCTGATGTGTGAGGACGGTAAACGTAGGAAAAATACAGGAAAAACCTGTCAACAACTAAATCAATAAATGCCTTATCTGGAGAAACACTAAACACGTCCATCTAGTTTACTTAATCAGTGAGATTGTGTCAGGTTCATTGATTTTTCTCGACTCGCATCCTTCAGTAAACTTTTAATCCATCTCTGACGCCATCTGGAAGACTTGTGTTGGGGTTGCATTTATCTGCCAAACATGTTTTTATCAGTCATCATTGACTCAAAGATTACTTTTACCACCAGCTGAAGCAAATTAAGACCTGTCTCCTGAATCTGAACTTTTAACCTTTTATGAGCTTGTGTATTTCTTAACCAGGGAACGACAAACACAGATGTTATTTTGAAAGCCGCTGAATGATCTGCTTAATAGATAATATCACCTTAATCAATACGGTCTTTTTGATTATCATTACGTGACACTTTGTTTCCCACAAATTACACAGAATCAAACATTTTGATAAACATTTTTATTTTTGGTACATGTTTCTGCTGTTTAAATGTATGTTATATCTAGGGCTGAGCAATTTGGGATTTTTTTTTTCTCCCAATATTGCAATTGCAGTTTAACCCTTTAAATCCTGAAACCACATATAAAACCAAGAAAATTAATTTTTTTTGGGAACTAGGATGTTTATCTAGTCTTCTACTGAAAAACAAATAAATTTTCATAAAATTTCACCTTTAAAAAAACACTTTTAATGCATTAGGCTTGATCATTTATCAGATTGTATACAAAATGTTATTAAGGAAATTATTGATCATGTTAATTGGACAAAGGTTTCACAAAAGTGTGTATCAATAATGATACAACTGGCTCTAACTAAAGGGTTAATATATGATTATATATCATTTCATCATCTTATGTAAGTTATTTTATACAACAAGCAATAACTCCTTCTTTATTATGATTAACACATTATTTGGTGGGTTAAAAATATCTTATTGCGATTATTTTGACTCATCGCATATTCAATATTAATTATGTATTGTAAGCGAATGATGATATTAAGACTTTCTCATCTTTAATGAGACAAGCATTTACCAAAACAATGTAAGTAGTATTTTTAATGTTTGCATGATGGGTCGAGCATTTTGACAAGCATTTCAGGCCAAAGAAAAAATATTGCACCTTCTGGGATTTGAAAAGTTGCAGCAGGACACATTGAGATTTTATCTAAATTCTGATGACATGAGAATTTATTGATGATACTGTCTAGACTTTGTGGGCCCAAACTGACGATTATTTTAAATTATGAAAGAGAGCATGTTTAATCTGTTACAAAAATGTCCCTTCTCTGGAGTACAAAAGATTATATGGAGAAAGCACAAAATCCCAGGGTCCAGGATGGCTTTTTTTTTCTCAAAATAAAAGTGCTGAAAAAATGAGAAATTTGAGGAACCTAATTACAATTTTCCTAAATTATAGCTCAATGTTGACAAAAAACCTTATATACTGGATGCAACTCGCCAACTTAATTTGATGCCATTATAACCAGGTATGGACAAGATGAATAGCCCATTGTGCACTTCCAATTCTTCTGCAATGTGACATCCTAGTTTTGTTCATGACAGAGCATATACTTTCTCTCATGTGATTCTTGTCTAAGTATCTATGCTGTTGTGTGTCTCAGCTAATCTGGAAAACAGCCAGATTCACTTCTCTTTTCTGACACAGCTGATGCAGCATTCATTGTTTTAAGAAGAGATTGTTTTCAGTCTCTGCCTGTTACAATCCGGTTTGGATGCATTTTGTCAATGTTCATGCTTAACTTAATATAAACTTAAAAATAATCACATATCAAATTAAAAATATGTTTATTTCTCGAATCGCTGAGCCCTACTGACTTCCACTAAGCTGTGAAGGATGAAACCTTTTTATAAGACAATTACTGTTTATAAATGTAAATTAACTGGAAAGTGCCTTTTCCTTCTTTAAATAAAATTGAAGGTAACTGATAATTAAAAAAGTGCCCACCACATGTGGTTAAGTTGTCAAGCATGCAAAGCAGATAATTTCATTTTAATTGCATAAAAATGCATTTTATCATCATACAGCCTCTCTTAGATTTAATTTTGCATGTATTTCATAACTACGTTTGTGTTATCAAAAGTATTCACTGTTTTTAAAATTCAAGCGAATTCATTTTTGCTGAACAACTACTGGTCTAATCAATTATTATAACTGCGCAATTCAACAAAATGATAGAAAATCTAAAAGCGATGGAAATAAACAAGCGAATATGAAGCTTGAACTGTTAAATTATGTTTATATAAGATTAAACCACTTAAGCGTGTTTAAGATCCTCTGTGTGTCTGAAATAAGCCAAATGCCAAACAATTTAATACAGAATAACAGGAATAATTAAGTATAAACTAACTTTTTTAATGAACGTTTTTTCAATGTGTGCTAACATGAAACCACAGGTTAGCTAGTTAGTTAAGTAGCTATAACAATGTATAACTGGTTAACAATAAACTTGTACGGTAAGACAGCTTACCTTGTGAAGTGCTCTAAAACGACACCATCTTTTTATGACAGCCTGGTTTGTTGTGCTGAACGTAAAAAGATCATAAAACTCGAGCTTTTACTTCTCATCACAGCCGGCTACATAACAAGTGAGCTGTGTTTCTGTTTTTCTCTACTAGAGAAAGGGAGTCACATGAAAACATTACATATAAATGTAGATCTATAAAACAGTTGTCTAGCAACGCCTGGTTGTAAGCTTGAATGCGAGGTTTACACATATGGTTTGTAAATCGAATCCTACGGAAGTGACGTTAGAGTAACTGACAAAACGGCCCGCCCTCCTCTTCTGTTTGTTTTTTCGGCTTTTTTTAATAAGCAAAATCGTTTTTCTCGTTCGATTATGTAAGAGATCAAAAAGTGATACGACCGATAATGAAAATCAAAAGACAAAAACATTTGGTCAGAGCTGTAAACTCACTTTAGGTTTGCGCATGCGCTTCACTGTCCACAGTTGCTAAAGTTAGCCTTTAAGCCATAAACAAATTTGTTGAACAGAGCAATGTAAAAAAGCATTCCTTTTTTTACTCGTACTCCCTCCACCTCCGTAATTCTAATTTAACGGATAAAATCTTGTAAAAAATGCATTTCCGCATAGGAGCGGCCAATTTTACGTGTTGTTATGGCAACGAATGTGCCACCTGTGAGTTGTAGGCTAAAGCAAACGTCCATCGACGCTACAAGGAGTCTGTAAGCCAGCGTTAAATAACGTTTCCTACATTTCCAGGCTACTTACAAATCAGATAGTAGACTTCGAATTCATGGCCCATTATAGAGTAAGTAATTTGTCAACTTCTTTCAAAAATGTCATATTTTACACACGGTTACGGCTGCTTGAATGACGTATGGGCTAACTGGCTAGCTAGCGATGTAAGAATGTGCCTGCAGCTTGTAAGACATGCCCTTATGTCTCACAGTGTAAGTCAAAGTTTAACATTTCTCTGAAATTTCAGGCTTCAGAATCAAAGAGGGAGCAGTTCAGGCGATATCTAGAGAAGTCTGGGGTCCTTGACACTTTAACAAGCGGTAGGTATATTAGCAATTCTTCACTCAAAGCATGGTCAGATCCTTAAAATCAACCATTAATTACTGTTTTCTGCAGCTATTCCAACATTCCGTGTCTCTTTTGCAGTGTTAGTGGCACTTTATGAAGAAACTGACAAACCTAACAATGCACTGGAGTATCCTTTATATGTATGCACCCTTACATATATTTATATTGTTTACAATAAGTATTTAAGTCTACAAATAGTTTTATAGTACTTTCAGTCATTTGAAACAGGTGTTGTTGTGTTTTCAGTTTTGATTTTGACCATTATCCAATGAAATCAACCACACGAAAAACTAAGGATAGCCAGGCCTTACAGTTTAAATGAGGAAATTGTTTATCTGAGGATTGTGCCTCCTTATCTTTGGGTAATCCTGGCAAAAATAATCAAAAAGATCCACCCATAGCAAATGAAAGGTGCTTTTATTAAACACCTACCAGGTGGGGAAAGTCACGGAATACATTTGTTTCTGTAATTGAGTAGATTTCTGTGTAGTTTTTGTAGTTATAAAATCAGTAAATCTACTTTTACTGAGGTATATTTTGGGAGACGTATTGTACTTTACCAAATTTTAGAAAGCATAATTTTCTGAGTAAAAATTTTAGCACTAAAAGTTTTAACCAAAGTAACTGCACTTTTACTTGAGTTTGTTAGACTTGTACTTTTCCTAATCTGCCCAGTGGCCTACATGTGACAAAGAAAAAAAACCCAACAAGATTCCCCTGCCATAAGACTGTCCTGTGTACTTATGTTTCAGTGTCTGAATATAAAACCTCTCATTGTGCTGTTTGCTATCACTGCAGGATGTTTAGGCTGGGGAAAACTGTATTTCTCCTTTTAAAGTATTTTGAAAATGTCAGAAATGTCTGCAATTTAGCTTCAGGGCTGGTTGGATTTTTAACAAATTATGTTTTTTGAATTGTAATAACATTGTTGATAATCTAACCAAACAAAGCAGTACCTTTATCAGTAAACCAGGCTTAAGTTTATTGGACTGTGGTTTGTAACTGTCATTCTTGACACCTCGACTTTTGCAGTATACACAAAGTAAATAAAAGAGAACATCAGTCAAGCTCAAAAGGAGCACATGCATTACATGAACGGCCTCTTAAAGGTAATGAAGACCCAAACAGCATGTTTGATTGTGTCTTTTACCCAGTGCAGCCAGGCTTTATGAAAGTATTACATTTCTGTGGAGTGGTGATAGAGAGCACATATTGACCTTAACCCAAGCACAGTTTCATAAAGCTCCACCTGGGAGCGACTGGTTCAGAGCCAGCAGATGCTGAAGCTCTTCGCATGGAGCTGGCTGAGCTACAACAGAAATGTAACCTGCTCATGGAGGAGAACAAAGAGCTGAGAAACAGGGTAAAAAAAACTGCTAAAATGCACAGATAGTAACAGATGCTTGTGTCTGTCTCCTTCCCTAACCCCATCTCTGTTTTACTCTCTCTCTCTACAGCTGATGCAGTATGAAGCAGCACCTGAGGATGGAGCAGGAGAGTAGAGAGGAGTTTTGTCTTGAGTTCTGGGGTAAAAACATGACAAAATAGCATTTTTTAAGAATAGGTTTATGTTTATTACATTCAAGGGATGTACAGCGAACACAAAATCACTGTTATTTTTTTGTTATACAAACAAAAAACAACTTTTACTTCTTAAGAAATAAAAACAACTTGTTTTCCAACATGTGGCATCTTTGATTATTTTGATGTTCTCAATTGGCATTGTTTGAAGGGTCACAAACCCAGCCACTTTTCTAAATGAAATAAATTAAAAATTAACTATTTTAAACATTTTTTGGTTGGTCCTAAGACACTTAAATTGATATAAAGTGCATGATTGAACATCAAGTAAAAATTATTTTTCATACAAAAACAATGAGAGCTCGTTCCTGTGCCTAATGGGAGATTAAAGCCTCATACATGAAAACACATCAAAGTGAATGTTTTTGTATGTTTTGTGGCTTTATCACAGAGGTACTTAGCTTTTATTTTCACCGAGTTTCTTTTTTTCTTTGTCACAATAGAGATTGAATTAATTGAAAGCATCCTGTTGCATAACAGCCCCACGTGCCCTAAAAAATCTGTATAGATTTTTGGCCTGTTTTCCATTCTCTGCCAATCATTTGGACAGTGCTGCTGCACACATTGAAATCATTAAAAACTCACCAGACCTGAAAATTAGAGAAAAAAAAACACTCTGTTGTGCTTTGATCACCGATTTATTTCAGAAGTACATGTTGGATTGCAACAAACTTTCAAAATGAATATAGATAACTTTTTAAATATGTTTAGAAAAAGGCTGCTCCATAGTGTGGGGAGCATAATCTTTATAGACGTCAGTAACAAAGGCTCTGTGAGTTCTACTGTCTTTCTGAGAACTTAAAATGCATAAATGCATCGTATCGTACTGCAGCATCTCTTTGAGAGATTGTTGCCTCATTGGCATGCAGACCGTCTATTGTTTATATCTGCAGGTCAGTTGGGGCTCGTCTGCTGCTGGCGCTGCTCCCCGCTGACACTCTGCGGTTTGGAGAGGACATGGTGGGGCTGTTGCTTTCCCGGCTGTGTCGAGACATAGAGCTCAGCTCCCCTGAAGAGTCTTCGCTCTGCGACCTGCTCGACCTTTTAACGTCTGCTTTAAAGAACATCCTCGATCTGGCGCCGCCACCGCCAAACTTCATTTCTCTCCCGGGGTAAGAGTCTCCGCTGTCTGAGCTGGTCCCCTCCATCAGAGTGGAGCAATTCCATGGCGGACTGACCTTCCGTGACTTCCTGTCATAGCTAGCTGCACAGGATGTGTCTGCTACAGGGAAGGTGGGATACTCCGAGCTCTCACAGTCCATGTCCTCATGTTGGGACTGCTCCTCTGCCTCGTCTTGTTTGTCTGCAGGAGGAGAGTGCGTGTCACTACCCGTTCTGTTGGAGTTGCTGTTCTGCTCTGTGGGGCTCGGCACCCCCTCCTTGATGTCCTTTTGGCTCTCTGGTTGTTCTCCAGTGTCTCCTTGTATTGGGACGAATGCAGAAGAGGCATTAAGAAGAGGGAAGTTGGGTCCATTGCCCTGCTTCTCCAACAGTAACGTGTACCCACATGGAGCTGTGGGGATTGTAGTTTTGCGACTCACAGTTGTGCCCATGCCCACTTGATGCACAACTGATTCCTTTTTAGGCTTACTGACATAAAAATCATCTTTATCGTCCTTCAGATGGGGGTAGTACTCAAGGATGGCCTTCTTGATCTTTGTAAATCCTAAGTGTAACATCTCAAGAAGGCTGAGGAAGAGGGAGATGCAGGCGATCACCTGCATGAACATCATGAAAACGGTTTTCTCTGTGGGCCTGGAGACAAAGCAGTCAACCACATTTGGGCATGGCTCTCTCTCACACTTGTAAAGTGGCAGCAGACGGTGTCCATAGAGGACATACTGTCCAAACATAAATGTTACCTCGACAACAGCGCGAGTGACAACGTGAAGCATGTAAGTACACAACAGGGATCCTCTAAGCGGAGCTTTGCTTAGCTTCTGCTGCTCTAGCTGTCTTATCTCCTTCTCAATCCTCTTCCGCACCACCTCCACGTTCACCGCCTCCAGCTCCCGCCGCAGGTTTGCCTTCTTGTGGTGCCGCTCCTTCTCCAGAGCTCGCAGCTGGTAGATTGCATGTCCCATGTACACTAGTGAGGGTGAAGACACAAAGATCACTTGCAGAACCCAGTAACGAATGAGGGAAATAGGGAAGGCTTGGTCATAGCAGACGTTTCGACAGCCAGGTTGGTCCGTGTTGCAGATGAAGTCAGACTGCTCGTCGTTCCAGACGTCTTCTGCTGCTACGCCCAGCACCAGCATCCGGAAAATAAAGAGGATGGTCAGCCAGATCTTCCCCACCATGGTGGAGTGGATATGTACCTCCTCCAAAATCCCCCCAAGGAAGTTCCAGTCTCCCATTTTTTACTTTGGCAGTTCTGCAACAAAAGACGTAAAAAAAAAGTTCAGCTTGTCAGAAGAGTCTGACCAATGATGGAGCTTTGATATTTAGAAGTTTTAAGAACCCTCTTAACACTACATCAAACAATTTTCACATCAGTACATTTTATTTTCTTCCCTTTCATGTCAGTGTCAGACGTCTCAGCTTATTTTTCTTGTCTTCTCTGGATGAAAAGTTGGTTTACTGTCATGTCATGCTGTCATTTCCCGGACTAATTACGTAGGCAAGTAAAGCCTGATTCTATGTTTGTTTTGTGCTTTTGCAACACTGAGGATACAAGATAAATGTGTTGGGATCAGGAAAAAAAAGAGTAGTAACAATTTTACAGAAAAAATGTATTGCGGCATGTGTGTTAAGAGCTTTTGCAGTTGTTAATTATGTGAGAAGGTGCACAGAAAGGTCAGCCATGCATTCATTTCATTTTGACTGAAATTTAAAGGCCTGAGACACCCATATATTGTGCAGTCCTTTTCCAGAGTATTTCATGTATTTGTTACTGTACTAATGCAAATAGAGTTTTAATAACCAACCCTTCCTATGAAGTTAAAAACATTTAACATATAAAAACATTTAATGAGTTAACCTTGCCTTCAAGGTAAAGTAAGACAAATTTATTTATACACAGTCGCAGATTCAGGAAGTTTGAGAGGTAGGGCTGAAAATGATAAAAAAAAAAAAGTGGGCACCAGCTCACAAACGTTGTTATGCATTTATGGTGAAAACCTAGCTAAGATCAAATTGTTTTTATCATGTTATTAACCCATTAAATCATTATGAAGAACATAGATGAGGAATTATTTGTTTCGAAAAGATACACAAGGTAGAATTTCAGTGGAATTAACTCCATTTTGGCTATTTATTGCATTTTCTCCACTACTGGACATGAGCCACAGCCTTTTTGTCAAATTTTGCCCACATAGAGAGTATCCCGAGTGCTCTTTATTGTGTTTATCTACCATAAAGGTATCCAAAAGGGCACTTTTGCTTAATTTTTTCAAACATTAAGGCACCAGGGGTGCGATTGCCTCCTTGTCCACCCTCTGAGTCCATCAGTGTTTTTACTGTTGGTGGATTTGGTTTAGTGAGGGAGTCAGCCTCCTTTAACACCCTTCGTAAAACAAGATTAAAACCAAGATGGTTTTAAGGAAGATAAAAGTAAGAACATAGCAGATCAGTAAAAATATGGTGAGTAAAAGAAAGATAAAATAATTAACCTCCAATGACTAAAAATACAGTCTGTAAAAACATCATAGAAATGTGCCAAGAAAGACAAGATCAAGAAAAAATAAAGCCCATAAAAAAACAGAATTGTGCACCTACATTATCTGAGCTGTATTGCCATGACTTGTTGATCTCACTGATGGCTACAGGAACAAAGCTGTATCACCTGGTTTTACGGACCAGTACTTTCTACCTACATCCTGACCAGAGGAGCTGAAATTCACCTTGTAAAGAGTGGGGGCCATATTGAAAATTGACCCAGCTATCCTCTGTAACTGGTATAAAGAGATTTCTGGCTTTTCTGTGACTCCCCATTTGGCCAACAGGACCTTTTCACTATGATAAAGACAGGACAGGTGCCCAGGCCACGACACCGAGCAAAACGATAGAATAAGAAACGTTTGTGTCAATATAAATATGACTCAGTTTCTTATGATGCACAGTCTGGTTTATAGATGGACTAATACTGACTCTAAAGTACTGTTTACCAGCCTTGAGTCTGGGACCCCCAGGGGATGATGCCAAAGATCTCAGATCTTAACTAAATCATGATAAAGCTCATATTTGATGGTTTATACAAAGGTCCTTTGGTAAGAGAAACATGCGCAGTCCTATTTTTCTAAAGCTGAGACTGGTACAAAACATTAAGGTTTAGAAACATATGATAAATGCAGTCTTAACAAAGACCCCTTCACTGTTACATACTTGTGCAGAGCTTTCACAGATTAAAAATTAGCTTGTCAGTGCCCTCTAGTGGACACACTTCTGAAAAGATGACACTGATGCAGTGCCAAACAGTTTCTACTCTATCATTTACAACTTTTTGCTCTCGAAGCTCAACAAACAATTACCAATCCATGCCTTATTTTTGTGTGTGAGAAAGTTTTTCAATAAGTAAAGTGTCGGGAAAAAAATGACAGCTAATACCAAACCTCTTCATGTGAGAACCAGTGGTAAGAGAGCATTCATTAACTCATGTACTGTTTATGCCTGCGGCCCTGGCTGATATTGGTACTGAGGCCGGATGTTTTCGGGTTGTCCACACTGTAAAAACAAATATATGGGCACAATGTACTATGGATTAGAAACGTTTCGCAGCTTTTTTGAGGGGCCAAACTTAAGACTTTATGTTGCGTCTCAGTTTAGATAACATAACATTTTGTACAATTTCATAGTACCTGTGTACAATGACAATACATTATTCTGATTCTGATGCTGAGAAGTCATAATTTGTTTCTTAAACATGAATCAAGTTGGACTTTTTACAATGCATCAGTCTGTTTTTATAGACATCTGTCAATCAGGGCCATTATTTTGAAAGCAAAATCTCAAGAATGCTTAAAATGGTCGAAAGATTTTCTTCAAACTTTGCACTAATGCTCGCCCTGACTGTGATTCTAGTTTTGGAGGTCAAAGGCCAAGGTCACTGGGCCTTATGTTCATCCCTTGCTTCTACAAAGTGCACTAACGCAGAAGCAACCAGCGACAATACACTCATAGTCACCAGAGGACATCTCCCACTAACATTTCACTGTAAAAATCCAACTTGATTAATGCTGAGTGAACAAATTATGACTTTTATAACTGAGCAGGTGGACACAAACCTTTTTACTGAGTTTCCTAAACTATGTAAGATAAATACCAAGTGAAAATATAGATTTAAGTTGAGCCAACATTGAATTGCAGCTTGGTTTAAAAAGCTGGCACAACTTTTTTAGTTAATCATGTTTGTGTCCTTCTTGAAATCAGTTCTTCTACTTTAATCTGTTTAAACCAAAGTAACTTAACTGATACTTGACTGAATAATCTTGTACTTTTTTCCAACTCTGTTGACTTTACAACAGTGCATAAAGAGTAGGGATACACAATATTGTCTGCATGACATCTGTATTTGCTGATACTAGCTTAAAAAGTGGTATCAGCAGATATGCGTCCAATTGGACCTGAAGCACTTGATGGCACTTACTGATGTTGTTTCTTCTTGTCTAGATCATTGCTTGTGTTGTTCTTGCTCTCAAATGTACGTCGCTTTGGAGAAAAGCGTCTGCCAAATGACATTGTAACATTGTAACATTGTAACATTGAAAATTTCCGCAGATATTTATAGTCGATATCGATATTGGCTAGAATTAATTTGTAAATATCTACAAAAATCCAACATTGTGCATCCCTCATAACAGAGGCGTGACTTTACCTGAAACACCAGGTTAGAGAGCCGTGGTCTCATGTTGTTATACCCAATAACGAAAGATCATATTCGACTCCTACAACTCCTCAGTAGATACACAGTACTTAGAGTTAACTTTAAATCAAATACTTTTTGCTTTCACTTGAATTTATTATAGACTAGTACTTTTACTAGAGTACAACAGGCGTGTACTTTTCTCACCCCTGGTGATATCAAACATTTAGCTTTTAACTGTTCTCTTATTTCCTTTTCAATTTATAGCAAGTTCCTTTTCCGTGGTTAAGTTCACATCATAATCTTTGCTCTGAGGTTATTTAAATTTCTGTTAAAATAAAAGCAGCTTCATATCCAAACAGGAAGTCAATGGCCCTGTGTGTAAGACCAGTCCAAAATGAAACAGAATCAGTTTTAAATGCAAAACAGTCAGATTTTAAAATGTGACCAAAAGGAAGGATTAATCATATTTAACTTCAGAACTTCTGCGATCATTGATGATTTAATTTTTTGTGTTTGACAGCTGTAATTCTCATGTTTTTGTTTCAATTCCATTCCTGTGAACTTGTCAAAATACTTTGAGTGGTTTTTTTACAACTTACCACATATGCCGACTCTGGCTTGTTGATGAACTGATTAGATTCTGGAGGTGAAAGGTCAAGGTCACTGGGCCTCATGTAAGATTTCTACCACATAAACCACCCTAGGCCTTCCTCTTGACCCACAACAGTCTATCACTGTGTTTAGTTCATAGAAGCAGAGAACCACCAGGTGCTTCAGTTAACTTTATAAACAATTTCACACTTACATCCTGTTCTTATTACCCCAAAACCAACACATTTTAGATGGAAGTATACTTTCTTGTTGCCTTTAATCACACATCTACATTATACTGGGTTTCATAAACTAGTTTTTAAAAAACAAGCTCCCTATATGCAACTAAATCAGTGTCATCTACTGCAGAATAAAGACAGTCTTTGTGATTTTTATACATTTTTGTGATGGTACTTTATCTGTTTTAAAGACAGATTTTGAACACATACATTCATCATATACTCTTGTTTTATTGCATGTGTTTTATGGCATGATTTAAAGATCAATATTTCTATTGCTAAGAATAATGTTTTGAATTATTTTCAGTTCACCAAATCAAAACAGGACCCTTACCCTTCAGACACCCTTAAATCTACTCTAGTACAAATCCCTTTAGTGTTAAATTGTTGTATTAAGGTAAGTAAGAGGCCATTAAGTAGCTTTATCCTCAAATATATTTCTAAAAGTTGCAATTGGTAATCATTAGACATTAAAAATCATATCACATGATTAAATAGACATCAATAAATGAAAATGACTACATTATTTATAAGGGAAAGGTGTTTTACCAGAACATGGGAGAGGAAAAACATAACAATAAAAGCTGATACTTGATGTTGAATGAAACTGTCATGCATTTATTTTGAAAGGAGTAAACGTACCTCTCATCTCTGATATGAAAAGTCTCAAAAAGGCCTTTGGCACTTCTGCTGCTGCTGCTGCTACTGCTGAACACAACCCTACAAACACATATTTTATCCTTCTTTAAGATAAGATTAAAAAAATGAGTCCCTGATGGGAGAGATTTTAGTCCACACTGCTGGTAAAACTGGACAATAACAAACTGTTCCCTGCTGCCTTCAGCTGAACGGAAGTTCTGACCAGAGAGAGGCCAATCGATGCCGTTTGCCGTGCTCTGTTGCCATTTCCCTTGCAGCACTGTGATGGACCGACTGCCAGCTCCCTGCATGTCGTCAAGGGTGAAACGTGTTGCGTGTTTGTGGCTGGACTCAGAGGACCCTGGACTGGTTTAGTCCTTTGAATTCACAAAATGGTCAAAAGGTCATAAATGGTGCACTGGGTTGTTTCCTCTTGTCTGTGGGGCTGTGAAGCTGAAGGAAAATATACGCTATAATCAGCCTCTAGAGTGGATCAATACTGTGATTCTATATCATATCCTGCAGTCAGGATTATGCTACAATGATCTAAACTGTTCTCAGAAGTGTCTACAGAGCCTGGGACAAAGATCAGCAACAAAATACCCATGAGCACCACTGCTGGGGTAATGGCAACCTGACTTTAATCGCCTTTACCTTTAAATAAACTTGGACTTTTTAATCCAACTATTTGGCCAATTAGTCAAAAAAATGCATCTGCAAACATTCAAGTTGTTTAAATCCCTTTCTCTTGCAAACTTTCTTCCTTTCCAGCATCTCAATACTGAAAACAGTAGGCCTATTACTATATTTGTTTTAGCCAGCAGTGTTCAGTATTTAGGAGACTTTATGTGAGTTTGTAATTTAACAAATCAAATAAAGACATCTTCATGGGGTTTTATAGCATAGCTTTTTCAGACATTTTAGAGGTGACTGGGTGCCAACAAAAGTGACGTTCAGGCTCTAAAACTATGATATCACTGTAAAGTCAAACATACACAGCTGGACAAACTCTCCTTTCCAACAGCAGTTCATAACTGGTGGGTCGGGACCTAAAAGTGGGTCTCAAATGTACACCAGCTGGACTGTTTTATATATCCATTGCATGGAATATGTTCAACATTCAAAAGGGAAATGTCCCCATTAAAGTGTTTGGGAAGGGCAGAACTTTTAAAGAAATCCTCTGAATGTGATTGGACAAACATTCTGTCACATTCATAACAACAGACTCTGCAGGCAGAGTAATGTGCATCATTACATTTCAAAAAGCATCAAGTACTGAGAGCAAAAATTTTTTAAAAGTCAAAATGAAGAAGCTCGGGCTTTCTGTCAGTGACTGGAAACTGGCCACACAGTGAGAGAATGACTCTACATTATATCACAAAACAGCTGTTGTATTTCACTTTACTATAAAAGTGTGCATTTACCTAAACAGCCTGGTTGGATTCTTATTTTCTCATGTCACTGCACATGAAGGAAGGTCAGATTCTACTGTGCAAGCCCCTTTGGGTATCAAGAGAGGCGACTCAGTATGCACTATTGCAGTAAACTTTAATGAAGTTAATTCATAGTCCAGTGTAGTGATACTCAACACGTGGCTCTTTTATGTCTTAATTTAACAGAGAAACTTCGACCTCAGAAATTATCCATTGAAAGTCACATTAATCAGTTTATTTCCCACACTTATGCACTAGGCTTTAATTGTCAAACTTCATTATCAACCTTTTGTGCAGTTTTTGCCTCTTTTATTCTGCTTTATGCTATTTGAAGTTTTTCCCTTTTCACAGTTTTTGCCCATTTAAGCTGCCTTTTGCCATTAAATGCTACCTTTTTCCCCATGTTTGCCTATTTTTGCCACTCTTTGTGGCTTTTTGCCCATTTTGGTAACTTTTCACTCTTTACCTCCTCCAAGGAGGTTATGTGATCGGCAGGGTTTGTTCATTAGTTAGCAACATAACTCAAAAAGTTATAGATGGATTTTGATGAAATTTTCAGGAAATGTCAGAAATGGCATAAAGAAGAACTGATTCGATTTTGGGAGTGATCTGGATCACCGTCTGGATCCAGGAATTTTTTAAAGGATTTGTTACTATTGGGAGATAGGGCTAATGGTGAAGGTCTGTGCTCTTCGAGTGCTTTTCTAGTTTTTGCAGTTTCTTGACCATTTTTGCCAACTGTCACTCAGTTTTTGTCACATCTCATCCATTTCTATCACTTTTCCCCCAGTTTTGGCCATTTAATGCCAATTTCCCCCCAATCACCCATTTCAGTCACTTTTTTGCCAGCTTTAACTTATTTTTTTTCCACCTCTTTGGATTGTGGCTCTAGCAATTGTATTTTTTAACAATTTTGCTCTTTGGTTGAGCAGAGTTGAGTAACACTGGTCTAGTGATTTTAACCCTACTTAAGAAAATTTTAACCAAAGTAACTGTGCTTTTACTTGAGTACAGTAGTCTTTTACTTTTCCATCTCTCTTTAACACATTTCATTGATTAATATTTCATTCATGATTCCTCACTAAGGACATGTTGGTGGGTCTTGAAGGTGGACCAGCTGAGAACCACTGGTCTTCATCCCTCGTAAAATCCCACCAGTAAGTATTCACTTGTGTTTTCCAGCCCTCATATCAGGATTTCCTCACCCAACAGCTCACATTCCTCTCGTGCTGCCACTGTGCTTGTTTAATCGATGGGATTTTTTTCAATATACTAATCAATAGGGCATGTCCGATTTCACACATGGTTGCTTCTTCACTGTGAATCTAATTTAAGTTGTTCCTCCGAGCTGCTGATCCATTAAAAGGAAATCAATGAGCCTGGCTGGACGGACTAACTGTACCAGTCTCATGTAGCTCTACTTTTACCTAAGACTCAATTATCGGACGTTAGAGAATCTCAGTTACCCCTGCTTTTTCTTTCTCTTGCTCTTATGAACCTCAGTCTAATAAATTAAAAACTGAAGTCACACAGTTTCCTTATACTGAATGTTACCCATTTATTACTCAAAATAACAGCTTCTTCCTACTAAAGATAGATTAAGAGAACAAAACATGCAGTGACAAGATTCTTGGAAAAACCACCAACACAGCCGTAAACAGCAATAAGAAACTTTTCCACCTCTTTCAACAAAAATCAGAAATGTTCCAAAAATAAAATCGCTTTTAGAGGGTTACAGAAAACCGCACAAAAACCAAAAAAAAAAAAAAAGCCTTAGTTTGTGGTTTAAGTCACCAGTGGAGAACATCTAACATTTTAACAGACTGTAGCAGCATTTCTGTGCATTTTAGCCCCTTTACTGAAATACTACTACATTTTTAAGTAAATATACTCTGGTTTTCTCAGACAGGCACTGACCATCACCATAGCACTGAAAAGTTTGACTTTAAAGCTGATGAGTTTATTTATGGTGTCAAAACAGACGTAAAAGTGAAACAGATTCCTCCAAGTCACAAAAGCAGCAAGAGAAGTGTAAGCAAGAAAGCTTTATTCAGTCATTTTAATGCCTCAAACTGCTGCCATGAGCAAAGTCTCTAACAAGGGAATAAAACACACATTTTACTTTTTATGCATTTTTCCAAAATTATATTTTCGTCATGTGATACCTTTGACCTTTGAAGACAGCAACATGAGATTAGTTGTCATCAAACACTGCATGGGTGTCAATTTAACTCTGCTGGAGCCATAGAGGCTCCAATCCTCAGAGCACTGGACACAGGTTCAAATCCTGATCCTGGCATGTCACTCTCTGCGTATTTCCTGTTTCTCTTTAGCTATCCCATCTAATAAACGCAAAAATTCCCCAAACAAACAAATAGTATACGTATGCATAGGACAAGACAAGCAAAAAGATAGCAGTTACTGCTTTGTCCACAGTGGGCGCCAAAACCAACAAATCAGAAGTTCCTTGCAGGAGCTTCAAGTCTGCCTCTGATTTTTGTTACAGGTTAATTTCCATGAAGTAATTATTGAAGAATGATTCAGGTCAAAATCAAATGAAACCTGACAGAAAGAGGAAAAATCAAGAAGTACTGACAGTAAAATCTGGTATATGAGAGGCACTTTTAATGCCTTTATTTCATCTTTAAAGTTGAGTGTATAAAATATGAAGACATGAACCATTATTGCATCAAAAGCAGCCGTCATCACACATGACACGCAACCTGACGTGACTAAAATTGTCTCCAGCAGTTGTATCCCTATTTGATGCTTGTTGCACCACTTTTTAACAGCTTTTCTCCCTCATTAGATTATAATCCTGCATTTACCATAAACATGGGTTTAACGATCATAAAATAAAGCCTCTGTTGTGCTGATTTTAGGGATGGAAAATATTTGGCAATCTTTAATGTGTCAATATTTACAGAATTATCTTACACGATACTGATATAGAAATGTAGTTCACATTTCTTCAGAGTTTAAGGAATAAGCATTAACAAAGACGACTATGGCTGATATGGATCTGTTGGTGCTGCCTAAAACTAAAAATATTGGCAGCTATTTACATATTTGCCCACATTAACTAAGCTAGCTGATTTGGTTTAAAAAGAAATCTTCAGTTCAGACATAAAGAGACAAAAGGAAGTAGACTGAGTGACTCAAGGATGTAGGTCTATACTTCACAACTATCAAAGACTGAGAGCTCAACTACTGTAAGCTAGCTAGAGCGCTAACTCCACATGGAGAGAGCAGACAGTACATGAACATGTGTGATGTGGACTTTGCTGAAATCATCAAACAGGAAGACAGTTCCCGTTTTCTTTCAAGGAGACATGCCAAACAGGGTGCAACTTATATTCCAGATTTTGGGATACCCTCCTGCTGCGGATAAAGGTCAATAGTTGAATAAAAAGGATGACGTTTATGATTGTGATAAAATACACAGAAATGCTGGTTTGGTAGGTCAACAAACTGGATTCCTTTTAAAATACTGAATGTGTTTTATTTTTTCTGGAAAATGCATAGGGGTTAGAAGGAAAAAAAAATCAGTAACCACATATAAAAAAGGCTAAGTCCTGGCCGACTACCACTGAACACAGATATCGACTGTTTCTTATTCCCTTCAGGGGGAAACGCACCAAAACACTTTTATAAAACGGAGCAGAGGACCATTATTGTTCTTAAAAACAGAGCTGCAGAAAAACAAAACTTCTCTATAAATGGTTCAGTGGATGTTACATTCAAACAAAAGACCGACTCGGGGTCCAGCTGACATAATAACAGAGAGACGGGGAGCAGATACGTTTATCTAGCGACCTCCTGATTTACGCCCAGCCCAGGATCTGGACCGGGAGCGTGAACGAGAACGGGATCTTGATGCGGAGCGGGACCTGGAGTGGGACGGGGAGCGGGTGTGGTGCACTTTTTCCTCTGTGTAATGGGAGGTCGACGCTGGGTTGACGTTTTCTCGAGGAGACGCGGACTTGGAGCGTGAGCGAGATCTGCCTCTGGACTCTCTGCGAGGCCTCTGCTTGTACCTGAGGACAAATGAGACCGATTACACAATTATGCCATTTTTAAAAATCTGTATGGAATATTACACATTAAAATAATCTAGTTTTCTTTGGTATGAAGATGAAAAGTTTAAAAGAGCATGACAGGGTGCATATATATATCTTGAATGCATCTAGCATGTATAAACGGAGTAGTTCAGAGCTGTATCGATGGCTGATTAGAGATGTTTGTCCTTAGCGGGACAAAGATACCACCCTCATGTCTCACATGTCATTGTTCATGTTTTGAGAGCCCTACTCTAGAAAAGAGAGAGTAGAGGACTAATTGCTTTGACTGCTGTCTTCATTGATGAAACTTTTGTAAAGTTTTCTTTGTCTTGGATCATGGCCCTCTCCTCTCTGCCACCTAAACAAGTGCATAAACATTAACCATCCTATCAAAGAATTTGTACCGGTCGTCTTCACGGCTCCTGCTTCTTCCTCTCCCATATGCCCGCCCTCGTGACCTGAAGACAGAAATCAAAAACGTTACCCTCTCCGCAGAGAAACACTAGAAATATCACCACTAGAATTAAAGACAGACTCACTCTCTGGGACTCTCAGATCTTCTACGGTGTCGATCATAAGACGGGCTCCTTGATCTGTAGCGATCGTAACGGTCGTAGCTGCGGCTGCGTGAACGTCTGCGTCGGCTGTCCCGATCGTAGTCGTCGTATCGAGAGGATCTACCTGGAGAACGCCGCTCCTTTGATTTCATCTGGTTAGGAGCTGATGTGGGGAAAAAAAGAGCAGCATAAGAAGAGTGGACAGGAAATATTAATTATTTACATGATCCTGATAAAGTGAAGGCTGTTAAACAGATATCATTAACTTTATTCTCAATTAATATTTATTTCATTTATTATAAAATAATCCTGCTTCACTTAAATTGTTGTGCAGTTAACAAAGAACCCTATATGACCAGTGTAGGAGGCAAAACAATGAAACAGTGGTGCAGTCAATAGTCACTCATAGTAAATATACACTGAATGACAAAGGGTACAAACTGCTGCTGCACTGTTAACAATCAATATTAATTTATGTAATGTACTGTACATCTGGTTATACTAATGAGTTAGAGGAAGAGTTCATGTGCACTCCAACAGTTACACAACAAATATATGATTCATTTGTCTTTACATGAGGCGCTCTAGAGGAATTCCTAACTCTTTATTATGACTATCTGAATGAGCCATCATCTTTAAATAATACACTTAAATGCAGCAGTTTCTAAAAATAATGAGAAAGTGTCAAAACAAACTTTATATCCTTAAACACTTTCTAATTCTTTGTTTCTTACAGTTTTATCTTTAACCTTGTCGGACCAGAAGTTCACAGTGAATATAAGATTATCGTTCACTCTTCTAATCTCTCAACACTCTCTGCCCCATCACTTCAATTAACCCCCTGAATATAATAAAGGAGCAAACAATAAGTCCATAACTGCTAACTGCTAAAAGCGATAGATGCTCAAGTGCTACAAACTATCTTAGATCACAGACAACGCAAGACCATGAAACAGTGCTTGTGTTTTTAATTTGTTATTGTGACTCATCCTGCTGCAATTTAAAATGTGATCTGGCGCTTATTCTTAATTATTGTTTGTTTTAACATATTGTCTATTATTTGTCTCTTGAATACGTATTATTTATGACGTGTGCTGCTGACCTCTTGGCCAGGTCGCCCTTGTGAAGGAGATCTCAATCTCAGTGGGTTTTATCTGGTTAAATAAAGGTGCAATAAAAATACAATAAAATAAAAAATCAAGTATTAGGGCAACTGGTCAAGTTGTCCTACGTCTTGGGTCACATGGCCCACAGATTGGGCCCTCTGACCTTCTGGGAAGGAGGAGGTCAGCTTGTCCTGGGGACAGGCAACCCCAAAATATTACTTCCTCAGCTAACCAGACATAAAATGTACAAATTATAATCCAAGCATTAATTGTCAATGGTCAAATCAGGAGGATTACACCCTTTCTGAAACTTTTTCTGGCCATCAGTTTGTGCCCTCAAGCTCAGGCTCTTGTGTTATGCAGCAGGACAGCAACCTGAAACATACCAGCAACTCCAAATTAAGGTTTTGGAGTGGCCAAGTAAAAGTCCAGACTTAAATCCAGTTGACATAGGGCCAGATAGGTTTTGATTTTTTTCCCCTTAATAAATAGAATCATTTAGAAACTGCCATTTTGTATTTACTTGGGTTGTCTTTGTGAGATATTAAAATTGCTTTGATAATCTGAAACATTACACTGTGATATTTTTTTTTTTTTTTTTTTTTTAACACTGGAGATTCTGCAGGATAAGTCAGAGCAGTTATTTACAAACTATCTGATTGTCTTAACAGCAGAAAATGTCATAGGTGTCTGCTGCTGTTGGAATTAAAAGGCTATAACTGAGCAAAAGTAATGGCAGGTGTTTGTTGTTGTGCATCATAATAATACTCACTCTTCCTGTCGCCCTGTGCAAACTGGATTTCAATTTGCCGGCCGCACACCCACTTCCTGTCCAGGCTGTGAAGGGCATCTTCTGCATCGCGTACATCTTCAAATGTTCTGGCTGGTTAAGGGTTTGTTTTCTCATGTGTTTGGTAAGGCCACACAAACTCAAATAAAGCTCTGGGTTCCTTTTTTTCTCAGAACTATCAAATAAAGTAGGAGCAAATTTCCCCTAACATAACATTACACAGAAACATTGTTAAAGATGTATGACATTCAGATGACATTTTCTTTAAATTTGTGTGGCCTGATTAAAAAAAAAAAAAAAAAACATGTAAAACTTAGCATAAGTACATAATATGTACTAACAAGCAATAAAATACACCATTTATGTAGAGATAAAAGATGAAGCAAGTTTTTCAAACATCAAAATAGTGTGGGGAATCAGGACTACAAATATAAAAACAAATCAAACACATCAACAGCTGATTAAAGTGCTTTGATTACGATTAAAGTGTCATCGACATCACAGGGAAAGCTCATTTTGAAGTCAAATTTGTGGATGTGTCTTGGGAGGATACAAAATAAATCAGACTTGTTACCTTTGGCTTGACTTTGAACTTCATCTTGATCTTTACACTCTTTAATCGACTCCCACAGAGACTTGGGGGTTTTCCTGCTTGCCTTTTCCTCTTTAAAACTCTTTTCTTTTCCCAATTCTTTGCCGCCATTTCCAAGCTTTGTCTCCGTTCCCTTTTCCTCTTCATGCTTTACTTTTCTCTTTTCAACCTTTTCCCTCCCTCTGATCCTGAAGGTCTTTGTGACTTGTCTTTACAGCTACTCTACACGGGTCTTTGTTACTCTTTGTGGCCGGTTTCCACAACTGGATGCTTTAACATTTTCTGAAGCAATAACAGAGAAATACGTGTATTAGATATTCAATCAGATCATATACAAGAAATAAAAGCACATCTTCTCTGCTGCAAGAAAATGGAAATAGTTAGAAAGCACAAACATTTAAAAAAGACTCATTGGGAAAGGATATTGAATGTATGCAAATCCTCTTGGTTGACGTGTATAGAAGTCAAGTGGGATGTAGACATCTACTATCGGCCCATAGCGGCCAAACTCACGCCGCAAATCCTCAGGCCTGAACACCGTAAATACAAGTATGACTCATCTGACCATCACTCTACCCACATCATCAACCAGAAATAACAGCTGGGAGAGCAGCTCATGAGACAGCTACAGGGACAGTTCATCCCAAAACACAACAAAACTTACCTGTTGATCCTGCACAAAAATGATATGAAATTCAGTGATTTTATCAGGTTAGACTGACGCTAGGGTTGCAGGGATTCACTATCACGGTATACAAGTAAAGCTGTAATACTGTGTGCACATTCATAATAAATGTGTGGATTTATATTCATGAATGTGTGTCCAAATGCCACAGTACTCAGTTTATATGGCTGTTAGCCATTAAGGCATCTTATTCATTGTTGTTTTAATGACAGTTAAGAGTTGAATGACTTTTCCAACAGTGGGAGAATTTTTAGTCATAAAATTGGTAACCATTTTATCCCTTCATGTTATCAAAATGGGTACCTCCATAGTTTTTACAAAAGTTTTACACGAATTATGGTGCTGACTAAACAGTGCTAAATACCCTATCATGGTTTTACTGAAAAATAAAGAAAAAAGACCTCAGTTTGTAGAGGCTGTGGGCGTTCAGTGGTGGAGACATTCACCTGGATGATCGGGGCAAACTCCTGCATTCACATATCAAAGTGCTAGAAACTAACACCAAATTGCTCCCACTGCTGCGTCACCATCTTTATGTGAATTACGTTAAAACTGATGGACATTTTAATAGCTTCTTCTGCCATCACTGTGTGAAAGTGGTGTTGCAGGTAAGCACAAAAAAATTGCTTTGAGTAGTCCAGAGACCATTCCTCAGCACATGACGGTCATCTCATCTCATGTCTTGTAAACCGTGATACTTAAACATTACAACCCCAGCTGCTGCTCATAAAGACGTCTTTAATTTTTAGTGTATTCTGTTTTATGACATCTGTTCTTGTGTTTTGGGGTGAACAGATCTTTTTACACTCTTTTGTTCAACATGCATTTCACTGTAAAACCCACTAACAGCTGTGAAACATCAGTAGATGCAGCACTGAGGCGGCATTCAGGTTAGAGTACATTCCTGATGAGTGTTTAAACCTAATTATGTTTAAGCGCACGAGTCAGTGTGTTACCCTGAAGACAAAATATATACATGACATGCTTTTAAAACATTCACTCGTGTTAAAGTTAATCCTTTGAAGAAATAATGTAAATTAGGTAACAAGTTTTAAAATATATTTTAGTCCAGGTATTATATGATATTAGAGCTCCAAATATTACATTTTAAAAAAACACTGAACCTGGTATGCTGTAATTCAAATAACACACATTTTCTTTCAGGGAAGGGCTTTCTTGTCATTTCTTAGTTCCTCTTTAAGTCTTTCATTTTGTTGTTGTTAACGATTATTTCCATGTCATGTTATGTGTTGCTGCTTCTACTCCTACATTATTGTGTTGATATTTTAGATTATGCAGCACTTTGTATTGCCTGTTCCAATAAGGACAACATAAATAATATTTTTTATCATCATGGCATGTTTTACCTGAACATTTTGGCCTGTTCTGATATATTCTTCACTATAAAAACGTATTTAGCTTTATCGCTGAATGCGTGGGTAATTATTCTAAGAGTTCGATGTATGACCTCTCCAACAAGGCCAGGAGATTTTAAAACCTGACAGCTGATATATCTGTGCTTCTGAATCTAAGTGTCATGATTCAGCCTAGAGGTTACACCAAACCGTAAAAAACTACAGCCTTAGCACTCCAGTTTTAATCAGCACTTGGCAACAAGGGCAAACCATTAATCACTTAAAGGATCAGGGAAAATCTGCTTGTGGTTGGTGATGTGCATGTGAACTATATTACAACATAATGTCCCTTTGTTTGGCTGTTACTGTTGGCATTTTAAGGTCCATAGCTGTGTTCACCTCCAAGTCTAACAATTACTTTTTACTTAAAAGAACAGGCATAAGTTTGCCCCGTTTCATTTGTCTCCTCATGTCCTCCATCATATTTCCTCAGTCGTACACAGTGAAAAAAAATAACATTTAAAGATGAATTTATCAGTAGTTTAATAGTTTTTGTAAGGTTTACTATGTTTCCTTTATAATCCATCTTTGATTTTTTTTATTGCCCATATTCGGCTATCGTCTTACAGCTCCATCACGTTTTTTCTCTCCTTTATTTCAATGCTTTGTTACTTTAACTATCTTTCCAGACCAGCCTTTTGCATCTTTAACTTTTCCTTTAATTTGCCTTTATTGTTGTTCCTGCCTTTGCTCCGTTTGTCAAATAACTTTGTAAACATATTTCTTAAAGATATTACTTTTGTTTTAGTACTATTTATAGATACCAATGTTAGAAACAGGCCACAGCAGATTGCATTAGCCAGATACTTAATAAAGTAGCTCTAAACCGGAAGGTCAGGACCTAAAAGTGGATCACAAATAAATATATGTGACTAAAACTGATGTATGGAAGCCCTAAGTAGATATAAACCCTCATATTTAATACCACACTGTCTTGGTTACAACAAGCAAGTTTTGGTTGTTTCCTCAAGCTCTCAGCTTATTTATCTTGCGATAATAATGCTGGTTTTCCAATGATAATGTGTTAATTTCTCAAAATGTCTTCAAAACGCATTAAATAAGTTCATAAATATTAATGTAAGTACACTAATGAGCCAAAAAGATCTTCTTTTGTTAAAAATAAGTCTAACATAATGAAATTTATAAATAATTTATTTCTTAACAGCAAACATTGGTATTAAATTGTATAACACTGTAAAGGTGAGCTCATTTAAAAACATGAAGACGTGCACGAGCAGCGTGCGTAAGTAACGCGACGCAAACAAAGAGACGTTAACAGCAGCCACGTAATTATTGCGTTATATTTTATCAGATTTTAAGTGAACTGCATTGCTGCTTGTTAAAAATCTCCTAAAGCATTTCCGCACAGTTTTAATGTAACAGGAGGTTTCGACGAGCGTGCTAACATGAGCTAATAAGCTACGTCAGCTAGCTTAGCCGCTGTAATATGAGTTAGTTAGCATTACTGTAATTAATCTTGTTAGAAAGTGGACTCACCTGGACTCATCGGAGATGTTTCGGACAAACAAAGACGTATTTGGAGGCCTCATGTATCTGGCCATAAAGTTACACTCACTCACAGGAAGAAAATTTGGGGGTGAATGGAAAATCTGCAGCGAAAGAATGTGGGACGCATGCGCACTGAGAAGGCGCCTTTCTGTTCTTCTTTGTGGAACAAAAATCAGGTATGACAACCCACAGCGCCATCTGTCGCTTCAGCCTCAGTAGTAGAACGTGAACCACAGGATAAAAAACAAAGATGTTCAATTTGATAATTCATGTTCTTATGTATTTATTGGTGAAGAAACTGACGGTAGATACATCAGTTACTGGAACCTACATTCTACATAAGTGAGTCAAAAATGACCCATGAAAAAACCAATGCATTTCTGTCATTTTGGTTATTGATATTCACTTGTTTTGCAATCATTATGATATTTTGTATCTTACAGAAGATCTCACTTATAAACTGTATTTTTTACTTTTCACTTAACATTGGAACCAGAACACATAAACCACAAGAAAACAGCCTTATTGGGCAATTTTTTAAAAAGTTTTTTTTTTTTTACATGGACTCCTGCTTAAAGTTAAGAAAGTGGGATCAGTTAGTAGATGTTGATGGTCCAGGTGTTGATCAGATCCGTTTGCTTTTGCTGATGAAAGTCACAGAGCCAGCAGTCATGGTCTGGAAAAGAAATAATAAATCAAAAACAAAACATGTTCACATCAAACTCTCAAATTTTCTCAAAACTGAAGAGAAGATTTTTTTTTAAAAAGAAAAATGAAACAACTGACTTCAACCATTTCATCCCCAATGATCTCTCGGACAGAGGTGAACTTCTCAGTCTGGGTAATCAGCTTCCCCTCCTCTTCTCTGACAGTGCACTGGATAACACACATACAAAACATTATATCAGGAAATAATTTAAGATTTTTTTTTTTTTTTGCCACAATGCCTGATAATTATTGTATTTTTATCATACTATATTTTGATGAATTTTCTTAGAATCCTTTACATATTTTCATGTAATAATTGTAATAATTTACATATAACTTCAATGTAAAATTGGGGGAATTTGATGACAAAAGTATGGGAATTTTTGGGTGAATTTTACAAGGGTGAATATGCTTTAAAATTTTCAGGAAGTGCGTGACAATTTTCTGGAACTTACATGCAATTTTGGGGGAAATTTTTTATTGGAAGTTCAGGTTTCGCTGAAAGAGTGAGGGAATATTTGAAACATTATTGGAGTACGTTTTATGTGACATGTTGAAAATATGTTTGAAGAATTTCACATACATTTTAGGGAAGTTGTAGATTTTGCGATATTTCCAAGAAATTCAGAACTTTCTAGTGGAAATTTAGCTGATGCTTGGCCTTTACAATCCATTATCAAGATCACATACAAATGCCTCCTCCATACCTCTCTCTATGACTGACATAATCTCTGACTGACTGAGAATCCCAAACAATTCACCAACTGGCTGACACAGTCAATATGCTCTGAAACCGACCCAGTGCTGCATTTTCTGCAGAAAAAGGAGCCTCCGGATATTAGCAGACATCATTATGGTGAAATATAGTAAAAAAAAAAAAAAAAAAAAAAAAAATATGTTCAAAGATGAGGCAGATGTTTTAAAAATAATCCTGTCCTACTTGTCCCAAATAAATAGGAGGAACTAGAAATGCATTCCAAACAAAAGCTCAGGTCTCAGGAGGTTAAGATGGCTTTTGTCATATTTCCAACCCCACTGGCATCAACCGAGTGATCTATTTTTCTTTAAATTTCTGTCTAAAAACGTATTACCACATCTTAAAGCTGAGGGACTATGGACCAACAGAGTCCTAAATGTATACAGTGAGGATAAACAGAAACTCTTCATATTGGCCAAAAATAGCCAGAGAGAAAGTTCAAACAATGCTCAAAAGTCTTAGAGGGGATATATATCTCTTTTAACTTTAAAACACAATCCCCTGTGTTTTGGTCAAAATGTCATATAGATTAAGCACCAGAGGAGGTTTTTGACCCTGTATAACCCACCCTTTAACAAGCTTTATCGGAGTCGTCTTGTCTGTTGTGTCTCTAAATGAGCACCCTCTCACCCCGCCCCTCTCCAGGAGGGTGACATGAGCTGTGTGCTTCCTCGTTCACGGGTGGAGATTTATGGGTGGAGATACCAGACACCATGACACCAGATACCAGGTGAGAGGCAGGTATTATTACGTCACAAGAAGGCAGACTCTGAACAGACCATCAGATTTTGCTTTCAGCCACAGGAGCACCACAAACAAATGAGTTAGGTTGTTTTATTTCACATTTTGTAGGTATGTAGATACTGCAGAGACCAAATTATACATGCAAAGATACTGAAAATGTTTTTTGAATGATGTGTCCCTTTTGGCAAGAACATTTGTGCAAAAATTAGACATGGAAGTGCTTTAAGAGTCTAGTTTCAATTTCTAATTTCAAAGTTATTAGTACATCATTTTTTCATCCAATAAAAATCTTCTAATAAGAACCTTTTATATAACAGTAAAGTGCCTAAATTTAAATTCAAGCCTTTAATGTCAGCTATATGAATTATTCTAACACCCTTTATACTGGGCTAATCAAGTAGTCTCTGAAAAATGATAGCTTGTGAAGGATACTGCAACATATCATTAAGGGCATAAAATAACATTGATATTAAAAGTTTTACAAATACGGTGCACTCTCTATTACAGTAAGGAATAATACAGTTCAAAATTATGCAGTCTGGTGTTACAGAGTTGAACTCTTAGCTTAAAATTGCACCTAAACCAGACAGTGTCACAGCTACCACAGTTTTAACTCTGTTCCAGTCATAATCGATGAGAGGCTTGGTTTACCTTAAACTTCCTGCCATCCACAGCAGTCATCTCCGTGTCCTTCCCGATGGTGAACGAGTGGACTTTAGTGACAATGGGGGTCTTTACTGTGTAGATGAAGTCTTTCCCGTTCTGCTCTATCACTATCACCGGCTTGTTCTCCCCTCGCATTTTGACCATCATCTCAGGTGCACCTTGAAGACACGTAAAAAAAGATCTCAGCATGCATGTGCACATGAATGATATGAATATTAAACAATTCTTACCAATTGTTCTTAAGAAATCTGTGACATTTTCTTCATGATAAACTTTCCATGTGCCGTTAAAGTCCATGCCTGCAGCTTGCTGCCTGAGGATGTTTGAGGATGTTTGTTGGTCTTGTTGTCTTTCTCTCATCAAACCCTGCTGGTTGTTATGTTGGGGAGTTCTACTCCCTGTTATCTGAGCTGACGTTTCCACCAGGAGCCGCAAAGGTGTATCATCTTTACAGATAACAATCTCTCCTTTTTACTTAGGCAATGACATTTCTTTTATTTCAGACAGGTATTAAAGCTTTTCTTCATTTGCAATTTTCATAACATGAAGACTTTTTTCATGAATATAAAAATATTTCAAGTGGTAAACACACAGAAAGCAAAGACATTTTAAGGCAGCAAAAGCTCAGGCAGTTCAGTGCTGTGAAGTGCAGATATGAAAGAGGGATTAATAGTCCTGCAGCATGCTCAGTCACAGGAACGCAGACATGATGAGCTTCCACAGACTAGCTGGAATGTTTTAGAAGCTCTTACAATTCAAACACGTACAAAACAGACACATTGTAAATACTGCAGCATTGGAGCGCAGTTTGGACAGAAGCAATAGTTTTCTTTCTGCAGAGGCTGTTTGTTGATACTAAGCCGTGTTGCAGTCCCTGAGAAAACACCTATCAGTCATGCAGCGATGTGAAAAACAGCTAAAGCTTGTTCACAGAACTCGGGGCCTGCAGTTAGGTCTTCAATTTTAAGTTACTCGATGCTCTTTTTTCCCCAGATCTGTGCTTTTTTTTACTGATATACAGAAAATTCATGTTTACAAGTCACTCTAAGGCAGGGTTTTAAGGATTTTGGGGTGGCAAAATCCTATTTCAGCGGGCCATGGTGGGCTCCATCCCAAGTCAGGATGATAACACACATTTAGACACAAAACAAGAGTAAGCTGCACAAAGCTGCCAAACTTAACAGGACTGTTGGAGCAATAAGAAGACAAGATATGTTTTGTTTGTCAGGCTTCAGATGAGGCAGATTTTTCTGTAACGCTTTTGTCTTCATTTATTGTGACATTAGGAAACTAGAACTGATTATTTTGGCTGTTCACATGTTTAATAATTGTCCAAATTTAGTTGTAAAAAAATTATGTCAATAAATTTATCAATAAATTTTTCTTGTCTTGTCAAAATTGTTTACAGATTTAACACAGCAGCACTGCCTGGTGTGGAAATGGAGAAGTACAGGCAAACGTAATAATAGTTTCAGATTTTTCATCTTTTTAAATTATTATTTGGTTTTTACTTTTATGTGCAATTTCAATTCAGTTAAAATTATTTTTACTGCTGATTTTTTGTTTAGTTTTTATTTTGCAAAAATTCTTCGTTTCAGTTTAGTTTTTATGGTTTGGTTTTACTTATTATGGCTATATTGGATACCTGTCAGTGGTGAAAGCCTTTTAATCTAATTTTGATTAATTTTGTAAACACAGATTTAAGTTTTATTCAGATTTCTCTCTTTTGTAAAGCTTAACTATTAATCAAAAGAAAAAGGCCAAAGGACAGGGCTGCAACACTCATGGTAGGATATGAATAAAATATGATATGACTTAGCGCTATTTTCTAAGATTTTCTAGTTTCTATAAAGACATACAAAGACTTATGTCAATTTATGACTAAATATGCTTTTGTTTTGATTCTCTGACAATAAAAATGCAAAATACCTATTTCTTTATTTTTCTTCAATAAGTTATCATTTTTAATTATAGGGTTGTAACGTTTAAATAATGAAGATTTTTCTATTTAAAAAGTGGCACAAGCACTATCATTTCAGCTAGAGATGAAAAAAAAGGCAGCTATGGCCCTCTACCTGGTAATAATGGGTACACCAATCTATTTTGTTGTCTAACTGGTTTAAAACAGCATCACTTTAACTGATGGTTTAGCTTAGCAGGTACCACAGGTACGCATATATCCCTGACATGCTGGTCATGGGCTCGATTTCTCGTCTCTATGCTGTTTGGTGTATGTCTTCCCCAACTCTCTCCCTCCATATTTGCTGTCTTTCCTCTGCTTTTCTATCCAAATAAAGGCAAAAAAGCCCCCCAAATAGTTTTTCTTAAGCTACTTTTAGGCTTTTACCATTATTTTGATAGGACAGCTGAAGAGAGACAGGAAATGGGGAGAGAGACCGGGGGAAGACATGCACCAAGCAGCGCTGAGGACAGTAATCGACCCCAGTGAAAGGACTACAGCCTCTGTTTATAGACGCAAACTCTACCAATCAAGCAAAACCAGTGGCAACCAAAACATCTTTTAACCTTTTTCTTCTTTTTTTATCCCCTGGCTTCCTTCCTTCTTGAGTTTCTTGTTGTTAACAGACACGCCAAAGCAGACATGTGTATGAAAGGATTATACTGTACCTAAAATAATGACCAAGACTATTTATCTTTTGATTTCTAACACATCCTTCATACTGTGCTTTTCAGGGGTTATCTCCACCCATCTGGTGCTTCAAGTCTGGGAAAACAAGCGCTCTGTCTCTTAACACAGGCCTGCTTGTTAAGACAGAGATCTGACACTTAGCTCAGTTCAGGCCTGAAATAGCAAATGCTCAGTGCTGCATGCTTTGGCGATGTATTACATGTAAAAAAAATCCCTTTGAACTCAAGGAACTAAAAAATATGCAAAATTCCTTAAAATAATTTTAAATAAATTTATATCATAAAACTCAAAACACTGAAAAAATAACACTTTTGGCGATGTAATTTCATAAATACTAAACTGTGCTACAACTCTCAGGAGAGTACACTCAGGCTGAATATGTAAACATGTGCTTCATCAGGAATGTCTGGACCCATCCTCTTCCTCTTCCTGGTTTGGACCGGGGTCACTGAGGCAGCGAGGAAGTTTTTGTTGCTCCTCCTGTTTCTCTGGATCCTTCTCCCTCTGTGCCTTGCTCTGATTGGGTCTCTGCGGGGACTCATTTAAAAGGCTGAGGGCATCAGGAGGGCCAGGTAGAGTCTGAGCTGCCGGGCCACTGGGGCTGTCGCTGTCGTTATAAGTGAAAACCTGGTTTTCTGAGGACACAGTGGTACAAAACAGGTCTACATGAAGTTAAAGTCTTTTTGGACATGCAGAGTTTAGTTCTTAAAAACAGGATTGAAATGTAACATAACACTTTTCTGTAAAGACTTTAAGAAAAATTAAGTTGTGCAGTTGATAGTACATTTGGATAAACTCAGGCCATTTACTGCTTTACTGCTTCTCAAAGATATGTATTATATTTTTCTCCAATGCATCATTTCTCTGACAACTTTATTCTCTTTCTAGTTAAGATTAGTCAAATAAAATCAAGTAATAAAACTAGAACTACCGCCTTGCAGTTAAATGCCAAAATTACACATTAAATTTACAGGAAGTAAAAGTACAGTGGGTAAAGAAGAAGGGCTGTGGTGTTTTCTGTGGTAGTGTCATTCATGCAAATGTTACAGACCAGGACTGACCATGAGGTACAGTGACCTCAAATATGTACTTTCAAAAAGGCCCACTAGCAAAAACTGTAGGGCCCCCTCATAGGCCCAGTTAAAGAGCCCCCTTAGATCTGATTTAATAATATCGACACATGGATTAGCCTCATTGTTGGTGCATATGTCTTCAGGACCAGGCTCAGATCCCCAATAAATCTGACTGAACAAATTTAAACAAGTAATTGTTGGGGTCAAATGCACCTTCTTTTCCTCTTTCTCTCCCCGTATCCCAGTATTTCTGACCAAAGTCCAAAACAAAATTAACTAATAGTTAAGTTGGGCAAGCCCATGATGTTATATCTACATTTTATGAAACAACAAAAAGGTAAAGTGTGTATTTTTTGCTTTAGAATACAATTTGGCTTCACTACTTAAATCTAAGATTGACCATGTGGCTGGGCTCAGGAAGCTTTCCCTATTATTCGTCATTATAGGTGGCAAATCAAAATCAAGTTTTATCAGTTTATCCTTGCTGCTGAGAAGGATCCCCACAGCATGATGCTGCCACCACTGTGCTTCACAGTGGGGATGGTGTGTTTGTGGTGATGTGCAGAGTTTGGTGTCCGATGTCTGATGGACAAAAAGCATCATTTTAGTCTCACCAGACAAAAAACTTTCTTCTACTTGGCCATGGAGTCTCCCACATGCCTTTTGACAAACTTTTTCCAGGTTTAATCTGAGTTTTCTTTGACTTTCTCTTTGCCACTCTCACATAAAGCCTTGACTGGCAAAGAACCCGGGCAGCAGTTGTTGTATGAAGAGTCTCTTCCATCTCAGCTGCTGGAGCTTGTAACTCATAGGTGTCTCGGTGGCCTCTCTCACTCGTCTCCTTCGGAGGACAGCCTGATCTAGGCAGATTTACACGTGACCATCCATCCCCTTACTTATACTTTTCAGTAACCTTTTCTTTGACTTCCTTGGAGTGTGCTTTTGTCTTCATGATGTGATGGTAGCCAGGAATACTGATTAACCAGTGACTCGACCTTCTAGACACAGGTGTCTTTATACTACAATCACTTGAGACGCATTCACTGCACTCAGGTGATCCTCATTCCACTAATTATGAGGTAACTAGCACAAATTGGCTGGACCTCTGTTGAATTTGGTCAGTCAGTATAACAAGAGTAAATATTTATGAAATCATTTCAACAATCCTTTGACTCAAGGATGAAGTGATTAGATTCTGGATGTCAAAGGTCAAGGTCTTTGAACCTCAATTTCATCCCTTGTGCATGCACACGACATCTCAAGAATGCATTAGGAGATTTTTGTCAAATTCGGCACAAACATTGGGACTTCAGGGTGAACTGGTTAGATTTTGGAGGTATGACCCAAATATACAAAACTAGCTCTTTAATCCAAATTCTGATACAAAAGATGGACCTGCACCATTAAAGAAGTGAGATTTCTACTAGTCATGCTACCATAACCACTCCACCCCTTCTTCTTGACCCACTGCTGCACTCTCCCTGTCTGCCAGTAAATTAGCGTGCAGTGTTTACAACCACAGTTCAGCAGTTTCTGTTTCTAAATAAACTTATACAATCAGATGAAGAGATTTCCTTTGAATTTGGAGTTTATTTCGACTGACCTGGTTCAAAGTTGACTTTTCTCACTGAGGGCGTTTCCTGGCGGTTTGGAGGAACTGTGAGGTAGTGACTCATCTGTCAACCACAAAGATTTCTAATCAATGCTGATACTTTAAGAACATAAAAATCATGTCAGATAACTGTTGGTATTCAGGATGAATTAAGTTTTATTTCACAGAATCACACTGCCGATTAAACTCACCCTCCTCTCCATCTCCACCCTCTGCCTTCTGAAGCGAACTTCACTCACGTTGTCCTCAAACGGGTCGTTGAAGAGGTCATGTCTGCTGTAAGAGCGAAGCTGAAGAGCAGAGACACAAAACATGGAGTTAATTAACAAACTCTGCTTTTAAATAAACCACTGTTGTTTTTGTTACCAACCCTCTGTCTGGTCTTTTGCAGGTTTCCTCGCAGGATCTTTCTTATTTCTTGTTCACGACTTTTTGAGATGCTTGGGATGGCTCTGCGTCTGCCTCCGTCTTTGGGCTGAATGTTTCTGTGGAGACAAACAAAAGAAAATCAAAGCTACTTAAACCAGAAAACTGATCTGTAATATATCAAACAAAGGGCTGTGATAACATGACATTGACCAGTCAGAGACTAGGATGACCAAGCTAATGATAAAAATCACAGAGGTAGATTCAGACACAGTAACAGGATGCTGCAGATAATGCTGGATAAAGCAGACATTGTTTCTTTATCCATCCAGCTGTGACATTAATTTCACTCCTGAAGATACTCACTGCATGGAGACAGACGACACGATGGTAGGCAGCTTGGCGGAGCTCCCGCTCTCCACCAGCATCATGGCCTGTTTCATCTCCATCTTATTGTAGAAGGAGATGAGCTGAGGCTCGGTGGAGCGCTCGCCTGCGATTAGCCACTTCTTCACATAGGCTTTATTGAAGCGGTTTAGCCTGAGAGAACAGGAAACACCCAATAAGCCAGTGGTTCCCACCCTTTTTTTCTATTAGCCCCCTAACTTGTACCGTAGAGGAGCTGAGGACCCCCAGGACCCACACAAACAAAAGGGGATACATGGATGTTAAAAATTAGCATCAAGTTTTCATTGTTCAAATCTATATAAAATAGCCCCACATAAAGGTTTTCTTATCAAGAGACTATCATGGACTATTGTCAAGTGTTTTATCATGATTTTAGTTAGTAGAATCTGATTATGGCAACCTAAAAGCAGACAGAGCCTCGAACCCCCCCTGAAATCTCTGGCGCCTCCCCAAGAGGGTCATGGACCCCAGGTTGGGAACCAATGCAACAAGCTATTAAGAGCTAGTCCTTTTTAAGTACAATAACAACAGCGAATTTTTACAACAGCTAAAACACACGCATCATATTTATGCTGAATAAGCTCAAATTCATCTGGAGAAACTAATAGGATAAAGTCAAGGAAATCCAAGGACATTTTAATTCAATAACCTAAAAGATGATGTCCTCGAGAATTTCTCAGAAATGAATCAAAAATCATACTTGTCTTTCCAGTGATGATGTCCATAATGACCACAGATGTCTTCAATCCCTGTGAGGAGATGATCCAGGAACTGCAAACAGAGGAGTTATGTTTTTGTTATTTGGTTTTTTACATAAAGTGAAGCAAGGCAAAGTTTTCTGCATTCCCACCACACAAATAAAAGTTCATGCAGAAGAAATTGCTGCTTTGAGTCCTTATTTTTTATATGATTATCACAATAAGAAGTAGAGGTGGTATATAGACCTGGGTGGTTTTAATAACAAATAATTTTAGGGAGGAAATCTAGATTTAGAAAAAAATATATCAAGATTTCTTGAACTTCCACCACTGCTCCTCATGAGCTTTCAGGTCAGAGACGCTGCATCAGAGAAACATTTGAATAATTTCTGCACAAACTTACTGAGCAGATTTAAGAGCAGATTTAAGAGCAGACTTAAGTCACTTGAGAAAAAAACACTGAAATATTTTTCAGCATAAAAAAAACCAAACAAACAAACAAAAAAACAAAACCTGGCATGTGAAGTTTTGGCCACAATAACTTTCCCTTTTATAAACAGAGTAATAAAATCTGTTACAAACATGACTGTTTCAATTCTACCTCATTGGTTCAATGGTTTGGTGGTCTGTGCGGGGCAAGGGTTTATATAAATAACAAAGGTAAACTTTGGGCTTACTTTTGATACTGAAAATGATTGAAAAAACAAACAGAATTACTGGCCAATTACATTAAATCACACTATGGCCTCCTGCAGTTTTTAAATCGCAGATGGTGCAATATTTCCTTAATCTGAAATTTGTCAAAATACCAGTCTGACACCATTTTTCTTAATCAAATTGATAACAAAATATACAACACTATCATCCCCTTCAGTAAAGCAATTGATATCAAATTTGCTAAACAAGCCCAAATCACAATTAGATGTTTTTTCCAATCTTTCATCCCTCGATTAATTGATCTCATATCGTGCTTGTTACCTCCGCCAAGGAGGTTGTGATTGGCAGGGTTTGTTAGTTTGTTTGTTAATAACTCAAAAAGTTATGGACAGATTTTGATGAAATTTTCAGGAAATGTCAGAAATGGCATAAGGAAGAACTGATTAGATTTTGGGAGGGATCCGGATCACCATCTGGATCAAGGAATTTTTTAAAGGATTCTATATTATTGGGTGATAGGGCTAATGGCGGAGGTCTGCGCTATCCGAGTGTTTTTCTAGTTTTAATATAGAATGAATCATTGTTAGTGTTTGTTGAACAATTCATGAGATGAGTAAATAATCCCATATTAAATTTTAATATTGGAAAGAAAAATCACAATTAGATTCTTTTCCATTATTCGTTCAGCCCTAATCTTTTTTGAAATTCTTAATTTTTCAATTCTGAAAGGCAGACATCAGTACACCATATATATGGAAAAGAAACTGAGTTTCCTCTGCAATTCAGTCTTTTCTTTTTCCTCTTTAAGTATAAGGAACTAAGTGCAACATGGGAGAGGTAAAGTGTTCACACTAGATCAACCAAAAATAAACCATAAATAGTCTCAAGAGCAGTAAAAGTATAACAAAAACACAACAACAATGTAGTTTGCTAAGATTACATAACACCTCCAGCTCCTGAAAATCTGTCTGAAGAGGTTTGACATATTTAACCCAGTTCATTTATAGTTTAACAAAAACATCTTTTTTCAAGCGTTAACAAAAAGCAATTCTTTTCATAGCATAAATATCATTTACAATATTAACCCACTGCTGGACTGTGGGAGGTTCAGAAAGCAACACCCTCTAGTAATAGCTTTTTACGGGCAGAGATCAATATGCCAAAAATGTATCTATCACTACTTCTTAACTGAAAATCTACATTTCCTAAAAATAAAGTGGCAAACTGTAGAGGTGTTCAGCTCTGATCTTAAAACCAAATACTCCCCTGAAACTACAAAGTACAATACTGAAGACTAGTTTTTAAACCAGCACTTCACCGATAAAGGAGAATTTTTTTTATGTTTTGACAAAATATGAGCAAAACTCTTTATAGTCTTTCTTTTTCACATTTACTTTTTTTAAGCAGGATAAAAAAATGGTTTTGTGAGAAAAAATCTGTGATTTTATTTTAAGGCCATATTGCTTAAGTGCTGGTCGAATACTGGATTAAATGTTTTAAATCCTGTATCAAGGTTAAACAAGGAAAAGTAGACCTAGGTGCAGGGTGTGGACAAAAGCAAACGTCACCACAGCTGCACTGTTTTACTCCACGTACTAAATTATGACTGTTTCAATTTTGTGTTTAATTCTGAAAGTGATCTGTTGAGCTGGATAATTGGCCCTGACAGGCTGGACCTGGCCCTCAGGACAACATTTACAGATCTCTGTAGTAGAACATCTTCATGATGCCAAATAAACCAGAATTTTCATCTTGTTTTACAATTTTGTCAATATTTCTCATTTAGGTATCAGGAACATTCTGTGATCGAACTGTGAAATCAGTATTGATCTCACCTGTGTGTGAATCTCCTCATTTATTGACCCTTTGCTCTCCTTCTTCTTCTTCACAGCCAGAAGCTCCACCAGAGGTCTGATTGTCATTCCCTGAAACAGGAGAGAGGTGGAGGTTAAACCATGCAGTGACTAAACCATCTCATATGACATGTTGTGGTCGGATGATTATTTATCCCTCATTTACTAACGCAAAGTTTTTATTTAGCCAAACAGACTTATGAAACTCGTTGTTATTCCTGATGTTGTCCAGTAGGGGTCAATAAAGGTCTTCCTGCTTCAATTAACAAAGGAAAAACAATCTTAACATCTTAAACTAAACCTATTTATTTTCACCTACCTTTTGTGTAATTAAATTGAGACTTTTTCAGTAAATTGGTATGTTTACTTTTTTCAAAAAGTATCTTAAAATAAACGCTAGTTGACTGTCCTTTGAATTAATTTTAAATATTTTTACATCTACTTTTGAAATTTGTACAAGCATGAAATGAAGAGAAAGATTAACAGCTATGCTTATACCAGCATCTCCTTGATTTATTCGAATTTTTGCTGATGTTTGGGAAGAATCCTGTGTCATCACTGTCTTGTTTTGCTCTGTGTGGACTCAAGAAGGAACAGTTGCCAGGGCAACTAAAGTTTTTTGTCCTTCTATCAAAAACCCAGACCCCTGTGTTCCTCTGACCTGCACGAAGACGGTGAAGAAGATGACGGTGATAATGGCAGTGAGGAACAAGTACTTGAAATTGCTTTTTGGCAGCAGGAACCCAAGGGAGAAGGCGATGGCTCCTCGCAGGCCACCGTAGGCCACAATGAACTGATCCTTTTTGGTCAGTTTAACTATACGGAATTTATTGATGATGTAGGTGAGGCCGATGACGCCTGAAACACAGAAAACACAAAAAAACTGCTGATAAATACTAAAAACATCACACTATTACGAATCACTTAGATTTAACTTACAGAAAAAAAACACGTTGGATAATGATATATCTTGAACAGTGTGATCAAATATATTGTCTACATCTCCACGCACAAATGAAGAAGCTCAAGACTTAAAAATCTTCTAATTTTGAAAAGACAAAATATATGAGGATTTAATCACAGCAGAAGTTAGACACAAAGCTGATCCTACAGTCAGAAAAAAAGCCTCAATGTGCTGTAAACGTCACTGTTCAGCCGTGCTGTGATGTACCAACCGAGCACTCTGGACACCAGACAGAGGATGACGGTGACGATGACGAAGGTCCAGTTCCAGTCGTGGGGACCGGCCACTGTGGAAACGCCGAGGAAGATGAAGATGAGCGTCTCGCTCACACTGCTCCACATCTTCAGGAAATATTTGATGGTGGTGTACGACTTGTGGGAGATATTAGCTTCCACGTAAGGCCGCATCATCACACCACACGCTATTAACCTGATCAGGATTAAAGAAAAAAAAGAGGATGGCATTAAAATTACAACACCTGTGGTATTCATTATCTCCTGTTATTCTGGGATTTACTAGTTGAGATGTCAGACTATTTCTCAGACTAAATGTTCATTCAGCAGGTTTATTTGGAGAAGCAAAGAAATCATGCTTTCAGGATTACCAGATATAACTAGATGAACATCCAAATCTCGAGTTTCATCAGTTGGAAGAGTAGCTGAGTGACTTACGCCATGATTCCTGACAGGTGGAAGACCTCAGCCGACAGGTAAGCCATGTAGCTGTAGAGGAAGACAAACAGCGGCTCGATGACTCTGGTGTGAGATGTGAAGCGGGACGTAAAAGCACCCAGGATGCCGTAGAAGGCTCCCACCAGGATTCCTCCCAGTGAAACCACGAAGAAACAGACCACACCGAGGATGGCGTCGCCCACCGTCACAGTCCCAGCATGAGAGAACTCCTCAAAGAGGTGATACAGAACCTGCAGAGAGAAACACGAAGTGTCCTAAGTCCTCTTGTTGTTTTTAGTGCTTTATTTAAAACTGAAAGGGCTTCCTGACTCTTAGTTTTAAACCTGTAACTGTAAGAAGGCGTCTTTTCTACATAATAACTAAGATCCAAGCAGAAATCAGGGAAGGGATTTTATTTTTCTTTTTGTCTCATGAATTTTCCATCCTCTTTCTATTTATCCTCCCTTTTTGTCCTTTCTTACTTGTTTCTTTCCTTTTACCCTCTGTTATTTCTAGATACAACATCTTTCTTTTTACTTGTAAGTATTCTTCTGGCCTGCATACTTGGGTTTTTCATTTTTTTCTTCTACCCCCATTAATCCATTTTTACTCCTTCTTTTTCTGACACCTCTTGTTATCCTTCACTTTCTCTCTTCCATCATGAATTACATTTTTTGTCAGCAGTAAAAACATAACAATAACAGGAGCTGTTCATTCTTTAGAACAGTATACTAGGAAATCTTTTAGACATAAACATGGTTTTAGAGTCTGCAGCCATGATGAAGACACTAAAAAGCCTTACGTTTGTCATTGGCATACTTTCTGTTTTTACTTCACAGAACTGCACTTATGCATGCTTCCTTTCCCACATTTCTGATGCTGCTGACAGTCTTACTAACCAACATTTAATCAGACAGCCTCTGCAGCTCTGGCGGAGAGAGCTCAGCTCTGCATTAATGAGAAATTGATTAAAGTTTCTCCATTTCACCCGTCGCTGCCTGGAAAGTGGGCAGAAATCTTAATGAATCCATCTAAAAAGTTAGGAGTGGAAATGTGCTGGATGCTGCAGATGTCTGAATCCAGACATGCTGTCATAAATATTCACCTCTTTTTGTACAACTTGTAGGCTAAATATACATGGAATCTGTGTTGTTAAATGCTTTTCAATTCCACATTCAAAAAAAATGAAATATCTGATATCTAATGATGAATAGCATCAATGAGTATCAAAGGTAAACAAACAGAGATCTTCAGTCAAATGTTGCAGCATGTGAAAAAGACAGAGCTTTCTGAATTGCAGAAGTACTTTGGTAACTTTTCTGGGCCAGTGTATTTGTTCATATTCAATAGTGTGCTGGAGTTTTGCTGCATTTTCTGCTGATTAAAATCCGGAAATTCCCCAATAACATGTGCCTTAAGCCTGTACTTTTGGTATGCATTACTACTCTCTGATTTTTACAGGAAAGGATGCACAGATGCATCAGTTTAACATTAGCCAATCCTGGTCCTGTTGACAAACAGCCATGAACTAATGTTAGTAGTAGATGTTTATCTGTTGTGTGCATTCATTTTTAACAGCTGGTATTAGCACACTTCACAGATGAACCAGAAGAAAACACTGACAAGAAATGGAAAATCTGTAAAAAACTGCCAAAAAGTGGCAGATACCTCCTAAAACATTTTATGCTAGCAAGCAAAAAAGCCTTAACAAGGTGAGGGATGTAAGGAACCATGCACTATCAATAGCTAAAAGCATTTTCAAATGTCTATGTATTTTAATGTATTTTGAACAATGATTTCCCCATTTATGAGCAATATTTTTACTGTGGTTACATTACATTTACTTGCATCATTTTGCAAGTAAATAACAAAGGTGGACTACACCATTTTGACATTTTTAAGGGATAAGGGGACCCCAGTATTTTATTTCATTCTATTTGACACAAATTTCAGTCTGTTGACTGATTCTTTTATTGGCTTTTGATTCAATAATGACACTAATTACTAAGAAAAAAAAAACACTTTTCACTGCAGGCTTTTCAAGGGCCGCTCCTACTGTGGGCCCATGTAGTCGGTACCCTTGACCCCCCTGTGCTACGCCCATGTGTGGAACATTCATCCTGGCTCTGCTAACATAAAAACTGAAAAAAATTAGATGATTAAAAACAGAAGATGATGATGGAAACACTAAAGAGCACTTCAGTTTTGTAGTTAAAATGAGTAGTTGGGATAAGTTAAGTATAATAGTGACCTGAAATATGATTAAAAATTACTACAACGTAGACAATTTGAATCCATGAGTATATATATTTTGCAATTCCTTTTCTTACCAGCAGATGGCATTATCGCTTTTGACTCCTTTTAACTAACTAAATAAAGTGGCATTTTAGTAACTGTAATAGCTCAAAATTGGAAAGTATTATTCATAAATGTAAAGAAAATAAGGAAAAAATATCAAATGGAATTTTAGTTGGATATCTTTTTTTTTTTTAATAAAATCATTTGTTTATCAACTGTCTTCAATCGAATGTCGTTAGAAAGGGCAGAAAATCATAAACATCCAGGTTAGAACCTTATGTATCATATCATATTGTATTCACGTCACTCACCACTGTGACGGCGTCGTTGAGCAGCGACTCTCCAAACACGAGGATATGCAGCAGCTCATTGATGTGGATCTCCTCAAACACGGCAAGCACAGCCACAGGATCCACGGCTGAAATGATGGATCCAAACAGCAGACAGGACAGGAGGTCCACGCTGCCCAGCCTCGCTCCTTCAATCTGACATACAGCATACATCATCCCGCCGATGAAGAAGGCGTTCCACAGAGTCCCAACCACGGCAAATACCAGGATAGTGCCCAGGTTCTCCGTGAAGGCTCGGATGGGCAGGAAGTAGCCGGCATCGAGAATGATGGGAGGAAGGAGATAGAGGAAGAAGAGCTTTGAGTCGAGGATGGGGGCTTCTTTTTCTCCTTCTTCGCCCACTCCGATGGCTTTGATGATGCCGCCCACCAGCAGACCAACAAAGATCAGCAGGCAACTCTCCGGGACGATGCCTGACACTCGAGGAATAATGTGAAAACCTGTAGAGAGGAAAGCCAGAATAAGCGCAGTCAAAATATTCAACTTTTACTCTCACTCACAAATCTGGAAATAAAATGTATTTACCATTATCTTAACGTAAAGTGCTCTTGAATATAAATCCTCACAGAAGGTCTGTTAGGTTGATTTAAAGTCTGTATCTTGGCTGTCTCCAGAAGTACAGAAACGGAGTAGAAGAGGGATAAGGAATACATGCTCAGTATAATTTTTAAGAATGAAAAATCTGTTTTTTAGCTAAATAATGTGCTGTTATTACTCAATGATTCTTTATTTGGTGATTCATCACTTTGTGCACCAAACCAGCAGAAGATTAGATGACAATAAAAACACTCAATCATTTCTGTGACACAGCCTCATAAAATATTTAACATATTCCATCAGTGGCAGCAGAAGAAAACAAACAGTCTCTTTATGGGAACAGGATGGCTGCCTGAAACATGTACCCTCACATTTACTGGTTTATTCTGTATCTGACTGGAAACTCTTCTTTTCATTACCTTTCATAGACTTACTGTACACTTACTAAACTTTAAGTCCATAAAATGATCATTGAAAAAATGATAATACTCATTCAATTGTTTCTTGTTTTACCTTTACATCAGTCAAAATATACAGACACAAAAAGTATGTAGAAGGTGCAGTGGTGTGTAAAGGTGTAACAGAGGACCTACACAGATGTGCAATCTGTTAGTGATTAAGTTGCAGCGCTTTTAAACTAAAAGAATATAACACACAGTGTTCAGTCGTACATAGGAAAAGTCTGGTGTGTTAATGTAACACTTATAAATATGTGGCATGAAAGCTTTATAGCTGAAAAGCACAATTTTTAAATTCCAAATGAAACCAGCTAATGAAAGTGAAGAAGCACTCTAAGCTAACAAAAACGGTCAGGAAACATTGGTTGTGGATAAAGTGTTAGCATAAGCAGCTAAGCAGTATCCATTCTTACATCAACATTAAAGCATCAACACTTCTGCTTCCCAAAGATCGTTATAAAATCAGTTCATGAATCCATGTTTCTTGTTTTAACTTTCACCTAGCAAAAAAATACCTCCAAGTAAAGTAAAGTAAAGTAAGTAGCCTACCTAGCTTAAAAACTACCTTCTGGTAAAGCAGCCTACTCTGCCAAGAAATTACCCTCGAGTTTTGTAAAATAACTTTACATAAAGTAGCCTACTTTGCTAAAAAAATACCCTAGAGTATTGTGAAGTAGCATACTTAGCCAAAAACTACTCTAGAGTAGAGTAAATTAGCCCACTAAGTTTGTAAATACCTTCAAGTATAGTAAAGTAGCTTACTAGCCAGCAAAAACTGACAGCTAGCACTGGAATAAACTAGAACTGTTAGCATAAATATCAAAGCAGTTAAAACTCTCTATCAAAAGAAGACCCTGATATAGTAGCCTCATGCTTAAAAAAGAAGGTTCTTATAATAAAACCCACTTTTATGCTGTAGCTAGATAACATGTTTCAAACAGCTCTCATAACTGAAACTGAGGATGAACTGTTAGCTACAGGTAGCCCAGTAGCTAAGTTGTACTTTTATTACATTAGAGAGCATAAAACCAGTTATCTCGTTCTGCTTAAGTGTCTGTTATAAAACTTACATTCGCACATATTTAAAGCTAAGAGTTATTGGTTTGTCAGGTCATAGACTACCGTGGAAAATAAACTTTGACCAAGAAAACTAGCTCATAAAAAAGTACAAATAAGCACTCTTTGATGCTAGCTATTGTTAGCTGGTCAGTTAAACTAAAATTGAAGATGAATATTTAACAAGAAAAACTAGCTTAGACAAACAAGTTGAGCACTATTATGATATATATATGAAAAATGTTAAACCATCATATGCTTTAAGTCTGCATTTTTTTAGGCGACTTTGGAGGAGTGTTTTATTTAGCATTGTTTATATTTTAGCAGAAGTGGCTTGATAAATTTTAACTCACTAATAGGGGAGTTTGATGATTTATTTGAATCTACCTGATTGATGACCTGATGGAGTTCAAGTAAAATATTTTCTCTTTTTTTTTGGTGTTAGTTTTGTTTTATTTTTGGTCTCACGCTTTGTGTAACAGTTGAAAATGTACAAGGGCTGTGAGAGTGAACCAAAACTTATTCATTTGCAGGTTAGCGAAACAATGACCTGAATGTGTTTGGATTAAGGCTGCTCTCTTTACGGTAGATAGTAGTGAAAATAATTGAAACTTTGCATATCTAACAGATACAAAGGAAAAATATAACTATGAAAAAACTGCAAGAAATGCAAAAACTATTGCTCATCCATCTGTGCAATTTACGCAGATTGTACAAGTTTGTTTGCATTTTTTAAATTGAGACAGGACGTTTCTAATGTTGGGTGTGTAGTTATTTTTTCTGCTGTATTATCAAAACAAGCATCAAAAGTGTTATATTTTTACCAGTAAGATTAAATCATAGTACTGTATAGATGTTTTTTAATTCTGCAATTTGCTGCTGTAAACTCTGGCTTTGCTGTTTATATAAAAAAGGAAACAGACACTTTGATATTGCTATTGTGAATTTAGCAGATTTAATGCTAAACATAAACTGTTTTTCCCCTGTGGTTTCAAATTTGGTCTGCATGTTAATGGCATCTCTCTCTGCTCTACTAGGCCTTGACATTCAGCCTTTCCCTCATGTGACTCTGGGGTCAAGGCTGCTGCAACAAAAGTGTTCAGCCGTGTTTTATGCAGTCAGTGGTGGGTCTGTGTGCAGCCATCCTCGCCCCCTCCTCTCCTCTCTGACTCTGTACACTGACATCTTTGTTATCGAGCAGTGCATTAGGACAGGAAGTCGGACCGGCCCTCAGAGGCAGCAGCTGGACAGGACAGATAAAACGCCAGAGAGTTCCTTCTGTCCCGTCAGCCAGCGACAAACTGAGCAACAGATTCATACAGCCAATCAGGATCCTTACTTCCTGAAGCCACACAAAATTACTGAACAAGGTTGTTCAACATTAAGAGGTCCTGTGGAACATTTTAACGTAAGCTGCAGCTGCATGACAAGTATTTGCCAAAACTCAGAGTGGGACTCACTTTGAAAAAATTTTAATGAGCCTTTGTGAAAGGATGAATGCACAGTTTAGAGACCCCTAACCTCAGTTATGCCCTTAATAATTCAACATTAAGTCAACTATGCAACTTGATAGAAAGCAAAAAGCCAGCACTTCTCCAGGGTTGTCAGGTGGAAACCTCTCTTCCTCCTTTCTCCCCATGCACAGCCGCCCATGGGGCCCAGAGTCATAAAAGGGCCCATTGAGGTTTGCGAACACATAGTCTTTCCTCAATTTAAAGGGACATTTCAACATTTTGGAAAATTCGCCCCTTGCCATAATCCCTATAGACTTAGTAATAGGTTCGTTTCCGTTAGTTGTCGGTGCAAGCTGTTCCTAGATCTGGGGGGACCGATATACCAGCTGCACAGCTAACGCTATGTAAGCAGACTGTGTTTTTTGCTTTCCCTCATCAAACTCATCAAATACACAATCCAACAACTCCAAAACGCTCTCGTGGACAAGTTGTGACCTGCACATTCACCACGCTATGAAATAGTAACGTATAATTATGTAACATTACAACACATGAAGCTAATACTCTGAACTATTTCTTGAGTGAACCACTGGGCGGAGTGACACAGTGCAGCAGCCATTTCTGGAGTGTAGTTCCGGCTTTGCATTTAACTTTAAAACATCTCCGTCTGGTAATGTTCACTGATTATTTCATAGTGTGGTGAATGTGCAAGTCAAAACTTGTCCACAAGAGTGTTTTGGGGTTGTTGGATTGTGTATTTGATGAGTTTGATGAGGGAAAGCAAAAAATACCGTCTGCTTACATAGCGTTGGCTGTGCAGCTGGTATATCGGTCCCCCTAGATCTAGAAACAGCTTGCACCGACAATTAAAGGAAACGAACCTATTACTAAGACTATAGGGATTATGGCAAGGGGTGAATTTGCCAAAATGTTGAAGTATCCCTTTAAGCTAATACTAACTTTTTATCTTACACTAAAATCAGTATTGCATTATTTTACTTAGCTGAAATGAATCTATAATAGGAGGATATAGCACAGATAAAATGATGGTCACTCACACCATCAGGACCTAAAATAAGTCCATAAAATTTAACTGAAGCAGTTTGTGGAAACATGGAGTGACTTTCTCCTCAAGCCTGAGGAGGAATATTTTAAAAAGCTTGCAGCTGAGCAGGAAAATATGCATCCATTAGGATGGGAGGAGAGTCATAATCACACCATTCATCATTAGAATAATCCCTCAGTGAAAAGTTGAGGTTTTGGCAATAGATTGATTGAGAGTGTGTTTATAACAGTCTTTCCCTCTGAGAGTGACACATTTTAATGGTCAGCCAATAAAGAAGAACTGACTTTTGTTCATCTCAAAAATAACCTGACAAACCAGATACACTGTTTCACATCCATCTGGGCAAGAGCCAGTAAAGAGTGTTTGGGAAAGGAAGATTCTCAGAGCATAAAAGGATGAATGTTCTGTCTTTTACATTCACTATGGGACAATCAGAGGAGACAGATTATTTTTCGATTGGGCATAAATGTTTCAGCCCCAAGCTTTGCCGGATATAAAAGCCTATCAAGAAATGTGCAAAAAGATCTTCTTTGCTGAGAGAAGCTTATAGTTTGGCTCTTTGCTTTTGTTTTAACAAAGAAATGTGGTCAAGCTCAGATTAAACCACTGCTTTTCTACTGCTACACCCAAGCTAGTCACTACTATGGTGGTAGTTATTCTGTATACTGGCTTACAGTTAAAACTCATGCTGAAGAAAGTCACAGAAGAGTGAATACATATTTTTTGTCAGTGCTGTTCTTTGCTCTTTATTTTATAAAGAAATGTGGTCCTCCTCTGATAAAACTGCTGCTACACTTTAGCTACATCTGAGCTAACTACTACACTGGAGGCAGCCATTGCTAACGGCTCAGAGTAAAACTAAACTCTGCCTGTAGCTACCACCGCATTCTCCTCAATTGATGCCGATTGGTCAGAACCGTTTCCAGTTCTGCACAAATGTTGTGGATTACAGTTTTGCAAGATGGATTTGTCGGTGGCAGTCTTGCAAATCCATCTACTTTGCAAAGTTAACTGAAAAGGGCTCAGATCCACCAGTTGATAACGACTATCTAGGTTCTCTGCTTGTGATTTGGCACTTATGCTAGCAGTAAAAGCCTGACTCGTAACCCTCAACAAGTCCCAATCTGTGAAGGGTTAAAATTCTTCAGGTTATTTTGGTTTGTTCCAGGTCAGACTCCTGGAAACCAGAGCAGATTCATGTGACCGAGGTCTTTTGACATTTTAGTTTATTCTTGACTGCCTTTCTGTCACTAGCAATTTTCTTGATTTACAAACTTGCCAGTGTGTGCAGTGACTCTCTGCTCCTCACTTAAATGAAAGTGAGAGCTGTTTTAGTAGGAGGGCAAGGATGTGTTTTCATCTGATAAAACCTATAGACAAAACAAGCTCAACAAGGCATGTAGCAGTAATCACGTGATCAAGATTATCTTGTTTTCATGACTGTGGGAAGCCAGAATCTTGAGTGAAACTTAAACTTGATATATTTCTTTTTATTGAGGTTTACAAAACCTCAATAAAACAGTTACTAACATGTAGGGCTGGGCAATTAATCGCAAATTAGATTAAACTGCAATATGGCCTCCGTCAATTTTCAGATCGCAGAAGTTTCAATATTTCTTTGACTTGAAGTGTGTCAAAATACCAGTTTAATAAATCTTTTTTTTTTTTTTTTTTTTTGCAGTGGCAAAGATTTTATGCACATAATGCAAACATTCAAGAGTCATTTTTCATAATGGTTTACAAAGTCCTCCTTTTTGTGTTTTATGTATGTCTTAATCAAAATGAGTGACATAGAAATTATAATGCCCTTCAAGAAAGCAAATAACATCACATTTGCAACATGAAAAAAAAATAGCTCATTCTATCTAAAACTGATAAAGCCTGGCACCTCCCCACCCCAGCCGCCTCCTTTATAGCTCGTTGCTCCCCCTTATTGAGATTCATGCTACTCTGGATTAATTGCTTCGTAAACTATTTCATTGTTTTCAGTAGACATGGTCTTAATTATGGAATTATTTACTGCTTGAATTAGTCAAAAAATACATAAGATTAATCCAAGAATAATTGCATATTAAATTGTAATATTTGGGGGAAAAAAATTGCAATTAGTTTACTTTTGCAAATGATTCAGCCCTAAGGAGTATATTTATGCCTGCCTTGTTCTGTGTTTTGTGTGCATGCATATAGGGACTTCCATAAATAAAGTTGCTTCATACTTTCCCATGTTGCTCTAACTCATCAGCTGTTTTAGTTTCTATATTTAGCTTCAAAACCTCACTCGTGATGAATGTTCATAATTCCCAGCTGGTCTTGAGTGTATTTGTGTCTCTGCTTCCTCTCTCTACATTTTGATATAATGACCCTGGTGCAGTTTGCAGGCTCAAGAAAGTGAAGAAAACTGCACACTGTCACTCTCTTTACTATGGATCATTCATTTACTCTATGACCAGTGACTGAGGTTAGAGTAAGCTTTCATTTTGTCAACAGGAAATCATTGTGAGACTGGGGTTATGTGTCACTCACCAAGTTTCATGAGCAGGGCCAGGAGGATCCACAGAGAGATCTCAAAGGGCTTCCTGACGTACTCGAAGTTGAAGGAGAGGACGGGGAAAGCCTTCTTGTGAGTGGTGGAGTTAGTTTGATGATGGGGATCCTCCTCTGGCACTGCATTTCTCCTCGTCTCGTTGTTTCCTCCAACAACATCACGACTCGCAGAGGAAGCCGAGACCAGAATGAGGAACAACACGACCAGAACCGCCGTGAAAGGAGGACTGGAGGTCCTCAGGGTGTGACGGAGCAGCACAGCCATGTTTTTAGGCGGCTTGACGGCTGATGTGCAGCTGCTGCTGATCGGCTCTAGATCCGGTGAAGATCAGGATGAGGATGGTGCGGACAGCGAGCGCGGTGCGCCAGGGAGACACGCGCACTTTTACGCACAAACTCGCCAAGGAGCTTAAAATTACGCATAGTTACACGAGAAGAAAATTGGATTTAACCTTAAATAAAAAACAACTTTCTGTCATCTGTATTCTGATTTAAAATATTCCGCCTCCTACTCGCCTGCTGACACCATTTAAAGGTTTACTTTCTTCTTAATCCCATCCTGTGTGGTTTTCCTCATCAACATCTAGCATCAGGAACCACCAGCATCCATCAGGCAGAAACCTCTCCTCTCCTCTCACGCGCCTCTCGCTTTACTTTGAAACGCAAAGTGTCACCAGATTGACAGCGACACCTGCTGGAGAGGAGGACAACAACAACCACCTGACAGCTCCAACAACAAGCACACATCTCTTGTGGAGAATCAGCTCTGTGAAAACGTGTTTACCCCTTCCTAATATCTTTCTTTCTTTCTTTTTTTCATATTTATCCCACTGAAATGTTTCAGATCAACAAACAATTTCTAATATTCGACAAAGGTAACCAGAGTAAATACAAAATGCCGTTTTAAATGATGATTTCATTTATAAGATGAAAAAATCCATCCAAACCTGCCCGACCCTGTATGAAAAGTGCTGGTGTGTTTGGGATAATTTCCCTGCTGCATAACTCAAGTGGGCTTGAGGTTGAGGTCACAAACTGATGGGATATTTTCCCAGAAGTCTTGGGGATCTACAAGTTGTCAAATTTGAGATGAGCCTCCTTATTTGGTCAGCAGTGGTTTTGGCCTTGAAACTCCCCCATGGATGCCGTTTTGACCAGTCTCTTCTTACTGTTGAGTCATGAACTCTGACCTTAACTGAGTCCAGTGAGGCCTGCAGGTCTTTAGATGTCGTTCTGGGTTCTTTTGTGACCTACTGGCTGTGTCGTTGAAGCACTCTTGGAGTAATTTTGGAAACTTAAATATAAGCAGGTATACTCTATATACTTGAGTAAACCACTGCAAATGATCAAGTCTTTAGACTGCTAGTGGACCCACAGCGAGAACATGCAAACTCCACACAGAGTCTCTGCAATCAAGAATCTTGTGAGGCAACAGCATTAACCACTGAACCACCATGCAGATCTCCAATTATTATATAAATACAAAGCTTTTACAGTAAAACTCTCATAGGACTCCCTAGGTTAAACCATAAAAATCAGTGATAATCAAGGGCTTCAAAACATGTCTAAAATGAAAGCAACACTCCAACATTGGCATATGAGCCAGGGATCAAACCCTCAACCTTTTTGTTAAGATACAAGTGCATCTATCACTGTTCCACAGCAGTCCTGTAGACGTTTTAATGCCAAAACAGACAAATAAATGTATTTTCTCTCATTCGCATCTCTGTCCTGCCTTGCTGTCAGATGCTGAATATTAGCAAAAAAAGGAGGTTAAAGATCGTGGCAAGAAAAGCTCACAGCCTGTTACTCAGAGAGGATCCATCTGCAGCAATGATCAATCCGTCTCTCCGGACACGGGTTATTAGATTTTTAATTCATGAGGCAAACTCTCAGATGTTTCTTGAATAAGAACTCAGAGATTCTGGCTCTTCCCCTCTTTCTTTATCAAAGTTTAAGAAAAATAAATCTCAGTATTTGTTTCATTTGACCTTCACTGTGATGGCTGAGCTGACATTTGAATACCCCAGATTCAGTCAAGTATAATAGATTTGTTATCTAAAATAGCTTTTAGTGATGCTTACATATAACTCACAGCTCACACATCCTCTTCATGTCTGTCAGAGGAGATTTAGTAAAAACAACAACCTGTTTGGTTCCCACGGCTTCAGAGCTCAGCGTCTGGCTGCTGTTCGGACAGCACAGGGAAAATATAAAGCTCTGGTTGGGTCTGGTATGGAGGTTTAAAACACCATTAATATAATAATGGTCATTACTATCTGAAAAGACAGCCCATTTATGGCCACATTCCCATGGTTCATTTAGATAATAAAATGTGTTTAAAAATATATCAAGTTATTTTTTTAGTGTATACTTGGAAGTCTTCGAAGCTGTTCAGAAAGGTTTGGACCTCAAATGTCTTAGAAGGATGATAAGCAGTTTCACCGATAAGCAATTGCTCATGATCCAATGGGGCCTTGAGGTTTCTTTATCGACCTGAGACCCGACCTTTAGTTTGTCATACATGTTTAGTTTCTCGTGTTTGTTTGAGGTGAGAAGGAACTGGTGAGTTAAAGCTCAGCCTTGTCTTTGATTGGAAATTTGTTTTTGAACAAAAATAATAAATCTCCTGAAGCTCATGTTTCTGCAGCACCAGCTCGGTTTTAGAGCAGATGTTTCGCATGTGTGTTGGTCAGATGTTAGGGGTCTTCAGTCACTAAGAAATGGTGTCAGTCATTGAGAGAGGGATGGAGGAGTCATTTTGATGATTGACCACAAGGACTTGTTGAGGCCAAGCATGAACAAAGTTCCTTCTGAAATTCTACATTTTTGGGAAAATTTCCTTTAAAAAAAATCCACACAAATTTCTTAAAATTCAAAGAAACTACCTCAAATCTCTGTGAAAAGTGTTTAACATATTTTTTAAAAATATCCCATGAAAAGAATCCCCAAAATGTCTTTCAATGTTTCCCAAATGTTTCAGTGAAACTTCATCATGAAGCCTAAACATTTCAATAAAAATGTCCTGGAAGATTTCAAGCAAATTTACCCAAATTGCAAAGTACAGTCCACCTTAAATTTCAAATAAAATTCCCAGAGTTTACAAACATGTATCACATGTATGAAAATGTCCTAAATTTATTTTTAAAAAATCCACACAATTCCAAACAAATACACTAAAATGTGTTTTTTTTTTGCAAAAAATCCTGAAAATTTACCTGCAAACTCTCCTTAATTTTAAAAGGAAGATTTCCCAAAATTTTCTGGGAAATTCCTGACACTTTTCAATAAAGTTCTCCAAAATTTCAAATTCGCACTTAAACTGTATATCTCATCCACTTCCCTGAACTTTTCAAAAATTCCATAAAAATTATGAAAAAGTTCTCCAAGCATCCAAAAACAAACAAAAAAACCCTGGAATTTTCATCAAAATTATGTAAAATTTCAAAGGACAACCCCATTAAAAATTCCAAATGAAATTCCACAAGTTATTATGAAAATGCCCAAAAGTTTCCAAAGAAAATCCACACATTTCCAAACAAATACCCTGAATTTTCCCAAAAATTCCTACCATATTTTAGAAAATGTTCCCAAATCTTCTGGGAAAAACAGCCCCAAAAATTCCAGATAAATTCCTGAATATTTTCAAGCAAATTACCCAAATTACCCTACTTTTACAGAAACATTTCTCCAAATTCAAATTTTGCCCAAACATCCACACAAATTCCCTGAAATATCCATGAAAGTTCTTGAACATTTCAATATCCCCACTCAAATTCCAAATCAAATTCCCCAAATATGACAAGCAACACATTTCAATGAAAATATCGATAAAATTCAAATCAAATACCCAGAGATTAAAAATATATTTCGTAAATTATTGTGAAAAGCCCCCATGATTTCCACAAATTTCCAAACAAATGCCTTAAAGATTTCACAAAAATTATTGAAAATTACATGGCAAATTGCCCCAAAATTTCAAGAAAATAACTTTTTTAAACCCTTATGAATATTCTTGACAAATACCTCCAAAATGCTAATAGATTAAGTTCATACTATTTTGCAGTAAAGCAAGAATGTAGTATCCTCATGCGTACATGCAGGGTCTTAGGAGGTCAAAGGTGGGCATCAATGTGGGCAGCAGTTATCTCAGTGATTGAGATCTGTATTGTAAATGTAAATAAGGTGCCAAGGGTAAATTAAACCGCATTAAAATAGACTTCAATTATCCAAAGAAGTCGATAGGATGAACTTCTGCCAAGGTATAAGCCCCTTTAAAAGCCCCAAATTGTCTTCATACTAAATAAATGATAGTGAGTCAGTAACACCTGACCTAGAGACATGTTCAAACGAATAAAGACCTGGTTAGACGTTTGACCGGGGCCTTCAAATGACTAAAACTGACCTGGGAATGAGACACTAGGAATGCATGATGATATGTGTATTCTTTCTGCTGGAAATGTACTTTATAATGATTTATCTCAGAATCTTTTGTTATCTCAGCGCCTCACTGTAAAATCACTTCCTCTATCAGAGCTCAGTCCACTCGAGTCGCTCCATTCAGACTGTTCAGCCACTCGAAAACTTTTGTTTCCCACTGAACTTTTCCACATGACTGCAGCCTGAGAACCACAGAGCTGCTGTAATGTCATAGAAACAACAAAATATAGACAACAGCAAGATATTTTAAAAAGAACGTTTATTTATCAATCTGTTAAACAAATTAGTTACAACAACAAGTGAGTTAATGTGACATTTACAGACATTCTCTTTACTCAGTTCTGGTAAAAAATGAAAATATCCTGAAATAAATATCTTCAACAGAAGCTAGTGTGCCTCATGTACATTAAATGTTCAAATCTGCTTTAGGATTTGCATTTTTAATTTAAAAGATTAAGGTGCTGAAAATAAAAAAACAATGATTTCACCATTTTTCTTCAGGAAAAATGGCATGTTTGTGACTCAAGCTTTTATAGTGGGAGAATGTTCTATTTTATATTCAAGCATATTTGTGTTTTTCCTCTCCATTTTACCATATATTATAATAAAACATTAGCAGAATGAACTTTAAAGCTGTGTTCCTGATATGCTTATTTATTTAAATTACATTTTACAAATACAAATTTTCTGTACAGGGTGGACCGACTAAAGGCTCGCATTTATTTGCTCTTAGTGTGATTAGACTAAAAGTGTTAATTTTTTTTGGCTATGACAAACCTCTCTGAGCAGTGACTCACTTTTCCCTGCTGACACACCTCACAGTTTCCTTCAATCAACACCACAAACACACTAACTCTCTCTCTGACCTCAACACAGACCCTCAGTGACGTACACAAACGACCACACGTTCCGCCCACAGAGCCGCTCTGACGGGCGGCCGTCTGCTTCAGACTGTTTCTCAGTGATCTCAGGCGTGGTGAGGACTCAGATGGACTCTGTCTGACATCCTCCTGGCGCTGTACAGAGACACGCCCATACCCAGTGTGGCCATCGTCATGGCGATGGGGTCGATGAGGCTGCTCTGCGGCTGTATCCGGACCTCACCAGACACCTGACGCTGCGGACAGCGGAAAGAAAGAGGGGCAGGTATAGTTAAACACTAAAGTTTGATAAGAAAGCATTTTGTTGTTCTAACCTCAGAGAGTCTTGAAGTGTAGTCTATGACTTATGGAGGAGTCCAAACTTCTTCCACTGAAATAAATAAGGATGGTGGGGCATGCAGGAAATGGTGCCACAGGCCGGACTTGAACCCTGGCCGCCCATGTACATGGGGCACACTTTAAACCATTTTATTAGAATAAAATCACAATTGTTATTGTACTGGTGATGTTAAACCTGCTGTCACCATCAGTTCCATTAACTTTATAACACGGTCATTCTTTAGTCTGGTAAAATATCTGTAAAGTTGATGATCTGGTCATTCTTGGCTCCACTAGACCACCTTAGCACCAATGTTAGCATGAAGATTTCCCTCAAGCACCAAAATGTACATTTCTGAGATATCACTAACCATCTAATTTCTAATTTTCATTCTTTCATAGAAGCTTAGTTAAAGTGTTTTTATGTTCGTGCTCTGACATACTTTCATGTCTCTGTGCTGGAAGTTGCAGAGGATGGAGGCATTATATTTTAGGGTTGTCTGTCTGGGCCGCTCGTATGAATACAATATCTAGAGATTGTCTTCAGAATTTGCACACATATCCTCTCTGAATCTTGAATCACCGGATTAGGCTTTGGAGGTCAAAGGTTTTGGTTATCTAGCAGAAAATACATCCCTTTTTTTATAAGCATTATAAGCATTTTACAAGTTGCAGTTCCTTCTCTGTGTTAAATGTGTTGTTTGAATGTGATAAGCTGCTCTGATTTTATAAATAAAATCATTTTTGTGATACCACATTGCCTAAGTTTGTCCCCAGAGTGAAGCTATCATGGGTTTCTATTGCACCAAATTTAAAAACATGCTAAATTTCTGCACTCAAACTGACTTTAGAGCAGTGATTTAAAGCCTCTTCCCATGAATCTCTCATTCCTCTGCCCAAAATCAGCTGATCCACTCCTGGACCCGCTCAAAAAAAATGATTCATACTTCCATCAAAGACGAACAAAAACTGCTTTTATGAATCAAATTCTGACAGCATAGGCTGAAAATACAGTGTCCCTATCAACACATCTTTAGTAAGTGTGCCATCATGATTTTAGTCCACAGTTAGGTAATTAGATCAACTCTAACACTGATAACCTCAGAGCACACCAAGATTATTATAGTTAACTAAAACTAACTAAATAAACAAAACTAAAATTCAAAAATCAACTAAGCTTTACCCAAAAAAACCCTGCATAGTGCATTTACAAAAGGAACTAAAATGAAATAAAAAATAGTCTTTGACACAACCATACTAACTGGGACCTACAGCCAAGTCTGGGGAGTGGAAATGGCCTGATCTGATTGGATAAGACTTCACACAGGGGTAGTTTTATGTCTGGAGTTGTGTTCAAACTTCACCTTTAAATAAATAAATAAAACAATAAGTGAAGAGTAGCCTGTTTGAATATGTTTTTAAAAATGTATAATGTTCACTCTGCCCTGAAATGTTTCAGAAAAAAACTAAAACTAATCAAAACTAAACTAAATCAAACATTTTTGCACAATAAAAACTAAACTAAACCAACAAACCAGCAGTAAAAACTAATTGAAAATAAACTGAAATTCTTTTGTTTCTAGCTTTTCAGGCTTTAATTCAGCTCATTTCTTCTTTACATTTATGAAGGAATTTTCTTTAACTTTCTTAGATTTTATTGATGTTTACAACCTTTGAAAATCACATTGTATAGTTGAAAAATCAGTCTCTAGTGCCCCCTGCTGGTAGAATAAGAAAATACATATGGGACAACTGCTGAAGTCACCTCATACGTAACATTTCTCCTTCACTGAACTTCTTTTGTGCAACCACTGCTTTAGTCTGATAAGCTTATATAACCTAACCTCTCTATGAAATATTCATTCACTTATCATCACTGCTTGGCTTCAATTCCCAGCATTTATATAACAAATAACAGTCTGCATGATTTTAACAACAAACACTGATTCAAGCCTTCATTGCCACTGAGAGGAGTCTGTTTTTTTGTTCTCCTGATTAGAATAAATGAATACTTCTGTTACACATGCACACATCACATATATTTGTGTGAAACTAGCATGTGGTGAAATACTATTTTTAAATCCGACCAACCTGCAGGAGTCGAAAGTACCCAGGTGTCAGTCTTCCCAGTCTGATGATCATCTCTGCTGCTGGAGCAAAGCAGAAGAGTCAACAACCTTCACACAGGAGAGAAAAATATGATCATAACTGCGCCATGATTAAAAAAAAATACAGTATTTCATATAAAAAAAAACATCTGTAGGAGGATTTTAGGAGCTTTTAGGTGTGGTTGGGCCTCTTCAGAATGAAGATGAGTCCTCTTGTTGCAGCCGTTCAAGAGTTTAAGGATGAGTATTTTCTGGATATTTTTAGATCTGCAGAGTTCAAACATCCAGTTTTCTGTTTTGGTAAGTGAGAAAAATTAGAGACATTACTGTGCTGTCTTTTCTCTTTAGCACTCTTGAGCTGCATTCAACCCTGAAAACCAGGATGACAACGTATTAATTAGTCTTGCATTAATGGTCATTTGATGTTTTTTGGTATTTTTTCTGCAGATAATCTGGAGATAATTCAGGTTTTTTAAGGTAAGTGTCTCTATGATTAAAATAGGTTAATTTTACTTTATGAACTTGAAAAAATACAGGTGTATGCAGGCAATACAAAGAGAAAATCTGCAGTTCTTACTTTGTATTTTCCATATTTTCTCTGTTTATTTCAAAGTACTACTGTTACTGACACTTTAGTGCATCTAACTGATTATTGTGATGTTTTACGATATAGTCCTGCATCTTCTCAATGCCTTAAATCTCTGGATACTGTTTACCATGGGACACTGAGGTTCACCCTTAATTCATCACTGAACTCTGCACGATCTAGTTTGTTGGCCTTCATTGACCACATGTAGACAAAATCACTGCATACCCTTATTTATGAGGCTACACTCAATCTGTTTCCCTAATACTCGTATGATTTTATTTATTTTAAGCTCTGGAACCTACAGTCTTTGTGACTCTGTCACAAGACCTACTTTTGCTTTCTGTGCCCAAAGTCCATCTTGAAATGAGTAAAAGGAGTTTGAGGCACGCTGCTCCTGCAGCTTGGATTCTACAGTAGAAAAACCTGTGTGTGTGAGCTGGTCTCTAGTAGACTGGGGGTGTTGGAGGACGATGCATCAGGTAGTAGATGATGTTTGATCTGTGTTTGTTGGTCTGCTGCCTGTTTAATCCAGGACACCCTTGTAAGTTATATATAGTTAGAAATTAATTTAAATGATTTAAATAAATAATATTTTGACACCTAAACTTTGCCATCATATTAATGCCATCAGCAAAATGCTGTTAAATAAATGCATTAACTGTTTGTTTAAAGTTTGACTTAAAATTCTCACTTTAAAGCAGTGTTTTAAGCAACAACAGGAGGAAATAATACTGTCAGACATCTCTGAATACAGCAGTTACAACGTTTTGAGTAAAATGCATAATTTTTTCTTCAGAACAAGACTTTTTAAATGTAGTTTAATACTTTAAAGAATTAAAATTCTACCAAGGTGTCAGATTGAATGCATCCAGAGTCTCAATTAAATTCAGATAAAGTAGAGGTGACTATGAGTTTTATCAAAAAGCTGAAGTATAAAGTTAAGAAAAAGTCTTTCTCACTGTTTGAAGTTAACAGGTCCTCGGGGAAGTTGATGAGTATCCAGCAGGGATCCCAAAAACAGCACCCACGCCGCCCGTCACATTCATCAGCAGCCCGGCACCCATAGATGGACGGTCACCATCAGCAGCCTGTCGTACTGAAGAGGCTCCTGTGTGTCCCTGCTCTTTTGTGCTGTGTGAACATCCTGGTCCGACGGGCTCCACTCACACAAACACACACTCACAAAGCTGCATGAAAAGCTTCAGCCTGTCAGAGATGATTTGCTCACTCAGCCAGTGAAATTGGGTGAGAGCGGGCGGAGGAGAAGAAGTGTCTATGTGCAGCATGTTGCACGCTTGAAGAAACATGTGTGTTAATGTGCTGCAGTGACTTATGTAACCCAAAAAGATGAAAATATTTTTTAAAAGGCGTCCTAAATGAAGTGTCTGAGTGTAAAAGCTGCACAAAAACACAGAGCTGTCGCCTTTAACGTAAACATTTACACTAGAGATATGTTTTAATGTTTACAGTGATTTATTGGTTGTTTTGCTGTTACATAAGGCCTCGGCCTCCATGATGCCACATTGATCGTTTGGGGCCTTGCAGTTCACGCTGCACTACTGTTATATAAAGGAATAAATAATTGAAACATAGGAACATTTGAGAATGTTATCATTTAAAATTTAAAGCTTTGCATGTTGTGAAGAACAGTCTAAAACTAAATCTACCTAAGAACATGTGGTTTTATGCCTTTATTAAGCAGCTGTACTGTGTGCCAGTCCACAAAGGCCATTCAAAGTTCTGTACTGTGTTTCTGTGTCTATATCAGGATGTCTGACTACAAGATGCTGATTGTACTCATCATCTGACCTCATGTCTGCAACTTCTGCCAAAGTCACATAAAACTCTCCAGTATTTACAGAAGCTGGGGCTGTTTGCATCTCATCTGAGTCTTTGTTGTCTTCAGTCTTTCACAGAAACAGTGCTGAAGTACTCAGGGTCCTTTCTTCCTGGTCTCACCTGGTCCTGACCTGCGGACTTGATAGGAGCTCTGGCCAACGTCACCTTCACTCCCGCCGGCCCCGGAGCGACTGTGGTCTCTATAGACATGACATGCCCAATAAAATGCTGAAACACAGGGAAACAAAGACCAATGTGACCATCAGAGAAAGGGTCTCTGTGTTACTCTGGAGGGAAAAGTGACACAGCGCTTAAAAATAACATTTAGTACACTATTTATCACAGCTGAAAGATGATTTAGGTTGAAAACTGGCTTCCCTTAGTTCTAATTATGCAACTATTTAATGATGTATTATGAAATATCTTTATTTCATGTTCTTTAGGTGCTGTTCTGCAAGGTTGGTGAGGTCTTTTTCATGTCTGTTTTTTTTTTTTTTTTTTGCAAGAATTTTTTAAGGATTTTATTGTCTTTATTTATAGAGGAGGATAGTGGGTAGCACCAGTAACAGGGATGAGAGAATGGGGAACAACATGCAGCAAAGTAGCCACAGGCCAGACCCTAACCCAAGTCGCCTGCACTCATCAAGCTGGCCTAACCACTAGGCCATCTGCACCCTATCATGTCTGTTTTTAATGCTGTTGATGACAGGCAAATACCCCCACTGGTTCTCCACCTGGGGTCTGGAACCCACTAGGGTGATGCCAGATATCTCAGCGTGGTGCAAGGCTTTGTCTGCTCTGATGTTATCAAAATAAGATAGTCAGATATCAACTAAAAGCATGACAAAACATTATATAGATTATTAAAAACTCTATTGGTAAGAAAAATGTTTAGAATTATTTTCCTGGAGTTTTAGAAATGAAATAATAAAAAATGATGTTGATTTTTGACAGCAATGTTTCACTTTGTTCCTCATTTGAGTCCTGAGGGGGCTCAACTTTTCTGAGATACAAATAGGGGAGGGGACTTTGAGGAAAAAATGTCAGGAACCACTGCCTTAGGACAATAAAGTCTCAAATCCATGATAAACATGAATTTGACAGGGATCTTTCCTATCTATAGAGATTTTTATTCCTGATTTAGTACAGTGCATTTGATTTTTTCTAGATCCTTCTGTTGCACTGCATTGATCACCCAAACCATTATTTTTCCTCTCTTTGAGTTATTTATGTTTTTTCCAAGAGGAGGAGGAGGGAGGGTCTGCAGCAGATAGTTGATTTTTTTCACCAATAGAGGGCAGTAAAAGCCTGATTATTTCGCTGAAGAAGATCTGTCTTGCTTGATGTGCTGCGGGTTTTTATGAATGAGCTCTCAGATAAAGTAGCTCTGCAGTATTACACCTTCTTAAAGTGTCTCAGTGAAACTCTGTCATCACACAGCTGGTGTGACTTTACTTTCCATTTTCTGGTTACTCTGTAGTTGGTTGGTATTTCTGTATTTTTTTTATCCCCTCCAACCCAAACAGCTGACACTATACTCAGATTAATTATACTATATGGACAAAAGTATTTGGCCACACCTGTTAATTTTGAATTCAGGCGTTTCAATCAGATTCGTTGCCACAGTTGTAAAACTTCAACCTCAACTTTATTGTACTCTGAGTGAAATTTTCTTTGCAGGCAGGTAAAAACACAAAACATGAGAAACACAATCACACAAATTTAGACACAACACCGAAATGGATAGGTACACAAATACCTTGAAGAACAACTGAAGGCAGAACCATCACTACATTGTAGTGGAAATAAAATGCATCATAAATTATCATTTTAAAATTTAAATTTAGTTGTGTAATGGCTTGACTTGTGAATGAATTTTTCATCTTGTTGGATTTAGCCTGTATGTGTAGAAAATTATTTACATTGCAGTCCCTGCTGGTGTCATAGTCAGGTGGCCAAATACTTCTGTCCACAAAGTGCATCACTGCCTTAAAATGAAAGACATTAGTTTGTTTGAACAGACCTCTGTTAGACGACCTGCTGCTTCCTCAGGCTTTACTTTGGTTCTGCAGGATTCAATGTGTTTCTCCCTCTGTGCTTTGACTTCCTGTAAAGAAATGATTTTTCTTTTTAAAAATTACAGTCAAACTATGATGATGATTCAAGGTTTATATCTGTAGATATTTAGGAATAAAACCTTCAGGGTCTCATAATTCGAAGTCTTTGAAACATAGCTGTCCAATGACTTTGCTGTGAGCTCATGCTGCTTCAAATGAGACTTCATCTACAAAATAAAGACAGAAAAATAGTCAGAGTGTAAATGATCAAAAAGAATAATTTAAAATGTGGTTATTTTTAAATCAGAATATGCTTTCAATATTTTGTCTATTTGCTGTGTCTAACCCTCCTCACCTCAGTGTACATGTGCTCCTCCTTGCTGATCTCCTCTTTCTCCTGCTGCTCCAGGATGCTGTTCTGTTCCTCTATGACCCTTCTTGCCGTGTCCTCTGCAATCTTACAGATCGTGTTCAGAGCCTCCTCATCTGGGGTTATTGGCCTCACACCGTCTGAAGTCAGCTCCCTGTTGATCTCGTCCCAAACCTCCCCGACCTGCAGCAGCAAGGCAGACACATCAGAAAGTACAGAGATTCTGTGTCGTGTGAAATACAAAGCTTTGGTTCCTGTTTTAATATTTACTTATTTGTAGGGGGGTTGTTGATAATATTAAAATTTAAAGTACAGTTAGGACCATTATGCTTCATACTTTTTGCTTTTTTAATCACCACATAAACTTCATTTTTTTCATTTAAAATAAAAGCATGAATATGGAGAAATTGAAAAATATACAAAATTCTGACAAAAAAAACAGTAGTTACAACAAATTAAGTATCTACTACTGACATTTTCTTTGCAAAGTAATAACACAACAGCTCTACCTTGAAGTCCAGATATCTCCTGACGATGCTCAGGGTCATATAATGTTTTGTTGACAAACCAGGAAGGTCCTGAAATCCTGCAATCGCAACAACTCATTTATTATCTTAAATCACACTGATTTTGACTTTTTTTACTTCTACTGTAAGAGATAAAAATGCTTGTTTTATTCAATGTTGTCCTATCTCTGGATGAGACCTTATTGATTGTGTATATAGAAGCAAATCTGAGCTGGGTGGAGCCTGAGAAGATGGTAGACTCAAAGATAAATGGAGCGTCAATGAAGCTTGCTTTAGACCAAGTCACATACCCTGACTCCACCCTCATTTTAAAAAGTAGGACTGTATTCACTGCGGTACTCTTTTTAATAGCTGCTTTACCAAGTTTGCAGAAGATGGAGTAAATCTTGGAGCGCAGGCTCTCTGATAACTCCAGCACTGCTGCACTCGATGTGTGATCAGGACACGACAGCTGGGCATTTTCCTGCTGGTGCAGGCTGAGGAGCGGTCTTTGAGGATCTGAAGGTCAAAAGCGGAAGAGCAGAAAGGAGAGAGAAATAGGTATTATAAATATAATTCAAGGTGCAAACAGAAACATACAAACACACAACAGTAAACTCCTCAACACCATACACTCGAGCTGCAACATAGAGAAAATGACTTTGACTGTGTTACAAGTAGTATATAAACAAGTACTGCATGTGCATGTGTTCTGTGCAGGAGAAGTGAATCACCATGGTGCGTTTTTGTTTTAGCTCTAGTCTCAGACTGACCTGCGATCCCTCCCTGTCTGCTCCTGCTGACTTTGAGCTCCTCCTCTTCCTCCCTCCACAGCTGGAGCAGGAGTCCAATAGCCGTCTTCCCGCCGTTGTCCTTCCATCTCAGGATGTGAGACAGAGTGTTGGGATTATCACAGAGTTCCAGGAGGGTGGCCAGGACGTTGTCGTGAACACATCTGGGGCTTGACTGTTTGAGGAAAACACAAATAGTTTTCATGTCAGTGTTTAATAATAAAATACATGTGAAAATGAAGCAACTACTTACATTGAGTAGGTCCAACAGAAGAAATACTCCCTCTTTAGCCAGAAAGTAATCTTCAGTGGTGTAACAACCAATGATACAGGACCTGAAGGGGAGAAACAGAGGTACTTTATCAACTTGAGTAGAAATGAAGGGATTTCAGTTAAATTTACAGATAAAAAAAGTCATGGTAATACTTCTATGTATCCTCCTGAGACCTGGGCTTTTGTTTGTAATGCATTTTTAGTTTCTCTTTAGGATCAGAAGGACCTGATAAGTACTAAACCTAAGCCCGTGTTTGAACAGGAAGTAGTTTTGACCAAAATATGATGTCTGCATATGAAGACAACATGGGGTATTTCTGTGCCTTTATTTGATAGAGGAGTACAGTGGATAGAGTTGGAAATAGGGATGAGAGCAGGGGAGAGACATGTGGTAAAGGGCCTCAAGCCAGATTCGAACCCGGGCTGTCCACGTACATGGGGCACACCTTTAACCACAAGGCCACCTGCTCCCCAATCTGTTCATTCATTTTTAAACATTTTGGGTGTGTAGGGCCAGTTGGCAGGGGGCCGATCAGTCAGGAAGGCCTAGTATGAAATAAAAGTTCTAGAGGTCTTGGAAAATTTCCTTTAAAATGATCAGAGATTCAAAACATAAAAATTCCTTTAAATTCCAGAATATTTTCAAGATATTACATTAGATTTCTGTAAATTTACCAAAGTCCTCTTAAAAATACCCCCAATATGGCCTCAAACATTTAAGTAAACTTTTATGAAAAAGTGTAAAGACAAACATGAGATTTTCACCAAAGATTCCATGAAAATTCCTGAAAATTTTGAGGCAATTCCCCCAAATTCAGAAGCAAATTCCACTGAAATTTTTAAATCATATTCCTGAAAAATTACAAATTACACCTAAATTTCCTCCAAAATTCTCAAAAGTCCCTAAAAATGCATGAAAATGCAGGGAAATCTTGAAGGAAATTCCCTGCCCAAATTTTCGGTCAAATTCCCAAAACTTTAGAAAGTAAATTCCTCCCATTCTCATGAAAGTACCAATATATTAAACATTTCAAAGCCCAGGAAAGTTCCCAAAAATTTCAAAGCAAATTCTCCAGACATCCCAAGCAAATTATTTGAAATTTTATGGAAATTATGAAAAATCATTTAAAATGTCTACCAGCAGAATTTATTTCTATGTTGTAGGAAAACAAAAATGGAACGATGTCAACATATGAACACACAGGTTCTGGGTAGGATATGTTCACAGTTATCATGTACCTCCGGTTTTTCACAGAATATTTGAACATTTTTGGATCTTTTCACCTCTCCTCTTTTTCTTATGATGAAAATGAACATCCTTAGAAAAAAAAGAGTAAAGTAAGAAAACCACCAATAATTAACTCTGTGATATTTAAAATATCCACAACCCCTTTCAAAACACATTTCAAAACACACAAAAGGCCAAAATCTGAGAAATTTAAATGAAAAATGGACCTCCCTGTGTTTTAGGAAGACACATTGCTGGGCTCTATATCTACAACGAGATACGTGCTCTGTGCCATTTAGTCCTATTTTTCTTAATAACTAGCAACCAATTAGAGAGGTTTGCAAGTAAAACGAATCAAAGCATGCAGAGGTTGAGCTGAACCGACCACACACAGTCCACTGTGGACAGGATGAGTTTGTTGTGTCCCAGTCCGCTGTAGAACTTGTCAGAGCCTTTCTTTAAGAAGTGAGTCATCATCTCAACTCCCTCTGATCCAAACAGCTCCTGTGGGACAACAACACAACAGCAGTGACAACATGATTACCTACACATTCGTAGGTGGTTTTACTTTGAGACCAAGGCGGGCAAATGCCTGGGAACTCAAAGTATAGTCCTTACAAGTGGGCATTAAATAATGAGGTGTATGTCTACAATTACTTCTGATAATTGAGACTTATATTTTGAATGTAAATAAGGAGAAAACAGTGAATAAAACACATCAAAATATATTCTGACGATCCAAAAAAAAGACCCTGGGCTGCAGTAGCAAGGTCCATGCTCTTCAAAAGCTTAAAAGACTTCATGTCAAGCATTATATAGTTATGTAGGTCCTTTTAGACATATTTAGACAATGAGTTGGTGTATTACTGTGTGGTGACATGATATGCAATGGATACAGAACCATGTTATTACTACAACTGTACAGATTCTTTTACACTGTTTAAGAGGCTGTTTTGCATGGATATGAATATGGTGTGCCTTGGGATTTGGGTTTAGCTTAACCCTTAGAGGTCCTCTGGCTATTGTGCCATTTTGTTAATTTTCTTCTAACAAAATAAACCACTCAGAAAATGTATACCATGCTCATGTTTGGTATAATCTTTTTTACGGCACTACCTCAACTTTATAAAATGAAAAATATATATTTTCATAAGTTTAATTAACTGTATTAGATATGGGGTCTCCAAAAAACACAACATCCATCAAAAATGGGTTTAGAAAAATGTTATCTAAAACAATTTATTGTCATTTTTAAAAAGAAATTGCAATATGTTGAAAATATGAAAAAATATGACTATATTTGTATAGTCAAATTAAAATGAGCATTTTATCAAATTAAAATAATCATATTTCCTGTTTTACTTGGCCTATTGACATCAAACAAAAACTGAAAGAAAGCTTAAAGATCATGCTTTCCACACAAAGTGATTGCAATGCAAAATGTGGCTTTGTTTTCATGCTGTCATGTGACAAAAGTAGCTCATGATAAAATCACGTCGGCATGATCTTGGACCCCTAAGAGCTACGTCATCTCCATCTGTCATCTATAACTCAACAGGTGAGTTAAAGTGCTTTGGGGTCATAATCTCAGCTTTACCTTTCTCTGCATGTCGCTCTCACACAGTGCAGAGAGTACCAACTGAATGTCTGATTTAATCTCCACAGTTATTATATCCTCTTCATCAGGACTCGCTTCCATCTGCATCAAAATCCCTAAAAATAAATCACATATTTTTGCAAAGGATTTGAAAGGTTTCCACTGAGATGTCTGATTTTTACATCACGTTTTAGTTTTATTTACCTATAAGCTTGCTGATGGCATCTTGATTACAGAGGTCCTGGTTGACCGACTCTTCTCTTAAAGATGTCAGGGACCTCATCACTCGAATACAGAACCGCATCTGAGCCTTCTTACTGCCTCTTCCTCCTGTGCCATGAAAGCTGTGACCCTGGCCAAAGAAAGAGTCTGAGACAAAGGATGAAAGATGTTTAAAACTATCACTGAAGTTTGCTTTTAGTTGACACAGAACATTTCAGAGTGACAGTGATGTTTCCAGTGATTTAGATCAAGACTTGCTCTCCTCCCTCTTTACTGTACCCTCACCTTGCTTGAGGCACCAGTCCAGCAGGAGCAGCAGACACTTATTCCCCTGAAAGGTTAAGAAATCATCCAGCATGAGTGGAGCGATGGTGGCCAGGGTGGCCAGTGCCTGCAGCAGCAGCTCCTCCTGCTGGATGGAGGACCAGTGACGTGAACCAGACCGCCGTCCAGAGGAGGTACTAGGTGGCTTTATGAGCGTCAGGAGAGCTGACAAGACTTGTTCTTCTTTATAAAGCTAATAGAGGAGAACATGAAGGTTTAATGTTAGACTCATCATGACATTCATTAAAACTGATAAAGATATGCTGACTGACCTGCAGGGCAGTGAAATCACTTGACATTAAAACCAACAGGTTCAACAGTAACTTCTTCATTTTCAAGTCTTGATCACTGAAGCTAAGCTTGAGGTTGCGCACCAACGGGTTTTGACTTTTCACTAAAACATAATAGTTTGTTATCACAAATAGGTTCTGCTGTACCCAGAAACATTTAAATTGAAATAAAAAGCTTGGTCTTACCCTCTGGAAATGTGGCCAGAACAACAAGCAATTTCGCAAACAGACTCTCCTGAGGAAAAGAAACAAATCAGCATATTCAACACAACCTCTTATGCTCTTTCTAGTGAAGAGACTTTAAATAACAGCTCTAATGTAGCTCCATTACTCCACTATCTATTCTGCACTCACCACAAGCAGAGAGTTGGGATTATCAGCAAGGAGTGATGTGATCACCAACAGATCATTTCTGAGTTGAAGGTCAGAATGTTTGAAACCGTTCGTCAGCTGGTAGAGAAACGCTTCTTTCAGAGATCTAGGACAGGAACGAAAAAAACATGAATAGCTGTGCAAGATAAGATCACAAAGGGAAAAGAACTTTAAATTTTAAATATAGAATGCTACACAGTCCCAGGAATAAAGCATATAGCATAAATCCAGGCAGACCACAGAGTCAAGTACTGCCATAAAATTGAGATTAGCTGATCTCACGCAAACCCTCATCAGCCAACGGCTAGCTGATTCACTTCTAAGCACACAGTTGGATAATGGCATTCATGCTGCATCATCTAAGCTGCCCTAGCCTGCTTCTCTTTGCTGCTCCCTCTACAAGCTGCTTTTCCAACCCTCCTCCACCCCAGCACCTCCTTTATTCTTCATCAGACTTAATCATGTCATTCTGTTGTCACTGATGCCTGCTCTGCTCTGCTCTGCTGCTTCTCTCCCTACCTCAGGTTGTTCCTGTAGGCACAGGAAGAGCAGGAATGTGAGCTGTTCCTGCCTGATGCTTTCCACGTTGGCTCGTGGAAGGACAGGGGGATCCCAGAACAGCCACACCTCCAAATATACAATAATGGCAATAAGTGCCAACTAATGACTGCTAATAAAGAAAAAATATCTCTAATCTCCTTACATAAATATGTCAGGGCTGGACTGGTAATCCAGCATACGGGGCATTTTCTCAGTGGGCCGACACTTTTTTATGCTTTGATTGGAGAGACAAGCTAGTGGGTGGAGCAGGAAATCAGAGAGAAAGTATTGCGACTAGCAAGGAGCCACAGGTCAAAGTCAAGCTTGAACTGCTCACTTGAAGGACTATTTTTGTTTAGGGGCGTGACCTAACCACCACACTATCATCAGCCCCCTAAACTTCTTATATATCTTATTTTCCTAAAAAGGCCTGAGATATTCCAACACTTTCCCTATCAGCCTCATTTGAAATGATCTTGAACACATTAGATAAACCTACATGATAGTCTCTATGCTGTTGAGCTGTGCGGTCACTTCCTCCTTGTTGCCTCTCTCCAGAAGGTTCCAGAGGATCTCAGAGGAGCAGAAAAGGACCTGACCAGACTCATCAGGTTCGTTCATATGGAGACAAATCCTCTCTGCTCCTTGTGCTCTGAGCATTGATGCACAGTTCAAATCTGTGGTTAAATAATAATAATGAGACATGATTAGTGTTAAAACAACCCATCGACCTGCTGACCTTGACACAAGGACACTTAAAATCACTGTTTTGATTGCTGATCTGATTGTTCTTTGGTATAATGACATGATTTGTGCTCTTGAGAGCTGGCTAGTTCATCTAATGAAGGAGGCCATCAGGCAGATTGACATTTATGACATCTCTCCTCCTCCACCAGTTAGATGAGGTGGAAATAAAATCAGCTGCTAACCAGAGGAGCTGGACAGGAGTTGAAGAGTCTGCAAGAGCTGCAGCTTGATGGCCGGCTGGTCCTGTACAACAGCCATGGAGAGGAGCAACGTCTGAGCCAGGTCACTACGCTCCAAGAGCTGAAGCCTGTAGCCTGGGGAGGTTGGCTGGAGCTCTGCAGGATTACATGAGAAAAATAAATACAAATCATCTCTGGATGCAAGACGGGAACTTCAAAAATGAAGAAAGAAGGAGAAAAGACAATGATGATAAGAGAGAACAGAAGAGGAGACCCAATCCATTAATGAAAAGAAAAAGTGGAAATACCAAGAAAATAAATGAATACAACATTTACACAACTAAAAAAAGATGTGCAGCAGGAGGGATAAGGAAAAATAGAAAGACTTCAGCATGGGGCGCAGATGGCCTAGTGCAGGAGTCATCAAGTACTTTTGCACAAGGGTCAGATTTATTAGTCTTGACAGGGACTCTGGGGGCTGGACTTCCAAATAAACAGAAATTAAATAAATATTTTGGTCTGATTAACATATCATTGCATCAGTATTTGCATTTTCTTTCAAAATGCAGGAAAATTTAAGGCATTACCAGTCAGAGCTATCACTACTATCTATAATGCAGCAGGCCACAAGAAGACAGGCCTGTCCATAGATTTGGCTGGGTGCTGAAAATCCCAGGGAAAGGGCCCTCTCCACTTGTGATTTAGCACCAGTATTAAAACTTTTTTTTTGTTACACTTTTATACCCCTTTTCACTACTTCATTCTGCCATTTCTGCAACATTTTTGATCATTTTTGCCACTTTTCGCTCATCTTGCCCCTCTTTAACCCCTTTTTGCAAATCACTGCCCCTGTGTGCCACTCTTTAACTGCTTTCACTACTTCACCAGGCAATTTTGCCACTTTTAACCCATTTTTGATACCTTTTGCCCCTTTGTGCCTCTATAACCCAATGTTTGTCATTCTTTAACCTGTTAAAACCACTTTTCCTGCATGCTTTATGCCCTTTGTGCCACTCTTTCATCCATGTTTGCCACATTTTTTATCTATTTTGCCATTTTTAACCCCTTTCATTACTTTTTGCAACATTTTTTTACACTTTTAACCCATTTTTGACACTTTTTGCCATTTTTTTTCCTCTCTTACCTTTTTTTCTTTGCCACATTTGAACCTATTTTCTCCACTTTTCTGGCCAATTTTTGTCCCTTTGTGCCACTCCACAACCCAATTTGACATTTATCACTCATTTTTCCACTCTCTAACCTCTTTTCACCACTTTATCTGGCCATTTTTTTTGCAACGTTTCAGCCTGTCTTAACCCATTTTTAATTTTCTTTTTACTTATAATGGCTGACAAGTTCATTTTTGTAAAAACAGATCAAATATTAAGTCATTCTAAAACTATGTCAAAGTTAACTGTTTTTAGGTTGGATTTAACAGCTGCAGACATTAAAAGCCAAAAGATTAAAACCACATCTTCTTTTCCTCCTTTTCTGAATCTAACTATCTTCTGGGGGCTGGATGGGAAGCTTTAGGGGTCTGATATGGCCCTAGGGCAGTGAGTTGATGATCAGTGGCCTAGTGGTTTAAAGCACACCCCATGTGCAAAGTCTGCACGGGGTTGAACTCCAGCCTATGGCACTTTCCCACGTGTCTCTCCCCAGCTCCCTTGTCCCTATTTCTGATTCTGTCCTCTGTCAATAAAGGCATAAAAGGCCCAAAAATAAACCTTTAAAAAAGGACTAAAGCACGAGCATGCCACCACAGAAGCCGTGACAGAGCCTCACTCAATGAAAGTCTAGTAAATCGGTTGTCAGAGGGGAAAGTCCGAGGCTTTTTCTTGTTGAGATGGACAGTACCATCAAGCAGATGTTTGGGGGCCACACAGCTGTAGAAGGATTTCACTGTTTCAACTATCTGCTGTCTCACTTCAGCATCTGACACCCTCATTAGACACCCTGCCAAAGAAATACACATTAATCAAAGTCACTCATGATTGAAAGAACAAATGCGCTTGTTATAACAGCAACTAGTTTCAAATACCAAAGGCATCGAGGTTAATGATGCAGTGCTAATGATTCTGTTTGAATATTGAAACACATGAATTATCATGTAATATGTTATAATTAGTAATAAATGGACACTGGAGTGCATAAATATTGACATTTTGTCATAAATATCTGATGCGTGTACCCATGTGAGAGAGAAAGTCAATGACACCCTTGGCGTAGTTCAGCTCATCAGATGATTTCTCCTTCAGGAAAGGAAGCCTGAGATCAGAAAAGAAACACATCTATGCTCGGATCATATCAGGAGAAGAACATTTGAGTTTGTGTGTAAGAAATGTTTGTTTTTCTTACCTGCATATTTTTAGAGCATCACACAAAATGGGCACATATTCGGGCTGATCCTTCACTCTCTCAGCACAGATGTTGAGTATTTTGGCTATGCCTGTCAGCTCCTTCAGACGCTTCAGATAAATTAAGAAGTTTGAACATGCTGGTGTTTGTCTGCACATGGATAATTGCCTGTAAGTGGGGTTAAGTGATGCTGCACTGACTCGTCATGATAACTTGGGTTATTTCAGAACAGGGAAAATGCTGACAGACACAACGATGCAGTGGAAAATTAGAGCCTTGGGACCAAAGTTTGACTCTGTTTCCAGGGTGCATGATGACACATCTGTTTCCATCACTGTACCAAGGGACAGCGAGGGGGGGGGGGAAGCTGACAATATGGTTCAGAGTGTGATACCTGAGAGGGTTTATTTTGGAGAGAATTCTGCGACGTCAGGAGTCAACGTCAGAGAAAAGGATACAAAACCAATCTGGTTTCTCTTGATCAGTTTCTTCAGAACAAAAAGGTGCCTCTCCTTCAAGCTGGCCTTTGTTATAAAACACAGAATGAACATTTAAACCCATAAGAAGACTTCAAACTGCTAGAAAGGACTGAGGACATTTAACTTACAGTCAAAGGATCTTCAAGAAGACGAATCACCTTACTGAGCTCCAGATTTTTGGCACTGACCTGTTGAAAAAAATTAAACATCAGAAGATTTTAACACAACTATATCATCGAAATTATACAAAAACATCATTAACATTTCAGTATATTAGAGTGTGAAATTGTTTTATCCCTGTGAATACCATATGCTTGACAAAAATGATAAAATAAGCATTATTTTTTTGATTGATTGATTCATATCTTTATTTAGAACATGTGGAGAGACAACATAAAAACAGTTTTAAAAAGAAAATAGAGCAAGAAAAGAAAAAGAGACAATTCTTTCCACCTGCAAACATTTAAGCAGTTTAAATGAGTGAAAATGAGAAGGAAGCGGTCTAAACTTTTCTCACCTTTACTTTTTGTTAATAATTAACAGAACTTCCTCATTAAAATCAAAATATTGTCTCAATTTTGTGATGAAATTTTGAAAATATTGTCCTCTATACAGTAAAGTACTCATGTACAAAATACACAAGAAGTGTATGAACTACCAACAGAATTATGCTTACCAACCACAATATGATCTAATGAAGTGTTTTGCCTAAATGATGAATATTTCCATTTTGTTTATGTTTATCAACAGAATGAAGAACTCAATATTGTAGAGAATTTCAACAGGGATGACACTGAGCCCTACAGTATGAATGAATATGGATGAATGCCCTTATTACATTAGCTGTTGATGATTTTGCTGTTGCTCTTAGTTTGTCTTTGAACTGAGCTATTAAACATCAAATAATAGTACAGTGACTTTGCTGGCCTATAAATCTACTCAAGTACAAGTTTTCTATTTATAGTTTACTTTAAGTAGCCTAACTGCTGAGGGAAGTGTTCTTTAATCAAATCAAACAAAGGGTTCCTCGCTTTGATTCACTACATGATGAAATAAAAATAGGATACATATAAGGAGAAGAAAGAATTGTCTAAAAGACGCTGCTAAATATATCAGATCCTGTCATAGCCTTAGGGACAACTATTCAGTCTCCTCCCAACCAAAACTCTGAATTTTACTTGGTAATATTGTTATCATTAACATTTGATATTGTCACTGTATATAACTCTTCAAACATACAAGGAGTAGTACTGTAGTCACAGTACTGTGGAGTGCTGTAGTACAGCATGTTATCTTATTGTTTTATCAGAAATAATTACATTTTGTTTCACTAGAAATTAATTGTGTGGAATTATATATGTAAATGTAATCTATCATTATTAATATTGTTTTGTGCACTGCTTTGGCAGTAACAGATTTGTTCAACCCAATAAAGCAAACTGAAAGTGAAGTTGAACTTCTGAGGACTAGTACAGTAAAATATATTCCTTACTTATTATCAATAACAATGAGGAAATATAGGTCTCTAAGAAGGTTGTTCAGGTAACTTTATATTAAACATCTTATACACACCAAACAACAGTTCGGTTCAAAGTAGATAGAAAGCTACAATCTCCTTGTTTGCTTGTTTTTTTTTTTTTTTAATTTAGTAATAGATGTTTATTTTGAAATGTAATGAAGTGCAAAATTTCCCCTAACATACACTGAGGTAAAAGTAAAAATGACTGATTTCAAAGTGTATTCAAGAAGTACAACTACACATAAAAAGCCACTCAATTACAGTAATTTTAATGATTGTAATAAGTATCTTTCCACCCCTGTTTGTTATAATGTTTGACTTTTTGTTCACTTACAGCTGTAATTTAGCCGTCAAATAAACGTATGGTTATTAACTGAAGACAGACAGAGAGTTCTAGGTGATCTGTTAAATGTAATGTGTTTTTCAAAGCATTAAATGTAAAATATAAAGCTTATGTTTACCTCCTTTAGACGTTGGCTTTCTTCCGTTGCCTTTGGTTTGTTTGAAGGCGTGTCCGGTTTTCTTCTGATCATCATTTTCCCTGAATCCATCGGCAAATCTTGGAAAAAGTCCAGTTTTAACTCTTCATTTCAGCGGAAAACGTAACATTGTCACCGTTTTGGCTACAGCTAGCTTACGTTCAAAGAAGTCACCGTTTTCAAGTTTCAAAATTTACTACAGGTTCAAGTTCCCTCTTTAAACACTGCGTTTATAGCTAATGATAGTGATGAAACGATAACGGGAAGGTTATCTACACCAGGACTGTCCTCTGTCCACAAAACTCTATCAATTCCAGCTCAGAGTCACGTCAAACATCACATCTCCTCTTTTTATCCTGCCCGAGTTTGAGAGCGTACTACTGTAACTATGGTTACCCAGTAGTACGGCAATCAGCAGTGCACAAAATGTATCTCAAACGAAACGCGCAGTGCTTCTTTAAACCGGAAGTGGTGTTCACGTATCAGCAGCGCACTGATTTCTCCCACAACAATAAGACGGAGACGAATATAAGCAAGTGAAACCATCAGAGTAACTAAATAAAGCTCTAGTAATTCCCGGGTTTGAGGACATACCGCAGTCAGTCATGCTGTCGGATGCAGGTCAGTGTTTGTTACACTCTGCTAATGCTTGCTACATGCTAAATGTGACAGGCAGACATTGTTTTGCTGGTTTAAAGCGCTTACCAATGTGTTTTCTCTGACCACATTTCTGTTTTAGCACGTCATGTTTCTTCACTTTTGTCTCTCTCTTAGAAGTTCATTCTGTACGTTGCGTATGAGCAGCATGCCATTCATAATACAGAGCCATTTCAGTCATGACAAAGGCCCCATTTAAACTGAGCAGCACTGCATTGTACGGTGTGCCTGACTGTTTAGATTACTCCGGGAACGCCTCTGGTGCTCGGCGGGGGAAGAAGAGGAGCTCCGGGGAGTCACCGGGGGACGGACAGACCCTGAGAACCTCTGGGAGGCAAACCAACGTCCGCGTGAAGCGCACCAACAACCCTCCACCTGGACAGGTGACCCGCAACATGCACGTTAAGCCTGTCTGCATGCTTCAGACAATGATATCTTAATCCCCAAAAACGGGTGTCATATGGAGTCCCTCACGGCCTTCTCCCTGGTCCCCTTTATTTTTGATGTGTCAATTTAATACAGAGGCATCTAAATCCCGAAAACGTATACCCTTTGAAGTTCCCCATGGGTCCATACTTGGTCCCTTTGACCTTTTTCCGTTTTCCTCATAGCAATTATTAAGGCATCACTCTTTCTTATTTTCTCTAAAAGGGTGTATTTAGGAATAAAGACCTTCTTGGGCAGCCACTGGGGACAACAGAGAAGAATCTAAATGAGTGCACAGTGTTCTCAAAAGAGCTGAGTCTTTGTCTTTTTTAAGTAGAAAGGGACTGTGCAGATCGAGTGAAGTTGGGTGATTCATTCCACTATAAAGGGAACAACAGAGGAAAAGAGTTGGGCTAGCGACTTAGGGCCCAGACATGCTGCTGCGTTCTGGATCATTTGCAGAAGTTTAAGTGTGGATGCAGGGTGTCCTGCCAGTAATGAGTTGCAGTAATTGATGTGTGATATTTAAAGAGCCAGTACCAGGAGCTTTGTTGATGCTCTTTCAGGTTGGGTCTGATCCTAAATCGGCAAGACCAAGCAATCAAAGCCACATGAACCTTGAAGGTTAGCTGGTCAGATTTCTGCATGCATCAGTTTATTTGATCCAAGCTTGACATTGATCTGTGGTTCCATTGTGGGACTTGCTGGAATGATAATAAGCTCAGTCGTGGGCAGTTTGAGCTGAAGGTGACGTTCCCTCACCCATTTAGAAATATCAGCAAAGCAGGGTGAGATCTGAGCTGAAATAGTTGTGTCATCTGGTGGAAAGGACAGGAAAAGCAGTGTATCATCTGCGTAGTGATAAAAAAAAGCCATGTGAGCAGATAATTGCACCAAGTGAGGTGGTGTATATTGAGAAAAGGAGGGGGCCAAGCACAGACACTTGGCGCACCCCTGGTGATATGCCATGTGTTTGGATCCTCAGGATTCACACCATACTCATTAAAATGTGCATATTTTAACAAAAAGTTTACAGGTTGTGGTATGCCCATCAGTGAACACAAACTCCTCATGTAAGAACAGTGGTAAAATTCAAACCAGTGTATGACAAATATGACAAAAAAAGGGTTCCCATGTTCTGAGAAAAGCTTAGTCTTTGGGGGTAATCTTAAATAATCCAGAGCAACATATTCAAATATGACACTTTTCCAGTGTGTTTAGATGGAACACTTTACATTGTGTCTGTGTTCCCTATGTACAAAGATTGTTGTACTTGAAGCGAGGGTCCAAACTGTGTGGCTTATTTTCCACATATCATTATCCACAATGTCTCCTCTCCAGTTTCCCACATTGTCACTGTTATATCCAAATAAAGGCAAAAAAAGCCAAGCAAAAAAGAGTGCTGTCTCAAACACTTGGTAAAGTTTCCTTCTACAGTATATTTCTCCCAGCCCTGCATGTTGAAGACTTCCCCTTCATTATCTTCCAGAGCAAAAGAAAAGCCACAGACACAGAGGAAGAAGACGACCAATCCGAGAAGAAGTACAGAAAGTGTGAGAAGGCCGGATGCTCAGCCACATACCCAGTTTGTTTTGCAAGCGCATCTGATAGGTAGCATGCTAGTTGGTTAAAAAAAATTATTTTTCTTTTTTCTGACTGGATGTGATTGCCTTTAACACCAATTTTTATGTGTTCCATCAGATGTGCTAAAAATGGATACACGTCTCGATGGTATCATCTGTCATGTGGTGAGCATTTTTGCAACGAATGTTTTGATCACTACTACAGAAGGTAATTTTGAAGGAACAATAAAGTTATGTCATCATTTCATATAAAAATAAAGACATGTATGTTTTAAAGTCAACCTTTAAAAGTGCTATAAAAATTAAACCAGCTTTTCTTCTCCTGGCAGTCACAAAGATGGCTATGAGACTTTCGCCTCATGGAAAAAAGTGTGGACTAGTAACGGGAAAAGTGAGCCCAGTTTGAAAGCTTTCATGGCAGATCAGCAGCTCCCATTCTGGGTAAATGCAGGCTTTTTCCTTCTGCATTTTGAACAGATGGATTTCATATTTTTATGCTGCCAGTGTCACAAATAAAAACTGCTCTACCTGATGTTTATTGTTCAGGTTCAGTGTACTAAACCTGACTGTAGGAAGTGGAGACAGCTGACTAAAGAGATCCAGCTCACTGCTTCTCTTGCAGCAACATACCGCTGTGGTATGAAGTTCAACAACATCAAGGTAAGCAGGAAGTTACACATTTATAGGTCATATTTTTGCCTTAATTGTTAAGAAAATGTGACTTTTCCTGTAGAGTGAAGGACCGGACCAGTGCTCCCAACCAGAAGACTTGGTAAGCCGGTTAAGTGATTTATTTTTTGATCTAAATTTATTTGTCACAACTGCTGTAGAAAAGAGAGGATGGTCTGTTCTGTTGTGTTTTATTCTGACAGAGAGTGGCAGAAGTGACCGACAGCTGGTGGCATTCAATGTTAATTTTGCCGCCATTATTCAAAGACAGTCCAGCCAGCCCTTTCCTCGCTGCGTATTACCCTGACTGTGTGGGGATGAGTCCATCAGGATCCTCCAGCAACGTTTCTCTGTCTGAGCTGAGGGCAGATCACTGCAGAGCCATCCAGCCACAGAGTAAGTCTGTGTGAGGAAGCTGAGTTCATTCAGTGGATGCCTTTAAAGAAGATTAATTAATCTAAACCGAATATCTGTGTTATGTTCCTCAGTTCCAGGTCTGTGTCCATACTTCCAGCCTTTCTATCAGCCTAATGAGTGTGGAAAAGCTTTGTGTGTACGACCAGACATGATGGAGCTGGATGAGCTTTACGAATTTCCAGAATTTTCCAGAGATCCCACCATGTATTTGGCTTTGCGTAACCTCATCCTGGCCTCATGGCACAAAAACTGCAAGGTAAACCACAGAAATCGGAAAATCTTGGAGCTTTAACATGAATTGTCGCTTGTGTCTGTCTTCTTGTTTGTCACATCTTCTCCACTTTCAAAACAATGAAGAAATTCTCTTTTATTCATCAAAGGAGGTGCTGACTTCCCAGAAGTGTGCAGAGAACATCATGGTGCGGGGTTTGGTGCGTGTGCGCTGTGTGCAGGAGATGGACCGAGTGCTGCACTTCATGACCAGGAAGGGCCTCATCAACACCGGTGTGCTGGCAGTGAAACAGCCTCTGCTCCCTGAAAGATACTGCTCTGTGAGTTTTACTATCTCACTTACCCTTGCAAAAATGCATGCATCATAGTACAGTCATTGTTATGATTTATTTTGATTCTGTTTGATTATTTTTGCAGAAAAATGTTATTGTCATCGGTGCCGGGGCTTCAGGTCTGGCTGCTGCACGTCAGCTGCAAAACTTTGGCACTCAGGTGAAAATGTTTCCTCCTGTCACACACCTCCCCTCACCTCCTGTTTGAATCCATATTCTGGTCACATGCTGTCCACTTAAACTCCAACATTTTCCTTGCTTTACAGGTGATGGTGCTGGAGGCGAGGGAGAGGATTGGAGGTCGTGTTTGGGATGATACTTCTCTGGGCCTCACTGTGGGCAGAGGAGCTCAGATTGTTAACGGCTGTGTGAACAACCCCATCGCCCTGATGTGTGAACAGGTAGGAATATTCAGAACTAAAAATCAACTGTATAGTAATTCTGTCTTTTCTTAAATCAATTCTGCCTCTCCTGCATGCAGATGGGCATCAAGATGCACAAATTGGGGGAGCGCTGTGACCTCTTTCAAGAGGGTGGCCAGGTTACCGACCCATCCATCGACAAGCGCATGGACTTCCACTTCAATGCCATCCTGGACGTTGTCTCAGAGTGGAGGAAGGATAAGTCACAGAATCAGGACACACCACTGAAAGGTGCTTAATATTTACTACTCAACACAACAGCCAGTGTGAAATTGACATGGCCTATGGTAAAGCCTATGATTCTGCCCCTGGGAGGCTTTTAGACAGCTGGCCAATCAGAGGAAAGATGGCATGTGAGGAGAGGCGCTCCTATATGAACAGAATGCAAATGCAGCATTTCAGGTAGAGGTTTGAATCTGGGTTATTTACAGACCCCAGTGTTAGGTAAATAAGGAGTGTTTTAGCTGCAGATCACACAAAGGTACTGAAGATTGAAATTATAAAAAGTAAAAATGAGCATAATAGGTCCCTTATAACAGTAATTCTCAATTGGTGGGTTGGGACACAAAAGTGGGTCGCGGAGCAATTTTCAGAGGGTGGCAAATGTGTGTCTTGAAAAAACATGGCAAAAAGTGTATAAAGAGCATGCATCCATACCTTTTATTTTACTTTGTTTTATTGTGATATGGGTAAATTTAAATGTATTATCAATATTTCAAGTCATTTATCTCCTTTTCTTAAAATGAAAAAGCTGCTTTTTCCTGGATAATAAAGTAATTTCACAAGATCTCTGGAAAATTGGCTAAAATTTCCTCATTATCATGGGGAAAGGAGTTGTAAAACATGTCAGTTATGTCCTGTCTTTCAATTTTTAATGCCACTGCAATCCCAGCAGGCGTAATAATTCATGAATTGCTCTACCTGTCTTGCAGCCTCTCCAGCAGGCCTTCTGCCTGTCTGTATGCTTTAGTGCTGGGGTTTTAAAGAATCTCACGTTGTTTTTCCCATTCAACTCTCTCCACGACTACGAGTTAGTGCAAAAAAATAGGTGACTGCAAATGTGTGCAGCAGACTAATGACAGTGTTTACAATTCTATGGCTGAATCTCTCCTGACCTTTGCCATCATCCCCTGGTTTAGTAGCCTTTTACTGGTAGTTATAAAGAGATTACAACATATCATTAAAGTTGCCTGTAAAATCATTGGTATTAGATGAACAGATTTGTCTTTCAACTTTTATAAGAGTAAACTATAAGGTATAAAACATCATACAGTAGCCAGACCAACTTTACCAAAGCCAAACCCAACAGGTTGAAAAATTATCACTAAAGCCTTTACTGGACTACATTTTAAAAATTAAGTATTTAACTTCCAATACTTGAGTTGTTTTCTTGTATTTTAATATTTCAGTGTTCCCTGTGACTGAGTTTGTGTGATTGTTGTTGCCGTGTTTTATGTTTTTGCCTGGCTGCAAACTACCTTTCCCTCAAGTTGATGTTGATAAATACAAAGTGTTTTTAGAAAACTTTTCTGTCTTATTCAACACTAACATCAACCAATAAGATGTTGGCATTTTACTAACAGAGTTGTAACATTGGAGGTCCACTTCTCTGAACACAGTGAAAGGTTTAAAAAGTAAAACAGAAGTTGGGCCAAGAGAACTTCTGGTAATGACATCTATTTTTTAGAGAAAAATACTTGCATGATCAGTGTTTTGTCAGTGTTAAGAGGTATTTTGTGTAAATTGTATCTCAATAGAAAAAGTCCAGGAGGTGAAGAAGAACTTTCTTCAAGAGTCTGGGATCCAGTTCAGTGATCTGGAAGAGAAAGTGCTTCAGTTTCATCTCAGCAACCTGGAGTACGCCTGTGGAAGCACACTAGACCAGGTTTGAAAAACCTAAACAATTTAGGGCTGCAAGCTTTTCAGTCGTGTGAATTTTCAGCTGTTTTCCTAAATGTTCGGGAAGATTTTTTTACTTTTTAATGTCAAAAAATCAGACTGATTTTATAAATTCACTCTATACCAGACTTTTAAGAAAATATATTTAGAGAGATCTCTGGTATTTTGTGTAGGTGTGAGCTTATATACTGTTTTTCTAAAGAAAAATGTGATGAAAATGTCCTCGAGTATATTTGTTGTTTTGTTTGTAGGTATCAGCAAGATCCTGGGACCACAATGAATTCTTTGCCCAGTTCTCAGGAGACCACACTCTACTCACAAAAGGCTACTCCGTGTTATTGAAGAAACTGGGGGAGGGGCTCGACATCCGCACAAAAAGCCCGGTTTGTTACTCAGTCTGCAAGCCAGGGTGTTTTTTAAAACTTTTGTTACTTAAGTATGGCATGCTTTAAAACCAAGCTTTCTTTTTAAATTTTAATTCCAGGTTCAGTCAATCGATTACTCAGGTGATGTTGTCAAAGTTACCTCCTCCAATGGCTCCAAATGGACGGCACACAAGGTAAAACATGTTTGAAAATATAAAATGTGTGTGATCATTTTGAGACTTTACCTTTTAAGAATGATGGTGAAGAGGAAGCTGTGTCAGAAGAAAAAATCAGCCCTCACCTATGGGCATGTTTAGGCAGTGGCTGAGAGTGTGATATCACAGACAGCTGAAATGAGATTCCTCAGGAGGGCAGCTAAGCTTAGCTTCAGAGATAGGATGAGGAGCTCAGACATCAAATGGATCTGGATCTGATCAGAATGCCTCCTGATAGTGACTCTGAGGAGGTTTATGGGCATGTCCAACTAGGAGGAGAGTCAGAACTCAGATGTAAGATTATGTGTGTCATCTGGGCTGGCAACATTTCTGAATCCTCCTTGAAGAGCTGAGGAACGTTGCTGGGAAGAGGGACATCTTAGTTGGCAATAAATGGGAGAAGATGGATTGACTTTTTAAAAGTGTGTATCTGTTGTATTGGCTGCTAATTATTTGGATGAAATAACAGTTTTTCGATTATTTCCCTCTTTTAGGTTCTTGTTACAATCCCCTTGACTTTACTACAGAAGAATTTGATTCGTTTCAACCCTCCTCTTCCTGAAAGAAAGCTGAAAGCAATTCACAGTCTGGGAGCCGGTATCATAGAAAAGGTCCTCATCATTCTCAGCGTATCCTTCATTCATGTGCATTTAAGACAAATGTTGTAAGATATGTTTTAAATTCTAAAATATTATTGTCGTCTTTTGTAGATTGGACTTCAGTTCCCGTACAGATTCTGGGACAAGAAGATCCAGGGGGCAGACTACTTTGGTCACTTACCTCCAAGTCCGGACAAGAGGGGCATGTTTAGTGTCTTCTATGACATGGATCCACAGGTTTTTTTTTTTCTTTATTATTATCCATACAATAGAATAAAACATTGGGACAGAAAATATCTTAAATTATCTACTTTTGAATGAGAGATTACTCTTTAAACACCTGTTCATGGTGGGCAACATAAGTTTGAAGCACTGGTGCCATAACCTTGCAAAGCAGATGGATATGCCTGTTTCCTTGTTTTTCACTGGCGAATCCATCTTGCAAAGCTCCCATCTGAACTGTTTGGGCCTGGTTAGAAAGTGACAGGACCAATCAGCGACGAGGGGCAGTACTTTCAGGCGCAGCAGAGTCGTGACGTAAACAAGCAGCAGCAAGACCTGGTGCAGTTATGGAGGAAGAGATTAGCGTGGGTGCTGCTGAAGCGCCATTTTTATCAGAACTTGATGACATTTCTTCGTTAAAAGAAGAACAAAAAACAGCAGTGAGTTGTTTTCTTTCAAAAACGACAAAAGTCGAGTACTTACATGTCTATAGTCGCCATGTTTCGTGTTATTCCTCAGTAGCTGCGCACGCGCAGCTTTCTAGCGGCTACATCATGTGCTTTGTTGCTTTGATTGGCCCGTAGAGATGTGACAGACAGAACGTTCACCCAATCATACTCCGAGGATTTTTCAAGGCCTCTACCTTTTCTCAAACGTATCCTATTGAAGCTTTCCCAGATGGATGTGTGAAACAAATCTATCTGGCGTGTCAGGTTACTGGTGCCAGTGATAGAGCACAGAAAATATTAGGATATAAGAAAGGAGCATCTTGGTTTGTGTTGAAGCTGTTTTGGTTTGTGTGTTTGTGTTTTTTAGGGGAAGCAGGCTGTCCTCATGTCTGTTATCACTGGGGATGCTGTTCCAGCGGTCCGGGACATGGAGGACAAGGAGGTAGTGGAAGAGTGTGTCAGGGTCCTGCGGGAGCTTTTTAAGGAGCAGGTAATTTATTTAGTGTTCAAGTCCGTCACATTTTATTAAAGCTCAAACACAACTTCCTTCTTCTGTCAGTTTTTGCTGCTCATGCCTATGTGTCAGTGCTATGGATGTCATTCATCCAGCTGTTTATTTGCTTTGAAGGATTTCCCTCAAACTTTGTTCAAATGTCCACTCTGACTCGGGGATGAACTGACTAGATTTTGGGGGTAGAAGGTAAAGGCCACTGTGACCTGAAATCATGTGAGGCAAATATCGTGAGAATGTGTTGAGGGATTTTCATTAAGTTTTGCAACTGGAATTCAGAGTGAACTGATTAGATTTTGGAGGTCAAAGGTCATTATTTTTTGCATCCGTTTGCTCCTCATACAAATTCCAAACCTTTGATCCAAAGATTATCACAAAAAATGCACCTAAACTAGGGACGGGCAGCTTTGGCTACCAAGAGGGCTGCATTAATATTAATGTCAATGCCAAAGGTCTTAACTGAAAAATAAAGTTTAAGGATGCTCTCAATTTAACAATGAATTGCTTTTAATTAAATAGGAGCAGTCAACAGACTTCAGCAGACGTTATTAAACTAAGATTTACAGTTTTAAACTCAAATGCAAACACAAATGTTTAATTTATTGAACCAAAATCGGAATTCAAACCAATTTAAGCTGCTTTTTAGATGCAACAGACATAGCATTTAAAAGATAATTAGTATATTTACTGACATTTCTGTTTGTTTTTAACAAATGCATTTACTAATACTTAAAAAAATAGTTTACAGAAATACTCACTGTCAGTTATACTTCTAATTTCCTGCAAGGACCCAAACGTTGACTTTATCTCTGAGATAACTATGGAAATGTTTACACTGTCTCTGATTTTCACAATGTGTCATCCTTGACAGGAGGTCCCAGAGCCACTGCATTACTTTGTCACACACTGGAGCAAAGACACGTGGTCTCAGATGTCCTACAGTTTTGTGAAGACAGGCGGGAGTGGAGAAGCCTACGACATCCTCGCTGAAGACGTGCAGGGAAAAGTTTTCTTTGCTGGCGAGGTAACGTTGTTAAAGTTGGTAAAATAACTCCAAGTTCACTGATCAGCTGTTAGTTCTTTGGATAACCCTTTACTTCAATTTCATATGCAAAAGCAAGGCAAGTTTATTTATAAAGCATCATTCATATGTAGAGCAATTCAAAGTGCTTAACAGAGTAAAAACAGGACATTTATAAAAGACATGTCAGTAAAATAAGAATGGAAAAAAAATAAACAAAACTTTCGAAAACCCATGATGAAGCAGGTTGGGAGAGGAGCCAAAACATTTTTTCTGCCATGTAAAGCTTTCAATGCTGTTCTTTGCTTTTATTTAAGAAAGAAATGCCGCCCAGTTCTGATAAAACAGCCGCTATACTATAGCTATTTCTGAGCTAATTGCTACAAAGGTAGCAGCCATTACAGTTGGCTTCCTGTACAACCAAACTACACCTATACTTCACCTCATTCACCTCAAATGATGCTGATTGGTCAAGTTCATTTTCAGATCTGGATCAAACATGATGACAGACATGGAGTTGGTAAATCCGGCTTTGCAAGGTTGTAATTTTACTTGAACAATAGTAAAGTTACTGATTTAAAAAAATGCTGATAAAATCATACTAGTACACCAAAAAGATACTTGAATGAATGCACTTTATAACTTTCCAGCCCTAGTTATTTGTAAGGCACTCATAGTCACACTCATAGTTATTGTCTTACAGTTTCCTTATTTGAAATATCACTTATAGTAGAGACGGAAGTCTGAATTTCATTGTTTCCTTCCTATTGTTTTTTTTTTTGTTACCAGGCCACCAACAGACATTTTCCTCAGACTGTGACAGGAGCCTACCTGAGTGGGGTCAGAGAAGCCAGCAAGATGGCTGCCATGTAAACTCTGTCAGTCCCAGAGATGAACAAAAAACACACCAGCATGGACACACGGGTTGCACTGAGACAGACCGTTAAAAATCAAACTTTGACTACTTCCTCTAAATTGCTCAACTTTTGGATGATGTTTGTACTGTGCTGTGATTCACTTTCTAACGGAGGGGGAGCGAAGACGCCTCCAGCTCCTGCAACATTTTTAAACATGTTTTTTATTTATATGAAGAAATCCAGCTGAAATATGGTTTGTTTATCATGATATGCAAAAACTAACAGTACCATGGCATGAATAATGGAAAAGCGAGGTTGGATGATGTTACCTTAAATCTGACTGAAATCAGTGAATATGTAGGATGTCAGTGATGAAATGGTTTGACATGTCTTTTTTCTTGCAAAGAGGATGCATGAAACACTGGTTTACTCTCAAATCAGAGAATCATGAATTACAACAAAATTGTGAATTAACTTGGTATTTAATTTACCATGATCATATTTCAAGAAATTTTAATAGCATTTTTTGGAGAGTTTACAGCCAATGTTTCATGTTGCTGTAATGAATTTGCATAGTCTTGTTTGTGATTCTTGTGTTGGTAAAGGTTGAGACAAAATGATTAAAATGGTTAGATGACTAGTATGAGTACTTCTGCCGTAGCACTTTTGATTTCAGTAGAAAAGGAATGAACAGTTAATGAGTATGACGAGTTAGGATGACACCAGGTTGTCCCCTTTCTGTCTCAGGGATGTGATCAAAACACCTAACAGATAATGAGGATTGAAAACTACGACACAACCCACTGTGTTACCGTGTACGAGTCCCTGAACAATGAACTTCCTGAGGTTTTATATCGGGGAACAGCACAACATTGTCCTCACTTTGATAAATTGATGTCGACTAATGAAGCTTTAAATGTAAGTCCACATATCTCTGTCTGGATCAGCACATCTAGATGATCATGTCTTCTTCGTTAAACATTTCAGTGCTTGATTATTTATCTTGTATGTGTCTAATAAACTGAGCTATCAACTGCCATACTTCATGATTATCTGACTCCTTTTTCTTCTTCAAATAAGTTAATAACTATATTTGTCACACAGGTTTAACTCTGGCAGTGGCATTATGGATAACTACAACCCCAACTCCAAAAAAGTTGGGCCGCTGTGTAAAATGCACTAAATAAAAATAGAATGCAATTATTTGTAAATCTCATAAACCCATATTTACTTCAACATATCAGATGTTGAAACTGAGACATTTTACCATTTCATGGATAAATTAGCTCATTTTGAATTTGATGGCAGCAACACCGCTCAAAAAAGTAGGGACAGAGCCATGTTTACCATTGTTGTCCCATTCTTGTCTGATGTTGGGCTCTAGTTGCTGAGCAGTCCTGTGTCTTCTTTGGCAGATTTTTTATTTTATGATGCACCAAATGTTTTCTATTGGTGAACTGTCTGGATGACAAGTAGCCCCTTTAGCGCCTGGTGATGGATGTGATATGCACTGAAGCATTGTCTCACTGAAATATGCAAGACTTTTCCTGAAAGAGACGTTGTCTGGATGGGAGCTTATGTTGCTCTCAAACCTAGATATGCTTTTCAGCACTGATAGTTCCTTTCCAGATGTGTAAGCTGCCCACATCAAAGGCATCAGTGCAACCCCATACCATCAGAAATCCAGGCTTTAACAAGCTGATAACAAGCTGAATGGTCCCTCTCCTCTTTAGTCTGCAGGACACAATTTCCAGTACAAAATCAAGCCTGTATTTAACGCAGTGTTGCCTGAGGGACCAAAGATTACAAACATCCTTTATTGACATTTGGCCTTGTCAGAGGACAAAGCCAAAGGTCTTTCTTCATATTCTCTGAATCTTTTGAGGATATTATGTTCTGTAGATGGTGGGATATTCAAATCCTTTGCAATATTACATTGAGGAACATTTTTTCTGAAATTATTCTACAAATTTTAGACCCTGTTTTTGTAGATTGGGGAATCACTGTGCACCTTTACTTCTCTAACTCTCTAAAATACTCCTTTTATACCCAATCATGTTACTGACCTGTTGCCAATTAACCCAATTTGTTGCAAAATGCTCCTTTGGCTGTTTTTCATTAGTACCACTTACTTTTTCAGCCTTTGTTGACCCTACTATTTGAGATGCTATAAAATTCAAAATAAGTTAATATTTTTCATGAAATGGTAAAATATCTATATACAATATACTGTTTCAATGTCTGATATGTTGCTCATGCTCTAGTGTGAACAAATTGAGGGATTATTAGACTCACAAATCATGGCATTCTGTTTCTTTTTACATTTTACACAGTGCCCCAATTTTTTTTTGGAATCTGGATTGTACATAGAAATTATTCAGTGTTTTCTGCAGTGGTCTCATTTGCATGTGAGGTCATACAGAGGCATCAGTAACACTTTCAGCCTGTTTTATAACCAGCTAAAAATCCGCTTTGATTGATTTTAGAGGCTTACAGGGCTTTTGGTTGTGTAGCAGTTTATGTTTGCAGTATCTTACAACTTTTATACCCTCTGACTGAAAAGTTGAATTTTCAAGTTAACACTTCTTTGTGGGGTATTTGTTTATTTGGTGAACGTAGAACGAACTGAAGCAAGCTAAGTCCAAAAAAGTCCAGCTCCAGTTTGGTCAAACCCAGTTGCTCACTTGGATTGTTTCCAAAATTATGTTGCTAAGCAACGTCCGGACGTATGAGGTTGAGTAACGTCATCAACAGTCGCCGTTTTCCGCGCCTTTTCTGTAACCTACGCGGAAGAAAACAAACCCAAAACGAGCTTGCACCTCTGTCCGTAATAACTGGGGAAACTGGTTTTAAACTTCTGTAATTAAGCTCTTTGGTGCACGTACTTTAGATATAAGTCTGTGGACCAGTTAAGTAACGCGATCTCGACTATAGCAGTTATAACACAGCTATTAAAACAATGCAAAACTAGCTAACATAACCGTAACGTGTGTAGGAAAAGCTAACAGCGTTAAACCAGGTGGTCCGTTTCTGATGAAGAACTATTAAATATCATCTCAAAAAATGGACTGCAAGACAGCCAAAAGACCAACTATTCTGGAAAAGGGCTCTTCAGGTAGTTATACCAACTTTGTTACTATTTGTTTTGACTATGGTAGAGGGTTTTTATTTGAAACACGTTGTCACTGTAAAATAAAGCGTAATGATCTTCAGTCTTGGGTAGAAGCAGTAACATGACTGCTGCTAATGCTGCTTTAAGATGTAGGAGTTTACAACAGTAAAATCAGTCATGTTGAAGGGTTAATTTTAGATAAGTGAACTTTACTAGTATGTTTCTAAGTTGATCATGCAGCTGCAGTAACCTAAAAACATATTCAACAAAACTCAACAAGAATTACCACTCCAAATAAAGAGAAAATTAACTTTTCTTACTTCATATGTTTTGCTTATTCTTTAGTATGAGCATAGTTTTAACTGCAGGGTTTGAAACACTTTGTGCTGTTAGATTGATCATTTTATTGAAAGTACTTGAATACATCAATAATGTTGTAAATTATGTTGTTCATTTTTTAAAGAAGCAACCGATTCATTTGTCTCTTAATCTTGTAAAATATCGACTATGAAGTTGTATAGTGTTGCTCTAATTTTGTATTTTCATCTTTTTTTGCCAGTTAATCTGTACCGTCAATTACAGCCAAATTTTATGAAAGTGAAACAATAATTTCAACTTTCTTAAAAGGCTTAAATACAAGAAATCAGTCCCGTTTGGTGAATTCATCAGTGAAAGAAAATCCACTTATACAGTGCCTATACAAATATTTACCTCCTTGGATGACCTACCCTCTTATTAATTTTATAAATCAATAATGGTAAATAGAATTTGGGTTTGTACCAAAAAACAGAGAAAACCCCCTCTTCAATGTCAAAGTGAAACTATTTTTAAATAAAAATATGTAAGGTAAAATGAGTAAATATTAAACCCCTTTAAAGTGACTGACCTAATTCAACAGGTCCAGCCACGGGGTTTTAGTAGGCTAAAAAGAGACAGCCAAAACTCATAAAACCTGGACTAAAGTTCACCAAAAGGCATGTGGGAGACTCCATGATCAAACGGAAGAAAGTTATTTTGTCTGATGAGACCAAAATGGTGCTTTTAGCTTTTTGACCATCAGACTAGACACTTTGTTTGACAGACACCAAACACTGCTCATCACCACAGGCACATCATCCCCAGTGTGAAACGCGATGGTGGCAGCATCATGTTATGGGGATGCTTCTCTGCAGCTTGCCCAAGAAGGCTTGTAAAGGTAAATGCGGTAAAATAAAGGAAAATTCTGGAGGACAATCTTATTCAGTCGGCAAGAGAACTATGGTGTGATAGAAGATTTGTGTCCAGCAAGACAATGACCTGAAGCATACAGCGAATGCTACACAGACAAAAACAGCAAGGTGAATGTTCTTGAGTTGCAGAGTCAAAGCCCAGACCTTGAACCTAAATCCTATTGAGAATTTGTGGGTAGATTTGAAAAAGCTACTTAAACTGGACCTGGTGAAACTTGATAGAGCTTGAGCCATTTGCAAAGAAGAATGGAGCAAAACTGCATCAATCATGGTCAATATAATTTGGCTTTTTTCTTTTTTTTTAATACAAAAAAAAAAAAAGCCAAACTACATTGACCATGGTTGATTAAAGAGTAAAACATCCATGGGGGTGAATATTTTTATAGGCACTGTACATGAATGGTTGGTTTAAAAATATGTCACTGATTAGGTCAGCAATATTTAGCACATTTCTGTGACACTTTCACTTCATTGTAAAGTAAACCTGGATTTATGATGGAGAACATTTTGCTAGTTAACTGACAAACATAAATGTAACCTGCCCAAACGTGGGTTGTTTTTTTTACTGAAACACATCCTGTTTTGGCTCTGACGTCTCAGGTGCGGACAGCTCCAGCACTGATGATGATGTACCACTTTCAAAGCTCCAAACAAAGCCTGACATCGAGAAGAACCAGTCACCTAAAAGCAGTCCATCCACTGGGTCCAAAACTTCAGACAAAAGTGGTGAGGCAAAAGAAAAAACTGTCAGAATTACTGACATTTGAAGTAAAGTATTTTAAGCCTGACATATTATATTCAAAGGAAAAAGGAATCATTTTTTAGTGTTTATGTCTTTGTAGGTTCAGATGTCTCTTCGGATAGTGAGCCTTTAATAAAAATGAAAGCAGTCGCTGCACAAGATCAGAAACAAGAGAAAAAGGACAGCACGCCGCCTAAATCAAATGGCACAAACAACAAGAAATCAGGTAGTTACATTAGCTTGTTTTCTTATGTAAGAAAACTTTTTTTTTTTTCATTTTAGGTGTCTTCGATGTTTTTAACTCCTTCCCACATGTCACTGTTTCAGATTTGAGCTCAGATGAAAGCTCTGACAATGATCCTCTTGTAAAGGTAGCAAAAGTATCGTCTAAAGCTGCTAAGAAGCCTTCTCCAGTGTCTCCCAAAAAAACTGTCCCAGACAAAAAGAATGGTAAAATAAATTCTCTATTGGCCTGAATAACCATCAGAATTGTTTTTAATGGGTGTTTATTTATGGTCTACCTTAATTATATAGAATCCTCAGATGACTCAGATGACGAGCCTCTCAGCAAACTTGTCACAAAGCGAGGGGGAAAGGCTTCTGTCACGCCATCTAGAAAAGCAAAGCCGGACGCTGAACCCAAAAAGAGTGCATCAAGGAAAAATGGTACGTGAAAAAAAGAAGAGAGGACACAGGACTTGTTTAAGATCAAGCAAAGATAAATTTGACAGCGTGGATCTGAATCACCTTTAGAAAGTTCTGTTGTAAAGAATACTTATTTTTGACCTCTCTTACTTCTACAGAGTCTTCTGATGATTCAGATGATGAACCTCTCAGCAAACTTGTCACAAAGCCAGGAAGAAAGGCGTCTGTTACGCCATCTAGAAAAGCAAAACCCAAAAAGAATGCAGCAAGAAAAAAGGGTAAGTGCAGAAAACAGACAGGATTTATAAAAAGAAAGCTAGGATAAATTTCAATGTACCTAAACTACCGCTTGAAAGTTGTTTCTCTGAAATGGGTCCTTCTTTTGACTTTCCTTATTTCTACAGATTCTTCAGATGCTTCAGATGACGAGCCTCTCAGCAAACTTGCCACAAAGCGAGGGAGAAAGACTTCTGTCACACCATCTAGAAAAGCAAAGACAGACACAAAACCCAAGAAGAGAGTAGCAAGGAAAAAGGGTAGGTTTGAAAAACTGGACGCGACTCGTTTAAAAGTAAGCTAAGATATATTTCTCTATGTGAATCAGAAAATATTTATGTCATAATGAATACTCATTTTTAACGTTCTTTTCTTCTACAGATTCCTCTGATGATTCAGATGACGAGCCTCTCAGCGAACTTGTCATGAAACGTGCGAGAAAGGCTTCTGTCACACCGCCTAGAGAAGCAAACTCAAAACCCAGAAGGAGTGCAGCAAGGAAAAACAGTAGGTGTTGAAAAATTGTACGTAGATTTATTCAAAGTGTGTCTCTCCTTGAACATGTGTGTAAAAGTAACAATGTCTGTTTTAGTTAAATATGCAGAATCGTCCAGTGACAGTTCAGATGATGAACCATTTGTAGAGATGAGAAAGAAGTTGACAAAGGCATCTAAAGTGCAAAAAAAATCACCAAACAAAACATTCAAAGACAGACCACTAAAAGGTAAGTAGCACTAAATCAGACTGACCAGATGGAGAATCTTTATTTAAATGTGTTAAAACTAGTATCATTGTGTTGTACATTAAAAAATCCTTTATCTGCAGACAGCAGCTCAGATGATGATGATGATGATGATGTACCCTTGACGAACCTTGTTGTCAAGAGGAAGAAACCAGTGAAGAGAAACACAAAGAAGACAACTGTATCGCGAGGGAATGCCTCCAGAAAAAGACGGGGTAGTGTTTCATTATTCCTGAATACTGCAAAACCTTAAATCTTAGCATGAGTATTTCAATCAGGAGAGACTTAATACAAGTTTAACAATGATGTATTGTGCAAGTCTGGAAATGACTCCATTGTCTTTGACTGGATGTCTTTATGAACCTGAAGGGGTAGTGCGGTGGACAGCAGGATAGGATACCCCCCATGGAGCCTAGACACTGGTGGTGATGTAAGGAGTAAGATGACATGAGTAAGAGTCTTCTGAGGAGCAAATCTCAGAGGAGCTTGACCCAGACACTGATGAGATGATTGGAAGTATTGAAGGAATACAGGATGCATGCAGGAGCTTGACCTGTACACCAATGAGATGTAATGGAGGTGGCTGTGGAGGAGGGTTGCAGTGGTTGCACTGAAACAACAGGCTGACTGTGAAGGAAAGAAAACAGATTTTAAAATATGACAGCTGCAGAATGATTGGCTTGAGAAAAGTCGTGGCATGGACGTCTCCTGGTTCCTAACATTTTTCTTTACTCTAGACCTGCAGACACATTTTCAGTTCACCGCAGTAGATATATGCTGCATAGAATTATATACAATTCTAATTAGTAATCGTGTTGTGATAAATGGTTTTTATAGTAGTTCTTATAGACTGCATTTTTGGAACGCATAAACAGATGGACACTGGTCTGCTCTGAGTCATTTGTGGTTTTCAATACAACTTAATGAGGTTGTAACAAGTTAATTCCTACCAAACACACGTGCTAAGATGTGTTTTTACTTCATATTTTTTTGCATTAAAATCTTCTATTAATCTTGTCTACTGTTGATTCTTTTACAGGACCCTCAGATGACAGCTCAGATGATGAACCCCTTATTAACCTCGTAAAAAACAAAGACAATCAAATCAAAGAAAAACGAAAGGATTTTACTCCAAAGAAGAGGAGCCAGACCCCCAAAAAGTCTAGAAAGACTGTAGAGACAGGTAAGGATTCAAGTGAAGGAAATTAAGTTACACTGGTTGACAGTAACTGTAGCGTACTGTCTATAATGCTGTTGTCATTTAAAGGGATATTTCGGGATTTTTGAAGTTGGGTCGTATGAGGTACTTGGCTATAGTAGTGGAGTTAGCCTCCAGTGACTTCTGTGAAAGTTGCTCTGGTGGTTATTACGAGCTCAGAGAGATCTGTGGCATAGTGGCTGTAGATGGGAACTTTTTGTCCACGTAGTTTAATGGGTTTCACAAAAAAATAGGCCAATAAAATATGTTGGCTCACCTGTACACTGTATTCGAAACATACAAAGCACTTCATTTCTCCCAAAAAACCCTCTGTGTCAGGCACTAATTTACGATAAAGCTTTCACCATTTTGTCTCCTTCTGCAGCGCACTGATCCTCTGATCAGCTGCATGGGTCTGCGGGCTTCTACAGGAATAATAACACCACAACAAGCTAGAACAAAGATAATATGAGTGATTTCGACTTACCTGGCGGTGTAGATGTGGAAAATGTAAACCCATGCTCGGGATTTCTCCTGCTCAAAACTTTCAAATGAAGTTTCTCTGCTCTCTCCATCAGCCTGCTGACTCTCCATCTGTAGAAGTTCTTCTGTGTACTCCGGTTCATAAAAATATCCTCTCATATCCACAGTAAACAGCACATCATCGTCATTTGAGTAGAAATCGCCCATATTATCTTTGTTCTAGCTTGTTGTGGTGTTATTATTCCTGTGAAAGCCCGCAGACCCACACAGTTGATCAGAGGATCAGTGCGCAGCGGAAGGAGACAAAATGAGCTTCAAAAATCCCGAAATATCCCTTTATCTCTATTTGACATGTGCTGAATAAACTGTCTAGTTGTGAAGAAAAGGCTTAAACTAATCTAGATTTTTCTCTCTTTGTTGGTTTTTTAGGATCATCAAGCAACAGCTCAGATGATGAACCCTTAGTCAAGAAAATCAAACACCCAGATGTCACAAAAATGGTGAAAATAATACTTGAGAGGTGTGATGGTGAAGAAGATGAGGCGTCAGAAGGTGCCAATAAAACCAGTCCAGGTACTTATCCCTTCATTTCTAATTTATTGATCTTGATGTTTTTAAAATGGGCTGGAAGGTCATTGATAGACGCTTGTTTGAGCACATTAGCTCCACTTTTGATGTAATTTCCCAATTTACATGCTGTGGTATAACCTTAAAGTAACAAGTGACATATTTCTTACTCTGAAACAGACTCACCAATCACAGAAAAGACATCAAGCAAGAGTTCAGACAGTTCAAAGGAGTCCTCAGGGGAAGATTAAGAATTTAAAACAAAGCTATAACAGAAAAAGTTATAGCTGCTTCTTTTCAGCTTCTGGACCAAGACGTTAAAACTTCTTAGCAGCTCTGATTTTGAAGGATTTCCTCTGTGTTTCAAGTCCTTTGGAGAGATGTCTCCCAGAAATCACACTAATGTTCATATGAAGTTCTACATTGTGTTTTATATGTATTACTTACATGTTAAATTATGATGTTTTTATTCCTGTTTTTAAATTTGATGTCAAAGCATGTTGGCTTCATGCACTGTCTTTGATTTTGCTTCATTATATTTGCCAAAAGTTTTTACTGGCCTTTCACTGTTTTATGTTTTTAAGGGAACAATTTACTGCTCATTTATGGCAGTTATATTCCTGTTTTTATCTCTGTTTCATGTTTTTATTTTTGCTCAGCATGTAAAAGGGAAAAACTGCTGTGTTGGAATAAACAGCTTTCACTATGATATTGTATCAGATGAGTCAGTTTACTTCTTCTGACATGCCCCACACATGTTATTATTTATCTTTGTCTTCTAAAATCTTTTATCTATTTATTACAGTAAGATTTTTACTAATGTGATCAGTTTGAAGTTATGCTACTCAAATCCAAACTTGTGCCTGAAGGCTTTAAAATATAGTTCTGAAATAATTGGAGAAAAGACTTTTTTCGTGTACATTTTATTCATCTGAGCCCATACAAAGGCATTCATGCATATTAGATGTAGTCAAGGAGAGTAGAGTTTCCTGGTTTGGGGACCTCAGAGTTTCATGTTTATTGCAGATGATTGGGTTTTGTTTTCTTCCTTAGCTGGGAACCTACAGTAGGTACTAGAAACCATGGTGCTCTGCTGGAAAATTGTGTACTTTACCCTTTAAGTGTGGAAGGAGTCTGCTCCAAGTGAGGGAGTGCAAGTATCTCAGGGTCTTGTTCACAAATGAGGGTAGAATGGACCATGAGAATGACAGGCAGATTGGTGTAGCTTTACCAGTGATGCAGGCTTTGCACTGGACCACTGGTTGAATAGAGAGCTGAGCTGGGAGGCTAAGTTTTCAGTTAACCAGTCGATCTACGCTCCCTCACCTATGGTCATGAGTTTTGGATAATGACCAAAAGAATGAGATTGCAGATACAAGTAGGGCAGGGGGTGGCTGGGCTCAGCCTTAGAGATAGAGTAAAGAGCTCGGACATCTGGAGGGAGCTTGAAGAAGAGGCGCTTTTCTTTCACGTTGAAGGAGACAGACAGTTGAGGTGGTTCAGGAATCTGATCAGGATGCCTCTTGGGATAGGTGGAAAAAGTACCAGACCATTGTACTCGGATGAAAATAGTTACTTTGGGTAAAACTAACGTCAGTGGAAGTAAAAGTACTAAAAAAAATTACTCAAGTGAAAGTAAAAAGAGTCATTTAAAATTTTACTTTAAGTACAGAGGAGCCTCCACAGTGAAATATGATTTTTCCTTTCCTTAATGTGCAATAACAACAAGAGGCTGTTAATCTTAGATGTGACTTAACTGTAAGTAAAATGCAACAACTGTTGTGAAGTCATTCTCTTGATATGTGCTTCTGACTGTCGTGTTGTGAAAGTCAAACTACTGATCATTTTCTTGTGCGTGTTGGCAGAAAGCTTAGACCTTGATTTAGCTTTTGGTGTTGTTTTTACTCAGTAATTACTTGGTGTTTTTTAAGATGTAATGAAGTACAATTCTTCCCCAAAATATACTTAAGTGCAAGGAAAAATAGTGGTTATAAAAAATACCACAGAAAATAAAGTACACAAAAAGCTACTCAATTACAGTTATTTGAATAAATGGAATTAGTTACTTTCCAACCCTGCTTCTTGGTTGCCTCCCTGCAGAGGTCTTCCAGGCATGGTGGAGACCCTGGGGTAGACAGAACTCACTGGATGATTATATATATCATCTGGCCTGGGAATGCCTTGGAATCCCCTGGAAGGAGCTTGGGAAAGCGGCTGAGGAGAGGAAAGTTAGGGTGGTTTTACTTATCTGCTTTAAGGAGATTTACTTAATTTCAAAGAAAAATAAAAATCTATGTCAGCTACCTTTTAGCTCAAATTAATTTTAAAATTATTTTTTGGTGAATTTATTGATGGATAATCTTGAGATTAATCCTCTCATTTTTGAGGGGGTACGCCACAAACATTAAAAGTGATACTTACACACATAACACGCTGTACAGAAGGTATAATGTTTGAACCCATCCACGTTCAACTGTTTTGGTAGGTAGGCTGAGTAGGTAGAGTTGGTTGTCTTGCAATCAGAAGGTTGTGGGTTAGATCCCCAGCTTCTACAGTCGCATGTCGATGTCTTCCTTGGGAAGACGCTAACCCCAGTTTGCACCCACTGCTTCATTTGTGGCACGTAAATGAGGTAAGATGTGTATGTATGGGATTGGCTAATACTGGAGGCCAATTTTCCATGGCAACCTCTGCCATTGGTGTATGAATGTGGAGTGAATGGTGTGAATGGGTATAGGTGTGGCCTGCAGTGTAAAAGTGCTTTGAGTAGTCAGATAACTAGAAACGTGCTATACAAGCTCAAGTCCACTGACCTAGTCCATTTATTAGAAAGAAATCAAGTAGTGTGTCCCTTCTTTAAAGCACTGATCCCACCCACACAGTGCAAACAGGAAGACATTTCCCACATGACAGTTAGTGACACAAAGTTAACCAGCAGAATCATTACATTTACAGTATATTTCAAATAAACTAGACATAAAATCTTCCAACATAAAATACAGAATAAAGCATTTTTTTGTGTAAAATCATTTAGGGAAAAAATAGCAATGTTTACTTTATTATAAATCCAAATCTAGTATTGATATCATACTTACGAAAATAGATTTTGACCAGAAGCTTAGATAGTTGCATATGTTATAGATTAACTTAAGGATGATGTAATACCTTTGTTTCATACGGTTTTTTTGAGGCCACTCTGCTCTGATTTTATGCTGCCCTTGTGTATTTTCAGGAAGAAAAAAAATCTCTTGTCAAATCAATCACTTAGTGAGAACCTTGCTTTAAGTTACTTCCTACCCTGCCACAGAGGTTTTTGGTCCTTAAAAATTACTTTATATTAACAATCAGCTTTCATGCTTATTATCCCTTTTATTTCCCTGGGTCACAGAGAGACATCGGTTCTAAATTTCACATGTTTCAAAGCAGACAATAACTCCAAACAGTCGCTTTCATGAATTGAATGAATGACAGTGAAGTTTGGTGCTCACTCTTCTTCGCTGATTTCTGCAGCTCGTCAACCTCAACTTCCGCCACATCCCAGCTGCTTTTCTGAGTACAGTCCTCCACTCACACTTAACAACACAAGAAAACTGCAACTATGAGACTACTGCTGTAAAAGTTAGTACAGGAAGAGCCAACAGAGAAAAAGGCGGCTAGTAGCCTTGTGTGTCTTCCTCCCATGGTACCGGAAAGTGCATTATTGAGTTGTAACGGCTCCTGTGCTAGCTAACCGCTCGTTAGCTAGCATGCTGCGGTCTGAAAACATCAGCCTCTCGGATTAATTTGACCTCGTCATGACCGAGTTAAGATGTCGTAAAACAGAGAGTTTGGAGGAGGCTAAAGAAGAGGACGAGCCAAAGAATGAAGCCGAGGAGGACAGTACACGTAAGTCTAGCTAACTTAGCAGTTTGCTAACTGAGTAGCAGTTAGCTTAGAGAGCAAAACAACCGGTAACTTCAGTTAACTTTGCAAAGAGACTGATGAGGATGTTTGTAATATCCTTAAACTACTGTGTGACACATGTCCAGAGATAAATGGCCCGGTGAACACAGAGGATGATGGGAGTGAGCCTGTTGGTGGAGCTGATGAAAAGCAGCATAAAGATGAGGGTGAGGAAGAGGATGCTCAGCATAAACAAGAAGAATTAAACAAACCTGAGTCACATGTCAAAGGATCCAAGAGGTCATCTGTATGTAAGTTAATGTCTTATATTCTGAGCTATCAGTATAGTCTTCATAAATGGACAATATCAAAATAATTTTCATCTACTGGTGCATCTCATTAAAAAAGAATATCTTCAAAAAAGCTGATTTATTTCAGTAATACAGTTCAAAAAGTACAACTCATGTATAATATAGATTAACTACACACAGACTGATACATTTCAAGTGTTTATTTCTTTTAATTTTGATGACTGTGCCTTACAGTAAATGAAAACCCAACATTCAGTGTAATATATATATTGTGAAAAGCTCAATATTGGAGACTCATGGTGTCACTCTAATCAGCTAATTAACTCAAAACACCTGCAAAGGTGTCCTGAGCCTTTTAATGGTCTCTCATTCTGAATCAGTTGCCTTCACAATCACAATCTTGTGTTAAAGAGATCCAACAAGGCTAAATAGAAATCAATGTCATACAAATGTATAAAGAATATTTACAGTTGTTTGTTTGTTGTTTTTTGTGATACGCTGATATGTGATGTTTACTTTTTCTGCTTCTCAGCAGGTTTTTTGCAGTGGCTTGTTAGAGTGTTCTTTGGATGTCTTGCAGCTGTTGCCTGTGGCATGCTTTATGCTGTCTATCTGTCTACATATCATGACAGGAAGTTTTGGTTTTCCTCTAGACAGGTGTGTTTTTTTTTTTTTCAGTAAGCCTGACTTAATTAAATTTGCACTTTACGTCCTTAAGTTATCAGTGCTAATTTTAACTCTACTGTTTCTCAGGAGCTAGAGCGTGAAATCACCTTCCAAGAAGGCAGTGGGCTTTACTATTACTATTACAAGCATATGCTGTCAGCACCATCTTTTGAAAGAGGTAAACATATCCTTTCTGCTTCATAATGCAGAAAAAGGACAGTTATTTTCATTAGAAGGTTTTCAGTGTGAATGACATTGGTAATAAGCACTTAAGTTGATGTGTTTTGTATATGTTTTTTTGTTTTCAGGGTTTTATGAGCTGACAGTTGACAACAAGACTGTTTCAGGTCAGACTATCAATGCAGTGGAGCGTCTTTCTCTGTATCCAGAGCTCATCACAAGCCTCTTATACAGAGTCACAGGCAGCCAGGTGAGATTATTTTTTGGTTTACAGCTTCTGAATTGAGTTTAAAAACTACACAAAGGACTCCTGTTACAAGAAGGCTGTTATTTTCCAGATTAAACTGACAATGTACATTTTTATACCATAGATTAAATGGTTCTGCATCCATCTCGAGGGGCTGAGTGTGCAACATAACATGTTTTTTAAAATGAGATGTTCCCTGCCTGGTTCCTGAACTAAAGAGCTGGGTCAAATTCAAATTTACAAACTTATTCATTACCAAAACAAGATGTATCATAAACAATTTCAAACAATTTCAAACAATTAAAAAAAATAAGGGTAACTCACTGCTCTCAAAAAAAAAAAAAAAAAAAAAAAGAATTACCCAGAAAGAAGCACATTTAACAGATCAGTATAAAGTAACACTGGGACTGTTATATGCCATGATTAACAAATGATCCAAAACCTGCAAAAACTAAAGTTTTGAGGCCGAGGATGAACAATGGTGCTATTGTCAGAACGCTTCCAGAGTGCTGCTTCTGGATTCAAATGCTGTAATGTGGCCTGAGAGCCGATCCAGCACTCCCACTGCCCTCCTGTCAGACCCTCTCTACTGGCCAATCACCTCTCTTCACCTGGGGACCAACAAAGATCCACACCCATGACAGATAGCACTCTCACAAATACAAATCTACAGCCAAAGCTGCACGCAGACGTAAGACTCACTCTTACACAATAACAGAGAACAGTCAATTGAAGATGCGCAAGTCAGGTAGAGCACTCAACAAAAGGAGAATCAAGGATATATTGCCCTGATCAGTTAGAGAACCTTTAAGATGAGCTTTTTATATTATCTGGGAGCAACACAGAGGGTTTTTAATGTCACGCTGTAGCTTTGTCTTTGTGAAACACATGCCCTACAAAAGTTTAACACTCAATTTACACAGACAGGTGCAAATGATCGTAACAGTTTTTCTGTAAAAAAGATATTCAAGTTAACAAGCAAAAGCAAAAAAACAGCTATGAAGGCTGTATTATGCACATAATGGCAAAAAACTGTATAAACATTGTGTGTATGTAAGAAAATGAAGACCCCCTGTTTCTGTCTCTGCCTTCAGGATGTCGTGGAGCCGATCTACTTCTACATTGGAGCCGTTTTTGGCCTCCAGGCGGTCTACGTCACCGCCCTGTTTGTGTGCAGTTGGGTGATGAGTGGCACCTGGGTGGCTGGTATGTTGGCTGTGGCCTGGTATGCGATCAACAGGTGAGATGGATTCTGACAAACTGTTCTCACAGTGTAGTAGCAGGAGGTGTCACTGTATCCCTGAACCTGTTTTAATCCTACTAGCATAATCCTCGGTTTCATACATCCTTCTGGGGTTCATTTTTCTTCTTCAGACCAGATACAACCAAAGTAGACCAGGCCATTCCTCTGAGGGACAACTGGGCGCTGCCTTATTTCTCATGCCAGGTTGCTGCTTTGACCGGATTCCTTAGTAATAATATCAGCTCTGCCACTGAGGTAAACCACTCTTAAAACACATAGTTTTAGTAATTCTCCCCTGTAGTATCCAAATAACAGTGAAAATCTGTTTCTTCTCTGTAGATGTTTTGCTATCTCACCATGAGTGCCACCACCTTCACCTTCCTACTGGTGTGGGAACACAGCCACTATGTGCTCTTCGTCCAAGGCCTCTGCCTTTTCCTGCTTGACTCTTTTGACCTGGTGCCGCCACGTAAGGTAAAACAATCCTGGTTTAATGCAGGAGTTAAGTATGACAATTTTAACAAACCAATACAATCTTGTTTTGTAAGTATTACGGTTACCACTGAATCTCCTAGTTTGAATAAACCCTTCTCCTAGACTGGGTCTATGCAGTTTTTATGGCTACACATAAGTGAGACACTTTTGCTTTTAAACATGCACAGCACTCCTGATTATGTCCTGAAATTTTGGGTTGAGCTGTATGAGACAGTGCAAATACACTTTTTCACCATGGTGTGACAAGGCATTTTTTTGCATGCCTATTGTAAAATTTCTGTGTGAGTGAATGTGTGAATTCAACAGGAAATGCTAAGAAATTCAACCACAAGCCAACAGGCAGGGCTGATAATGCTTAACACATAACACAACTGGTGCAATTGTTATGCAGGTTTTGATGCTGCTTAAAGGTCACATATTATGCAAAATACACTTTTCAGGCTTTTCTACCAAAATTATGTACCCCTGGCCTGTCCACAATCCCTCACTGGCTTCTGATCCTGTCTCACCTCAGTTTCTACCTTCAAGGCGGCACTCTCGAGGAATGATGGTGAAGGGGTATAAATATCAGGCCTTAAAATGAGTGTTGCACATGTAGTTTAATTGCAATTGCAATCCGAGTCAGGCTGGGAAATTACATAATTGCATTTAAGGCTGCAGTTATTTTTGTATTAAGTAGTGCTTGAAAGGTTGACAAACATTAGGGATGCATGATACTTTTCCGATATCTGATATGCCAGTTTTTACAGATTTATTTTAGTCAATACCGTTATTGATACTGATTTTTAATAAGTATTTAAGACCTAAAACTTCAGTCCTTTGAAAACAGTTTAATGTTGAAGGATGAGCAATCAAATTTAAGTCCTTAAGACAAACTTTAAAGAGTAAGGAACGAGGATGAGCAAAGAAAAGACCCAAACTGACATTGGTCAGTTGGTCCAGCGTAAAACTCCACAAACCTGTTAGTGTATGGCTGAAACTTACAGAAATACAGTCATGCTGATATTCACAGCCAAAATATTGGTTGTAAATACTGACAGAAGTTTTGATATCTGCTGATACTGAGATCAGGCCAATAATATTGTGCATTCCTAACAAAAATACCTGCAGAAAGGCCTTGAGTTTACAATAGTGCCACTATTGCACTTCTTAGAAGTACTTTTATAAAAAAAAACTTAACAAAAACAGGAAAACTTTTTAAAAACAGTAACTTATTTTGAAAGCAGTACTTTAAAAACTCCAGGTTTTATATTCTTAATGCTACTCAGTATTTGTATGTTTTGAGTTGAGAATTCACTTTTGAAAACGACCATTTTTCTCTGCTGTTTCTTCAATAATAAAGCAAGTAGACTCATGATACCATTTATATATTTTATCCCAATTGCAAGTTGCAATATTGTCAAGTACAATTGCAGTCACACATTTTCACATTTTTTTTTTTAAACTGTCCAGCTCTTCTCAAAACGGCACAGAGAATAAGCCTGTTCATACAAAGGCAGGAACTGCTATTACAGCATTGCATTTGCATCCTTGCATCTACTATTTATGCATTGTTTTTTACATCATGTTCTACCTTCTGAGACCCAAACCCCCCCACCCATCCAACAAGAAAAGCCTCCTGCTCTGAGGTGTGTATGTGAAGAGGCAGCCTATCCTTAAATGTTCTAGAAATGTTCAGGAATGCAAGTGTGAAAGAGGCTTAAAATGTATAAAATAAGCAAACCGCTGTTCTCAATTTAAAATGAGACACATTGACAGACAAATGTTACAAAATGTAATATAGTTTATTTTTTGTGTTTCCATGATTAGTCTACAACATTTTTCCCTTGTTTCCCTTATTTTCCTCTCCATCTCTCACTTTCCATCATTACTCACTGTTTGACGTTAAGATGGCCGACATTCACAAGGTGTACCTCAGCTCCTTGTTCCTGGCCTACCTGTTCCAGTTTCAGAACCTGACGCTGCTCAGCTCTCCTCTGCTCTGCCTCATGATCGGCTCAGTGCTCGCGAGGTACTTCCAGGTAGTTAGCGGCTCCCTCACACCACAGCTCCATCCAAATGCAAGTTTGAGATGTTTGATGCTATTAGTTCACTAAAGATTGGATCAGTTATTATTAATTTTTAAATTTATTTCAGCACTTTTTGTTTACGTTTCTGTGTCTAGACAATTTTCTTTGTGTTTGTTTTCATCTTTTACCTCAAAAAGAATGAATTTCCTTTTAACAGGTTTGAAATTAAGACTAGCACTTCTTCAAAACTGTTTTCCACATTTCTATTTCAGCAAAAGATGAAGGTGGGCCCTCTTGTAGCCAGAGTAATGAAGCTATTTCTACATTTCCACCTTGTCTTTACTACAGGGATTACCTTCAGTTATTTAGTCAAGGTAAAAGCATTTTTTGTTAATAAGTTAATAGCTTACATTGACATATATGAATTTATTGATAATAGTTTGCTTTTTCACAGAAACTTATCCCTGTTAGTGAGAGTGACTTTATATTGAAATTCCTGGAAGTAAAATTTGGACTCAACACAACAACGTGAGTTAACGCTCTTACACTGTGAGTGAGCTTTACAATGCAGGCTTAAATCTGAACCATATAGACAGTTCCATTGTTGATGATCAGTATCCATATCAGTCAATATTATGTACTCTGTGGATGTTATCTAATCCATTTTTTTCTGTCCTTCCTTAGTGATTTCATTCCAAACTTCCTCATGTGCCAAGAGAGTTTGCAGACACCCGGTCAGGACTTTTTCCTCCGACTGACGCAGGCCTCAGTCCTTCCTTTCTACTTACTGGTGCTCTCTGTCTGCCTGCTGTCCACCATGCAGACCATCTACAGAAGACTCAGGTTAGAGACTTTTGAGATTGAAGACGGAGCAGTAACATTCGTCAAAGCTGCCTTTAATCGAAAAGAACTGATTCCCACACACCGTGAAGTTATTTTCTAAAGTATTCTTTATAGTTTTTGTTGTCAGCATTTAACATATTAAAATCAAAGTTGGGTGTTGTGGTTATAGGAGTACTGTTTTAATTCTTACAGTGGTCATCCAATGCAAACCAAACTAAAATTTGAAGATGGACAAATAGGAGAGCAGCCGGAGGTTATTTATCACGTTTTTCACACGCTGCTTTTTGGAGGCCTTGCTCTGCTGTTTGATGGGTAAGTTCATAAAGTACATACAAGGGTTTATTTACAAATATTTTTATGCCTCCACAGTAACAGCAGCGGCTATAGGCATCATGCTTTTGTGTTTTCTGTCCTTGCATCCATGCAATTCGTATGAACAAGATACAGTATGTCAGGAATGTTTTCTTTAAACTTTGCACACATTTCCACAGTGATTCAGTGATGAAATTAGATTAGATTAGGTTCGATTTTGGAGGTCATAGGTCAAGGTCAGGGTGACTTCAAATTTTGTGACCACAATATTTAAAAAAAAAAAGGCATTTAAGGGGTTTTGTCAAACTGGCCTTGATGGTGCAATGATTACCATTTAGTGGTTAAAGGTCACTGCATCCTTACATATTGTGAAGTTGCAGTGACTTTCAAGAAGGGTTGCAGGATACTGGATTTTTTTCAAGATTTAATTTTGTTTTTTTTTTGCTTTTATAAGAGATTTATTACAGTGGATAGAAGTGGAAATAAGGACAAGAGACTGGGGAATAACATGCAGTGAAAGAGCAGAGTGACATCCTGACATTTATACCTGTGCAATAGTCTTAACAGCACCCATAGGCAATACAAAATGTTGAAATGAAATGAGTGTAATGGGAATGTAAATTAAAAAAATGAAATTTTTTGTTTAAATGTAAAATCAAGAAAAGGATTGAGAAACTTCAGTTAACATAGTTTATTAGAGGTGATGTAAAGGAAATATAAAACAACTTTGTAACTTCTCTACACAAGCTTTTCTGAGCTTCTGTTAAAAATATTTTTATTTCATATTTTTGCCAAATGATACAAAAGTATTAATGATAAAAGTATGAACAATGAAAATTCATCCTAATATCAAATAAAGTTTATTATTTATATTCAATTTATTTTTCTATATTTTATTTTTTAGAAATACCGAAAGAAACCTCAGCAGGCCTTTGAGCCTGAACTGTGGATGCTAAAAGGGACGTTTTCAAGCCACCAATGAAGACAAGTGCTCTGTACTGTACTGTAAATGTCCTGAACTGTGACTTCAAAACTGAGTTATGTACTGAACCAAATTGTTCCGTAGCATTACATCCCTAGCAGCTTGACCCACCATTGTTCTTGCACTTTGTAGCAATGGTTTACCTCGTGGAGGCATGCAAGCGCCAGGTTTTAGTTCTAGTTCAACAGTACATGTTTAAATTTGGTACATCTGACACATTAACTATATTTTTCATACAGGATGAAATATTTATGGACCCCGTACGTCTGCATGTTTACAGCGTTTGGTGTCTGTTCTCCAGAACTGTGGATGACTGTATTTAAGTGGCTCAAGCTGAAGTCCATCCACCCTGCATTACTGGTGAGCAACTTCTAATTACCAATGAGAAGCAGGCAGGGAATACATGGAACATACTGGTAATACAGACTGGTATTAAAATATAGGAGCATAGGGAGGAAACAGTGCTATTTTTTTTTTCTCATGCACTGAGAAAAGGGCGATTTGAATTGGTAATCTAAAAAGAAATCAGCTAAAAGGAAAGAGATTTTTTCAACTTTATTACAAATGCTGAACCATCATATGCTTTCTAATGCTGCTGATATAACTTAAAGTTTTTTGTATGTTCAATTTGTCAGTCTTTGATCCTGAGCACAGCGGTCCCTACAATCATTGGCTTGAGTTTGTGGCGAGAGGTGAGACTTTAAGTCCTTTCTTTAAGCTCTGTATACCAGAGATTTAAAGACTTGTTCTATCCTCAGATGTCTCTTTTTTACAGTACTGCCCTCGTGTCTTAGCTGAGCTGTCAGACCTCCCTGAGTTCTATGATCCAGATACAGTCGAGCTGATCAGCTGGATCAGGTAGCCCCTCACACTGTTTTGCAGTCATCTTTTAAAGTTGTAGATGTCTACAATGTCTTTGACTTCTTGTCTTCCAGGTCTCAGGCTCCTCTTGCAGCTGTCATTGCCGGCAGCCCTCAGCTGTTAGGAACAGTGAAGCTGTGCACAGGTTTAGCTGTGACCAGCTTACCGCTTTACTCTGACGTCACCCTGCTGAAGAGGACTGAAGATGTGAGTAAGATGAAGAACTTTTGCCTCTGGAAAGCACATAAACATTAATCAGAACATTATGAGCAGTTTTAGACACTAGTGTAGCAGATCCCTCAGTTGAATAAAAAATGATCTTTGGAAAGGATTTAATCTATTGTGGATTACTTTAAGTTGTTAAAATGTGCTGTAATAGGCCTTAAAATCTTTGCCTGTTTGTCTTACCTCTGTTTTTTAAGTTGTCTCTGCACTGCCTTATATCTGGGTATAAAAAGGAAAGGATTATGCTTGATTTTTCTCATCATGTTAATTTATTACAACCAGTTGTGGACATGACTATTGTTTTTCTTTCTTTGTAGACATATCAGGTGTATGCAATGAGATCTGCAGAGGACATCTACAAGATTCTGACCTCTCAAAAAACAAACTATGTGATCATTGAGGAGTCCATCTGTAATGAGTTGAGTCTCCATAAAGGCTGTAGGGTCAAAGACCTGCTCGACATCTCAAATGGACATGTGAGTATTGCATGTATCTTATAGTTATCCCAGAAGGATAACCACTAAAATCATGAATGACAAGTGGGTAGAGGGAAAAATTCCAAACTGTATATGCTGTATGGTTTAAGATGTAACCAAAACGTGTCTTTTCTTGATGTCACTGAGGAAAAGGGGGGAACTAAACCACCATTTGCTACGCGGCGGACTAGAAACTAAAACTCCTAGGGAGTGTGAGTGTGTCAGGAACCACAAGACCTAAACTTCATGTTAACAGGCTTGTAAAAAGTATTCACCCCCTTGGATGTTTTACCCTTTTATTAATTTTATAAATCAATCATAGTCAATATGATTTAACTGTTTTTTTTTTGACCAAAAAACTACTCTGTAATGTCAAAGTGAACACAGATTTCTAAAGTAATGTCAATAAAATTAAATATAGAATGTAAAATAAGTGACTTCTCCCTCTTTAAAGTGACCAACCTCATTCAACTGAGTTCCAGCTAAATTGTGCTAGTAGTCTCACTATTGGTGAAATAGGGATCACTTGAGTGCAGTGAATATATCTCAAGTAACTCTAGTATGAATACACCTGTGGAGGGTCCAGTCACTGGTTAATCAGCATTCCTGGCTACCATTACACCATAAAGACAAAAGAACACTCCAAGCAGCTTAGAGAAAAGGTTCAACTAAAAAGTATAAGTCAGGGGATGGATACAAAAAAAGTCGAAGTCACTGAACATCACCTGGAGTTCAGTTAAATCCCTCATCAAGAAAGAAGGAATTTGTGTAAATCTGCCTCTGCCACTTAGCTATTGGAAATCTAGAACGGTGTGAATGATCTGTAAGATTTAAAAATCTCAACAAAAATCTAATGTGATTCAGTGTTGTTTCAAAGCATTGTGGTCCTTTTATTGAACTAATACTAAAATCCCATGTAGCAGACATGTCTGATAATGTCTTTGCGTCTGTTTACATAATGCTGTTGACGACTCCTATTAACATGTAAGTAGCTTGAAGAGATGTCCTATTTCATACAGTGTTCATTTTGGCCGCTATTTTTAATTTTAGTTTAGTTTTTGTCATGGAAAAAAGGCTGTCGACGAACATTTTTAGTCATAGTTTTGGTCGATGAAATTAAAACTGATTTCCCCACTCCCCCTTGTGACTTAGTTTCAAGGGGCAAGGAGGCACTTGAAATCATGGGGTAGGGGAAAATTAGAAATGGGACTGAGTCTAAGTGTTCTTCACTGCTGTTCTCATAATCTTTCTCTATTTTCTTGTCATGTTCAGGTCGTCTATGATAAAGGGCAGATGTTCTCTTTCTCAAAGCACGGACGATTCTGCCAGGAGATAAAGATGAATTACTCGCCGTACACAAATTACTTCACTAGAGTTTTCTGGAACCGCTCGTACCACATCTACAAAGTAAACTCTGTCATCTCCTTTCAGTACTGACAGCAGCTTCTGCCTCTCTGCTGTTAGGACGTTACTCAGTGTTTCAGATCATATCCACAATGTTACACACAGAGGACTGCAGAATGGCACTGCAGTTTGTGCTCAACAAAGTCTTATCACTGTTCCCTTAAAATCCCCAGTAAGAGTGATGCGTGTGGATTCAGACTAACTGGGATCAGCTGAGAACTCATACCTTAAGTTTGATTGAGACATCATGGAAGGACTCTGTTAAAGTTGAATTATGGCGTTTTAATCTCTGTACTGTAGTTTTTAAAACCATATGTTTCTGTTACTGTAACGAATCTGCTGAAGAGAGGGGTCAATGTCTGACCTTTGGTGTTCACTTTTTTTTGGCTGAAGATGAGAGCAGCTGGGGTTGTGGATAAATTTTGCGACAACAGATTGTTGGTATATTCTTTGAAACCTCCAGAGCAATGATTGCTAACATGGCTATGTTGATTATCCCCTTCAGAGTGAAATGCCTGGACACCTGGGATGTCTACGTCCACTGAGATTTGCTCTTAAATTAATAATCCCCAAAACATCTGTGTAATGTTTTCGTCCATCCCCTTCGTGTAATGTGCCATTATTAAGTCTGAATTTTGTCTAACACTTTTTTTAATGACTGAATACTTAAAAATGCTGAGTCCCACCAGCCTCTGTTGTTTTCGTTTTGCCCCTAAAGCAATGGATAGCTGAAATTCTTAAAATCTCACACTTGTGAAGATAATTCTCTGAGCATCATAAAGCATGCTGTTTTGAAATGCCTGACTGTAAAGGGGGAGATGTGTTTTTTTAACAACTGCCAAAAGTGGGTGACAAAAGGTGAAGAAATCCTGACTAGTGAAGAGGAAATTCACTGGAGTCATTTCTGTGTTCAACAGTCAGAGGAATATATGAGAAGCTCTGGGAAATATTTGTAGCATTGGAGAGAGAATATCAGGAAGATCAGTATTCATGTAGTGGCAGACTGAACTGAATATGTAACGCGCACTTTTGCTATAAAGCCACTGGTTTGTAATGCAGTAGTTCTTTAGCATTATGTCTAAAAACACAGCAGCTCCAGGAGTCATGGTAGTGATTTTCAAACCCAGGACTTTAGAAGAAAAGGTTGTCCATGTAAAGCTTCTCATTTTTGTTTTGTCTTCATCCTCTCCTTGTATGACCCCCTTATTTTTTAATGCATAATCTGACTGACTTTCATGTCTTAATCGATCACACTCTATGTTCTGTCTGATCATGACCCCTCCTCTGGTTGTTATCCCTGAAATGCTGGTTGGAAAATCCTGGTGCTGTTGTGCAGCAATTGCCTATTACTGTTTCTCTGCAAAGGCCACATTGTAACATACTGAAACATGTATGGAGATGAAGGTTTGTGTAAGTTGATGAATAAAAAATGGATCATATCATGTCAGTGTCAGTTAATATCCAGATAGCTTTTTCAGTCTGATATGCAATGTCTCCAAAGATGTTATTGTAAAACAAATAAGGGATGCACAACATTATCAGTATATCAAAATGAGCAAACACTATTTAAAAGAGTGAAATACCAGTAAGAGCAGATATTTTGGCTGTAAAAATTCTGCCTCTTCTGGCTGTAAATTTTAGCTGTACAAACAAGCAGCTCTAGTTTTTGGCTAGAACAACAGACATACATCAGCTAGAGTCTTTCCCTTTGTCCATCATCATTTGATTTGATTTGTTTATCTCGAACATAAATAAATCAAATTGAATGATAATGGACAAGGGGAAAGATTAGCATTCTTTACACTTAGAGTGTTTTTAAGGACTGAAATTTGTTAGTTTTCTTCATCCTCAAACTTTAGATTGTGTGTTTTAAGTTCTGAGTTTGTAGGTCTAAATTACATCTGAATATCAGTATTGGCTAAAATGTACTCGTAAATATCTGCATAATGGCAAAAATCAAATATGCATCCTTAAAACGTGTTTTGGAGGTTTAACTTCCTTATTTTCAACCTAAAATAACCTGGGAATATATAGTTTGAAATCAATTTCACAATACCTTTTATTTTAAAATCTAAAGAAAATTGTTATTAGCAAGCAAATCCTCGGTGAACTTTGTGTGATTTTTTATACAACCTTTGCATAACTTATGAAGACAGCACTTCAAACAACAATACATTTGTGTTGATTTATGCAGTGACAAATCTGATTTAATAAATATATTAAGTTCACACCACACAAAAAGACAAGTTTAATTTTATTTCAAAACACTGGTGGAGTCAAGCGGGGGGGCAGGGATGTCATTTCCCCTCCTGATGCCCTAATGTTGAAAAAGTGCCACTTAAGTGACCACTTGGATTCTTTTGTGGGAGATAAACATAATGGGTGCCCTTTAAGTACACAGAATTTGAAATAGGCCCCCTTGTGTTATCTGTTCGGGGACAAATTTCTTTTGTGGCAAACTTCTTTCATGACCCAGGATTAGACAAAATTTGACAAAGTGCCTTTTTGGGGCCATGCAAGTTGACAAAATTTGGCTAAATGCCCTCTATAGCACATAGCTAAGAGTGGAACGACTGCAATAAGTTCATCAGTTAATTTTCAGTGACAACCCCCCTAGTGTGTCTTTGTAAAATAAATGGTTAAATAGTTAATAACTGCTCGCCTCTTTTACAGTTGTGTAATTAGTTTAACCATGTAATTAATATTTTATATTAACCAGGATTTCTTTGTACTTCAGTGTAAATACTGTATATTACATTTTTTTGCACTGGGGCCCCACCACATACAGCAGGTGCTCTTTTAATTATCTCTGCCCCGACCCCTAAAACATCCTGAGTCTGCCACTGTTTCAAAATACATTACTCAATGTTAGAAAACTGATTATACTCCCTCACCTAAATATGAAATTTAAATACTAAAGCCAGATACAATGAGACCAAATCAGTTTGTTGGATAATTAAACTTTCTTGCTTTAAGTAACAGAATGTTTTTTTTTTTTTTCAAATGTATTCAGTTCTTTCTACTAAAGAAAGCTCACCATTCCCAGGCAGAGGGTATAAATATGCGCAAACATGGCGCACTGTGTCTCTCCCTGGGATCGAAGCGGAACCGGAAACACTGCGGAGATGGCGAAGTGCAGAATGAATTATGTGAGAATCAGTCCATGTAGCTGTTACAGCTCTCAATTTTTATATTTTTGTCTCTGTTTAGCTTGATTTTTCTCTACTTGTTCATTTTTGCCTGTTAAGGTAAGATTATCCCACTCTTCTTGTCCGAGTCATGCCCAGGAGTTTAGCTAGTTAGCTTGAATATCAGAACAAACACCGCTGGCTTCACCCATAACAGAGACAGTACGCTTGATTTAAGTACTCTAGTGGCCCCGAGCCACCGTGTTATAGTTGTGCCCAGAGCCCCTCTTAAAGGAACTAAGAACTCCGCCCAGTCGGGACTGCGTGGTGTAAAATTGAAGCCTTCCTAGACGTTGAAGAAAAATCATAAAATCATTTTATCAGTAGCTAACTAGCTGCTATCACGACTAAATGATAAAATAAACTATCTAATGCTTGCGTTTCTAGCGGTGGAGGAACTTTCTATAATTAAAATATTGTTATCTAAATGAAAATATCTGATATAAAACATTTTGCCGCCAAATTAAGAAGGTTTTCTGTATGTAAATTCAACCTAATTACACTATGCTGTCACAAAAGAGATAGGTTCAGAAATTATGTGAGAAGATACTCTTACACGTTTAAGTAATGAATACAAAACTGCCACACCTCTTCAAATGTAAAAGTAAGGAGCAGTACCAGCTTGATGTTTTTTACATTTATAACCTAATTATATCTTGGTATTGTGCATTAATTCGCAAAACCCTTGAGTGTTGAAGCTTTTCAGCTATCTTTATAAACTGTTGAACTTTTTGAAGTTCTAAACCGATGATGATGATGATGATGGTGATAATAATAAAGTTCTAATAAAGACAGTGATGATAAAAAAGTGAGATATCTTGCTAATTCTTAATAGAGTAAAAAAAAAAACATCCCTGTACCTCGTTGGCCGTCATGAATCTATTTTAAAATCTCTGTCATATTTCATCAGGGCAGGATGAGTGCTGAGGCGGCTGACCGGGTGGCTGCTGTGACCAGCAGTCGGCCCAGCACGCCTCTTCAGACTTCCTGGTTTGAGTTCCTTCTGGATGGCAGCCTGCTGGAGAAACACCTACAGAAGTCAAACCCAGGTCAACTATTATTATAAAATCCTATTAGAGTGTTTAAAGTGAGCTCTTTTAAGTTTATTGACCAGTTTAACAACCAGAGTACTCAGCAGACGGGGAACAGACTGAAAGCATGCCAGCGTTTTAGGTGGACACTAAAGAAATTGACATTATGAGTTAATTAATGCAAACGTGTATCTGTACGATTCTGCAGACCCAACACCAGTGCAGCTGATCGTCCAGTTCCTGGAGCAGGCATCCAAGCCTTCAGTGAATGAGCAGAACCAGGTGCAGCCTCCAGCAGACAACCGCAGGAACCGAACCCTGAAGCTGCTGGCTCTGAAGGTCGCTGCGCACATGAAGTGGGATCTGGATGCTCTTGAAAAAGGGTCAGTGGGATTTTATCAAGGCCTTTAGACTAATGATGCAGAAAGAGTTTTTTTTAGCTTGTTCATGTTGCACTTACGTCATTGCAGCAACTATGAAAGGATTTAGGGGTTGTAGAAATTTGTTGGTTTTTTGAGACATTGCAGTCCTTCCTTTTAGTTGAACAAAATTGGATATTTTAGAGAGTAGTAGCATAATTTCTTTAGCAGAGATGAAGAATTGTTTAATTTTAAAGAATGCAAGCAGCTTAAATGTCTCAGCATGTGTAAATAATGTTTAATTCCTCTTCTCTTGCCAGCCTGACCATTCCAGTTTTAAATATGTTACTGAACGAGCTCTTGTGTGTGAGCAAAGTTCCTCCAGGGGTTAAACACGTCGACCTAGACCTGTCAACTCTGCCTCCTACTACAGCCATGGCTGTCGTCATCTACAACCGCTGGTGAGTAAGATCAAGCAGAAATCTCAAAAAACTCCCACAAGACCCACAAGCTCAGAAGCTTGCATAGAGGGTCAGTTTTTTTATACACTGCCTACTGTAAAGCTCCTACATTTTTCAGAAGGAATCCGGGTGTGCATCTGAACTTTTTTTTTCTTTTTTTTAGTTTTTATTATTTAATTCACACCACTCAGTAAGATAAATGCATACAAAAGAATCTGCATATATATATCAACACCAAAAGGATTTAAACTACATCAATGATTGTTTTTTCTTGTTTGTCTTCACAGGGCCATCAGAACCATCGTGCTGAGCAGCTTCCCAGAGAAACAGACCAAACCAGGACCTCACCAGATGAACATGTAACTCCTTCTTCTTTTATCACCCTTCTGATATGGAACAAACCTAAACTAAATGATAAACATGGTGACAGTCAAGCTCAGATTTTTTAAATAAAGTTTAAAAAATCCATTTTAATTCTTCAGTTGCATGATTGAAATGGCCTTGAGATGATACTGAGCTCTTTTCTTGCGGCCTCTCAGGTTAAATATTGTGCAGCAGGAGAAAGAGATGACTGACAACATCCTTACTGTGGTGAGTCTTCAAATGCTGTAATGAAATTTACAGCATGTTGCGATTCAGTTTGGAGTTCTAGATAGTTTTCATTTTGCAAAGATTTTGATGAACATTTCAAAAAGACATATTTCCTGTAATCTCATTGTGTAGTGGGTTTCTTTCTTCTCTTTTTCTTAGCTGAAAGAGCAGGCGAATGACTCCATCAGTGTTCTTGAAGGAGCTGTACAGTTGAAGAAAGACTTCTACGTTCACACTCTGAGGACTCTGGACCTGCTGGCTGCTGATGCTGCCGCCAATGGAGAGACCGAGTCCTCGACTGCAGGGCTTCGAATCAGCGCAGATGAGCTGCACTGCCAGGTGAGTGAACAATTCAAAGCAGAGCTGCCAGGGTTAACTCCTCTATTCCCAACACTTTTAACAGGATTCTCATGCATCCTGAAAACCTGGTAAACAGCTGACCAATTTCCAGTCATGGAAATCAAATGAGAAATGAGAGAAAAAGCAAAGTTCTCCTGAAGATATTGTCATCCTAAAGAGCTACATAATTTTAAGGGTCATATCAAATGGTGACAGTAGTTTATGGACAACAGCACTAAGAATAGGCTGCACACTGTAACACTCCTAAGTCACATCACACAGAAGCACCTGAAGATGACAACATTATCTTAACGTTACACTGTAGTGGTTAAAACTTCAAATAATGTCACTGATATTATGTGTCAAATATAAAAATTTGAGCTGCTGCTGATTGTAGTTTTAATTTTTCATGTAAATTAATTCTTTTCTTGTTTTTAACGGTTAAAAAATGTTGAACATATTAAGAGGAATGGCTCAGAGGGCTGGTTTCAAGACATTAAAGAACAACAATAGGAGGCAAATTTTTAAAATATGAGTGCAAAATGTTGTTATAATCACCCAAACCAGCATTGTAAAATACATATACTTAGAACTGTACACCTCCAGGTATATTTGCATTATTCTATAATTAATTTATCATCATTATATAAGTGAAGTCATGGTTATAGCCACAGACTGCACTTATTTTGAATAAGAATTCATTTATTGATGTATTAGTATGATTTGTTCCTGTCATGCCAGATGAGTTATTTTTGAACAGACCATCTTTAAAAAAGCACAGGATCCCAGTTCAAATGTTGCTTATTTTACTCTGAAACTTTAGATATATGTGTTTTTTGAGGCAGTAATTGGTGGATTCTTTCAGGTGCATTACGACCTGGGAGGCATTTTCTTCCAACAAGGCTGCACAGACCAGCCGGCCTATCAGAAAGCCCGAGATCACTTCAGACAGACAAAGGAGCTGCTGAAGAAGGTATATTTACCTGCTACATCCTGCAAAAACAAAACCCTGCCTCCAGCAGAGTTCATAGACCTTACATCTGTCTTTCTTTCTCAGCTGGACTCGACCGTTCACGTCCACCTGGATGAAAAACGTCTGGCAGGGTACTGGAACGCCTGCAAAGCTCTGACTGAAGACTGCGACTCCTCAGACTCTCAGACCACACCTTACGATCAGATCAACAGCCTGATCAGAGGGCAAAACCACCAGGTCAGAGAAGATTCTACGCTGTCATTGTGTGGCGATTTATGCCATGGAAATCCTGTTAGCAATTCTGTTTTCTATCTCTGGCAGGCTGTCATTGAAGCTTTTATCAAAGATAATGTGTCACGGAACCTACCAATCCATTTCAGACGCTCAGTTCTCAGAGAGTATCTCCACAAAGTCCAACAAGGGTAAGACCACACTCAAATACATATCAAACTGTATGCAGTGTGGCCTAGCCCGTAGATATACATAGAAAATAGTGACTTGTGCATTTTATTCACAGATAGCCGAGCAACGATAGCTGCACTGACTAAACTCCTGATGGTGACCAAAGTACATCCTTGTTAGCCCATATAACTCAAGAATGAAAAATAAACATTGATGAAGTTATTTAAATCAACATCAACAGTCTCATCTAGTGTGACAATAAAAAAAACAAGACAGTTGTGGAGTTAAATTTGTATATAAATTTAAGATTTTGCCCAGAGTTTGATAGCTTTGCATCTTTTTAGCCATGTACTTGTAATATTTGGATAAATGAATATTTAATGGCCGCAAATTGAACTTAAGTGCTTTTTACACGAGGCAGAATGCATGCATTTTATTTGATGTGAAACTCATTTCATCACCCTACAGTGAGTCAGGGTTGGACGAGGTCTGCCATAAGCTGTGTGTTTGTAACGCCGTCCGAGATGCTTTGGAGGGAGAAGTGCTCGGTGTTCGTTTCCAGCAGCTTCTACTGAGGCCGAGTAAGAGGATGGTGGACTTCATTTTAGAGGTAATTGCCTTGTTGTGTCTCGGTGGGAGTCCCAAAAGCCTTTTGATTGCAGCACATTCAAATCACTTAAATCACCTTTCTTCTCCATTCTTACACTATTTGTAACTCCAGCACATCATGACCACGTCTGCATGCCCATATGTATTGGTTGCTGTCATGTGTTTGGCATTAATTAGCAGTCGATCTGGTACACCTAATAAAGTGGTTGGTGTTGAAATCTATCACCCAGCTGGTTTCACCCTAGACCCACCAGTCTCTTTGTTTTTATTTATTTATTTAAAAGACAGTGTATGATATTAAATTTAGGGCTGAAATTGCACATATAGACCAAAGTTTTTCTCTGTTTTAGGTGTGCACACTTTCCCTGGAAAAAGACCGTCCGTCTGAGACATGCAGAAGAAACATGGCCAGTTTCATGAAGTGAGTGACAGCAGACTTCAGGTCACTTTACTTTCAAGTCAACTAATTTAGAGGAGATAGTCCCTCGACTATAGTCACATTGCTGTCCAGTGACCTGGACAGCAATGTGACTATAAAAATGTTGTTTATTCTTTAACTAAACTACACTCATTTAAGGTAAACTCTCAAAGTACTAAATCATTAAATCAGTGATTTTCAAATGTTTTTTTTTGCCCCAGGCACACCATAAATCAAGCCACAATCTCAGAAATGCCATCTTCATATCAACTTAAAATGGCCTTGTTACCATGCCTTACAGTATCTTTAGTTGATGTAGAGTTGTAGTAATAACGTATGGTTGCACAAATTTACAACACAGGCCTCGCTACACCATTCGAGAACAACCGAATTACACAAATACATGTAAGCCATATCAGCCTTTGTCACAGATTTTGGTTGAAGCAATCTGCTGGAGCAAAGCCAAAACTTTCTGTACCTTTTATTTATTTATTTATTTTTTTAAACCAAATAATCCAAAATCTACATATGTAACAAAGGAAGGAAAATACCAGAAATACAAAGGAAACATTTCAGTTTTATGAAAGGCTGTCCAATTTTTAGATATTGTGATACTTTATGATATTGCGAGTTAAGAACAATCTTCTCATCACAACGGTTATCTTAATCATCGATAGCAGAAAAAACTGACAGTGCAAACACATGTAAATCTAATGTTAGTTGTTGTTTAATCTTTGTAATCATGCATGATTGGATAAATTCCCATGTCACACCTAGACCTATCTCAGTCCGCACCAGTGTGCCTTGCCAAACTTCATGCAGATCACTGCGTTAAATAATGTTTGAAATGGGACTGTTGTTACGCTGCAGGACTCTCTGTGAGAGTTTGGAGGAACTTCCCCTGCTCTTCTTGGTGTCGTCTCACAAACTCTTTATGGAACTGCTGAAGGAGGAGGAGAGGAAGGTGCTGGTGGAGCAGATGAGGAAGAGATCAGCGACCATCAACCTCAGTGCAAAACCTCTGCCTTCTTTCTACGACATTCCAGGTACGTTAACAGGAAATCAAGTGGGACTTTGAATCCATTCATTTGTTCTCCTCTTATAATAAGGAAATGTCCCTCCACCCTGGTATTAGTACGTTTGTTTTTCTCTCCAAAGCGTCAGCGAGTGTGAACATCGGGCAGCTGGAGCAGCAGCTCATCCTCTCACTGGAGCCTCGCAGGATCAGACAGATCCTCATCGAGCTGCACGGCATGGCAGAAAGACCCTTCTGGAGGGTCAACAGTAAGGTCAGGCACCTTCAAATACTGCAAGGAGGCACTGTGGACATACAAGACATTTAGATTTAGAATGAATATATCTTTTAGAAGAAAATATCAGATTCCCTGTCAGAATCAGGGATTTATACCCTGAGATGGCTGATTAATTGACCTTTCTTTCTTTAAATACAGTGGGAAGTCCCTCCAGATTACATCAACGTGATCCTCAGCATTAAAGACAACCTGACGAAGGACCTGGTGTACATCCTCATGGCCAAGGGTCTCCACTGCATTTCTATAAAGGTGCATTTACATGGGGAGTGCTTAGACATAGAAATATAAAAGAATATACTAATGCAAGGAAGCATTTTATTGAATACTGAGAAGTTTTTGTGATAAAGCAGCAGCTTTAGAGACAGCAAATATAAGATTAAATAACAACTCTAGAAGACAGTCCTATATCAAAGAACCTATCAGAAATCGGAAAATAATTTTTAAAATGTCAAATTATGCCAATAAAGTAGACACTTGTTGAGTCTCTTATCAGTTTATTCAAAGATATTTAAAAGTTGTCATAAACTTGAACAACAAAACAAACATTTTGAGCCTCAAACTCTCATTAGTACAGAGTTTAAAAATGTGTTTTATTAGATTAATTAATGTAAAAGTAGAAAACAGGGTCAGTTACTATACAAAAATGAAATGCTTGATCGTGTTTCCTCTCATTCTCAGGACTTCGCCCACGCTCGGCAGCTCTTCTCCGCCTGCCTCGAGCTCGTCACTGAGTTCTCCCCGAAGCTGCGACAGGTGATGCTGAACGAGATGCTGCTGCTGGAAGTCCGAGCCCATGAGTCGATGGCGGCTGAGGGAAGTAAGGAGAGACCGCCGCCTGACCTGGTCAGCAGGGTGAGAGGATACCTGGAGATGAGGATTCATGGTGAGGGGACAGAAGCGCCATTTGCTGCTCTTTAGTTAGGTGCTCTTTTTTCTTCTGATGATGCTGCAAAATTTAGTTTACAAGAAAGAAACGGGCTCACTACTGATTTTGGCTGCAACAGAAGAAGAAATGACTTAGGAAGGTTGTTCATATCATTCACCTGTGCACATACTCAAAAAAATTCACAGTAGACTGTGAAAGAGCAAGATATGTTTGAACATTTTAACACTTAATTACTACACTTTATCAGCTAAGCGTCTGGATGTAGTTTTCAGAATCGTTGTTTTACAGCGTATCTTTGTTTTCCTCAGACCTTCCTCTGCGTCAGGTGGTTGGGGAGGAATGTGTCGCCTTCATGTTAAACTGGAGAGAGAATGACTACCTGACTCTGCAGGTGCCACCTTCCCTGGTCATGAACAACCCTTACATCAAGGTAAAATTTCCTGATTATAATCTTATTCTCACCACAATAAAAACTATTCCTTTCTCACTGTAATGGCTGCATAGAGCTTTGAAGAAGCCTTCCTTTAAGGTTATGAAACAATTTAAAGATTTCACCTGCTGATTTATTGATATGATGCTGACTCAACTTTAAATCGCTGCAACCGTTTGACATGGCTACCCAGGAATTATTGCACAAAAATGGCATCCTTTATGTGAATCTACTTCAAAACTTTTCTCAAATGAAAAAATGTATTGTTTTTCTTTGTACGGTGTCACGGCCGGCTCTAAGCAAATGACAAAAAATGGGAGGTAACACAGAGTTACTTGAAACAAAACTTAAATTTATTAACAACAAATACCTAAATAAAACAATATTGCCCAAAGCAACCTCACAAAAAATAACTAAAAATGGGGAGCGGAGTCAAATGAGGAGCAGGGTCTCTCAGCCTGTCCTTCTCCCTTGCTTCCACCAAAGACAACAATGAGCCTGCTATTATCAGGATGAGAACACTGAGTCCAGGTGTTCTCAATTCACGACCTGACCCTTAACATCCGCCAGGCCACACCCACTGGTTCCTGAAAAGAAACACACAATAACCAGCAGACAGCAGCATCGTCACAACAGCAAACAGAAAAGACTTTCAGTCATGTTAACCCAGCAGACAATTTATCTGAGGATGTTGGTTTCCTTTTTAAGTTTCAGTGTTGCCCATTTTATGTCTTGCACTGCCACCAAGTGGCTAAAAATGTCATTGCATGTTGAAATGGAACAGTTCTGGGGAAAAAACCCTCAGTGCTGTCAATATGGAGGCTTATTTCTGCTCTGAAAGGCTGAAATTATGATAAAAGAATGAAAGTACGAGATAAAAAATCAAAATAATGGGCATTGGTGTAGCTCTTGGACTGAGGCTGTAGTCTCCAACGAACTGGTCACGTAATCGATTCCTGGTCTCATATTTTTTGCACGTCTTCCCCAATCCTCTCTCCCCACATTTCCTGATTCTATCTTAACTGTCCTATCAAATAAAGGCAAAAATGTCCCAAAAATGATATTTAAAAAAAGATCATTATGAGATTAAAAGTCAAAATAATGAGAAAGTGTATTTCATAATTTAGATTTTTTTAAAAATCATCTAATGTTGAATTTTATCTGAGCATTTTGACTTTTTATCTCATAATTATCAATAACTGTCTCATTATTTGTAGCATTGCCTCATGTTCATATGTAATTTTTTGTTGTAAGTCGTGGAAATTGGATTCTAAACTTAGATGCCAGTAACACTGGAGAAAGGTGTGGATCGATATTGATTTTTCAGGGCCAATTCTAATATGGATTGATAGTTCACGAGACCAATGGCCAACATTTACTGTGATGAGTGAGTGCAGCAGCACTAAAATTGAGTTTTTATCTTTGAAAACAGCTTTTACTGTTGCTTTATTAAACAGAAGTGCAACTTCTCTGATTTTTTACTTTAGATAAAGTGGCAAAACCACTGTGTAAAAATACTCCAACACAAATATAAGTCATGTATTCAAAACCTTACTTCTGTGATAAAACAAACAAAATCTACTCCATGTATTGCATTTCAGAACTGACTGTATAGTTATAATCCAGAAGTACAATTTATGTATTTATGTATTCGAAAACAAGTTCTTAAAGTGTAGTATGAGCAGACAAGTATATTTTACTTGAGTAAACTGCATCATTGTTGTTTATCTATTACTCATGTGACATCTGACCAATCACATTGTGCTGTGGGTGCGGCATTAGTGAAATTGTGGAGTGAAAACGGCGCCAGAGGGAAGACTGACATAAACTAATCTTAGCAGTGATCTGTAAGATAAAGCACAGATATTCAGCCAAATGTGAAATATCAGCCCTGATAAACACACAAGCCAATAATTGGTTGACTCTATTAGAGAAGGTTTCTATTATAATGATATCGTATAATCATTGTTCATCATTTTACTTGCATGCTCGCACAGTTCAGCTCAGTTTGATATATTTGATGCATTCAGATTTTCACAAACTTCTATTTAAAACCCTCTCATGTTAAACATAAAATATTTTTATGTGTCTGAAATAACTGGGATAGTAGAGCAGTAGAGACCGCTGTGGTTTGATATTTCCCTCCTCTCTGTTTCCTTCTGATAGCTTGGTCAGCTGCTTGCTTCAACGTGTAAAGAGCTCCCGGGTCCTAAAGAGAGTCGACGCACGGCCAAGGAGCTGTGGGACGTGGTGGTCCAGATCTGCAGCATGTCCATCCAGCACAAGAGGAACAACGATGGCAGAGTGGGCCTCATCAAACACAGAGAGTCCTCAATGGGAATCCTGCACAGGTACTCCACAAAAACAGACCTAAAAATAATGTTTACAGTTATACGCTGTATCTGAGAACCAACGGGGGAAACTGTCATGCTCAGACTTTTGTATTTTCATTCTTTCACCCATTTAGGAGCAAATTCATCACTTTTATCAAGAAACTAAGAGTAAGTAGACAATAAGGCGAACTTAAATCCACTGAGGAAATCTTATTTTATTTGATGCAGTGCTCTTGATGTGAAGTTGACTTATTTCACCTCCTCTCACAGGAGCCACTGGTGCTGACGACCCTCATCTCGCTGTTTGTGAGGCTCCACAGCATCGTAAGGGTGAGTCCAAAATGAAGCTGGTCTGATGGTTGATCTTTAGAAACGAGAGAGGAAAAAGATCAAAACAGAGTGTAACAGAGGAAGAGTAGAATCTGTTATTGGGTTGAGTGATGATAATCAGTTGCCCAGTTGTTAAAAAATGCAGCAGTACTTTACTTTAGTGCTTTAAACCCATGATATGATGGAAGATTCTGCTACTGCTTAGGTCTGGATGTTAAAAATACACTAACTCCCTTTTTTCAGGATGATATTGTGAATGAAGTGACTGCAGAACATCTCTCTATCTGGCCGTCTACACTTCCAAAGTAAGACGTTTTCCTTTCTCACTGAAACATTAAAGACAGCACTCAAACTAAATCACTTTAATGTTACATGATGTGTGATCAGTATTCAGGCAGTAGATGTGGAGGCTGTGGCAGTGACGGTCAAAGAGCTGGTGTCCTACGCTCTCACCCTGAACCCAAACAACCAGTCATGGCTCATCACGCAGGCTGATATCTACTTTGGTGAGGAGAACAACCAATAACAGCATCAGAGCTGTAAATTCAACGAGAACTCTGATTTTTACAGGCTTATTTTATTTTATTGAAGCATTTTTTTGTCTGTTTGTAGTGACCAATCAGTACTCTGCAGCTCTGAACCTTTACCTCCAGGCGGGAGCTGTGAGCTCTGACTTCTTCACTAAAGCTGTTCCCCCTGACGTCTACACCGACCAGGTAAACCACACAGGATACTTTCTGATTAACCCCTTCATAGTATTTTTAATATTTCTTTGTGCCATTGAGTGCCTAAGTTTTCCTTCAATAAGAAGATTTTAGGATGCAAATTATAGAGATACACGATATTATCCACATGATATCAGTTTTCAATTTCAACTTCAATTTGCTTTATTGGCATGAACAGATCAGTTACTGCCGAAGCAGTGTAAAAAATAAAAATGCATTAAATATTTACACATAATATAAATATGCATATTAAATAATTCGACAAATAATCAATATATCATGAAATAGATCTGATTAATTAAATAAAACAATAAGACTAAAGATAATAGAAGTAAAAATAAAGAATAGAATAAAAAATAAATAGAATAAATACAATTCAATGTGCTTGTTAGGAAGAGACTGATTGGTATATCAGTGATATGATATCAGTATTGGCAGTTAAAGTTAATCCCATCACATCTTAAACTTTGTGCAAATATTTGCAGCTGATATGCATTGTTATGGTGAACTCCCCTGCTGTTAAATCTGTAGTTTATCTGAGAGCATTAATTTCAGTTTGAAAGTACCCACCTTATTCCTTGCCCCCATGATACTTTGCATTAAATGTGGGTGCAACTTCCAGTCCCCTCTGACAGACGGGGATTTTGCATTGTAACAAGAAGTAAATCCTGATTATTAGAGCGTATTGGAGATTAAAATATGTAAACATCATCTGTAACACTTAATGTTCAGCTAAAATCAGCTAAAGCTAGTTCAGATATATCATGTTATTGAATATGGGCAGAAATCCAACATCATGCTCCCCTAAAGGTTTTAGTTTTCCTGGCGTGATTTTTAAATTGCTTCATAATTTCAGCATATTACTCGGCTATGTTTATAGGTCTTAAAGAGGATGATCAAGTGCTGCTCAATGATGAACTGCCACACACAGGTAAGAGATCAGCTCTGTTTTGATTCTTTATTTTAACTTTCCTAAACACTAGAGTGTCTGAAGACTCCTGAGAGTGGTTAGTTGACAGTTTCTGTCAAAATAGGCCAGTTTAAAAGTTTGTTTTTCCCTGTTTGCCTCTGATTCTTTTCAGGTCGCCGTCCTCTGTCAGTTCCTCAGAGAGGTCGACTACATGACGGCGTTTAAAGCTCTGCAGGAACAGAACAGGTAAGACACATAAAGCAGCCATTAAAATCTACAGACAGTCTGGAACCTCTAATTATTGTTTTATCTCCACAGTCACGATGCCATGGACTCGTTCTATGACTACATCTGGGACATCACCATCCTGGAATACCTCACACGTATCGTCTCTCTCATTACTACTCTGTCTTTTGAAAATGATCATCTTCTACTATCTTTTAATATTGTCTCTTTTACTATAACTACTTTAGAGAAGACTTCTGCTAATCATGTAGCTTTTTCTTCCTTTACAACGTTCAGATATTCACCACAAACGGGGCGAGACTGAGAAGAGACAGATAGCGGTAAGAAGCTTAAATCTCAACTCAGTAAACTGTATTTTTGAAAGGAACTCGGCATGTTAAGACATACTGTCCATAATATTAGATTGATAGTAGTCCTTTTCTTCTGCTGGGTATATAACATGCACCACAAACTCAGGGGAAAAATAATTTAAACATCCAAAATAAAACTAGGATGTTTGGAAAAGCTGTGTTAAAAATTCCTCGCTTTGTCAGCACATGGGGAATACTGAAGTTTTCAAAGGGGGGCTAGTAATTTTGTCATCTGTGTACGTTTATTATCCCGGCATCTTGTATAAACAAAATTGCTACAGGGAAGAAGTCCCTGAAGTTCATCTGCAACCTCAGAAAAACTCTTTTTCATATGACTTCTTTCCACTTTGAGAGCAGGGACATCGTTTGAAAACAAAACTAACTTTATGAACACAGGCAGCTGCTGATTTAATGGGCTGATTGTGGCCCAATGCATCTAACCAACCAGTCTAATTTAATACAGAAGTGTTTTTACGGACGAATATCATTCTTCCTCTTGAGTAACTTTTACTTAATTGTTTAACCAGTCCAGACAGTTAACATGCAGGATGCCTTTAAATCAGGGATCACCAGCCTGTAGACCCCAGTCTACTGGTAGATCTTTGAGATATTACTGGTCTTTAACCCTTAATGTCCCCTTAAAGCTCTTTATGTTTTCTGCATCCAGTATCTTAAATTTGGGTGAAATTTAAATTTAATGCTGAAAAGGTTTTTTTTTTCAGTGAAATTGTGTAGGTAAACTTCATTTCTCAGTTTACCTCAGTGGATCTTTAGTTAGAAAAGGCTGGTGACCACTTCTTTAAATGTTAATGGAAACTTAATTTATAAAAAACTCTCATTTTAGTTTTTCTGGCAGTTGAATATTTTCCGAGCTTTGATTAAACACGATGTGAAAGTCTAATTAGCACACATTTTTTCTGATAGAAGCATTTAAAAACAGACTAGTTTAGAAACATTACAACAGCAGCTTATGACTACAGTCTGCTCATCTCTCTTCTTTTTCTGAGGTTGAACATGTCATGAGATGCAGAAGAGACATGAAGATAATTTATAAAGACTTCCAGCCTGTACAGATGCTTCAGTTTCCTCTCTTTTGTCTTTGACAGATAAAAGCGATCGGGCAGCTGGAGCTGAACACCAGTAACCCCGAGGAGGTGCTGCAGCTGGCAGCACAGAAAAGAAAGAAGAGATTCCTGCAGGCGATGGCCAAACTGTATTTCTAGGAAACATGAGCAACAGTCGGACTTCTGAGGGGGAATGTAAATTTTATTTTGTGGTAGAAAATAAATCTCTAAATAAATACATTTGTTCATTTGTACACTTTATCATTTACAATGAATTCTTTAAAAAAATCCTCACTGTTCATTTTCCTGAATAATGAAAATTACTGTGGTAAACGTGCCAGGAAAACACAAAAGAGCATGTTTTTCGGTCAGAGCTATAGGCGTCCATGCTTCTGTTTAAAAATGCAAACTCTTACTGATCGTCTTTCCATCATCTTTAGCATGCTTGAGATCAGCTGAGCACCATGTACAGATTTAAATGACTGCATTTGAAAACAAACGTTAAGCAATATTTAAAAAAATACTGACTAATTTACAAGGAAATTAAACAATTGCACACCACTTCTTTACAGAATAATTCATAGAGATGTAATTCAAACTTGCGTCAACATTTTTATACACATTTCTTTTCTGAATTAAAAGCACATTGTTTAAAAACAGCTAAAAATCGAGCAAAATAACTGACCAAAATTAAGATTCTTTAAAATAACACCTGTAATCCCAGTTATCACACATTTCACTCCCACCTGTAAGAATTTAACTCCCATCCAGACTCTTTTTCTTGTAAACAGAGCTGTTCAAGTAACCAGGAGTTTTTGTTGTCAGTGGGACTTGAACCCTGTGTCCTCTTTGCTCACACTCACTTCAGACCCCTTGTTGCTCAGTGTGTGCCGGCTTTTTCTGTGCTGCTGGGAGGAGTGGGGAACTGGATCTTCACTTCCTTTTGATGAACAACATCCTGAAATAAAACGACAGGCTGCAAATCAGACATCAGTGATAAAATAGCACTAATTAAAGATGGATAAATACTACCCAATATAAAAACTATAAATTGGAGCATCCAGTAGTAGCGTTTAAGACATGACATGTAGCATCTTATATGTAGACAACTCCCTCATGTAATAAGAGAAGACAATAAAAGTAAAAACCTTTCAGTAGTGGAATAATAAAAGCTGGAGAAACTACTTCCCTCTATCACGACTATGTTTGAGAAGGTTTCACTGTATCAAAATTGGATACCATCCAATACTAGTGTGCAGGTGTTTCCCTGTTTTTAAGCCACTGAAAACAAGAGATAACAACAATTGAGGCCTAGGACTTCCATTTTTGTTGCAGTTACATATAGTTTGATTTTCACTAGAAATGCTGTGAAGTTAAAAAAAAAAAAAGGAAAACATAATCTGATATCTTACAACCCAACTTACGAGCATGGTCAAGTAGTCTGTGTGGGTCTGGATGTTGTGTCTGTCCTCTTCCTTGACTTTAACAAAATCTCTTCCCATCATTTTATCAGACTGGCTCATCAATTCCACAGAGGGGGCCATCCAGTTCACACATGGTTGGATGGCGTCTTTTGAAAGACCTAAAGACACAAAAATCAAAAGATCACATCAGATCCACAGCTCTTTCTGGTCCAATTCACATCCTGCTTGACTACATTCTTATGAGATTTTCTTCCTACTTTTCTGTAAAACAAAAAAAAACCTAAATCTTACCTGAAACTTTTTCAGCTGTTTCCTGTGGAATGAAATGGCACAGGACTGAGGCAGCCAACACTCGATACTCAAAGTCCAGAGAGTTTATGTTGAGGATACACAGATCTAAGAGCTGGGAGAATCAGAAGAGAAACAACATTAGTCATTAGCTGTAGAGGTGGCTGTATAAGGTAAGGAAAGAAATACACACTGACGGATTAATGTTCATGGGTTTAAGAGTGAAATATAAATAAAGCTCTGATGGGACACATGATGCAACAGTGACTGGATCTTATAACAAACTAAAATTTAAAAAGCACACCTTATAGAAAAACTTGAGTATTTTTCCAGCTTTAGCTCAGGTATTGATGTAGGTAACTATGACTTAAAAAGCAGAACACCGCTTTAACACCTACTCGTGTCATTTGTATGTAAACGTCCTGTGAAAACTGCTGCTCCAGCAGGTCAGACTTGATGTTCATTGAAGCCATCTGGAAGTAAAGCTTCAACCACGACACGGCTGTTTCAGGACAAAGTTTCCACCTCAGTGCCTGTAAAACATGAAGAAGTAGAATAAAGCAAAGCAGAGTTTTCTTTTTTCTAAGGATCAAAAAATGAGGAGCTTGAATTCAGTCAGAATTGGCAGCAACAGTTTTACCTTTAAAATAATTAACTCCATTTGAAGAATCTCCTCCTCGTAGTAGGTCCCTGCTGTTATGTAGGCCATCTGTGACAGCTTTGGAGGACAGGCTTCCTACAAAGACAATACAATTGAAACTTGGCACACAAAAACAGTGCAAAAATATAGTACATCAGGAGCAATAAACATGGTTGAAATGTGGAGAGTCTTAACAGTATATTTAGATGTTGTTTGTTTGGTGTAGGTGTGAATTGATGTTGGTCAGGTTTTCCTTACCTCCATCTTTGCTGCTATAAAAAGACAAGTGATCCCGATGAGCTGCAGAAGGTTCTTCTCTATGTTGTCCTGGGTCAGCATGAAGCGGTCAAAATAGTCCTGAGCAAGGTAGAACGTCTGCCTGTGAAGAGTGTACTCCTCACTTACCTGCCCAAACAAATGAAAAGAAAACTTTTACATCTAGAATAGCAGTTGTGTGGAAATAAAACATCAGTAACAACCTATACACTCAAGTTAACATGTGGTTCAGTTTGAAATATACCTCAATCAACCAGTCAAGCAGGATCGATCTCATTCCCGGTTTTAAATTTGGGTGTTTCTGCATAAAATTTTTGCTGTGTGTGTAATTTTGTTCCCTTATGACCATCTTCAACCACATATCTTGAGACGAACCCCATCTGAAACATGCAGAGAAAGGGATCAATTTTCAGGTATTAATCTGAGGATAAAACTCGACAACTTTTTTCATAGTGCCCCACATATTTAAAGGGAAATAGAAATATCTGATTAATGTAGATTCTTTAAAATTTGAAGTTTTCTCTTGGTCTCACATTATGATGTACTGAAATCTTTTGCATGGACAAAAAACATTTTGATATCACCCCTTGTATTGTCTTACAATATTAAAAACAAGACACAAACAACATGAAAATAATGATGATGTAAATAATTAAGCAGCACTCGGACAGAGAAAAATATTTCATAAGTTGTCCAGCAGCAGATAAAAAGGAAGAGATAAATGAGATTAAACATGACAGAGCAGTGCATTACAATCACCTGAGGTGAGGTAGAGATGTCGACTGAGTCAAAGATTCTCCTGAAACCAAATCAGCATCTACAAGGTCCAGTTTTACTCCTTTCTCAAGACTGTTGATGAGAACAGAAGGCTTGGTAACACCTCCATGTACCAGCTCATTCTAAAATAGAGACAGCAGAGTTAGATGTAGCATAAGCAGGGAAAAAATTCTCTCTGGAAACTTATTTTGTTTTCTGCTTTCAATGTAGTCCCAAGGAATACTTTGGAAAATTAGATGACACAGTTTGGCGTTTCATGAGGCTTTGACTCTTTCAGTGGTTATATGTTATATTCTTCAGTAATTCATCCTCTGAATTCCTTACTTCATTTGTTTTTACTTGAGATTGTGCAAAGTGTTGCACATTCTTTAATATAGTCTTCTATATTGACTTGGCTTTTCCACTGAAAAAAACTACTAAATGGAAATCAAAAAAGAGAGGGGCCTACCTTCTCACACTGCAGCTTTGACAGAGGCTGAAACTTTTTTCTGTTGCATTGCTGAAAGATAAAAGTTTCTTTTAGTCAAAGCACAAGCATTTGCTGGTCTACTTGGTCTGAAATCCTACCAATGCAGTAGGGCTGAACGATTTGCAAAAATAATCAAATTGCGGTTTTCTTTCCCAATATTGCAATTGCGATTTAATATGTGATTATTATTAGATTCCTTATGTTATGAAGATTTAAAAAATTTACATCTTAACTGCAATTGATTTTGCTCTTACTGCAAATCTGATATCAATAGGTATTACCAATTTATGTCATTCTCGTTTTGATCAAGAAAATCATGCATAAAAACCAAAAGAAGCATTTTTGTACACCATTCCAAAAAAAATTGAAACTTGGATGTTTGCAAAATGTGCAAAAAAGTTCTGCTCCTGCAAAAAATTGAATGCATTAAACTGGTATTTTGACATATTCCAAGTTAAAGAAATATTGCACCTCCTGCTATTTAATCTAATTTACGATTAATTTCCCAGCCTTACTATGCAGTATCCTCTGTAATATATGCTGTTTGGGCTCTTACCTTATTTACTTTGCCTTTCTGCACATTTTCAGATCTCTGCTGACGTCCACTGCAAAGACATCAAACTCAAACTCAACACTGATCTTAAGATTTAACAACTTAACAATAAAGCATAAAGGAAAAAATCATTCACAAAGCATCAGAAAGAAAATACCTTCTTCTTGTCATGATTTTGCAGCTTTGCTCTGTAAAAGGGAACCATTTAGAAGCAAAGTTAGTGTTTGCTTTGACAACAAAACCAGGAAGTTGGAAAAAGTAAACGGTTAACAACCAGCTGCAGCTATGATGGCTCCTACTAAATATAAATTCATGCAAAACCAAGTCTGATGATGACAGTTTCCGGATATTTATTCAGCCAACAGTTGGACCTTATCATAACTGCCAACGTTGGGGATGGGCAAGTGGTGTGGTCACTCTTTAATCTGAGACACTGTCAGTCATAATTAAACCAATATAAGTTAAACTCTTATCATCTGACAACTCCTCTGTAACCAGAACAAAAGACAATAAACAAAATCTTTCAAAAAACTATGACTATCGTTGTTGATGTGACGGTTAAAAAAGTGGTCATGTTAACAAACTTTAAAATCCTTACTAATGGCTTTTTGGGTCAACGTTTTATTTCGTATGTATCTGAAAAATACATTTGAACACACAACGTAAATTAAAATTCTCGAGGACCTATGTCGAGGACGTAAGTTTTCCACATCTTTTACGTCAACTACCACGGCATTCGACTGAAGGTCTCCGGTTAACACGGTCACTATTTAAACCGGAACACCGATCCCTTACTCAGCAGTGACACTAAAGCCCATTGTGGTCCTTTCGTTCAAAGGACAGCCAATAAAATGCCTTAAGTTAAAAACCGATCGACAATAAGGCAGATCATCAGCAACAGGCTCGTTAATTATCTCTGCGTCAAAATGTCTAAATTTATTTATGATTATCCTTCACTTTTATCCAGCTTTGCCGACAAAGACAGAATACAGAATCATTGAAAGCTTTCGTTTGTTAAATCCATCGCCAAAGACGCAGACTCATCCTCCTTCACTGACATTCAAACCCATTTCGTCTGTCTTATGATAGCTTACACTCATGCTAGCTTGCTAATCACATCTATGCATCTCAGCAGAGTTTACATACGGACCATCATATAAACTAACTGTTGTTTTAATCGAACCACAACATCACACACATGCACAAAGCTACTATTAAAAGGACTTGGAGCTGTAAAGTTAGAGCTACTTTGCTGGATATCCTTGCTAACTATGCAGGAACATTGTTTGCAGCTTACCCTCACAGGTTCCGAGTCTCAATTGAACCAGTTTCAAGTTGGCGCTCGCGCCAACTAATTTGCGTTAGAGGCATATTGCGCATGTGTGAAAGAACTTCCAACTCTAAACCATTTATGTAAGAGATAACTAGACTGTTACTTTCGCGAGCCGTTGTAAATTGGTTTTCACTGTCCACTTTAATACCGTAAATGTAGTTTAAACCACCTTAATGCTGTGTGTTGATTATGTTCTTTAAACACAACCTAGAAACTAAAAAAGGGAAGACTGTCGACGATTCCAAGCCAACTCCTCTACTTTTTCCTTCCTAATGCTCTCATTTTCTATTATATATGTAATTGTTACATTTAAAGTCAAGAATGTTGAAGAAAAGTGTTGATAATAACTCAAATCTCATTCTTTTCTTTTGTTTCTGCCTGATGAATTTCCGCCCGGCGTCACGTGGGCGGGGGTACACAGCAGCACAGCCAATGGGAGCGTGAGTAGAGTTGAGCGCGTGCTTCAGGAACAGGATGTAAACAAATGAGAGGTCTGGCAGTCTTTGAGCTGCTCGGTGACGAGCAAGCTATCGCTGGCAACAGCCACAAAAACCGACCGTTTCTCATTTCTCTCGCCTCGATTCAATCAATATAGTTTCAAAACAACATACATTTTCCTAGATATAGGCCTTGTTGAGTAATAACCAAGAACCACATCATAAATGTAACCTTCTTTTACAAATACACGTTAAATTGAAACACATAGTCATTCATGTATATTTTTTGTTTATATTTGCAGCATTTTTAAATTGATGCACACATACAAACACACCATTTTGGTACTGACCAAGGTACGTTTTAACCGTGTGATTTGTCGGTATAAATAACAAAAGCATAAAGAAAACACAGGTTGTTTCTTTGTTTCCTATTTTTTTTAAACCGAACAAATAATAAAACTTATATTAATTATTATTAATCTATTTTAACCAGTAAGTGGGTAATTAAAGTGGTATGGCTAATATTAGAAATAAGTATCTAGGTAAAATATTAATCTGAATGACCTCTCCTCTGGCCCACAGTGAAATGTGTAAAACTGACCATGTCATTCCTAATCAGCTTGAGGAGGGAAGAGAACATAAAACAAATATTGCCCCACAAACCCATCAAAGGATTTTCCAGCATTCAGCAACAAATATGGCTGGATGCTGTATGGTGCCTGCTCTTTCCTCATATTATTGGAGGCTAATCAAGATGGGTTGATCGAGATAAATCATCTCTACAGCAAACAACTTAAACTCATTCTTAACATACGTATAGGGCAAAATGAGTCACGATAGAATGATCCTTACAAGGTTTGGGTAACAGAGAAATAGTGGCCTGGCGCAAAGTCAAGGGCATAGACTGATTAGTTAAAATCCCATTAAATAGTGCAGTAAGAAGTGGAGCTAGATCTTGCTGAAAACATTTAAAAAACTCAATAGTGAAGCCATTGTTGCCTGGAACTTCCTCTCTGGGAATGTTTTCATAGCTGAAGATATTTCAGAATCAAAGCGTACCTCTGCCCTTCCCTCTCCTTGTCTTTTAGGGTTGGTAAGGGGTATCCTTAAAGAATACTTCCAAATCCTTCTCATCTATGGGACCTTCTGTCTGCTAAAGTCTGAAGTAAGTACATTTTTTTCTGAAGACGGAGTAAAAAGAAAATCGAAATAATTATCCTGGACTAATACTTCAGCTGCACTAGACTCAAAGAGGACAACCAAACTTGGCAAAAAATGCAATAACGTTAGAACAAAAACAGAAAAGTCCATCTCCTATCCGTGAACGATCAAAAAAGGCAAAGCGATCCTGCCCGCAATGATCAGTGTATAACATTGTAAATACAGTAATGATAACATTACAGGCTCGTTACGTCCTGGAGCGCATGGAGCCTGTTTAATCTACGGGGCCACAGCTGAACGGACCCGTCACGGACAATAAGAATTGCAACATTAATAAATAACACTATCGCCTATTGTTTGCTAGTGCATCCATATCTCATCCATCAGTCCAGTTGCACAAAAATATCTCGGGGCCTGATTTTCAAGCCTTTCGCTGCATCCGTTTGGTCATTGTAGATGTGTTTTACTCTTTTACTCCTTCTATCGTCACAATCAGCCTTGCAGGATAAAACTGACCATATCGTGCATTCCTGGTGATGTCTATCCACATCTGGCAGCATATCATCGACTTAAAATTCCAACATATAACTAAAGATGTCATCAATCATCTTGTTGGTGTCCCCAATTTTATTTTCAGTCCACTTCTTTAGTCAGGTTGCTCAAATTGGCTTTCATTGGCCATCTCTTCCTGTATTGCTCCAATATGCTTCTCGGCATTAGACTGGCCCGTATATCTTTTTTTTTTTAGTCCGTCAATCTATTAAAATCCTCAAACATTTGCCGAACCGATTCTTTAAAGCATGAGGCCTCAGGTGTGCGGCCCAGGCCGGTGTCTTTGTCTGCCAAAATTTGTTTGGTTGCCCGCCAACAGCTTTCGCCCTGCTTTGACTTGCTCCTTTACGGGTTCCAACACCTGACATTCACGCTTCCTTGTCCCCCGCTATGTGGACTAAAGTAGAAATATTTAAGGGTAAAATACTTAAATGTCCGTCACCTGCGGGACAGAGCAGAGAAAAACGCGCCATGCCACGTAGTCACGTGACATGCATTTGAACAAGGATAGCAGAACCACTTTAAAATGTAGGTTTCCAAACTTTGTGTAGGCCTACTTTTATTTTATTTTCTTTCGAACAATTATTTTCTTTTTGCTTTTGCCATTTACACTGGAAAACAAACAGCTTAAATGCCCACCTCGCTCTATCCTGCCCGCAGCATCACCTACCATGCCCCCACTGCAGGTGAATCTGAGGAAACCGCGGCGATGCATTTCCGCATTGTAAATAGAGGGCAAGGCGCGAAATGAAGACTTCCTGTTTCGAAAAAAAAATCACTCTTTTGTTTGTTTTATGCATTTTCTCATCAAATATTACTTTGGTATCGACTTAAAATGATAGATGAAATATGTAAAATTTTGTTGAAGAGAGTATTGGAAGTTTAAAAGTTGTAACAGTGTTTAAATGATGAGAAAATCTGTTTTTGTCAAAAATATATGATTACAAACGACCAGTGGGAGGGGCTGCAGGGTATAAAAGAGAGCTGCCTTGGCCTAGTCAGTGAATCTAGGTCATGACGCCCTGCAGGTAAGACCTCGTAATATTTCCCCAGTTATTTTGTCGGTGTATTTGTGGAAACTGTGTTTGTTTGATGCTGTCTTTATATTATGGCTGACATCTGAGAGTAAACACTTGCAGTTAGAATAAACCTCAGAGCTTTGGAATTGTTGGCCTGTCTTTATTTATTATTTAAATAAAAACTCTACCTGTTTTCTACTGAAAGTTGGCTGGAGCCTCATAAAATTGGGACTTTCTTTTCATTTATGTTGAAAGATTCAAGAGTATTTGGAAAAACAGTGAAATCTTGTGGTATAGCAAACTTAAAGCAGCCATGTAGTAGTAGTAGTACAGGAGCAGTGCACAATACCTCTGTTTCAATCTCACATTTCTGCAATAGAAATTATGTAATGCTGCATGTCTATTCATTGAATGTTTATGTATTATGTATCCATCATGAATTACTTTTTTGTTTTACCCAACAACAAAATAAAGCTGTTATGAGGATAAAGCTTACGGTTTAAAGCAGGATTCTATCCCTCCTATAGGGGATAATTGAGGCATGAGTCGCAGTCAAATTCTTCAGTCATGTGGGAATTATTATTACAGAATCAAGTTCCTGTGAAAATGAGCTGATACATATATAATTTTCAATGTCGAAAAATAATTATTCACAGTAGTCTGCTTATTGGCTTGTTTTCTGGTAGACGATTTCTCACCCTTATACTAATAGTTTAATCAGAACAAAATGCTTGGTATTTATCATACTTTAACATCGGTCTTATTTGTATCTCTGAATTGTTTAGACCCATTGAAGCAGTGCATACAAGCAGGCCTGCTCTGGGTCCCTGGAAACCCCAGAGATTAGGCCCTCCCCAGTTGCAGTTTGATGTCAATGTATATGAATTAGATCAGTAGCATTGGTACTGGCAAGTAGTTCCAAATGACTGTTGCAACAGTCTCTTTTATGAAATCTGAGTTTACAAATACCAGCCTTTAAAGATGAGCAAGTCTCATAAAGCTTTTATCTTGGGATTACTCTTAAAACAGAAAAGATGTGGATAGACCAAGATTGCTCACGCTAATTTGTACTTTTTCCAATTGTGTTGTTTTTTCAAAAAAACACACTGTTAATAGACTTCATGTACAGCATCGATTAAACATAGAATTATGGGACTTGTATTGCAAAACTCTGAGTTTGAAACATTGAGGTGATGTAAATGCGTCAGTCCCACTTTTAATTGGCTGCTGTAACTTAGTTTGCCACTAGATGTCACTGTTTACATTTACAAAATTATACCCTGATGCTTTGCTCAAATGGAGAGAAAGCCCCAGATCTTCATAATGGTTCATTTACCCACTGTTACATTTTCACTTTTAGAAAAGATAAAGTGGGCTGGTAGCTTTTTAAAATTACTTTAAATGATTTACTTGGTATCTGTATTTTGGTAGGAGGACTTCAGATGGTCTCACACCCTCTCCTTATTTTGTCTTCTACTTAGTTTGTATCTTTATATTTACATGGTTTAATCAGCTTACTGTATATAAATGTACTGCTTCTCATTAAATATATTTGACTGGTTTAAAATATGTGATATTTGTGTACATGAGTTTTTTTTTTGTAAAAATGAGATTACTGATCAGAAAAACTTAGAAAAACAGAAAAAGTTTTAGATGTCAGCATAGTACATTTTTAACATCTCCCCTCTTTTCACAGGGCTTCCAGTCATCAAAGGCAAAGCTTTAATTTTCAAAGTTCCCAATTCACCCATCGTCATTCACCAGGAGTGTATCTACCACTTCACCAGCATTCATAGGTATGTAACTTTATGAGTGTCCACACTCCTGAGGCTACCTCAGGTAAGTCATATTTATTTAATCACTAAACATTTATTAAAAACATACAAAATGTATTTAAAAAAACAGAATATGTTTTCAATACAACAACCAAAAAACACTCAGAAAAAATGTGTAAGTGTTTCAAGTCTATCAAACAAATGATTCAAAACAAAAAACCCAAATAATTAAAGACAATAAAACAAACAACACAAAACGAATAAAAAACAAGAAATACAAAACAAAATACAAAACAAAAACAAATAATTAAAACTATGAAACAAAAAATAAAATGAAACAATACAGAATTAAAAACAATAAACTAAAAAATAAAACAGACAATACAAAACCAAAGAAATGATCAAAAACAAAAAAATGCAAAAGGATACAGAAAAAACCACCAATAAAACAAAACAAATAATACAAAGGAATACAAAATTACAAAACAAAATTAAAAATCAAACCAAGAAACCAAAAACAAAACAAGCAATACAAAACAAAATTGCAATAAAACAAATTATGCAAAACAAAACACACTAAAAACAATACAAAACACAATAAAACACACAATACAAAACAAAAACGCAATAAAAACAAACGATACAAAACAAAACCAATAAAACAAACAATTCAAAACAAAAACGCAATGAAACAAAAAAATGCAATGAAACAAACAATACAAAAAATTGCAATGAAACAAACGCAACAAAACAAAAACGCAACAAAACAAACAATAAAAAAACCCTCGCAATGAAACAATACAAAACAAAAACACAATGAAACAATACAAAACAAAAATACAACAAGAAAATGCAATGAAACAAACAATACAAAACAAAAATGCAATAAAAAAATGCAATGAAACAAACAATACAAAAAATGCAATGAAACAAACAATACAAAACAAAAATACAATGAAACAAACAGTACAAAACAAATGCAATGAAACAAACAATACAAAACAAAAACGCAACAAAACAAACAATAGAAAAAACCCTCACAATGAAACAATACAAAACAAAAATGCAACGAAACAAACTTGTGTCTGGCCGGGACTATCAAGTCTTTCCAGAACACTCTTTTGGCCAGGTCACTCTTGTGTTTTCTGGACACTCTCGTGGGCCAGGATCCTCTTGTCTTTCTGGACAGGTCCCTCTTCTGTTCGGGACACTCTCGTCTTGCCAGGACAGTCAAGTCTTTTCATGACACTCTGTTTAATTTCAACAAGGTTTTCTTGGTGATCTCAATGCAAAAATTGAAGAGGTGGCAGCGGTCCCTGCCGTCACCTGGACCTGACCATCAACACTGAACACTGAACTGTCTGTTGGCAAGGTAACTAGAGGTTGGTGATTCTTGAACCTTATGTCAGATAATTTCCTTTTTTTTATACTTTGCTAATAAAGATGAAAATATGAATATGTGCCTTTTTTAGTCTCTGCTAATGTTAATTGAAATCCAAGTCTTCATGCTGGCAATGTGCTTTATTTCTCTCTGCTGATGTAAATTGAAATCCAGGCATTCTTGTTGGAAAATTATGCCTTTTATCCCACTGTGCTAATGATGATACAGTTTCTTTCAGTAATGCTGTTAGTATATCTCCTAGCATTTTGCTGTGAATGAAAATTTACAACCTGATAGATTGGCACTATGACCTGCCATTGGAGGGCCAGCCATATGCTGGTGTTCAGGTGAAGGGTTCCTTTGACCTGCAGGTCTGCCTACACCCTACAAAGGGTTACCCTGGCCTTTGAGTCCATCTTCATCCCACAGAGGGTTCCTCTGGCCTGCAGGTCCACTTCCATCCCACAGGAGGTAAGTCATTTTCACCAGGTTAGTAAAGATTTTTTCAGTTTCTATGCTGTGTGCCTGATCAGTAACCACAACCACAATAATCAACATCAAAACTAAACCACAATAATCAACATCAAAACTAAACCACAATAATCAACATCAAAACAAAACCACAAATTTAAATTCCCAACATGCTTTTAAATAAACAATGGCATCAACCAAAATATATATCAACAAAGTTCGAAACATCAAAACCACAAAAGAAAAAAAAACATTAATTTAATGCACCAAATGCACAAGGAAAAAAAATCTAAATTTTTGTCAACACATGCAAAATAAAGTTCATAATAAACTGTTCCACAGGTTTTCAAACTTCAGCAACAACAAAATCATCAAGTTTTGATGCCTAAAGCATTAACAATGCTTAGAAAAGACATTAAATACAACATAAAAATGACAAACACTGAATATTGTTCAAACACAATCACTAAACACTCAACAGAATAAAACTGACAAGTGTGGTTCAACACAAGCCAAAAACCTCAAGCAAGAGCAATAACTAAAGTCAAAATGTGAAACCAAGAAAAACAAACAAAAAACACAAGTTCAAGTGAACAAATCTAAGAATCACCATCTGAGATCAATTCACCAAATTACAAAAATCTTTGAATAAAGTTCCCTCAATCTTGGTGTTCATGAGGAGCCTCAAAGGCAATGTGAACCACCAACAGAACTGAAGAATTTAATGTGCCCCTAAAGAACATCACAGCAACTTCAACGTTCAGGGTGTACTCTGATGGAAACGGATAAACAATGGAACAACAGAACAATAACAACAAAGAAGGCTTGGATCAATAAGACAACAACAAAGATCATTAAAGTTCTTTCAGTGGAGCATCTATTACAACCTTCTTCCAAGGAAACCATGGAGCATCTATTACAACCTTCTTCCAAGGAAACCACAGCAAAGCAACAAAAGTTCACAATGTGCCCTCACTGAGGAAGAATCCCAACAACCAGCAAGGCAACAGACCTTATTCCTCTGGCACCTCAACCAGGGACATGAATAAAGATGTGAATGAAGGTGATGACCTGGAGGATGAAGAGGATAAAGACTTTAAGAACACCAGTGAGTACTGATGTGTTGTATTGTTTGAGTGTACTGTACTGGTCATGTCTGCATGCCTGTCTGTATTTGTATGCCTCTTCTTTTCATAAGAAATTACCAAAATGTCCAGTGCTGCAGAGTTGGACATTTTGGTAATATCTTCAGGGATGTGCTGCTGCTGTTTAATGTCCTGCCCCTCTTATAAGGAGATGATCTTCGGTTTCTCCATCCGTGGAAGAAGTTGACCTGGGCATCCTGGTGCTGGGGACCACAGCTGACAGTAAGAGGAAGTGTGCACAAAACTGCTGGTTGTTATTTTCTCTGTTTGGTTGTTGGAAGCGTGTTTTACAGAAGCTCCAAGTGGATATACATCAGTTTTGCATTACTCTACTTTGCTGTTATAATGAGTTTACTTTATTTTCTTAAGATCTTGACTTATTTTTCTCATTGTCTTGGTAAGAAAGCTTGTTTTTCCCTGATGATCAGTTAGTTTTTCAAGATCTGTACAGAAACTAATTGAGAGCCTCTGTTCTAAAGTTCCCAAAGACGAGGAGAAGGGCCATTTTTTTTAAATGATTCTTTTTATACACGTGGCTGTCTAACAGCTATTATACAAAATGCCCCATCAGATCTGAACTTTTTTTCTTATAAACAAAGAGAGGTTTTTAAGTAGCTTCATGAAAATCACCCAGGGAGTTACATTGTACCTACAGCACACCTTTTGTGACTCTGTACTTTTCTCCAGCCACAGGCTGTATGCAGGGAATGGACCCTTGCCTATAACTGACCTTATTTCACCCTTTCTCATCCGGTGTTTGTTTGAGAAGAAGACCCTGATGCCCTCCATCACCTAGTGGATGCTGAACCAGGAAGCAGACTGGAGCTATCAAAGATGTACCTGAACCCATCAGAGCTGCTGTGGTGTACTGCAAGGTTCGATTTTGGGTGCGCTTTTATTTTTTATTTATATGCTCTGTCATTCACCATCATAATCTCTCTTTCCATTTTTATACTCATGACACATAGATAAAACTTATTTCTTCCCCTCTCTTCAAGTGTTCTGCCGGTAAGAAAGCCCTGATGCCCTCCACCACCTAATGGATGCAGAGCCAAGATGCTGACAGGATTGCTAACTAGCCATCCGAGATGTACCTGAAGCCGTCGGAGACCAGAGAACATGTTCTTGACTGCAACAAGTGTTTGCAGGTGAGCATGATTTTCTGATCTTTTGTAAACTTATTTTAAGGCCATGACTGGGGAACAACAGGTGGAAAAGAAGCCACAGTACAGTTTGTATTTTTTACAATGGCCTCTGTGCACGCAACTGAACTCTACTGACAGACTGAAAAAACATAAAAAATAAACCTGTATTTGCATCAACTTGAATGCTGTGTTCCCAATGAGTAGATTTTTTTAACCTTGCATAGCAGATGGATTTGCCAGATTTCATGTCTGTCATCAGGCAAATCCATCTTGCAAGTTTTAAATCTGAAACAAATTTGCCAGGTCTGAGAACAGACCAGACTGATCAGTGTCAGAAAAGTCTGACAGAAAAGATGTTCCTTCTCTTATCACGAGCTGGTTTGGGTACAGGTGAGGTTTAGTTGTATTGCAAGCCAGCAGTAATGACTGCCACTGGTGAAGCAATGAGCTTGGATGTCATTTTAGCTACAGTTTTTATCAGATCTGGACAGAATTTCTTTACTGAAAGAGGGGCACAAGAACCACACTGAAAGCCTTTCTTGGCAGATTGGCAGAGGTAACCACTTATCTGCAACCTCTTGCCTTACCTGTGGTTTACCGCAAGTTTCAATTTTAGGTCCACTTTTATGACCTGCCAGGTCTGAGACTGGGCCTCATGTCAGGGATGAGGCAGTAGCAATGACCAGGGTTTAGTTGTATCCTGTGCCAGTAGCACTGACTGCCACTGTTATGCTGATGATGCATAACTTATTTCTTCCCCTCTCATCCAGTGTTCGTTTGATAAGATGGCCCTGATGCCCTCAATTATCTAAGAGATGCAACTGGATCTTCAACTAGCCATCGCAGACCTACCTGAAGCCGTAAGAGACGTACACCAATCCAGTGGAGATGTACCTAAAGCCATCTGAGGCCAGAGCTGATCGAACGTGTTCTCGACAGCAACAAGTGCTTGCAGGTGAGCATTATGTTCAGATTTTTTAAAAACTTATTTTTAGCCCATGACTGGGGAACGACACGTGATAGAAGCCACAGCATAGATTTTTACCTTGGTTGCTCTCATTGAGGCTATAAGTCTTTGTGCATGCAGTGTAACTACTGACAGATTGAAAAATGACAAAAAAGCTAGAAAAGATGTTGGGAGTGAAGAGCTGTAACCTTTGACTCCTTTCATTCCTAAACCTGTAATAGCTGAATCCAACACTTCTGAAATAACTCATATCACTAATTCCACCAGTTTTGAAATCACATATAATTCTGGCAGTGGGATAAGTATGTAGGTTTTTTAATTTTTTTTTTAGGATTTAAAGCCTATCTTAAGAACCATGTTTGCAAATGCTGTGGTAAACAAACGTCCCCGACCGCAGCATTTTGACAATATGAGCTTGTCTGAGTTGTGATTGATGAACCTGATCTCTTTCTTCTTCCAGATGATGAGGAGGACAACAAGGAGGAGGATAGTGCTGGTTCTGAGCTGAAGAGGGTAACTGGAGTTCCAGGAGGACTATTTCTGGATGACAAAACTGGAATAAACTGTGGTTGCGAAACACTGTTTCACAAGACGCTCAACACAGACTTACTGGTGGATCCTGGACATTTTTGCCTTAATATACCACATCACAAGGATGAGCTTTAATTATGCAACAACCAGATAAAGATCTGTTGAGTATCATCTTGAATGAAGTAAGAAGACTGGTGGATTTTGATCTACATGGACTGTGTTCTTGGGGCTATAGGGAGCTCCTAAGGGGTCAACATGACCTGGTCATTAATGCAGCTACCATTTATATTTATGGGTGTTTTGGTTAGATTAAGCTTGCAAGCTTTGCTTAGGGTTGTACAAAAGAAATTGGTCATTAATGTTTATTTGACTTTATATCCTCAAACTAAACCTGTGCATTGTAATAGACTTTATATAAGACAAACAATCATGTATAGTGTGTTGTTTTATAATGTACCTTGTTTTTAAGTCCCCGTAAAGCTAAATCCAAACTTTGTTTCCCAACACTTTAGATGTAGTGGAATAAGGTTGCTGTAAATGTGAAAACTGGCATTTAACTTTGCTGCTCACTCTGCCTGGAATGATTTACAAAAAAGTTGAAACTCTATGAACTGATCTCATTGGACATTTTTAAGAGAAAGTTGAAAGACTTGAAGGCAGACACATCAGATTGTGTGTGTGCGCCACTGATGCATATGGACTACATATGTTGTATACTATACTGTTTTTTTATGACTGTTTTTTTGTCTGTCTGGATCTCTCTTTGCTGCTGCTGTCTTGGCCAGGACACTCTTGGAAAAGAGATTTTTCAATCTCAATGATGTTTTCTTCTGGCCAAATGATGTCACTGCCTTCATTGAAAATTAACAGCCTCTACATGCTGTGTTTTATTCACTCTGAGGTAAATTTCTCAAATCTATCAGCCACAGTGATCATTAAAAGCATCGTAACAGAGAGATTTGTGCCAGAAAACAGTAAATTTAATCCTCAAGCCTTGTCTCTGCTCTGATTGGAAGCATTTTTCTTTTTTTTTTTCTTTTGTTCATATTTCTCCTGAGTGGGTGTGGCTTCAGCTCATTCAACAGACACACCCACCATCGCAGTGCAGATTTTACAGTCTAACGTCATGATTTTGAAGCTTAAATTTATAAACTCAGAGATGCTCTTCATCCCTAAAATTTGGCTTGGCATACAACAAACCTTAAATAAAGATTTTTTTGTATCACTTCACAGAGACTTTAAAAAAATGGCTAAACCTAACCTGTGCTGAATTAAAACTCTGTGATAAGAAATGCCTAAATGAGGATGGACATTGGAAAAATCAGCAGTCTGTAGGTTCTCATTAAAAAAACCTTTCGATCCATTCATGCTCTCATGTGTTTTTGTCTCTGTAAAATTTAATCACGTTAAATGAGTTGTTGATCTAGAGCCTCCTCATTTTGACTTTGAGTCGTCATTTTTTAAAATTGGTACTTGATGCTTTTTAAAATGTTATGTAGTTCAATGTTTTCCAAAATGCATTTAAAAGTACAAAGACTGATTTTGAAAATACTCAAAACAGTACAAGTACATGAAAAGCTGCCCAGGTACAGTGAGATAATGTACTTAGTTACTTTCCACCCTGAGTCACAGATCTTTTATAATATAGAGAATTTTGCTATGAAAAACTACATTTTTAGTACTTTAACTATCCCTAAAGGCAAAATCAAAACTTACCTTTTTGGCTAGCCTTTAACTAAATCTATATCACTGTATGTATCTGTTGTAGTATTTTAGGTTTTATCTCACTATTTTAATTTCAGGATTTTTTAAATAGTTTATCCTCTTATTTTATCACAAGTTCTCTTTATTGTTTTAAACTTAATTTAGAATCTGTTATTTATGACATGTTTGCCAATGTTGTGTGTGGACTGTGGGGTAGGGGAGAGGGGTGGTCTAAAATTCAACAACATAGTATTGTTTTTGTTTAAGTCTGCTGTCTGTTACATCAATAACCTTATTCAAATACAAATTTAAACACATTTAAAATCACCCCATAATATTTTCTATGAAACTATATTGAGCTTTGTGACCCAGTGATGAAAAACTGTAAACTAAAGGTAATCCCAACTATCAATCCAGCTATTATTCCATGTAACATGAATATATGACATTATTAAGATCTGTGGGTCTCATCTGGGTCGGGATCCAAATGTGGGTCCCAGAGCTGTTTTTAGGTAAGAAATGCGTGCCTGGATGAAAATTAGGCAAAGAGTCTGTGATGTACTCCACTCCCATTATTATTATTATTATTATTATTATTATTTTATGGATATCAACTCATTTTTCCTCATGATCTTGGGGTATCAAATCTGGGTTTCCCATGACAATGTGCTGATATTTTGAGATCTCTAGAAAAATACACAGTTTATGGAGTAAAATACAATGCATGCATGCATGCCCTCCCATGGCCTCTGTAGTAATGAGCTCTTAGAGGTCCATGATCATGTCGACGTGATTTCATCATATGCTACATTTGTCAAATGACAGCATGAAGACAAAGCCACATGTTGCATTGCAATCACTTGGTGTGGAAAGTATGATCTTTAAGCTTTCTTTCAGTTTTTCTTTGATGTCAAAAGGCCAAGTAAAACAGGAAATATGATCATTTTAATTTGATATAAAAATTAATGTTACACTTTGGGGACAGTGGACCATGCTGTACAGGACCGGCACTGGTATTTTTTTTCATAATTTCAGCATATTGTAATTTCTTTTTAAAAATGACAATATATTGTTTTAAATAAAAATTTCTAAAAAACATTTTTTGAGGAGTGTTTTGTTTTTTGGAGGCCCTGTATCTTAAAAAAATGTAGTTTTCATTCTATAAAGTTGAGGTAGTGCTGAAAAGTATTATACCAAACATGAACATGGTTTACATTTTCTGAGTGGTTTATTTTGTCAAAAAAAAATTAACAAAATGGCAAAATAGCCAGTGGACCTCTAATTCAGCGGCATTCTTTGTCCTATCTCCAAAGGAAAACATCTCACATTAAAAAATTCTGGTGGTTGACCATTCCTAGAAATTTGGATCACGATTTCTCATGAAGGAGGAGGCGGTGGGTCCTGAGGCTAGACCATCCATGAAGCACTGCTTTGGATCGTCAGTTAGTCCACTTCATTGCTGTTCCTGAAGGCAAAAGGTAAAATAATCTGTATGTCATGTCAAAAGCAGAACCAGGTAAATTACAGTGGCACTATTTTGTTATAAAGACAGGTTAATGTTTGTTTTGACATTATTAATGAGGTTTGAGCTCTAATATTGGTGAAATGCTGCAGATTAAACTTCCTGTCATGAGGCGCTGTGCTGAATGGGAAGTTCTGTCACTAAAACATAAAGGGAACAAAAGAGGAAACAGACGAGCACAGAAGACTGCACCGGTTGAGCAGAGACAACAGGAGCAGGTTTCCTCTTTTTGCTGACAACATGAATCTGAAATACATTTTGATCATCCAGCTGAGCTGTCTGTGTCGAGGTAAACTAATGCATTTATAATGTCTGTGTGTTGAATCTGTCGGTTTGACTGTAGCTTTAGTGAGACGGTGGTGACTGAGACAACCACAGACTCTATTAATAGGAACTAAGTTTGATGCTATAATTCAGATTCTGCTGACACAATGTATTTGATTGGTTTCATTCTGATATGCCAGTATTTTTCTCTGTTTGTCAGAAATTATCACGAGAAAATAAATATTGTCAAGTTTTAAAGTAAAATATCATTTTACCGCCTGTGATGTGAAAGCATTTTTGGGCTCTGGCTGCGAAATTTGGACCAAAATTTTGTCAAGAAGGCTGCAGATTATTCAAATTAAACACAGCAGCCTGTTTGCATGAATCTTTAAAGGCCCATGGATCAGTTATTTTGCTTGGATATTTTTTGTCCACTAGAAGTTTCTAATTTCCATACAGATTCAAGCTTGAAGAATATGTTATTCACAGCGATTGGAGGGAAAAATTATTTAAAAAAAGACACAAAAATATTTAAGTGATACGACTGATTAAAAGTGGATAATATACATTAATGTACATAAAAATGTTCACATGAATTTATACCAGAATTAAAGTGAAAGTCAGGGCCATTGCCAGTACTGATGTTTAAAACGACTTTTTAGTTTATTGCTGGAACCGATAATGTTGTTTTCAAAATTACTTCTTTTGGTGTAAGACTCACAAAATGCAGGCATTTCATCCTGAGATTTAACCGATCAGAGTTTGTTCACTTTTGCCTGAAATCAGCAGTCAGGTCAACTAGATCAAAGAATATTGTTATTGACTTCAAATTATATATTATGCCAATTTTATACAAATATATGCATACCAATAGTTAAATGTGAAATAAAAACATGGTGATTTGGTGACATTTAAGCTGAAATTAAAGACATTTTTAAAAATCGTTAAATTGTAAGTCTGCACGATTCCTCTTGAATGTGCATGGCTGTGCTCAACTATCCTCCGTCACCTCCAGGCACAGTGGGGGTCCCTGATCTCTGGCACCTTTATTTTGGGGGTTATGGGCTGAAAAGTTTGAGAGCCTCTGAACTAGATACTAGGATTAAACTGACACAACAGGTGAGCACTGGTTGCTGAGGTGCCGATGCTGGTAAACAGCGTCAAGATCGCTGATACAGATGGTGTACTGATACTTTAGTGCATCCCTAAATTAACTGATAAAATTCAAATCTAGCCCAGCATTCCGCAACCTTTTTTTTCTGTCGAGGCACCCTTTAAAATAGAAAAAAAATCATAAGCCTCCCCGATCAACATTTACAAGTAAAATACGAACAAACTATACCCCGATGACTTCCAAGGGATTCAAGTAGTAATAGAATTAACCAGATGAATCCTTGACACACTCTCTCACTTTGAAGCATTTTTCACACCACAAACCCCTGCAAAACTGCAAATGTATGATTTTTGTGTATTGCAAAATGACATAAACTCATCGTTCACTAACACTGGGACTGATGGGATTTCAGAGATGATCTTCATATTCATAGCGATTCTGAATTCAGTTTAAAGCATTTTGAAGGCACCCCTGATGATGCCACAAGGCACCCCAGGGTGCCTCTGTAGAGAAAGGCTGATCAGCTTGTCAAGCCTCACGACCCAACACCAAGTGGCAACCTCCGGCACTGAAAAATTAAGCTAATGTGGAAGTGCAAAAAACTGCAATAAAGCAAGTGTCAACTTGAGGTAGGCTGCAGGAACAAAGGAAGTCAAGCACACAACACATGTTACAGTCTGGTAAAAAACAATGTGTCTCACTAGCTAAAGTCTTAATGGGCACACGCTGTCCAGGGGTGAATTTTTTGTACCACAATCATTTCAGTTATATTTTGGATAAACCTCACTGTGGCTTCGCTGACAAGAAGTCGAGCTCAGTGGGCCGGCTCTTGTCTGCAAATAAGTTCATTCAAAGTTCAGCTGGGACCACGATTTTGGTATGGCAGCTTCCACAAAAGCTGTTTGAGTCCGCCTCATTGCTACCCGATCTGTCCCGGAAACCCAATTTGTACTGCACATGTGCAAACGCGTCTACACAGGCTTTGTCCAACTCTTTTTCCAGCCCATGCCCAACAGCAACTCTAAAATGAGACAACACAACTCAATTTTTTGATATCTTTCAAGCAATACAATTTAAAGGGATATTTAAGTAATTTTTACGTTGGGATGTATGAAGTAGTTAGTAGTAATGGCATTAGCCTAAAGTGAGCATTGCTCCTTTAAGAAGGTCTCGCTGGTTGTATTAGCCCGGAAGCTAGGCTATACAGCATAACAGATGGGTACAGTTTCTCTGTCAAATTTAGCAAGTTTCTGGTAAAGATTCACCCAAAAACAATGATGGCTGGGGCGCAGGTAGCCTAATGGTTTAAGGTGCGCCCCCATGAGTTCGAATCCGGCCTGAGGCTCTTTACAGCATGTCCCTCCCCCGCTCTCATCCCTGTTTCTGACTCTATCCACTGTCCCCAGCTATCAACATAAAGGCACAAAAATGCCCAAAATAAATCTTTAGAAAAAAACAATGATAGGTGAAATGTGCACACCATTGAAAACTTTTGAAGCATTTTATTTTTTACCCAGAATGCCTCTGTGTTTTGTCACTATTTTGCAATGTGAACCTGAGCTACTGGTTATGTACTCTTGCATTGCAAAATAGTGACAAAAACACAGAGGCTTAAAATTACAAGCTTAAAAATGATTTGATAGTGCTCATGTCTGGGCCAACATTATTTTGACCAAAAATGTGCTGAATTCTATGGAGAAACTGTACCCATGTGTTACGCCGTATAGCCTAGCTTATTGGCTAATACAACCAGTGAGACCATCTTAAAGGAGCAATGCTCAGTGAAATCACTGGAGGCTTATACAACTACTACTGCAAGGCTCCTCAAAAACACTGAAATATCCCTTTAATCAAAAATAAGAGCGAACCAAAGAGGCAGAACTAATCAAAGGTGTTTAAAAAAGACTGTACACATGAGTGATATACTGAAATGGCTCTTTAACCCACTAATGAGGAACCATTGCTTTGAATATATTTGATTTTCTTATCTTTATCATCAGCCCCAATCTTGTGGCAGAATCTTAGTTTGATGGAATTTTCCACTGAATTTCTACAAAGTTCTGCGTTTGACTCACTTGTAAACCTTTGATTTCTTGAGATTAGTAAGTCTGGGCCCTCAGAAGTTAAGCAAAGGGGTTAAAAAATGCAAAAATCGAGTTTCCACTAGTAGGAATAGAGGTTAGATTGCACTTGGTGTATGGTTTAGTCTTTGTTTGATGTCTTTGCACCCACGTGGCTCTTCATCCACGAGCTGAAACACCTAAAACCGATCACCATGGTCAAACGCCCTTTGGTGGTGTTTGATGTGGTGTTTAGATGTGTAAAGACTTCATCCACACTTTTGCTCACAATGAGGGTAATGACTCACTCCTTTTCTTCATTTTAGCCTCACCAAACTCCACTCAAACAGACTCAGCTCATGTCCAGGTGAGAGCTGAGGATGAGGAATCAGACAGTAAGTTCAATTCTGCTCCCCCTCACACACAAACACAGTCATAACAGAATTTGTGGCCTTAATATGTCCAGTATAGGAAGAAACGCTCACAGCACACTCTGTAAATGTTGTTGCTCTCGTTCTGACAGGATGTGGGCTGACCTGAATGTGAAATATCTCTGTAAAGTCTTGCAGGTGCAAATCACACATTGTGAGATAGAGAAGCCTTCTCCCACATACTGCAGATTCTGGTTGACTCTGCAAGCCCCCCTGCTGCTTTGGTTGTCGCGTGGCTTTGTGCTCTTCTGCATCTCCTGTAGCACTTTGTCCCAGAAACATTTCAGTTTGACAAAGTTGATTTCAGAATCAATGAAAGGTCATCTGCCAAAGATAGTGCTTGTGCAACTATGAGTTAACACAGAGATGATGAATATATGAAGTGATAGAGGAGAGAAATGGAAGAATTAACAGTGGGATGGCACCAACAGAACGACTGTTTACCAAGCTGATTATACAGACAGGAGAGGTGTGAACAGGAAATGTGGGTGGGTGGAAAGAGAGAGGAGTATACCATACAGTGAAATAAAAATCTCATATACAATAGTTGTAATAAAAAATTTGGTATAAAGCGCCTGCAGATTCTTTCACACATTTAGCCTTTGAATGAGGGCCATCACTGTATTTAATTTCACCATGTTCAACCAGTCATTACGACCCAAACACCTTTTCAATTAATAAGTAAAACAGCACACTAATAATCAATAAATGAGTAACACAGAAAGAAGCGTAGATTTGGGCCCCTGATAAACCCAGAGAATGGATCGTCCCCCAGCTCTGATTTATGGATGGTGTCATGAATGTGTGTTGGATCAACAGTATTGGTACCATTGTGCTGGCTAACACTTCATTTTGGAGCTGAGAAGTGAATTAGCCATGACTGGGTTCTGATGTTGACATCATATATATGTGCCTCTTTTTAATTTCCTTTTAACCACTCTTTCTGCCACTTTTGTTACAATTATTTGCCACTTTTCATCAGTTTTGCCAATTTTTGCCACAATTAACCACCTTTACACCATTTATTTCTGCTGGTTTTTGCCACTTCTAACCAACTTCCCCCTTTTCTGGCTATTGTTGCATCTGTTGAGCCATTTTTGCCACTTTCAACCCCCCCCCCCCCCCTTTTTTAACACCTTTTATGTCCATTTTAGCCACATTTTATTGTTTGTTATGCCTATTTTTGACTCTTTTAACCCACTTTCCCCACTTCCCACCTATTTTTTCTCTGTTAACCCAACTTTGCCACCTAAACACATCTGAGTTGAACCTATTTCCACTGGCTGGCCTCTCTAGGACATTCACAGAGTCGTCTCTAAGCCACTCCTGTGTTTTCATGGTTGTATGCTGAGGGTCATTGTCATGTTGGAAGGTTAGCCTTTGGCTCAGTCTGAGGTCCTGAACCAGGACCTGGTCATCAGACCAGAATATCTTGTTTGCCACAGTCTGAGAGCTCTTCAGTTGTTTTTTTTTTTTTTCAAAATCCAAGCAGACTTGGAAACATCTCAGCAAAGATCAAGAGATCTTTTATTTGTAGCATCAGGCTGAAACTGAATGAAATCTAAAAAGTGAAGGTCTGAATACTTTCTGAATGCACTGCACTGTTCAATTGAAAACAGCACAGAAAAGATATTTATATCAAACTAATTCACTTTATTTTTACAGACATTCTGAATCCAAGGTCTGCATAACATAAAAAAAAACCCTCTCTTATGTTTACTATAAGTAATACAGATAAAATCATTCTGTGTCTGCCTCTGTGTGTCCGTAGGTGACCCTCTCATTCACAGACTCACCAGTAAATGTCACTTCACATTCATGATGTCTGGAAACAGGAGAAGTGATGTGGTGGCTTTCACAGCAGACTCCATGGACACCTTAGTTGAACAGATCTGTCAGGATCTTGAGTGTGGCAGCGTCTATCGTGTGACTAACAGCAGCTCACCTGCTAACATCAGCTGCTTTGATGACTGTTATTACGAAGATGGCCGACTGAAAAACTGTTCACAGACTTTTGCAGAAAACTGCACAGTGATTTCTGAAGCTGTTTGTGGTAAGAGATTTCTCTATTGTTTCCTGTAGTTACAAAAATATCTGTGGCTTGTATTTGTTCTTTTTTTTTGCTTTTTTTTTTGTTACTATGAGTGCAGAGATTGCAGCTTAGATTTTGCAAAGTTTAACATCTCAGCTGCGCTCTGACAAAGCTGCAGATGTGTCTTTTTATGTCTCCATGCTGGCTGTAACCATTTCATTACATTACTACTTCAAGAAAACTTAAATAGATTTCTTCAAACCTAGCACAAAAGTCTGATCTGATTTAAGGACGAACTGAATCCGTTTTTGAAGGTCAAGGTTATTGGGAAATGATAGGACAAGTGTACAAATATCCACTCTGACTCAATGGTGAATTGACGAGGTCTTGGAGGTCAAAGGTCCAATTTCAAGGTCATTGGGCCTCATGTTCATCACTTGCCTAAAGGATTTCTACAGATCTCATTACCATGAAAGCCACTCCAGCTCTTCTCCTTGACCCACCACAAAACTTTCACTGTTTGTTAATACCCTGCAGAGCCATATAACTGAGCAGTAGTTCTAGTTTCTTCTCGAAATAATTTCAAATAGGAGTGAAAGACAGCAAGTCAGCTTTTGAGTGTTTTACTGAAGAAAAATGTTTAAGACCTTTGTGGCTTTAGTCAGTGCACAATAATGCCAGTGATGCATCTAATTATTCCAGAACATTTTAAATGTTAATACAGGGGTGTCTGAACAATAGAAATGTAGAAGGATGCTGGGGCCACTTTCATGCACCTCACCTTGAGGATATTGACGTTGGTAAAACCAATCTAATGTACTGTAGGTTATGTTAACCGGTCCTATAAAGGATTTCAGGGTGCCCTGGCCCTGGCTACCACTGGCTTTGCCCCTGGAATGCTATTGGCATTGCTATTTGCTGTGGTAATCAAATAAAGAGTAATAAATCAAGATATAATAATCATTTTGGTTGCCAGTATATTTACCATGAACAGTGTTGTCTCAGTTTAGTCACAAAAAAAAAAAAAAAAATGGCATCAATGAATTGATCTTGTCAAAATGTTTGTTTACAGACTCAACATGGTAGCACAGCCCTGTGTTAAAACTAAGAAATACAATACAGTCAAGCTCAAGCTTCCTGTTCTGATGTGGGCCATATTTCATCTTATTTTTAGAATTTGCTGTGGGCCAATCAAAAATGGACTGCAGGTCACATTTGGCCCCCAGGCAATAGTTTGACACCCCTGCATAAATGTTTCATTATGCAGTTGATTTAGGCAAGGCAGCTCTGACAATTTCTGTCAGTATTTACTACTGATATATCAGCTGTAGATATTGACCTATATCAGCTGTAAATAACATCCATATGTGTTCAGAAGTTTGTGGAGTTTAAGACAGGACCAACTGCTCTGCGTCACATAATTATTTTCGTAATTAATCCTAATTTTTTACATTTTAAAGTGTGTTTTCAGGACTAAATTGTATCAATCTGTTCATCCTTGAACTTTAAAATTTGTAGTCTAAGGTTTAAACTATATTTGTATATTATATCAGTATTGGTATCAGCTAGAATAAATTTGGGAAGCGTTTTAGCCCTAATTCACTAGCAGTTTTAAAGTAGTAAGTAGTAATTAGCAAGTGATTTCTCAAGAATAAGGTGGTAATTACTTAGTAATAACTTGGCATTTTACCAGGTAATAACTTTATTTTCATTAAGGAAATATTTACCAGGCATTTATGTATTAATTATCGAGTAATTCCTCATAATATTGTGAAAATAAGTAATTTCTTAGAAATATGATGTTAATTTTCTTTATAATTTGCTTGTTAATTGCGAGGTAATTTCTTTATTTTGGCTCGCTAGATTAAAGTGAGTCCTTCCTGAATAATTTTCAATTTATTTTTAAGATTAGAGTTAGGGCTTGGGTGATGGTTAGGTTAACACTTAGGGTAAAATACAACCTAATTACCAGACTATTGCCATAATATTACTGGAAATTACTTGATAAATATTAAATTATTACTAGGTGTATACTTCTTTAATAATATCATATTTCTGAGTACTTGGTAAAACTTTTAACAACGTAATTCCCACCTTATTCTTGAGAAATTACTAGATAATTACTACCAATTGTTATAAACTTATTAGGTGATAAGGGCCCACTAAAATAAAGTGTCACCTAAATTTGTAAATCTGTAAATAACTACACATGAATTTATATTCTCTCAATTAACTTACACTGCTAAAATACCATATTAACACCTCAACATCTAAAAGTACAAAATTAGGGACTCAAGTCAATAATCAAGTGATGAACTGGATTTACCTGAATAATTTTCTGTAATTTTGGCATAGTGTTAGTATATATATATATATATATATATATATATATATATATATATATATATATATATATTTATTTATTTATTTATTTATTTTGTTTGTTTGTTTGTTTTTGTTTTTGCTTAAACTCTGCAGACTTAACACTGCTAAGACATTGACTCTTGGCAGGTAAATGTCTGATTACAAGTACAAAAAAATCCTGGTTAACTTTTAAAGCCATATTACCTTCAAAAGTCCAGAAAAAAAAGTAAAATCTTATTCTAAGACCAAAAAGAAAAACAAAACATAACAACAACAAACAAACAAACAAACAAAAAAAAAAAAAAAAAACTGGGTTGCTCAAAGTAAGTGAAAAGTCCCCAAGGGACAAGCAAAATTAACATGTTGAGTGTCCTGAATGAGATAATCAAACTTGTCAGTACAGTAAATCAAGATACTGAACTTTAGTACAGCAGGCCTTCGTTTTTTGTGTTTTACATTTTTTGCCAAACAAATTTTGGACTTATCGGGTAAATTTGGCTTCAGCAACAAGACGTATTTGACTAGAAATGTGGCATAGAAGCTTATTCTTAGACTTAAGTTTTCACTGTGAGAAATAACGCCTTAACTTCTACAATGCTCTCAGGTCACCATGTCGCCCGGCTGTCAGGAGGGTCAGACCGCTGTGCTGGCCGGGTGGAGTTGTGGAGAAACGGCAGGTGGGGCACCGTTTGTGATGACCAGTGGGACCTGCGGGATGCTGACGTCGTCTGCGCCCAGTTGGGCTGCGGTTATGCTATAAATGTGACGGGACAGGGCGGCCTCTTCTCCCGAGGTAAAGGACCTGTCCACCTGGATGAGCTGAACTGTACGGGCAAAGAGGAACACCTGTGGGCCTGTCCGTCTGCACAGGAGGAATCCGACTGTGGACACAAAGAGGACGCTGGTGTCGTCTGCTCAGGTCACTGTCAAAGAACACATTTTTAAATAAATTCTTAATTTAAAACATTAAAATATAATCTATTTACCTACTTGCTTAAATGCCAAAACAAAAAGTAGCACGAGTAAACACTGAGTATGGGTGTTCTGTTTGACTGAACATTGATTTAAAAAATCAAAATAAATCCTATGAAAGCTAATGTCAGATTGCTAACAAGTTCACTGCAACAGTATTAGCATGCTAACGTTTAGCCAGTGTACATGCCGCCCATGAGGCTTTGAGAACAACTTCAAACTGCATTTTTTATTAACACAAAAGAACCAGACACAATACAACCAGCAAGGACGGCTCTCCTGAATTCTACTAAAAAGTGCTAACATGTTGGGTAAGCATGCTAATTAATTTGATGGCATGCTAACATTTGTTTAGTAGCTACTAACATACAGTAGCTTGATGGCTTTATGTGTTAATTTTTTAAAAAAGTAAACGCATTGAGTTGAGTTATAATTTAGGCTGTTTTGTTTGTAATTATAGAAAAAACGCAAAAGCTAAACTGACACAAAGTGAAGCACAGTAAATGCTAGTATCAACAGATAGGCCTAGTTACTTAGGTAGCTGCTAAGCTAGCATTGCCATGTAAAAATTAAATAAATTTGATTATAGGTTTATGAGTTGATATGAAGTGCTGTAAGATCTTTGGGTTGTGTCAAATATATGTAAACATGTAAGTGAACAGCTGGAAGGGATGATTTTTATAAGAAACGGATTATTTAACATATAAACTAACGTTTGAATGGCCAAACAAGTTAGCTTAACTTGTTTGGCTGTTCATATGTTTTTATATGAAATACACAATGCTTTCCTAATTGGCCAACTTCCAGATATTCTCATCCTCTCCCCAGTGGCTACAGGTAGAATATCAGCTTTTTATCCATCTGTAAAAAGTGCATTTCCTTGCGTTGGACTCAAGGAGGCATTGCCCGTATATTTACATATATTAGGATATCAGTTAAATACATATATGGAAACAAGATGAAAATCTAAAGCTAACAAAGCTACTTAAGCTACGTATGCTACCTAGGTTCTGTAGCTACGTATCTGATTCTAAAGCCAACAAAGCTGGGTTGATACAAAAGCTATGCAGATAACATAGCTACATGACGTGTGTAGCTTGAGCTTTAAGAAGTCGTTATGCAAATGGTGGCTTTGTTACCTTTAGCTAATGCAGCTACATTGGCTTACATAGTAACATTAACTACGTAGCTAGAGGTGCTATCTTAGCTTTGGCTATAGCTAATTAAGCCAAAGTGAGCCACCATTCAGGCAACTAGAGGGGGCATCTACGGTCTGCAGACAGAGCCCCTTCAAACTTTAACTCTCTTCACTGGGTCAAAAGGCCTGGACATCACTTCCCAGATAGCAAAAAGTGATTGAATCAACATTGTGATACTGTCAGGCTGAAGAATGCAATCAACATTGATGTCAGACATTGAAAAAACATTGAAATGGCTTGCCATGATCAACATGGAAATAACGTTGAATTTCCAATCAATTCTGACAATGAATCAACCTTGATTCAACTATGATATGATCAACATTGAAAGAATGTAGAGTTGCATCAACATTGATTCAACTATAGATATGCATTGTATTATACATTGAAACAATGTTATTACTAAGTAAAGTAAAGTTGTACTTTATTCATCCCTGAAGGGAAATTCGTAGTTTACACTGTTTGGTGCCTTGCTCAAGGGCACTTTGACAGTGCTCAAGACGTGATGGAACCTCTCTAGGTACCAAGCCCAGCTCTGCTCCCACCAACTTGAATCAGCGACCTTCCGCTCTCCAGCACTATTCCTTCCAGCCGAGCTTCTTCCAGGCTGAGCCTTCCAACAGCTCAAGGTAGCACTTAGCAATGAGCAACAAGACCATCACTGTATGTGTGTGTAATATGTAAAAAAAAAACAAAAACAGTGTAAAATTATGAATTTCCCTTCGGGAATGAATAAAGTACAACTTTACTTTACTTAGTAATAACATTGTTTCAATGTATAATGCAATGCATATATATAGTTGAATCAGTGTTGATGCAATTCTACATTCTTTCAATGTTGATCATATCATAGTTGGATCAAGGTTGATTCATTGTCAGAATTGATTGGAAATTCAACGTTATTTCCATGTTGACATGTTCCATGTCCATTTTTCAAACGTTGAAATGGTAACTGTAACTAAACATTGAAACAACATAGATTTTTCAGCCTCAACCAAAAATAACCAATCTGACCAAAATCCAACATTGAATTAACATCTTTTGCTATCTGGGTTAAGCCTGACACATTTACCCTCTGTAGGTACCATGAATGTATGACAATAATGATGAGCAGTCTTGTAGTTTTCAAATTGGTTGTTTTTTTTTTTTCTGAATAATAAAAATGAAAATGATATAATGAATAATAAGGTCTAGACCTTCCTTCTAAAGTGTCTTGAGGTAATATCGGTCATAAACTGTAGCTTTAAAAAATAAAGACTAGTTGATTTATTTATTTATTAATATTTATATATATATATATATATATATATATATATATAAGAATACCACTACTCACAATGGACATGAATTCAGCATCCTAATATGTCATATCACATATGGGGAAAATGGATATTGATATGTATTTTCCAATAACAGCTCCACTGTTATTATTTTCTCTGTTTCCCTGCAGAGATGAGAGCGGTCAGACTCACTGGGGGTCTGGACCGCTGCTCTGGTAAAGTGGAGGTCCATCGTAACGGCAGCTGGGGAACAGTGTGTGATAACTGCTGGAATTCAAAGCTGGCCTCCATCGTCTGCTCCATGCTGCAGTGTGGGGAAAGACCAAAGCAGTACTCTCAGTTTAAACCTCCTCTCACTCACAACAAGGGGACACAATGGTACTATCAGTGTTATTCAAACGACCAGAGTCTGTGGCAGTGCAGGGAGATCAACAACAGACCTTTCCTGTGTGCTTCATCAAAGGCATCTGGTGTCATCTGTGAGGGTGAGTCAATCAATGTGTGCATGATGCATCTGTGGTTGTTGATGAAGCAAAGTTTATGTTTTTCATGAATGCTTAAGAACAACATGGGGTGTAACGGTCTTTCTTAACTTCAAAATAGTGAAACAGGAGGAACAACATAGGTTTTTTTTCTACTGTAATAAAACGACATAAAAACAGAATAAAGACAAGAGAGTTTTGTCATTTAAAACAGATAGCCCTTCTTTTTACTTCCAGTTTCAAGCTCTCATGTAAAATAGGGTGGCAGAATTAATGTATGATGCTGCATGATATGAAAAATGATTGTTTTTCTGCTTTTCTTAAGAGGTGAAATTACTTTTTAAGTACTGAGAAAAATATTTAATTTTGCCTTAAAGACAAAAAAAATACATAAACAGTCTTTTTGATTTTTTTTAGGATCATTATAGCCAAAAATAACAATAATTATGTTACATAGACTCTGTACAACAAAGCAGCAACCTTGGCTCAGATGGCTATCTTACTTCCAAAATGTACAGTATTGAAACTCAAAATAAAATTTTCATTATTCTCTCTTTATCAGTTTAGTCACACATTTTACATGGTATTTTAACTCATATATACAGTGCTTTCAAAATATATTTAGACTCCCTTTACTTTTTAAAAAGTCTTTTTGTTGCAGCCTCATTCTATAATTATTTAATTCATTTTTCTCGTATTGATCTGTACTCAGTACCCTATCATGACAAAGTGAAAACAGAATTTTAACTTTAATTTTTTGCAATTTATTTAAAAGAAATTTTTTTCCTCAATCCTGACCAGTCTCCCAGTCCCTGCTGCTGAAAAACACCCCCACAGCATGATGCTGCCACCACCATGCTTCATTGTTGGGACGGTATTGGGCAGGTGATGTGTGGTACCTGGTTTCCTCCAGAACAGTTCAATCTTGGATTCATCAGACCAGAGAATCTTGTTTCTCACAGTCTGAGTCCTTCAGGTGCTTTTTTTGTAAACGCCTAGCGGGCTTTCATGTCTCTTGCACTGAGGAGAGTCCCCCATCCAGCCGCTCTGCCATAAAGCCCGGATCAGTGGTTGTCCTTTTCGAACTCTGTTCCATCTCCACACAGGAGCTCTGGGTGGAGATGGGCTCTTGGTCACCTCTCTTTTTTTTTTTTTTGAAGATTGATTTTGGGGCCTTTTCAAGCCTTTATTTGGTAGAGGAAGGACAGTGGATAGACACAGAAACAGGGAAGAGAGTGGGGAGAGACATGCGGAAAAGGGCCCCACGCCGGATTCAAACCTGGGCCGCCCGCGTTCATTTGTAGTGCTTTAAACCACTTGACCATCTGCGCTCCCGGTCACCTCTCGTTTGAAGGCCCTTTTCCCTGGATTGCTCAATACTGCTGGGTGACCATCTCCTAGAAGAGTCCTGGTTGTGCCAAACGTCCTCCAGTTGAGAACTGTGGTCACTAGGAACATTTGAAACCTTCAGTGTTTTTTTTCTAGCCTTACCCAGATCCGTGCCATACAACAATCTGAGTGTACTGAGTGAAGATTAGTGAGGAAAAATGAATTTAAATGACTTTGAATGAGGCTGTAACATAGAAAAATTGAAAGAAGTGAAGGAGGTCTGAATACTCTCTGAATGTGCCGTGTTTTCTAGCTTTTAAAAAATATTTTTCCATGTCTAAGCTACAAACAATAAAGATGGTTGGACTGGAATTCAGCTCTAGGTTGGAAAAACTTTGAAAAAATGTACACTGTAAGGTTATACTGTTCACTTTTAAACAGTAGGTTGGTTTACCATATTGTCACAGTTTTTTATTCAATATATAGATGGTATATACAGTATATAAGATGTATATGAGAATATTTATTAAATAATTTTCAATAAACAGTTAAGGCCATGTTTAAAAATCACCATGACTGTGAGTTTTTGTGCCCTTGTAGGTTCCCTCGGTTTTCCCAACGCAACCACGGCCAGCCCAGTTTATCCAGCTGTGACCACGCCAGCTACTAGTAAATATTTTAACTTTTATGTTAATGATTAAGAAAAATCCCACTTTATTCATTGTTGTTATTTCCATATTCTGTGCTATATTTAAGAATAAAGTAGGACAACAAAGTAAGTCTTGGCACAGTTTAAAAAAGCAGACACATAATCATTTATTTTTCCTCTCTTTCTTTCCCAGAAGTTAAGCCTACTGCCTCTCCTCGCTTCTCTCTCCTGTTGATTGGACTTGTGTGCTCCATCGCCGTGTCTCTGTTCCTCTTCGTGATTCTGGTCATAAACACGACGCTCTGCTGCCATTACAGAAGAACTAACGGTTTGTTTCTTTGCTCCTGTTTGTGTCTAAATCTTACCCACGCTTAACAGGAAATAAAACCAGAGAAAAGCTGTTATTGCTGTCGACTGACGACCAGTCCTGGGTGTACACCAATGACAGCTGGGATAGGATCCAGCCTTCTGCAGTCCCAAACAAGACAAGCAGTATAAATTATTACTTTAAAAAAATAATAAATTACTTTAGAATATTTCCCATTCAAAATATAAAAAGCACCAAACAAGACCTTTTTACGTAACTTAAGTGAGAGACAGGCACCATAAGATCATTTTATTTCAATTAAAATCTATTGACATGAGCTGTAAACGTAGCTATTTGATGACAAAATAGTCTTTGTTTTTCCTGTGAACACCACTGTAATCATTCAGACACAGCAGGATTTTAACCTTGCTCCCTGTTTAATAATTGTAATCATGGTTTATGTCCACAGTGATACTGCTCCAGCAGACGAGCACCAAACCAGGATTGTCCTCTGAACATCACTACAACAACTACCAAGACTCTGTCAACCTCGTCAAGGTCACTGCTAACACAGCTAACACAGCTAACACAGATGGTGAGAGGCTGAACATTTAATATAATGTGATTATTAAAAATCACACTTGAATACTAACATGCTTCATTCTTTAAAACCCACATTAATGTCTATATAGATTAATTCCTACTGAGGGATGAGAAGGTTGAAGTTGCATTAGCATCGATAAGGCATAAATTCATCTCATGAAGTCGTTTTATTTTCTGTTTCTCTCAAAAAGTGCCTTCAAACCCCAGGTATTTCTGGACCCAGCTTAGTAGTGTTGACAGCACGTCAGTAGATACAGACTATGAGCAGTATGAGCCAAACGTTGAGCCGTCTGTCCCTTTATCAACCTTTCGCAGTGAGCTACATTCTTTTATTTCCTCTCCACTCGTATTAATCTGGTGTTTTTCAGTCTTTGCTGCATGAGATGTTTCACTCTGTTGCTGCATCTGCGGTTAAAGTTAGTGAGTGTGCACATCGATGCTGTTTGCACCGAGTGTTTGCAGGACTGTCAGTGATTAAAAGTTTGCATCTTGTGCATCGTGCAGACTCCCAGCGGTACAAAACAGATGTGACCTCTTTGATGAAGCCTGCAGGTCTTGAAAGCTTGTGTGAAGAGGGTGAGTCACAGTTAGTCTAAAATGTGTGGTGATGTTACTGTTCACAATTACACTCAATATTGCACAGCTTTTCTGCAGAAAAGTGCCATTAATACTTAAAAACAAATACTAGTAATTCACCTTTTTAATGTTTGTCTTCAGCTGTATGAGATATTGTATGTAAATCATAGCTTATCTGTCGACTATTAGATAAAAACAAGAAAACTGATTTTTTTTTAGGTCCTGACCCTGAGAATGAAGTGATGGGAGCTTTTACTGGCCGTAATGGCAAACCCGTAGATGCTCAATACGCTCGAGTGTCAAAAATTTCAGTGGACTCATTTGATACCTCGAGTACGTCATCTGAAGAGTACGAGAACACAAACACCGGCTCCGTCCTGGTCACACCTGGTCAGTTGGATTTATTTACCTGCTTCTACCAGAATCCTGTCCACATGTAAGAGTGAAGTTCAGATAGACAGACTGGATGTAGCTGGCTGTAAAATACCTCTCTGTAGGTTAACAATAACTGTTAGTGGGGTGGTTTTTGAGTGACTAGTATCTACCTTATCTCTTTAATGGTGCAGGTTCATGATTTGTAGTAAAAGCTAATACCAATACATGCATTTTCAGTGATATCAGATGTATTTTTAGTACTGGTATCAGAATCAAAACAACGCTAATCCCCATCTCCTGCAGTCAAATGTTAATGTGTCATTGCGCAAGACACTTAACCCCAATTTGCTCCTGCTGCTTCACTAGATGACTAGAAAAGCTCAAACCCATTACCAAAATATTGAGGGAATGGAGCAGTTGGATAGGTGTGACCAGGTGATGTGAACAGCTGATGATTCCTGGACTGTAAATGAGCATGGATGGAGATGAGACCTATTGATCTATGACCTCTTAAACCAGCACGCAGAATGTAATCTTCCCCACTGAAGTTTTCCTTTAGCTTCATAAGTCCTGACCATAAAAATCCAAAAAGGTCCAAAATTTTATTGAGCACTCTCTGTCTTCATTATAAAATCTCTTAAAAACATAAAAAATCTTAAAGGTCATATTATTTGATTATTTATTAAAGGTGAAAGAAGATGCAAATGCTATCCTGTCATTTTGTTGACAACAGGAGAGTGTTAATATTTTTCTTTTAAAGGAAAATAAAATAAAAGATTTGTTTTTATTTCTGGGATTAGTTCCTGCTGCTCATCCCCAAGTACAGTCACTCAACCATGGGTCATCAACTACATTTTTACAAGGGCCAGTTTTTATTTGGAAGACACTTAGGGGCCGGACTTCCCAAAAACTAAATGTAACTAAATATTTTGGCCCAGGTAACATATAATTGTTTTTTTTTTTTTTTTTTTATTTCCTTCAGAAATGTAAATTATTTTTTACATTTGGTAGTGAGGTCAGTGCCAATCGTCTAACCTCCAGCTGCCACTAGGGGGCGATTGTGATATTTTGGCTGTATATTCCTGAGGCTGGCATGTTGTTATCACTAGGTTTGATGCTAAAATGCTGTGCTGTGATTGGTGGGGAAACAGTCAGGACACCAATCTATTGTGGTTCTCTAGCAGGAAAAATTGAACTCTCAAAGTGCCTAAAGTGGAAAGTTGGCATTGAAAACAGCTGCTTTACTCAAGAACGAATCCATGAGTATGTCTTTATCATGCAGCTGTGGCGGGCCCGATGTGACCCCCTGGGCCACCAGTTTATGATCACCGTGCTCAACAAAACCTGTCTATGTCTGCAAAAAAATCACTCTCGATACTTCTCTCTTATATAACAGAACTGGAACAGACTGGCAATAATCATCATTTATCTGAACAATCAAGACACCTTCGAAGTCAAGGTAAATATCGCTGAACAAGCTGCAGTCACACATCCTATCTTCTGAAACAAAAATCACATGTGCTTATCTTTGTTGTCGTCTATGATCAGCTGATGGCGAAGATGAGCCAGTTTACTCGCCTGTGAGTCCCGACCCAAACCCTTCAACTGATGACGACTACGATGATATTGACTGTTTACCTTAAACAGATGAGGTATGAAGGGAATGTGACAAAAGCTGCAAAACTGGACCTCAAGCTGAAGAAACACATTGAACAGTGATAGAGGTTTACAGTTTTGGATCAAACTAGAGCCCACAGGATGCATGGGACTTTTAAAACAGCATTTAAATGACATTTTTAGAGGCTTGACAATAAGATACCACTCAAACAAGAGTCATAAACAGTAGAAGCTTCTTAAAATGCTTGGTTTATATAACATTTGATTCTTCTTTACCTTTCTGTGTCTTCGAATGCTGGCTTCAGAGGAATCCTCCCACTGTGAAACATTTTAGAAACATCTCTGTTTGCAGCATGGAGAAAATGACTTTCATGTTGAGGCTTTAAAAGAAGAAGAAGGACTGTGGAAAAATCGGTTGCCACAAACACAAGGACCCTTAATACTCTTTTTTATATGTCAGAATGTATTTATATGCACCATGTGCTATATCTGAGACTTTCAAATTTACTTTACAGTTCGAGGATTGTAATGTCTTGTCTTTGCCCCATCTGTTCTTTTTTCATACAAAAATAAAGAATAAGAAAAAGAGAAATTTCAAGAAAACAGCAGGAAGTCAGTGTCAGAACATTTAAACAAGAAACAAAACGTGTGTTAAAACTTAAGAGGAAATATGATGTTTATTGGTTTGCATTTTGCATACCAGCTGACCCTTTAAGGCTTTAAATGGGGCTGAGGTCAAGTCTTAGTAAAGGCTTGTTATAGTAATAATAATAATAATAATAATAATATTCTTTATTTATAGAGCACTTTTCAAAACAATTACAAAGTGCTTCACAAGCAACAGAAATTACAATGCAAATAAAATACCAGTAATCAGGCACTAAAGTGGATACAGGTGAAAAGATCAAGAAATGTCAAACTCAAATAAAATCAGGTAAATAAGAGCAGTTAAAATGAAAGAAAAATCAGGAAAGGCATTTTGATAAAGTATGTTTTAAGAAGAGATTTAAAAGAGTCACTGACTCAGCCAATCTGATTTCCTCAGTCAGGGAGTTCCAGAGCCTCAGAGCCCTGACTGAAAAAAAATATTATTCACAAGACATAAAAATAAAATCTCAATACATTTCTGAAACTTAATAAATACAAATTCCCTTGGCACACCATTCAGGGAACCACTGGATCATAGTTAGTTTTATGAATGCCCTACTGAAACCTCAAAGTAGTCAGACCCCCTTCACTTTTTCAGTTTTGTTATGTTGTAGACTGATGTTAAAACCACTTAAATGTATTTTTCCCACATTAATCTATACTCAGTATCCCATAATGACAAATGAAAACAGAATGTTAAATTTGTTTGCAATTTTTAAATAAGAAAAGTTTTCCCCACTCTCCCAGTCCCTGTTGCTGGAAAACGCCCACAACATGATGCTGCCACCACCATGTTTCACTATCGGGAAGGTATTGGACAGGTGCCTGGTTTCCTCCAGACATAATGTTTAGAATTGAGGCCACACCGTTCAATCTTGGTTTCATCAGACCAGAGAATCTTGTTTTTCACAGTCTGAGAGTCCTCAAGGGGTTTTTTGCGAACTGCAAGTTGGTTTTGTGGGTTTTTCACTGAGTAGAGACTTCCATCTCGCCGCTCTACCACAAAAGCCTAGATCAGTGGAGGGCTGCAGTGATGGTTGTCCTTTTTGAACTTTCTCCCATCTCCACACAGGATCTCTGAAGATCAGCCAGAGTGACTAAATACCCTCTGGATGCATTTTATGTGGATCAGCCCTGGATAAACTATTTACTGTATGAGACAAGAACAAAAAATAAAACATTTGATGTCCAGATCACTTCAGAGTCTGTTTGGGGTGGCCCCTGATCAGCTCCAAAATTTCATGCTTGCTCACCTGGCCTGTGCTGCTTTTCCCTACAATCTTACAGTGAGATTTTCCAACAAGCAGTCAAGTTTTTTTTTTTTATATTTAAGAGCCAAAGCTTAAAAATGTTGCCTTTTAAATAAAAAATCAGTTTCAGACACTTAAAGTGATCAAAGACTGCTAAGGTAAAGACTTCTTATCCAGCCCACACAATCCATGTTTTTACTTTTAGTGAAAAATTGTGTTTGAATATTCCCTGAAGTTTCTTATTATACTATAGTATTGTCAGGGGGGAAAATGTAGTAAATCAATTCTGCCACAAGGTGGCATCATAAGCTTTTGCCTGACTGGTTTGAAGGCCTCACACAGAAACTACAAACAAACCACCTCATAAAACCACAGCATTTTTGACAAAGACTTCTAGCTGCAGGACTTCGTGACCCATCCCCATTTGTGCTGAGTGAATGAGAAGTCAAATTAAATGCACTGTGAAAAAGTTTGAAAGGAAAACTCTGGGTCTTAAACTGGGCCAACATAAACCATCAGAGCGGTTTGAAACCGGACCTGGCATGCCTTTTTTTTGGGTCCATTTCATGTGCAGCAGCTGCAGAGCATCAACGCTTCCTCCTGATCGAAAATGATGCCTCAAATCAAAGAGAGGTCAGGTTTTTTTGTGGATGTAAAAATGACAAAATGCTTCAAAGTACCTGCAAAACTTTCAGCTGGGAGGAAAACACATGCTCATAGGAAGATTGGATTCAGTTAAGCTATGTGAGTAGTGCTGCTTTAGACTGATTACAAGCAGAATTTGCTGTTTTTGACTGGAAGGTATTTGGCAAAAAGAGGAAGAGGTGGATGTCTCAAGGCCTGAAAAGAAAAGGAGGAGTATTATGGAGATAAAATGTCTCATAGAATCATTTATTACACTCAAATTTAGTCCAGAGCTCAGCATGGAGATAAAGAGGCGAATTAACGACCAGATCTGCTTATGAAATTCAATCTCTTTCACATGCCAGAGTCAAACACACACTGTAGCGATGCCATCTACAAGTCTGATATATCACAGATCCTCCCTGAAACAGTTTCCTTTTGTTTGATTCTGCTCTGAGAGATTGATAAGTCAGAGTCTTAAAATCAGTGGATTTACAGCCCTGATTAACATCAAGGGAAAGCAAAGCAGCGCCCCAGTATTTCAAGCAGTTTGTAGCATTTGAAGGATTAAAAGATCAAGCCTCTGTTTTTACTTTGTTCATTAAATCAGTTACACACAGAGGATTACAGCTCCATAAGTCCATAAGTTGCTTAAAGTGTCCCGACAAGCGAACCTGCCCGGGTTTAAACTTTTGAACTCTGTTTGTTGTAGGAGGACGGAGACGACAGTACCTGCCGGCCGACAATGTAGAGCACGTACAGTCCAGGGACTTAATAAGAAGAATTACACTGCATCAGGAGGTTTTCATTATGTAACACCCAAAGCTGTTAAAGTTCCTGCATGTATTTAGGTTTTATGATAGAATAAAATAGATATAGTACACACAGTTTCAAGATTACCAACAACTCAGACCTACTCTTCCCTACACTCATTAACATGTACTAATACAGATAAAAACCCTGTCTCGCTCTGTTAGGATGTGGCAAAAGTAAGGCATTCGACCCCCTTTAATACCCTTCATTGTTTAAGTGATGCCCAGGGTGAGACACATGATATAGACAGAAGTATTTGGCCACACCTTTTAATTATTAAATTCAGGTGTTTCAATGAGACCTGATGGGTAGAGACCTTTAGGCCCCTATCCATGCAGACTCCATTTACAAACATACAGAATGGGTTGTTCTGAAGAGCTCAGTGACTTCAAGCGTGGAACTGTTATGGATGCCGTCTTTACAAAAAGTTGATATGCAACAGTCAGCTGTAAGCAGGGCTGCCACCAGAATGGGCCCTCCCCAGCTGTGATTTATTGATTTACATGTGATGGAGCAAAGTATTCATTTTGGCAGCTATTTGTAATTATGGTCTCAGTCTTTAGGTGAAATGTCTTTTAGTCATTTCTAACCTTTTTAATTTTAGTCGACAAAAATGCAAAAACATTTTAGTCCAGTTTTTGTCCATAAAAGTCCTCACATTTTAGTTTTTACTTTTAGTCCAAACATTTATTCTCTTGCCTAAGTCTGGTACCAAATCACTGTAGTGTGTTATATGCAGAAAAAAAGGCTGTCAACAAACATTTTTAGTCATAGTTTTAGTTGATGAAATTAACACTGATGGATCAGTGGAATTAGTGCTAGTGTCCCGACTGACAGTTACCATATTTTGGACCTTAAAAGTCTACCAAACTTTAACTGGGTTCTGATATTGCTACTTCTTTTAACCAATTTTTGCTGTTTATTGACCCTTTTTTATTTTAACCAATTTGTACTTATTTGCAACTTTTTAATCATTTTTGCCTGATCTTTTTTCCAGTTTGTCCTTTTTTTTGCATTGTAATTTTATTTCATTAAAGTTATCTCATTTTTTCTGTTTTTTGGGGGGGGGGGTATTCTAATATTTGTGTACGTTGTGGCCTTGTGTTAAAGTCTGACAGTTCAATGTGCCTATCCACATCGTTAAGATTACTAATCAAAGGGTTTTTGCTTGAAGAAAAGGGGTTGACATTTTGAAAAGGGTTACATTTTCCTGGAGCATAAATAAACATTTATTTTTGTTGCTTTGATAAGAGTGATCATTATTTAGATTAAAATGAAATATGGTTATCACAGGTTAACTTTACAATGGACCATAACTTTGCTGGTCTCCATGGGCCTCAGAAAACTCTCTCGTTCATCCCCCTTATGGGCGGCCTTGACTGTATGTGATATTATTAGAAAGTGGAAGCGTTCAGGAACAACAGCTAAGGCACATGGAGCCTTAAAGTCACCAAGGCACTGCAGATTTCTCAGCTGAAGAGGAGAACGTTACCTGCCTCACTGCATTGTGGAGACTGTGAAGTTTGGTGAAGGAGGGATAATGGTAAGGGGCTGTTTTTCAGGGTTTGGGCTGGGCCCCTTATCTCCAGTGGAGGGTAATCTTAATGTTTCAGCATACCAATATATTTTGGACAATGCTATAGCATTTTCACAAACTACAACAAACAAAAAAACAACAACAGTTTAAGGGAGGCCCTTTTCTATTCAAACATGACTGCCTCTGTGCGCAAAGCAAGGACTGTAAAGACATGGTTTAATGAGAACCCTGATCTTAACTCCATGAAGCACCTTTTAGATGACCTGGAACAGAGATTGCTAGCCAGGCCTTCTCCTCCAAACTCAGTACCTGACCTCATAAATGCGCTTAAGCATGAATGGTCACAAATTCCCACAGAAACACTCCAAAATCTTGTGGAAAGCCTTCCAAGAAGACTAGATGCTGTCATAGCTGCAAAAAGGGGAGCAACTCCATATTAAAGTACATTTATTTGAATTCAATGTCATTACAGCCCCTGTTAGTGGAATAGTCACACAGTCAAATACTTTGTCCATGTAGTGTATGACCTGTCATGTATTCTAGTCTTGTTTACGTGAGTAGTAGTTTCGGGGATTTTTTCCACAGTGGACCACAGCTCCTGAAAAGCAGTGAGGTCATCGGTTTATGTAGAGCCCCAGATGGTTCAAGATCTGGGCAAAAATCCACTTCAGCTTATTAATCAGAGCCTTTTTTCCCTTTGGCCTCACAATGGCAAGGATTTATACTACAGCCATTAAATTCAGTACTACTCCTGTCCCCTGATTAGTCACCCTCACAGTGAATCAGCCTGTAGGTTGGCTGTAAACCACATTACAACCTGCTGGGCTGAGGCCTGGCTGTAGCTGTGAGAGGCTCTGGTAATAGTGTTGATTACTCCTCACTCATTAGGTAGCTTTCACTGCTGCCGCTAAGCCCTCATCAGGAGGTTTTTTTGGCTGAGGCCGAGCGGAGGCCCTGATCCAATTCACCTTTAAAGTTCAGCGGACCTGTCTGGGTTGTTACGGGTCAGTGCATCACTCTACGTGCTGTGCACTCTCAGAGGCCCTCATTACCTCATTTCCTGTTACTACTGTACCAGACAGCCACCTGAACCTCATGGTTTGGTTTTGGCAAGTTTACAGTGTTTGTCACGTATGATTTACACTCATCAGGCCTCCTTTTTGCTTTATTGGTTGGCTGTTAAACACTTGAAAATTTGTATCACGATTTTGGTCCAAATTACTGTGCTTAATCACGATCAGTAGCACCCTTTTAAATGTATTTTTAAATTCCAATATTTGGACTTGATTTTTTTGTGTGTGTTTTCAATTTTTTCTACTGTCTTAAACTAAGGATAATTGACTTCCTGTTTGGATATAGACCTGATTTTATAGGTTAATCCAAGAAAATGACATTAATTACAGAAAAGGAACTTGTGTGGATTGAAAAGAAAATAAGGGAACAGTAAAGAGGTAAAAGTTTAGTCCATGCACTAATAATGGGCCACAATTAGTGTGATAGATCTTGACAGCTTAGCTTTTTATATCTTGAAATAGAGGTTTAACGTGGTGAATGTAGCTTGGGTTTTGTGTAAAGAGATATTTTGGATAGATATTCCACGGATACGGGTGCCGGTTAAGCTCAGTGGCCCAATGGTAGAGGCTGTAGTCCACAACACACTTCCTTGGCCTCATTTTTCAACTCTGGATATTGCTGCTTGGCATCATCCAATTTAGTTATGTTTTACACCTCAGGGCCACTGTACATTTTTCATAAGCCTCTTTTGAAAGTCTTTATGAATAAATGTATCTCCTGTTAAAAGCTGTCCTGGCCGTGCAGTGTTTAACTCATTAACCTTGTTTCTTGTTAGCACCTCGCTGCAGTTAACAGTCTGTGGCCTCTTCCCCACCAAGATACATTCATGGAGCTGCCAATCAGGTCAACACTGCAATTAAGCTGCTTTAAACTTGTTCACTGGTGCTTGGAGGCTGTAAAAATACTTCCGTTTGAGTGTCAATGGGAGCCTGCGGCGTTTAAGGCTGCATTCATGGGAGGGTACATTGTGTGTAGTTAATGTAAGGAGTCTGGTCAGAGGGTCAAAAGGGCAAAATGACTGAAGGATACCAGGACATGTAGACATTTCCAGCTGTTTAATCCTTAAAATTCAGACTGTTTTTTCTTCCGCACTTCTTCAAATATCTGGACACATTTGCCTGTTTGTCTGTGACCACATGGACCGAGCTTTATGAGTGTTTGGTGCATGTCGGACAGCAGCGGCTCACTCTGAGTGCCAGTCAGTCAGGACAGGCGTCATCAGTCTTGGTTGCTGGTGAATGGCAGATTGGCTGCCATAAACCAGGCCTAATTACTCAGTGCTGTTTAGAGTTTTTCGACTGAGGGAGGCATGGAAACAAAACCCTGCACATGCAAACACTGTGTGTGGGACACAGGGCCACATAACGGTTGGGGGGGGGTTACTGTACATTTCTGCACCAGAACAGAAAAGAAGGAAATTTGTTATCCAGTGTTTTTGCTGACCAATAATGATCCAGATTTTTTGAAACTTTCGGATGATAATTAAATCAAATGTACAATTAAATAATTCTGCACCAGGCCTTTGGCAAAGTAGAAAAAACTAGCCAGTGGGTCCCTGCCTTAGAAGTGATTTCCAGTCCATTTTCAAATTTGCTGTTTGGAACCAAAACAACTGTAAATCTTTGTTTTTGAGGGGTCTTGTAGATATAAGATCCCTGTATAACTGCTGTATTCCAGGTGGTGGAAAATATGAAACATCACTTTGTCTCTGAATGTTTAATTTCACTTTTTAAAAAAACCTAACAGACAGCTCAGTGACAAGTCAGAAGTCATCTACACCTTGTGATATCAAACATTTTACTTTTTACCCCAGGCTATTTTTACTTACTTTCCTGTCTGTGTGAGTTTTTCCATGGTTAAGCTAATATTGTTACCTACCAGAGGTTCCTTATTTTCTATGAAAAACTATTTTTTATTTTTATACAAATAAGGACCCAAGCTCAACACATAACACATCAAAATGTAAAAGCATAATGAAGAAAAGTTTCTTGAGAAAATCTTGTTTAATTACTGTCCAGATCTTTGCACACTGAGTATGTTATCTTTGAATGCCTTCTTTTTGGATCCATTATCCCCCCACAGAAAAAGCAACTAAATGTGAACTTGTCTATTTTACATAGCAGATTTCATACACAAGGCAGCAAAACATGCTTCACAATCACAGACAGCTGATTGCAACATCATCATTGTTTCACAAATAAAAAACATGATTTACAAGCTCAGAGCAGAAATGAAGAGAGGGGTCTGGCTGCAGATGGCAGATCTCAGATGCCTCTGTCAGGACAGAAGTGCCTTCATTTGCGGGTAAAATGTAATTTCCATGTTTTATTATTATTTTTTTTTATGTTGTCATAAGCTTTGGTAAATGTAGCATAGGCCTATGTTGCTTCATTAGCTTTAGCAAACGTAGTTTAAGCTTATGTACCTCTATTAGTTCTAGCAAACACAGCATAAGCTTATGTAGCTTTATTAGCTCTAGAAAATGTAGCATTAACTTATGTAGCTTCATTAGCTTTAATCTATGTAGCATAAGCTTATGTAGCTTGATGAGCTTTGGCAAATGTAGCATAAGCCTATGTAGCTTCATTAGCTTTAGCAAATGTAGCATAAATGTATGTAGTTTCTTTAAGCAAGGCAAGGCAAGATTATTTGTATAGCACATTTCAGCAACAAGGCAGTTAAAAGTGCTTTACACATGACATTAAAATACAGTGACAAAGGGAAAGCTTGGTCTTTAGCTTTAGCAAATATAGCATAAGTGTCTGTAGTGTCATTAGCTCGAGCAAATGTTGCATTAGCTTATGTAGCTTCATTAGCTTAAGCAAATGTTGCTTAAATATATGTAGCTTCTTTAGCTTTAGCTACATTAACTAGGTAGCTATGTTACCTAAGTAGCTAATGTAACTAATAGCTTTGTTAGCTTTAGCCTTAGCTACATTGGAGTGTTTTCATGGAGGACAGGCTTACTTCTGATCTCATTCTGTTAACTCTGCTTTATTAAATGTTTTGTAATTTTGTTTTGCAGGTCAGTTTTATGACTTAACCCTTACATTCACAACATTTACATATGGCTTATAGTTAAAATATACACAACATGCACATACCACACATTATCTGCACACCTTGAAGATGTCTGCTACTTCTCAGTTATTATTTCAGACCATACTGGTGTAGTTGTGCAGCACCCAATTTAACATTTTAACATAGTAAAGTACATCTCTGTGCATTCATCTGATTTTGAAACTAAGACACTGGTAACAGTTTCTTCACATGGCATTGACATTACATTTTAACCACGTAAAAACTGCAACTAATTGCAATTAACCATCAAAGTTCTGTGATTAATCACAATCTTTAAATTTGTCAGCTCTAATCATGAGAAAAGAAAGGAATCAAATTCACCCCAAGGCTTCCTGGCTCTACTCGCCACTGTCACCACTGATTAAAATGTTAAAATGCATGTTAATGAATTGAACCTCAGCTGGTTGAACACATGCTCCCTTTAAAATAAAACTAAACGAAACCAGCATGATCACATCACCCTGTGTCAGTGAGGGTTAGACCCTGAGCACATGGGTAAAGCTACATTTGACACAGACATCAGACCAGGTGAGGGTTCTCTGTGGATATGAGTCATCACTGTTACTATGGTAACACAGCAGCGTCATTTGTTTGTGCACCTCAGGCTAAGGTGAAGTAATTCTGGAGTCAACGCAGGACAGACTTAACAAATCATGAACTTTAATTTGAAGGGTAGACGTTTGTGCCAACGGAGTCCTCAAGTGAAAAACGTCAAAATTCAGGGGACAAAACTCAACTGCAAATTTGAAGAACAATCAGAGGAAGAGGAGTGGAGAAGTAGGAGGGCGTTGATCCCAGATTTCAGATTGAATGAGGTCACGGTTAGATTGATAGCCAGGTGAAGGAGCTGATGATGAGTGAGCTCAGCCAGCCTAAATCAGAGAGTGTGTCCAGTCAGCCGCTCCAAACCACCAGCTTAACCTCTGGATTCTCCACATTCCAGCTCAAAGTCAGGCACAAGTCTCGCCGCTGGTCCGTTTAAGGTGATTGACGTTATTTGCTACCATTAGGCACTATGTAATTGACCTCTGACCCCTCACAAGCGACCTGTTGAAACAGCTTTAAGCCAGAGCGTCTAATCTCCATGGGAAAAGCCCTCAATCTAGACTTAGGGCTCTAAAAGCAATCAACACCTAAAGGTGAAGGAGGGGAGCCGAGGTCACTGCCACCACATCGATGTGATGCTGCTGGAGGGCCGAGGATCGGTTTGTTCAACAGGCTGCATAAAAACACAAAAAAAATCACCTCACAGTTGACTTTAATAATAATAGGTACATCCCTGGGAAATAAAAAGTGAAAAAGTGTTTCAGGGTGCAGCTAGCCTAGTGGTTAGGCTGCACCCCATTTATGGAGAAAATGTGCAAAAATGGTGACATTTAAACCGGTAACTAGAATATTTCTAACACCACAATATGTTTGTTTTTTGTCTGCAAATTCTCAGTGTGACTGCAGGCCACACTCAAAATCCACGCTGGCAAAGTTTTAACCAGCAGATGTGATAAAAGCTGACCGTTTGGAAGTTTGACAACAAGAAATAGCATCTGCTATCAAAGTTCAGTATAATCCTGGTAATCACAGAGGAACAACACTGAACAAATCCCCTTCTTACCAGAGAAGTTAGATAAAAGATCTGACAGAAAATTTGATCTCCTATTTAACAGTTTAGCTCCCGACTGTTGCCTAAAACCTTCCTCTGCTGCTTTCAGGCTGACCTGCTGAAATGTAGCTGATTGACAGTCTTATCAAGGCCTGGAGAGCGGACGACAGGGAGGAAAACTGGCTCTATTAGATGGATGGCGGCGTGGTGGGAGGTCTGTCTGACTTGTTGTTAATGCCCATAAACGCTGACCTCTCCCATGCCATGTGCTTCCAAATCCTGATATGAAAGGTGGCTTACAGATCAAACCAGGCTTTCATCAGCTCCCTCACACTGATAAAGGCTGAGAGAATGAAAATTATTACTCTAACGAATGTTCAGGACAAATCACAACCAGGACCAGAGCCACAACTGTGAGTTTTTAGAGAACCCGGAGAGTCAGATCTCATTCATTTTAATATTATGACAACAGGTTGACCAACAGCATTTAAGGACACGTCACAGCGGTCAGCTTTTGAGGAAGACTGCAGATGACAGTCAAAACATGTCAAGGTAAAAAAACATCTCCTACCATTAGTTGTCTGAAAAAAAGAAACAAAAATAATATTCAGAATAAGAAAACAAAATGAATTTGCTGGATTTGTAGTGTAGCTACATTGGCTTATGTAGTAATGTAAACTATGTAGCTTGTGCAGCTATGCTAGCTTTAGCTGAAGCTAACATAGCTATATTGGCTAACGTAGTGACAGTAACAACATAGCTAGAATAGCTATGTTGGCTCCAGCTAAAGCTAACAAAGCTAAAGTGAGCCACCAGTAATGTCACTTCTTCTAAAACGGGTCCAAACACAATTAATCCCACATTAGACCTCTGACCTTTTCCATTTTCATTTATAAAAAATTCCTTAGCCTGTAATTTTTGCAATGTGGTTATTTAATTATTCAAACCATACAGACTTAGCAACTTTTCAAAAATGAAACAGAAAAAAGTCAGAGGTCTAATCTGTGATTAAATTATGTGTTGACCTATTTTTGAAGAAGTTACACAAACAATGGCTTTCTTAACCTGTTTAGCTTTAGTTAAAGCTAACATAGCTATTCTAGCGCTGCAGTTGAAGTTACTATGTTAACCAATGAAACTACGTTAATTTAAGCTTTAGCAATGTGAGCTTTAGCACAAGTTTTCTACAGCTAACATAGATATATTAGCTTTAGTAAACATGGCATCAGCTAACATAGCTAATGTTGCTGGTTAACTTTGGCTACATAGCTACATTAGATATTTAGTTTATGTAGCTAATGTAGCTTTGTTAGCTTTAAATTTTAGCAAACTGTTTACTAAGCTGTAACATTTTATAATCAGGATTTGAAGGTCAGACTTTTACCTCCGCCAAGGAGGTTATGTGATCAGCAGGGTTAGTTAGTTAGTTAGCAACATAACTCAGGAAGTTATGGGTGGATTCTGATGAAATTTTACGGGAAATGTCAGAAATGGTATAAGAAAGAGCTTAATAGATTTTGGGAGTGATCCGGATCACTGTCTGGATCCAGGAATTTTTAAAAAAGATTCTGTACTATTGGGAGATAGGGCTAATGGCGGAGGTCTGCACTCTCTGAGTGCTTTTCTAGTTTACTTTAGTTTTCAGTATTGTAACCTTTACCTTAACTCTTACCCTCACTGGGAGTTTAACCTTAATTTTATTTTGAAAGTTTTAGTGCATATTTCAATCCTGACAGAGGCGGCGTCTAACAGTAGTGGTCTGCAAGAGGAGGTATCTGTGAGCTGTGGTCTGGAGCCAGACTGTCTTGCTTGAACCTGGGCTGCCTGTGAGACGTGATCTTACTGCTTGGCTCTCTGCCTCCTAAACACAAAACATTTTAAAACACAAATAGTGGAATTTCAGAATGTGAATAAAAAGGGCATTAATAGTTATTAACAGTAGAAATACTGAGATTAAATAAAATGAAAGCATTTAATTGTTTGACGACTCTGTTTTCAGCATTCAGCATCCATAAAATGAACCATGCCAAAGTAAGAGCCCTTGAAGAACTTTGAAAGTGACACAGTTGTGTTTCTATTAATTTTTTTATTTACATTTACTCAGTGTTCTTTTTACTACATTTTTTCTGTGTGCAGATAAAATCCCCATCCAGCCGTTTTTACAAAGTACAATGCTCCCTTTTAACACCCGTGACATGTAAAATATTTCCTCTCACAGTTACTGCACATTTCCTCAAACTGCATCAGAGCTGTAATTGGAAACAGGCAGTTTGTGTACATCTGCGTCACAGTAGCCTGAATTGAGTGAACTTTTTTATTGTTTTCCTGCTCTCAAAGCAGATGATGGACATTTTTAGACTCAAATCAGGCTGTTTAGGTAATTCTGTAAGGAAATGTTGACTGGACGGATCGTTCAGCCTTCAATCATTCTTTAAAATCCAGTTTTAGTCAGTGTTTGTGTGTTTTTCTTTAAGTATGCATGGGAAAGTGGCCCTGCTGCTGCTGTCTGCTCCCTGTGAATAAATGCATGAATTTATGACTCTGTGTGTTTGTGTGGCATAGCAGCGGGGCTTTTCCGTCCTGTCAATGGAAAACATTAGTGTCATGCCCCTGCCGCCCCCCACCTCTTGTTTAATTCAGTCCATCAACACTTCCTCCTCCGGCCTGTTAGTGTCACACTGCATTTCCTCTCTGGACTCAAACGCTGCCACTCGCCACAATCGGCCCGGTTTTGGGTTACCCTCAAACGGCAAAGGGCTTCAAAGTCAATAACCGCTTTTTTGATTTTTATTGACCCAAAGACTCGGCCTCCCCCACCCTGTCTGCCCCAACGCCCCCTCGTTTCTTTAAGAGGAATAAATTACTGTAAGGAGGGTCATTGTGCTCACGTTTGAAAGTGTGGGTTGTCCTGCTGATTGCACCTGTAACTCATTTTACAAGGTGTTTAAAAATCCGCAGCATCTAACAGGATCTTTGCATGTTTGATAGTGAGAGAGAAGGTAAAAGGTTTTCTATATGGTGGGTAAGTTTCAGAGTTTTTGAGTTTATTACAAAGATTAAAATAAGGAGCTGGGTAAGCTGACACGCCAAATACACCACTTCATATACAGTGCCTTGGATGTTTTACCCTTTTATTGGTTTTGTAAATCAATCACAGTCAATATTATTCAGATTTTTTACCAATTACACACAAAAAACCCTCTTTCATGTAAAAATTAAAACAGATTTTTGCAAAATAATGTCAAACAAATAAAAATGTGGAATGTAAAACAAGTGATTGCATGAATATTCACACCTGTTAAAGGGAAAATCAGTGAAATGGGAGTCTAACCTTGAAAAGCAGATGAACTCACCAGATTCCTTGTCTATCCGAGTCATTCGAGGAGAATGAGATGTTAGTTATGGGTGGGGTTAAGTTGCACTAGCTGACCGCAATGGCTGCCACGACATAACGGCAGTTTTGGGCCCCGTTTCTGTATGAAATAAAGAGTAATACAAAACTTAAAGCTTTTCCTGATGGAAACGGTATTGTTGCTCTTCTCCCGGCCTACTTCGGAATGAGTTAACGATCATTAGGGGATGGTGGTTAGTTGTTCTGCGATGGGTTGTATACAATGGCTGCTAGTGGAGTGACTAGCTCCGACATAGCCACAGCAGCAGTTTTATCAGAACTGGACAGCATTTATTTATAAAAACAAGAGAAAAGAGCCACACTGAGAGCCAGAAAAGTCAGAAATTATGTTTTCACATTTCTCCTGGACTGCTTCAGCATGGGTTTTGTGTTCATTTCGGGTGGGGTTTGCTGGCTTACCCAATGGCTGCCACCGCTGCAGGTGTTAGCTTGGATGTAGTCATCCTACAGATGGCTTAGTTCATAAAGATGACAGGTTTATTTATGAAGTATGTTACTTTTTTACTGCTCTACTTTTATCTTGACCCTCCTTTAGGCTGCATATCAATTTTTACATTAAACCTATAAAGAGCTCATAAAACTGAGTTTGACGCTTGTAAAAATCTTTTATTTTGAAAATACTGACTCTAAGGAACTTTGTAAAACAGTGCTTCTTAAAGTCTGATTCCAAACTGATAGAATTGATAAAAGTCTATTCAGTTAGAGTATATTTACATAAAATTAGATTTCCTTTAACCAAAAGTCACCAGTTAACACGGTCACTAATTCGACTGTTACACTGAGGGCATTACATCCATGCAATGTTTGAGAGACAAGCATATTCTGACATCAAGTCTCAGTCTCAAGTCTTTTCATGTTTTTAGTTTACATGCCACACATCATGTGTATGAGCTCTCTCCTGCGGCCTCTAGTAGCATGCATCACATATAGGCAAGTACTTTTAGAAGCACGCTCATGACACAGTGGGATGCATGTTCAAACAACAAGTTTATCCCTGGTCCTGCAGCTGAAGTTGAGTCTAAAAGAGAAGAATCATTTGAGTTTTGGTAACACAGAGGACCTAACTTGGGACCATTAAGGGAAAATTCAAAGTGCGCTTTTAGCATCTCTCTTTTAGCAGAGAGGTGGAGGAATACCAGACAGTCGTTGTATAATCAACCATCTGATGCGTGCCTGTGATCTTTGTGGTGAAATGGACTCACTAATGGCCCGCCTTGTGTCCTGTGTCATTTCCTTTTGAAGTAATCGGCCCATGATGATCAGTGATCTGCCTGCGTGTAGTAAAGAGCTCTGGGCAGGCACCTTTAATTACCGGGGGGACTGATTCTGCAGCAGAGCCCACCTCGTCTGGTTTTTATTTCCAACTGCAGACTGACTGTAAAACAACACTACCAGCGCTGTCACCCAAAACCAAAGCTGCTGGTGCACAAAAGCAGCCGGGGCCCTGATTATCATTCTGCGCCGGCAGTGTGAGCGACAGTTGTTCTGTTTTTACTTACAACCCTCCTCCTTCTTCCCCCCCGCCCTCGCCGTCTTCTCTGTTTCCTTTAAGTATCTTTCTGCTCACATAAAAACTGATGTCAAGTGCACACGCTACATGCTCTATCTCAGACAAATCAGAGCCAGGTGCAGGCGCACCAGAGAGTTCATATTAGAGATATTGCTAACATCTGCGTGTTCTGCGTGTCCTCATCATTTAGATCCCTGTGTGACAGTAAAAAGCTGCAGAGAGGAGAAGAGGGGAACACCCGCTAGAAAGTAACTCTGCTCGGTTTGTTCTGCTGCCAAAAAGGTCTGAGTGATGGGGCTGTGCTGCAGGAACAAGAAGCCGACACAAACGGACTCATTTCCCTGCAGTTACACTTTGTTTTCTCCCCTTTTGATGCCCTTTCTCTCACACTCTTTTCCATAATCAGTCATGTTCATTCACTTTCACCAAAGGCATACAGGGATGCTGAGTTAGACCATCAAAGGTAAGGAACTGCCCAGCCTTTTAAAACACTAAGGTACAGTACTGGAAGTCATAAGCTGCCCAAAGTTTGGTATGTGAAGTTGAATCAGTGTTTTTCTAGCAGTAACATTAACAAACAGGCATGCTCAGCAGGACGACTGTAAAGTGCAAGCTAGTAAATTTACCAGTGAGATTACTCCCAGGTAACAAACTTATGGCCGTTTATTCTCCTTCAGGATTTTCTGGTAGAGAGCAGAAATCAGGGTTCCACCAATAAAGCAAGTGGTCCAGGTCCTGAAGCAGCAAAGGAGCCTCAGACCATCACACTGCCACTGGCATGTTTGACTGAGTATGTTGCTCTTTTAAAAAATGCTGTGTTAGCTTTATGCCAGATGTAACGTGGCACCACCTTCCAAAAAGTTCCGCTTTGTCTCATCAGACCACAGAATATTTTCCCACAAGACTTGAGGATAATCAAGATGTTTTTAGTCAGTGTGAGATAAACCTTTATGTGCTTTTGGTCAACTGTGGTTTTAGCCTTGGGACTCTCCCATGGATGCTATTTGTGCTCAGTCTCTCTTCTTTCTCTGACCTTAAAGGTCACATATTTTACCCCTTTATGACAAGTTTAAATCAGTCTCAGAGGTCCCTAAAACATGCCTGTGAAGTTTGTTGCTGATAAAACACTCTAGTATTGGAATTTTGCAGGTCTAAAACCCCCCTCTGTTTCAGCCCTGCTCAGAATGAGCTGTTTCTGTGTCTGTAGCTTTAAATGTTACTGAGCTGTCTGACTCTGCCCCTCTCAGGAAATGGATGTGACTTAATGGAGTGGCTCTCCTGATCCTCCTCTCAGCTGGAGGATGGGGGAACTTTCTTCCAAGAAGGGAGGGCCAACCGAGCCTGGGGGTGGGGCGAACTCCCCACATGATATCATGGGGGAAAATCTGAGAACGGCTTGTTTCAGCACACACTTTCTGAAAGGTGGAGAAGGTGGAGGGGGGTTGATTCTTGGGGGGGTTGTGGAAAGGCCAGGGGCACGTATTTTTTGCTAGAAAAGCCTGAAAAAGTATATTTTGCATAATATGCGACCTTTAACTGAGGCAAGTGAGGCCTGCAGGTCTTTAGATGTTCTGGGTTCTTTTGTGAGCTCCTGGATAAGTTGTTGATGCGCTCTTGGAGTAACTTTGGTAGACCGGCCCGTTCTAGAATGGTTCCCCACTCTTTCAAGTTTTCCCCATTTGTGGATAATTGCTCTCACTATGGAAGACTGGAGTCCAGAGTCCAAAGCCAGATGTGGATGATTGCCTATTCACACAAATCTGAACACGTGAATCTAGGGAGTTTACCCATTAAATTTTAACTCACTCCACTTAGGCGTGTACATGTTCAAAAGACGCTTGAGGGGCTTCCTTCTCCTACATCTGGCATTTCAGTCAGTTGGCAAAAAACATGGCTGCGCTTGACTCGGCTGAGAGGACCACTGCTTTCTATCTCCAGTGGAAAGCCCAAAACCAACGGGGGGATTCCACCAGGCTGGTTCTTTGGAAATCCTCCAGTGACGTTTGAGTATACATCTCTGGAAGATCTCCATGCTAATTGGCCATCATGGCATGAGTCATAAGCTTGACTTCAAAATTTTCAACTCTTGTGAATAAGGCAAACTGTGCATAAACATGGCAAATTACTTGCTTTATTCGTATGATTCACACACCCCAAGCAGAACTCACGTCTACTTGGTTCTTTTATATTAACTTCACCACTGTTCAAAGTTTTCTCCACTTGTGGATAATGGCTCTCACTGTTTTTCATTGGAATCCCAAAGCCTTAGATATGACTTTGTAAGCCTTTCCAGACTGATAGATGCCAGTGCCATTGTCTATCATCTGTTCTTACTTTTTAAGATGACGTGTTGTTTTTTTGAGATCTTTTAGCCTGCTTCACTTCAGACAGATTCTATTTAAGGGATTTCTTGGTTCATCAGGTCTGGCATTAATCAGGCCTGGGTGTAACTAGTTAAAATGAACCAACATTTCCAAAAAATGTGATGATTTAACAAGGAGGGACAATGACTTTTTCAAATAGGGTCAGGAAGGTTTGGATGTTTCTTCCCTTAATAAACGAAATCATAGTTTAAAAACTGCATTTTTATTTTTACTTGAGTAATCTCTCTCTACCTGTGGTTGTTAAAGGTACGGAAGAGTACACAGAGTAGAAGTACACCTGGCTGATATTGATCAGTTCAACACGGTATCAGGGAACTACAGACATGCTGGGTGAGTGACAGTTTGCAGGGTGAAAACAGGGTCAGCAGACAAGCGGGAAGAGCGCCATCTTCTCTGGGTGGGCCATGTTTCAGTGTGGGTTGGAGGTCGTGTAGGGACCAATATGTGACAAACAAATTGGTGGGCAGATGTAGTGAGCGACCCCCCCATAGAGCCACATTGGATCCTCTGGCTGTCAGACAAAGGCAGTGAAGGATTTCAACATCACATTAAGCCTGCCTTTTCCTCACCGGGGTCAAAGCTCAAGTGGGCTATTGTCTTTGAGGGCTGTGGACATTAAACAACGTACACGTCCCCCCCCTCAGAAGAAGAAAGACCTGCAATCAAGCAGGGAGGGGGGCGAGGAATGTGTGTGATGCTCTCTGAAGGCCTCGCTGTCGCTCTCCAAACAACAAGGTGAGATATAAAAAAGGGGCGGCCGGTTTGTGGCAGCTGCTCTGAACAGCCAGCAGAGGACAAAAGACTGGAATGTGGCGTCTCTAAAGCGGCGTACGGAGGCGTTTCTGTCTGTGGCAGATTTGCAGTGAGATGGAGAAAAATATTTGCAGGGGAAACAAAGCGGGGTGTAAATCCAGAGCAGGATTCAACAGTTGTTATCACAGAGGAGGGGGATACATGGGAGCTGGGGTCCCTCTGTTTTTGTGGTTTTAAATGTTTCACACATGCTCAGAGGAGTGCAGCCAAGAGGAAAAGAAAGCTACCAAGGGGTAAGGCTGAAACACAAAAAAGCTTTCCCAGTTTAATCCCAACACTTGTCCTCTGTGTTTGCTCTGAGCTGAGGGCAAAAGTGATGTCTTGCCATCTTGACCTCTGTGTTTGCTCTGTTAATCGAACCTGTTGGAGTTTTCAGAGCGGAAATCCTCAGATAACAGCCGACTCAAAGACCTCTGACTGAGACACAAGGTGACTAGTTACTCCTGTTTGTTCAGTTAATATCTGTGACTGATTCATTACACTTCTAGGGTTAGAGACTTTGATATTGTCTTGGTTAAAAATGGCATTAATGTGTTTAAAAAATGCATGTATCAGCTTTAAACAAAAGCATTAAAAAGCTTAAAAATACATACCACATACAAGGAATGTGATGTCATTTTAGGACATCTCTGGTCATGGGATCATTTGTCCAGTTCGATGGAAACTGAAACTCAAATACACATAAAACTTTGTGTATTTTATAACATTATGATGCCAATCCCTGCAGTGGTAGCCATTTTTGTTTACCCTATTAGCCATTGAATCTGGGCTCCTAATGCCAGGGCCACCTCTGGCAAAAGTAGGGCCCCTGCATGCAAACCCCCCACAAGCTTTTCACAGCAGAGATGTATTCATCGTGTTTTTCAGTGCAGCATGTGCATCTAACACGGTAAACAGGAGAGGGAGTGAGGCAGACAAAGCAGACATTGTGCACATCAGATATCGCACTGATTATTGAAATCTATTTTTATAAAGGGTTGTCAATTCACCAAAGTGTGATGGCCAGTTAAAGTTTATTTATGTGACTTTATGTTCAGTACATTGGTAATATTTATCACACCACTTTAATGATTACAAAAAAGATTAAGACTATCACAAATGTTATGCTGCTAAACAACCTTAAACCCTGTTTTCCTCCAAGACAGTCTGCCTGCAAACCGCAGACCTCAGATGCACTTCCTTGCAGACCAAATCAGTGGGCGCCACATCTATCAGAACAGAAATACACCCTATGATTTACAAAATAAAATTGGATTAAACTTCCAGTCAAGGTTAGGGTAAGGATACCAAAAGTTAAAAGGCAAAAAGCTGACCTGCGAAACCTAATTACAAAACATTTAATAAAGCTGAGTGAACAGTCTGCTGACAGAAGAAAACTTGTCCTCCATGAAAATACTATAAAGCAGCTAATGTAGCGAAATTTGAAGCTAATGAAGCGAGTGTTCACAGAGGTCACTGTTCGACGTTCCTTGTTTTTTGGTGTCATGGGTTGGTATGGGTTCAGTTCATTGATAGAAATGGAACACATAGTACCAGATTTGTAATTCTAGGTTTCCCTTATGTATTATTATATTTTCAGCTAACATTAGTGCAGCTTGTAGTGGGTATCATCTAGTGTTGTTAAGAATTATATGTGATAGTTGGTACAACCAATATAGTATTAAACAAAAGGCAAAAGAAGAGAAAAATAAAACATTATGCTAAATAAAAAGCAACAGAGAAAAAAATGAAATAGCCTAATACCTCCTGATTTGAAACAATAAAAATAAATACATAAAAAAATTAAATGTGTATTTTAGTGTAATGTATCAAAGTTGTGTGACTACATGCATCAAACCACCACGGTTCAGGGTGAATACAAAAACTCTTACACCCCTATAACATAGTTTTATAGCTAACATAGCTTCATGGCTAAAGTAGCTAGATAGCTAATGTAGCTAAATCCAAAGCTTACAGAGCTACATAGGTTACAGATGGTAACGTAGCTACTAACATAGCTAAAGCATAAGCAGATGAAACTGTGTTAGCTATGTAAAGTAACGTTAACGTAGCTAAAGCAAGACCCATTTTAGAAGTGTGGTGCTCGTTTTAGCTATGTTAGCTATAGCTAAAGCCAATTTAGCTACATTGGCTTACGTAGTAGGATTAACTATGAGCTAGCAAAGCTATGTTAGCTTCAGCAAAAGCTGAAGAAACTACAGCCTGACACACAACTTCTTCTAAAACACATCTATACATAATTTCATCCTGAGTAGACCTCTGACCTTTTTTCTGTTTTATTTATGAAATGTTTAGTCTGCACTGTTTTCAATGTTGTTATTTCATGAATGTAACTGCCAAACTGTGTTTATGAATAAATTTTAAGATAAACGTTTTAAAGGCAAATTACCTCCCTTCTGACAGATGTGGCATCTCAGAGTAGTGGTCTGTGAGAGGCGGTGTCTGAAATCTGCTGTCTGCAGCCAGACTCTTTTCCTTTTACTGTTGTTCATCTAGACTGAATGTTTTCACTCAGAAAGGATTTTGGATTAAAAAAATACCCAGATGGATTTCTCTCAGCAATAATGTGCCGGCCTGTAGTCAAGTCACACAAATAACTCTTAACATGCTTATTTCCTACTCTCATAAAATCATAACGGATTAATTATTTAAAAAAATGACCTTTCATCCAGAGTGTGTCGATAAAGACATGAACTATTGAACAAAATCTGTTTTAAAACAGACAGTAAACATGTCTTTTCTGCTGTAAATGTAAGTGAATTTTAATATGGGTGTGTATGGGACTTCCACGCTTTTGGTGTCAGCCTCAAGTGGACACATAAGGAACTGCATTTTTCTTTCTTTCTTTTCTGAAATTTTACGTTTGCTGAGACATTCAACAGAGGAGGTTACAGCTGGGTCACAGAGCTCCACTCTTATCAGACAAACTTCAATACGAGAAAATTTTACATTCATGACTTTTTAATGTTATTTACTCTACATATCATACAGTTCAGTTTACAAGAATAGATTCATTTGGTTAAACAATTAAACAGATTAATTTAGCTTGACAAAAATACATAATCATCTTCTTTATCTGCAGTTAAAGATATGTCACATTGTTTGATGCTGGAGAGAAAAGAAAGAAGGTTTTTAAAGAAGTATAAACATGGCATCAGACAGTCAGTGTTATATATTATCTTCAGGAAATAATAGACACATCACATCCATCCATTTTTTGAGAGCTTTGGGGTCCTGAGGGCTGTGGCCAATCCCAGCTGTCATTGGGTGAGAGGCCCCTGGTCACAGGGCTGACAGATAGAGGCAAATTAGAAGTAATACCTACAGCCCCATCCACTGCACCACCATGCAGCCAGAACAAACATAAGATGAGTAAATGTGTGACGAATGTTTAGCCTGGAAAAGAATTCACCAAGCATAAACATTTTTCATTGGTGAATAATCATCTCTTATTAATCTAAACAACAAAAACACTGATGATAGTTGTGTGTATTTCACAGCCTGTGAGCAGAGCATAGCTGTCATGTTTCACTATCAAACATAACCCATCTGTGTTTATTTGAACCTGAACAACCAGATGTGTGACTCAGGACGTGTGGAAACAAAGCAGGCGATAAAAATGAAATAACTTATCAATCAAAGAACATAAATTATTATTTCTGTATTAAATATTTACACATGGTACCTTTGAACATCAGTGCACTTCAGACATAATTAAGTACCTCCACAGCATGGAAACAAAGAGAAATCAAACATGCTGTATGAGAAGCCCTGCCTTTGTTATGGAGGAAAACACTGACGACAGTTTCATCTCCACGCTCTGTCCAGCACTCCAGGACGTTCCCTGAGTCATAGCGGCTGAAAATCTGCTCTCTTACTCTGAGAAACACCATCACACTGATGTCTGTTATAAGTTATTTATGGACATTTATTAGTTTGCATTTCCTTTAAAAAAGAAGACCACTAAGGTGAAATTGTACAGTATGGTTAAATATCCTGAAACTGTCACTAATTTTCATGAATTGTTTATATTATCAGACTGTCCTGACATTTAGAGACGTGTTAGTGTTTTGCCTTACATTGTACCATTAATATGATTTTATCAGTCTCGTCTAATATAAATAAACCTAAATAGTCATATTGAATCAACTTGTCACAGTAAAATAATCCTTAAATTCTGACATGGTGGATGTATAAATTCCAAATACTCTAATCTCAGCAGGTATATTTAACTACTTCCTGGTTGACAATATGTCATGACACTTTATTTAAGCTAAAACCCCCAGAACATCTTGAATGAATGAATTACAAACAATGAAGGTCCTGTCTGTGTGCAACATCTTGAAATTGAGCTGCTTCAAAATGGCAAAAAATCATAATCATGATTATTTTGATTGACACTGAGATCATGATAGGTAAATATAATTACTCACTTATTTTACATCAGCGTCTTAACAGGAATTTTAAATTATTGGGCCTCAGTAAACAGCTGTGTTTCCTTGAGAGGAAGCCACAGCTTTCTAACAAAGTGTTAACATTTCTTGGTTGTATAAATTTCAGAAGGGCTGATCTCTACACGAAAGACTGAAGAGATGTGTAGTAACTAAAGTAAAATCCCATGTCAGTAAAACATATTAATCACTCTTCGTTTATAGGCTTCTGCCTACAGTGATTTTTTATGTCTTTGTACAGCTCTCAGAAAAATGATCTTTTTGATATTGAAAAACATGAGCTTAAACATACTGGTGCAAAAAACCTGCATGCACTGCAAGAGTCAGGGAGGCAGATAGTGAGATCTAAAATGAATATCACCAGTCACCTGATGAAATAGCTTGTGCAAACAGCCTTTGTGGCTTGTGACTGAGAAAAGTCATTACAACTTTGTAAATCACCCTCAATAATTAAGTAACTGCACTTGAAAGAACTTCAGAATAAAAGCCCTGTCTGATAATGCAGTAATCTTATTATGGAAATAAACAGATTGAGTTTATACTTTGAAGTTCATTCACACTGACATATTAACAGGTGAGTCAGACAGTTACTCTGTTTTTGCTCAGCTATTTTCATTTTTATATAAATCAGTGCTACTGGTCACCCTTTACATGAGTCAGTGGGCTTTGACCAATTTTTAAGCAATAAAAAGCGCTAAAAAGACTGAACATGACCAAAGGGTGTTAAATTAATTGAAAATAAATACGTGTTTTTAATTCCCTGAAAATGTGTGGGTTTTTTTTTTAAATACAAGGTTTCAGGCCAACAGCAGCATTCTGGCTGTCTTACACTTCCTGACCCCCGTCAAGCATTTGTGTGTCACTGGGATCCCGTGACTGCAAACAAGCTATAGCTTTCTAATTGAAGCTGTTTACCTATTTTGTGCTAGACCTGGCTAACCTGCTGCTAGCAACGATGTCATTTTGACTGTTTAGACAGGTGTGACGTGTTTATCTTCTTATCTCACTTCAGGGTTACAACTACAGATCACTTTGTTGTTTATTAATCTTCTCTGAGGTTAATCTATAACTGGTTTGTAGGACTGGGCCATAGATTGAGTTTACAGAAATAGTAATATGTGTTTTTAAATAAGGTAAAGGGTAAGACAATGTTGCTTTTGTGTATATTTATGTAGCTATCACTGACTTTACAAGATCCACTAAGAGGAATATGCTCAATGACAACGAGATTATCTTTTTGAGATGTTTAGTCTAAATGTGGACTCATTATTTAATTATTTTATTTCAGGAGATTTCTTTTTTTTTTTTTTACTTTGTTCTTTTGGGTATTTCATCTTCATACAATGTTGTGCAGCTGGCTCTTAATAAAAGTGCCTGTGTCACATTTGGCCCCTGTGGATTTTACTCATACTTCTTTTTTCTTTACAGTATTGCGATGTGATTTTTGATCTGTTTCCCTGAGCTCAAGTTGTTTGTTTTTAAAATGTTTTGTATGTCAGGAAGACATGTACATAGTTCTGTGGTAGTATAATTTGAAAGTATTCACAAGCTGTGAAAAGATTTTGATTTGTCCTTAAAAATTGCTCAGACTGAATTACAAAACTGTTAAAATTATTGCTAGAGTTCATTAAATATCACTTCTTTGCTGGAGCGCAAACTCAGTTTCTCTATAATAATCTGTATTTAATATCAATATATCCATATGTTAAAGTTTCCTTTAAAGTTTGGATGATTTGGGAAAATAGCGGAGTTTTTCATTCATCTTTCACTTTTCAGGAAAGAGTGATCACTGTGGTAAAAAGGCCAGACACGGTTTGTTAAGACATGAGAAAATGTAGGATAATAAACGTGTGAGGTATTACTCCTGCACTTTTTGTTGCAGCTTTAAGAAATGCATCTTTGAAAGTCTCTGAGAGTTCTTCATATTTCAGGTGCAGCCTTGCAAACAAACAGGTGGTGGCGCTGTTTGTTTAGCCCTTAACCCCACAGGTGTACTACCTGCAGCCACAGGACTCCACCACCATGTCCTCGTACTGTTTGTACACCACGTTGTTTCCTGAGTCGATGTACAGGATGCTGATGGGGCTGAGTTTGGACGGGGCGCAGCAGCTGGGCGGCATGTTGCTGGGGTTCATTGAATTCATCAGAGTCTGGATGATGGCGTGGTTGGTGGGCTCCAGGTGGGAGCGCAGAGGGAAGTCACACACCCCCTCGCAGTGGTAAGCCTCATAATCCAGCGGGGCAATGATCCAGTCGTCCCAGCCCAGGTCTCTAAAGTTAACATGCAGCGGCTTCTTGCTGCACCTGGATTTGGACTTCTTACCGTGTCTTTTACCATGACGGGTTTTGGACACAGCCGTCCTCCTCCTCCTGCTGGTTTTGCCTCCAGGGCCCCTCTCTCTGGCTTTCCTCTCGAGCCCCAGCAGCACCCTCCCCTCCCTCCTCTCACTGAAGAGGGTTTGCCTCTTCTTAGACCTGGTGAAAACCACCAGGATGGCTTTCTTCTGTTGGGGCCGGCCATGCCGGTGTAAACCCAGAAGGTGCAGGTCCAGCTCCCTCTCCGGGTTGTCCAGCATGGCCCTGAGCTCCAGGCAGAAGTGCTTCCCCTGGCTCAGGTGCCGCTGCTCTTTGAATATTTCCCACACGTCCAAAACCTCCCACTTCGGCCTGTGGGGATCCTGCAGGTCCAGCGTTTTGGAGTCCAGCAGCTGCCGGTCGTGGCAGGAGAGGAGCTGGATGTCGACGGGTTCTGTTTCCGATATCCTGAAATTCCCAGACACTTTGGTGTAAACCCTCAGCTCGGCCCCCAGCACCTCCGCTTTTTTGGAGAGGGTTGAGACGTCGAACAGATACTGCTGTCTCCTCAGAGGGGAGAGTGGGAGGTCATCTGTGGAAAGTATTAAAACAAGAGGGTCAGAGATGATGTGCATACCACAGAGATGTGCAATCTCACTATTGTCTGCACCCGATTAATCTGGGACAGAAAATATGAGTCATGACTGTTAAATCAAACATACCTGCATGCACATGCACACATTTTACATACCAAAAATTTACCATCAGTCAGAGTAGACAGCTGTCTGAGGCTACTGCAAATCTAGAATTACGTTTAATGATAGAGAGATGCAGTCTGAATGCTATAATCAAAAAGTATGATTTGTTGCAGTAGAACAGCGATTGCACCTACAGAGAGCATTTTAGAGTACTATTGGGGATTTAAATTTCAGATTTCCCTGGTTTTCTTCCCTGAAAAGAGCCTCAAAATATTTTGTTCCTTTGCTATGATTGCTTTTAGCTTAACTGGGATGGGTTTCATAGATTTTACCCTTGTCTTGAGCCTCCAAATGTCTTTACATACCTTGTCCAATGTCCACAAAACTTGCAATAGTGTTTGCAGCTTTTGAAGAGCGAAAGAAGCTGGCGTTGAGTCCCAGTCTCTCTGCTGTGGAGAAGGTTTTGTAAATAGACAGCATGTAGTCATGAGGCTCTATTGAGTCTTTAGATGTAGCTTTGTTGCTTCTGTCCATGGACGCCGGTGCGTAAAACTCCTTGAAGTATTTTGACGCCTCCTGCCCATCAAAAATCCTCGTCACCTTGCTGCTCTTCGGCGCAGCTGGAGGAAAAATAGCCAGAGAGTGAAAACAGGGAATGTCCAAGGCGATCAGCAGAGCCCCGCAGAGAAGAGAGAAGTGATGGAGATCCATCCTCTCTGGTCCTGAGTCAGAGCCGGAGCCTTAGCTGTGGCCGGGCGGGGAGGGGGGGACCACGGCACAAACCGGAGCTGAACTCTGCATCCACTCCACGGTAAGTGGCTGCCCCGCAAAGTGCGCACAGCTCAGAGGGACAGGCGGTGCAAAGTTTGAAAAGGAGGGGGTGAAAACACGCCCACATTGTACTGTTATCGTAAAGAGTAAATGGAGGGCGCAAATTAAGGCTGTAAAGCTAATTGTTCCTCTGTCGACCGTCTCCTCCCTCCTGGGGAGGCAGATGTGCGGTGAAAAGACGCTCATCGACATCAGGAGCAGAAAACCACTCCGACATTCTAACAAACCTTCTCCTACCTGTCAGGCTGGCTCTATTTTTTAACTCTTACCTCTTCTTTTCATAAGTTCACGTTTGCTTGAGCAGGACTAATCTCACCAGAGAAGTTGAGCCGGCGTGCTGCTAAATTCAAGAATTTTCTACGGAGTTTGGCGCCCTCTCGTGACGTAACGGCGCACAAACACGCAAAAGGACTTTCAGCCAATCAGCGCCGTTCAGCACCACGGACAGAGCCTTCAGTCCGAGTTATAAAAATGACATAAATTACAGATAAATATGCATTTCTTGGTTCCTGTCACATGACGTTGTTGAATTCCTGATCCATTTCATAAAGAGCAGAACAGTGATAAATCCTCATCACATGTAAATTTATATCACAATGATAATATAATAATATAACAATTTTTGTGGTTCATAATTATATTTTACTCAATTATGACAGTCTCTAGAATAACCCAAATATTATATCAGATGTGTAGTATTTTGTGTGTGGAGTCATTCAGGCAATAGGCAACACATTCAAAAAATTTGGGACACATGCGAGAAAAGACAGAGACTTGTGTAATGCTCAGAAATCACCTGGAACATTTCACGGGTTAATTAGAAGAGCACCCACGAAAGGCTCAGTCATTCACAGTCAGCAACAGTGTGAAGTTCTCTACTTTGTGAAAGACTGCGTGGACAAACAGTCTGACAGTTTATGAACAATGTCCCTAAATGTGCGATTGCAAGGATTTTAGAGATTTCAGATCTATAGTCAATGATATTGTCAAAAGATTCAGAAAACCTGGGAAAATCTGTGCCTGTAAGAGGTACGGCTGGAAACCGACATTGACTACCCATGACACTTGAACTCTAAGGTGGCACTAGGTTAAAAACTGACATTCTGTGATGGGCTCAGGAACAGTTTGAAAACCAGTGTCAGTAACACGTTATATCACTGCTTCTACACATCTTAGTTAAAATGTTGTAATTGAAAGAGAAAGCCATATATCAACCATGTCCAGAAGCACCAGCTTCTTCTTCTCTGAGGTCAAACTCATCAGAGATGGACTGATCTAAAGGGGAAAAGTTTAACGAGTCAACGTTTCAAAATGTTTTTGGAAATAATGGCTGTTATGTACTCTCGGCTTGAGACGCAAGGGGTCATCCTGGTCATTGCCAATGCAGAGTTTAAAAGCCAGCATCTGTGATTGTATGGAGGTGTATTAGTGCCCATGGCGTGGGTAACTTGCACATCTGTGATGGCAACGTTGATACTGAAAGGTAAATAAATGTTTTGGACCTACACATGCTTCCATCCTGATATCTTTTTCAGGGACTTCCTTGCTTATTTCAGCGAGACAATGCCAAGCCACATTCTGCGCGAGTTACAACAGCATGGCTTCACAGTTAAAGAGGGCAGGTACTAGACTGGCCTGCCTGTCTCCTATTGAAAACTAATGACAGCAGAAAGCCTGCACTGTTGAGCCACTTCAGATGTACATCAATCAAAATGGAGAAGTTGTTCACTGTTACGTTAACTCTTAATAATCTGACACTGAACAAAAATACAGCATTTGGTTGGGGGCTAATTTCCAATAAAAGGACCCTGAAAGTGTTGACATTTTTTCCAGCGATATAAATCCAAAATTCAGGCAGACATTACTCTCAGCCTTTTCATGTTTGCACCATTTTTTCCCAACATATTCAGTGTGGTTAGAGACAAATTTATGATTTTTCTTATAGGGCTTTAAGATTATTGGATCAAAGAAATAAGAAACAAATAAAATTTCATATGTAATACAAACACACATTTTATCACTGAAAAATAGAATTTATTGAAAAGGGAAAAATAAAGTTTCAGACATGTAATCCTTCATCCTACAGATTCCAGTTGAGCATTATTGCACTGGTTTTTAAAGAGGTAGCCTTTATGTACTTTCACCAGGTGTGTGATCACATCACAAAAATACTTAACAGCAAAGAACAGACAGAAAAACAAATCAGAAAGAAAAAGTGCTTCTTTTTATCCTCCTTCATAGACTTTCCTTTTGGTTAATGCTTGAGTTTTGTGGAATCATAAATTCATTTCTGTTTTGCTTATCTAAAAGCCCTAACCCAAAAACTTTGTTAAAGAAAATAAAGATAAGACAAACCATCCCTTAGCCTTAGGTACAAAAGATTAAATCATTGAGCAGACTGTTTCATGTTAAAGTGAATAAAAGTTGCATTTCCTTCATTAAACCGTCTTAATGTCCCAGAGCCTTCTAACAGATATCAACACCTGAGCAGCAGGCGATGTTGTAGATGACGCTGATCATACAGGCACTGCTGACAGCCACTGTAGTACTCGAGCTGAAGACGCTGTTATCGTCAGTGGTCGGCTCAGGTGGGCTGTGGGTCGTTGGACACGTGGTGGTAGATGCTGTGGTGGTTGTCGCCATTGTGCTGGTTGCCATGGTGGTGGTTGCTATGGTGGTGGTTGGAGTGTTTTTCACAGTGAAGGAGCGTGACGTTGCACTCCATTCATTTAGCGTGAAGACCACGGTGAGGTTCTCACCTGTAGTTAAAGAGCGGGTGATTACTACGGGGATTCAGAGGAAGTGAAGAAGAAAATAACGCACGAAACAGACGACTTCCACACAGACTATATAAAAATAGAGAGAGCACATTGCCTGCAGTTTAGTCATGATGGTTGTTTTTACACCTACTTGGGTTCTAATCATGTTTTTGTTCAGAAAAGTTTATTTTTTTATTTGATGCTGTCCGAAGATCTTAAATAATAATAAATAAATTTATCATTATAATAAACTTTATAATATAACAAGCATAAAAGGTGGAAAAATGTTGCTAAAACTAATAATGCTGCATAAAACAAACAAAAATTAAAGCTTTATCTTTGTACAACAGGAGGTGACTGAGATGCATTGTCCATCTTTATAAACAGTTTATAATCTACAGTGAATTACTTGTTCTGAACCTTCATACTATCCTCTTAGTTTATAGTTTTAATTCAGAGTAGTATGACACAAGCATACCTGCAGTGAGAATAGACAGGTCGGTGTAGTTCGCCCAGCACTCATCAAACAGGAGGGTGGTGTTCCCCTCCAGTCCTTCTGCTGGATTTCCACTGGAGTCCAGCAGGACGGCAGTCACAGTGAGAGTCGTCACTCCAACAGAGACACAATTACCCTGCAGACAAAAGGGAGAGTTCAAATACACAAGACACTAAAACACAATAATGACATTAACGAACTGAAGCCCTGACCCATTTATCCCTTGTCAAAGAGCTTAGATCGGTGGACAGAGTTGTGTTTATACTCATATCATTGCCTCACCTCTGCATCCACAGCCATGAGGCTGGGCTGCTGGAACAGAGGACCCACAAACTCCCCGGTTATCGGCTCAGTCACCAGCAGCAGGTTGGAAACGCTAGACACAAAACTTACTTTAGGTTCCTCCCTCGTCCCTTCTTCTGAAGCTTCCTGGGATCCAAGAACAAGAAATAATTAAACCAGTAAACATTCAAGAAATCAGGTACAGAATTCGATCAGTGACAAGCAGAACTTCACAGAGCACCTTTAAACACAGAAGGCTACAACATACTTTGATAATGTGAAGGGAGGAATTTGGGTGGATAATATAATAAACATTAACGGTCAGGCTGAATAGAGAGCATCTGGGGTCTCTGGAGGTAAGAGGATGTAAAAAGAGTAAAGGGGAAGAAGCAGACAAAGCTGTTGAGTCTGCTATATGATGCTCTAATGAGAGTATTTTCCCTAAAATCTCTGCTATGTGAAGTTAGATCTCTTCCTAACACTCTCCCTTCCTACCAAATTTTGAATTTATATTTACATTACATGTATGAAATAAAGCTGACTATATAGCAATAATTTTTATGAACAGAATGCCAATATCTAAAGGATGTTGAAATATTCAAGATTAAAAAAACACAATAACCAATCATGTTTCCCTGGCATATTAGCACTTTAATGCGTGTAAGTAGATTTTGTTCTTCGCTAAGAATAAATCCTTAATAAGAAAACTGTCACGATTGCCAGAGTTTTCCTGAAATCTATCAGAGTACTTATCTAACTTTATTTATTTTTTTAAACAAACTTCTCTCCCTTTTCCTCTCATTTCAGATGGTGAAGTACCATTGAGTGTGATTCTTTCAAAGCAGTTTTAAGATTAAATGAAGATTTTCACCTTCTCCCAGCTGGGGTCTGATGGTGGTGCCGGAGCCTTGATAACTCCCACCCCAGACACGTTGAAGCCGATGGAGTTACTGAGGCTTCCGGAAACTGCTGCTTGACCCACTTTATCGGCTGCGTCTTTCAACACCGTGAAGTCTTTTAAGAAGAGAACAAAGAAATGTGATGAATATGTCTACTAGAAAGCTGAATCTAGAGGTCAACAGTTTTTTTCTCCAAATTCACCCTCTGTGCTGTTGTCTGCCTGCTGCTTTGGAGGAGTCCTAATCTCCACATCCACCCTCAGACCAGTAGATCTCTTCCTGCGTCGTGACCCTGCACCTTCCCGGATGATGTTGGTGACCCAGATCTTATTGGAGGGAATTTTGAGGAAAGTAGCGAGGTTAAGAACCAGTTTATCTCCAAAGAATTCCTCCTCAGTCACAGTGGGCAGTTCGAAGGAGATAAAGAGAACTGGAGACAAATGGATCTCTATGTCACCAGAACCCCTCAGGATGACATACATCATCTTGCTGTCAGGGTCGTAGAAGTTGGAGCCCAAGGTGGCGTTCAGCGCCGGAAGGTATTGACCTGGAGGGATTAAAGAATACACCAAAATAATGATTTCAAATTCAAACTTGCCATGTTGACTAGAACAGGTTTTCCATAAAAAACAAAAGAACTGTTTTTATTTATTTTTCTGTTATGGTTGGTCTTAGTATGCCTGATCATCAATATTGGCTTAAATGGGAACAAAATCACTGCATCATGTTAAAGTATTCAATATCATACAATAAGACTGATTTATTTCCTTCATGAATAGATTCAGCCATAACTGTTTAATCTGTCTGTCAAGTTTCAGCACCTTCATAGAGGGGCTTCTGTAGCGTAAAGTCAGTTTTGTCCTTGTTCCACAGAGCATTAGTTGGTGCTATTAACTCGCCAGCGACGTAAACGTTGTACACCTGTGGTTTGGAGTAGAAGACTGCCGCCCGAACGCTCTGCAAGTACAAACAAAAATCCCCTTAATGAAGATTATTGTTAACACATAGAGAAGAAGTCTTAAAGACTGTGCCCTCACCTCAGATTGATCAGCATTGAGCATCATTAGGCGAAGTTTCTGGGGGCTGATGCTGGTGAAGAAGATGTCAAAGGAGTGACCGGTGGCAATGATGGCATGGAACGTCGACAGTCTCTTCTGGCAGGTGTAACCCGCACACCATCCGTGATCCTGAGGACCTGCAAGTGGGGACACAGAGCTTTAAAGGCATACTTTTAAATAACATTCAAAAGTTTTCTTAGGGAGATACTATGGGTTTGACTCGTGTCAGAAGAACAGTCCTACCATTAATCAGATCCACATAGCCGTTTCCAAGCACAGCAACAGGTGACAGACGTCTGGTCTCCGTGTCAGAGTCAAGACTCTCGATCACTAGCATCCTGTAGTTCAACTCGAAACACTTGTAACTCTGCCAGGAATTCATATATGTGCAGTTTTCCCTGATTATGCCTGAGAACAAATAAAGCAACATCACTGATTAGACAACAGTGTAGTTTGAGAGGAACACACCAGCAAAGACACAACAGAGCCCATTAAGTCTCTATTCAAGAGGAGGGTCATAATCTCAGACTGGAAAACGTCTCATTCTAAGAGAGTTTGAGATTAAAGCAAACTTTAAGGATGGTTTTCTCTAAATGCCCAAGAGCTCCCAAAATTCCAGGCTCGCTACAAAAGCTTGGTCTGGACAGAACAGAACAGTCTTTATTCATCCACAGTGTGTGCAGGCTTGAAGTTCAAAACGGAATGCCTCAGGGCTCAGTCTTAGGAGCACTGTTACTTACTCCTTATATCAACAGTATCGGTCAAAATATAGTGTTTTTATGTTTATTTTTCATGTCTATGACTGTTAGATGTGCTGCTGCCTGTCTTGGCTAGGACACTCTTGTAAATGAGGTTCTTAATCTCAATGAGGTTTTCCTGGTTAAATAAATTTATATACAAAAACCTCTCTCTGGAAATGAGGGCTAAGAGCCACATGTCTAAGTTGAACCACATTCATCATCTTTAGTGTTATTTTTTATTCGCCCTCTCTTTATCTGGCTACCTTTGTTTGGAGCGATCACTTCCACAGGGATGCGGCTGCCGTCTGGCTTGGTGATCATGGTCTTTGGGATGCGGTAGTCGCCCAGCCCCCTCCTGGGATCACCGCCCCATGCAAACTCGGACTGGGGCAGCACAGCTCCAACTGCACCCAGGAAGGAGCCATCCAAGTCCTTAATCATGCTCTTCTTTTTGGCATCACACTCCATGTCCACACAGTCTGAGGGGTTGATTTTTCTGAAATAAAACAACTCAAATTTAATCAAAATGCACAAAATGCCAAAACATTTAATTTAAAAGATAACAACTGATAATGCAAGTAAGTGTTTTAAATCCTGTCATTTGATATATAACGATTACCCCAAATCTGCCCTGTGGACCAAGACTTTGTTGTCCTCCCAGCTGTCCACTATTGTAATGCCTGAAACATGCACAGGGTGCTGCAGGTCCTCACTCTTTGGGTTGGTCATGAACATGATGTTTGACTCTCCTGAGCAAACGTTTCGGAAATTGACGAATATCGTGTCTAAGAATAGAGCAAATGAAGCAGATGCATGTGTTTTTCTTGCATACATTTTGTGTTTCTTATTTTTTATAACCCCAGAGCCTTAACTCACCTTCCACTGTCAGCAGTCCTTTGATGGCGTTGTAGCTATGGCTACTAAAATAGACCATTAGTGGAGCGTTGTTGTGGGAAGACATAAAGCTTGGAAAAGCGACTGCAGTTCTGCCACCTGAACACAGTGACAAAAACATTTTTTTAATTGAAGAAATCTAAAAAAATGTGTTGATAGACAATATTCAGGGCTTTTAATTCATCTTTATTTTCTTTAAAGATAATCTGGGAAATTTAAAACTAAATAAATATAATTTTTCTACTTTTTACAAGCGCTTGTTCAATTTTCTTTCAAAAACCTGTTTCTGTATCAATGAACTCTGTGTCTCTCTCATGTGAGCTGAGAAAGTTAAGCTAAGTGAACATTATGCTATTTTAAACACTGTTCCAATGAATGAAATTATGCGCATATCTACTTTGCAGTAGTGATGCTGTGTGTTGTGTTTGTACTTCACCATTTGGTGGCCTTGGAGCACGATGCTGTTTGCTGCTTCGAACATTAAAGTCGCTGCTGGGCAGCGTGTCTGAACAGTCAAAGTTTATGCTGCTGCCCACGAACATGGAATTCTGGGAAAAGAGAAGCATAGGGGACGTAAAATTATCAGCAAGAAATAGGTTGTTTGAGATCACGTGATCCAGAATATTCGTTGGGGGATCAGGTAGTGGGGGACAGCCATGAGGAATGAATGGGAACAGAGGAAAGTTTGTACTTGACAGCTCTAAATGGAGCTCTGCACTGCTAAGGAAATTCCCATATACACTTTACCACAGTTTAAATGACTTACCTGGCGTGGAAGTGATCGATATCACAAATTACTCAGTCCTGCAGACCTCCTAGCATCTAGTGCCATTTAGCTAGGTGAAAAGGAGTCTTGTACTGAGCTAAGAGGTTAGCTAAGCCCCTTTAACAACCATAAGTCCTCATTTTGTCACACAAACATGCTTTTAATTGAAATGGTGACATACAATGAACAGACTAAACCTTGTGGGGTAGGTGACCAAGAGATGAAGAGCTGTTCATGAAGGAGTCTGTCCTACGAAACTGCTCTTTAGTGTGAGCTGTAGTAGCTAGCTCCCATATAAGTGCCAGTTTCCTTTCCCCTATCCTTTGTTGTTATCTAATCCACATTTAAAAAGCCAAACTGTGACCACATAAAGAGCTGTTTGGGAGTCAACCAGCACTACTGAGCTGAGCCAAATGATCTGGATCTCTGAAAAGAGATGGATTTCCTGTCACAGTGAGTGAAACTGGAGGTTGGTGAGACGAACCTCAGCTGAGGAAACACAGGTAAGATCAGAGTTTAATGTGCTAAACCATAAAAAAAACTATACTGAACCAAACTGGACCATACTGTGAAAATGGACCTTTAGGCTTACTGCCCTGTCTCTGACTTTTTTTTTTGCTTAATGTTTCACTACTTATGGGACATAAGAATTAATAATGTTTTGTTACACTTTGAATGCTTGGCATAATGATAAATCACGTAAACATGTCCTTTTTGGTAGAGTTTCTCAATGGAGAAATTACTTCTTGACCCCCAAGGGGAGCTCTCTGCTGCTGTCTTCTGTCATCTGCAAAGAACCTGTAGTGACTTTATTACATTACACAAAAAACACAAGGAACTTTATATCATTTAACACCAAGGGGCAGATCTGGCGTTTTGTTCATTTTTAATTGCTAAACTTGACACTATCTGTCCATTTAGGAAAAACAAGTGACTGTAAATCAAAAGAAAGTGAAAACAAGTGCAATGAAGAGGAACGCAAGGCCCAAAAAGGAGGCAGACAATTTTTCCCTCCTGACAGACTGTTCTGTATGTAGTTTTGTGTTCTGCGATTGCCCTTGTCTTTCCTTGTCCAAAAAGAGCTGGACAAGGAAGTGGAAAGCCATCAACCAAGCAGGACAACTGTATGCTCTACTGTCTTACGCCCTGATGCTGGTCTGGCAGGAGATCCCCCACTGAGACATCACCTACTGTATCGTCAGTAGCATGCTCAGACAGGCATGCAGCTGCAATCCATTTTGTTCTCAACAAGTTTGTGAGTGAAGACTTTAGTCATCCATTCATAATGATCTGATCTGTCAGTTTTTAAGTGTAAATGCAGTATAAGAAGTATTACAGGAGAGTAAAAATGCTCTTACCTTCACACTTGCATATTTATCAGCCATCTTATGGGCGAGAGAAGGAGGACCATAGATTAATGGCATGATGCCCATTCCGTTGTCCACCAGGGTCGCATTGTGGATAATAACACTACTGAAGGTCTGTAAAGGTGAGAGGAAGACAAAGGTTTGTTTAAATTCTTCTCAAATAATAATAAAAACAACTTTTAAATAAGTAGCAACCTTTGCTGCTAAAAATCAGACCAACACAGAGGTACAAAAAAATTTGCAGCTTTTTCAGCAAAAATAAAGGAAGCCCAAGAATAGCCATGTAGAAATGACAGCTGTTACTGCAGAGACATGTTTACAGCCTGGCACATACAGAAAAGAAAATTCTGCTTTTATTATATTTTGCATAACAGTTATGTTTAAATAAGATTTCTGTCTGATCTGACCAACAGGCCTGTTGATGTTAGCCAGCTTAAGGTACACTCTAACTCTACCTCTGTGTTTGTTTCTAGACCAAGAACCAACAATCAAGAGGGAAAAACACTTTCAGGAGGAAAACATTCAAATGGTAAAGGTTCAAGATTTTTTAAACTGTTCTTGAACCTTGGCACCACCTTACTCTGACAATTTCTCCTGTGGAAGAAAGAGAGAAAGTTCAGTACCTGGAAGAAGATGCCGTAGTCAAAAGTCCTCCATATGAAGAAGTTGCTGATGAGGCTGCAGCCGGGCAAACCATCTTTGTCCATAAAGACTCCGGCGAACATGCCGCTGTGAGCCTCATTATTGAGCCAGCTCCCAACCTCGTTCTTGGTACCTGCACAACAAGACAAATCATTTAAATAACTCTGAACACTCAAGACCTAATAGTGAGTTATTTGTTTTAAATTTGTCTGAGTATCACTTTGTTTGAATCATTTCTGCTACCTGGACATGGTTCACCATCGATGCGATAAGCGACTCTCTCATAACCTGCCACGATGTTATGCTGCAGAACAGCATTCGTCCCCTCGCTGACCTAAAATCCAACAGATCATAAATGTTGACATAGATATTTGTGACAGAACTAGCCTGTCTGTCTATTTACTGAGAACAAACCTTGATGCAGGCAGTGAAGTCAAAGTTGAATTCCTCCTCCCTGTCCTGATACGATCCGGGCCACAGACAAAACATCACCAGGTTCCTCCTCAGGGTAGTCTTGTCACCCCAAACCCTGATACCTGTGATCAGGAAGGCATTTATATACACACCAGCAACTTTATTAGGTTCACCTGTTCAATTGCTTGTTAACCCAGATAGCTAATCAGCCAATCACATGGCAGCAACTCAATGCATTCAGGCCAGCAAACATGGTCAGGCGACTTGCTGGAGTTCAAACCGAGCATCAGAATGAGGGAAGAAAGGGAATGCAAGAGACTTTGAATGTGGCATGGTTGTTAGTGCCAGATGAGCTGGTCTGAGTATTTCAGAAACTGCCGATCTGCTTAGATTTTCAACCACAACCATCCTAAGGGTCTACAGAAAATGGTCTGAAAAGGAAAATATCCAGTAAATGGCAGCTGAGTGGGCAAACATTTGGTCTGTCGTATCCATTACAAGCCAGAGCAACGAGGAAAAATGAGGAAGTAGGCATGCCTAGGGCTGTGATAGTTTGTGAGTAGTGGGGCTTGTTGGAGGACAAAACTCAAGCTGAGGCAAGTTGGGAAAAGTGCAAAAGCATCTTCTCTGCCAAGAGCTGCATTCAGTTTGGCTCTTTGCTCTTGTTTTAATAAAAAAAATACATGTGGATGAGTTCTGGTAAAACTTATGCTATATTACAGCTACATCCGAACTAATCGCTACACTGGTTGCAGCCATGGAATATTTAAGAGCTAAACCTGGCCTATAACTATCACAAACCATGCCAAAGCAGTTTGGGAGAAGAGTGAAGCCCTGTTCTTTTTAAACCCTTATTTTCTTTTTTTGACATGCTTTACAAATAAATTTATAATTAAACCAATTTTTTTAGGAAGTCAAAAAGACAACAATAATAAATCAAGGAGTTCCAGTTCAGAAAGCAGTTATCAAGGTTCTATGCTGTGTTAATTCTATTGACTGTAAAGGTGGAAACATGTCCATATTTACCGTCTCCCACGGGGCGATGGATGATGTTATCGTCAATATTCAGCCCCACTGTCCCATACACTCCGATGGCGGGAGCAAAGCCCTCATGGAAAGCACAACCCTGTATGTACAACTCTTCATCTGTAACCTAATAATACAGAATATAAAAGAATAAATATCATTACATTTTAGAATTTTAACACATGCCTGGTATGAAAAAATGTTCTGCTAATCTCACCATTCTTACTTTTCCTTTTGATTTACAAAATTAAAAACTACAAGTGATACTTGAGGGATTCACTGAATGTGCGGCAGCCTTTTATCTTTAAGGAAATAATTACAAAAATTATCTGTGTAATGTAATTACACAGTTACACAATTACACAATTACATAATTATGACTGTCAAGAAAAGCCACTTACTCAAACATCACAGAGAATGTGTTGTGAATTGGAGATCAGTCTGAATTGAACTGTGAGATACTTAAAGATTCACATCTCTATGGTCTAAGTGTGTATTTTTTGTGTATGCGTTCGCTGCTGTACCTCTCCCACATTAAGGGCGGCCACAGAGTATCGAGGGTCAAACCAGTCGGTCCATCCTTCCTGACCGGTGCGGTAGAACTCCACGTTCCTGAGCTGAGCTTTGCCTTTAGGAATAAAACAGCAAACAATGAAGAGCTTCATGTGTTGGAAAAAAATTCACAATGTAAATAAGAACACAAAGCCAAACTGAGTCTGGTTAGAGAGTGTTAAAGCTGCCAAAGTGTTGATAATTTCTTATCAGTTTTGATACCATTTATATTTTTATCCCTCATCTGCAGTTTGTGTCACATTGACACATCTTTTTAGTACAAGACAAATCATAAAGGAAAAGATGTTTTCTGCCTGAAACTCTGTGGCCTTAAATGACTTTATGTGAATAATTTGTAAAAGAAAAACAAGTGCACATGCTACAATAATCCTACAAATGTATGAGCACTAGGATGCTAGGGTCAGTTTGACTTTATTAGGTAGGGATGAACCTTTATTGATTTTTCAGAGCCGATGCCTGATGCCTGATTACTATTGACACAGATAATTGGTATTTGGGACAATGTACGCATTTACATTAAAAATAAGCAACATGTGATAGAGGACAGTAAATTGTACTTACTACTAAATATAAATATGTAAACCAGCAGTAATGTGAGTTTTTATCACTGAAAACGTTACACTGTTTACAGTTCATGTTTGTATCAGCCAGCAGTAGAAGTGCTCCCATGTTTTGTTTTCATCACTTAAATGTTGCAGATTGTGAAGATGGAGCTCTTTTAAACTGATTTAGTATGATACAAACTAGAGAAGGTACACTTCACATCAGAGCCAAAGTTGTGCAAATTTTAATTCATTTATAATAGTGATTTGGAATTTCCCCTTGTGGGACTAATAAAGGAATATCTTATAATAATATAAAATCACTTGACCCCTACTGTCAGTTTAAAAAGAACTACAGAAATCACTAACAAATACATAAAACAGAAATTCATTTGTTTCTAACAATGTTATATCTATGGCCCCTTTGGGCATAAATCTAGGAAAAACTTAAGTTGTTTAATTAAAATTTTTAATTGCAGTGAATTTCAGAATTTCTGCAGTTAATTACAATTAATCACCCAGTTTCGAAATGTCACCATTTTGCATTTAAAACTATTCCTCTTTCTTTTATGGGTTTTTGCATTGTCTTAAACTAAGGGTAATCAACTTCCTGTTTAGATACAGACCTGCTTTTATTTTGAAAGAAAATTAAAGAACAAATATTCAAAGAAAGATAGAAGATTATGACATGAACTTAACCACAGAAAAAGGGAACTTGGCATTATCAAAATAAGGAATCATGAGGTGCGCATGGCTTCTTACTCGTCCACTGAGCTGCCTGTTGGGGTTTTTTAATTATTAACAATAATATAGTTGGAAAGACAGATAAACAAGATGCTTGACTGACTTGCAGATGATGTAAAACATTTAAAGTTTTTTTTAAGTCAAATGATTTACAACACTCAACAAACAGCAGAAAGCAGCAGCTTCAAACAGCTATAACCCACATGAGATTTTTTCCTCTAGTTAGCCAGAACACTCTCCGTACCTCTGTAGGTGATACCATCCGACCTGAAAGTGCCCACCAACACTCTGGCTCCAAATGATTCCTTCTCCATATCGTCGTACTCTTCACCAATTATCTTAATGTTTCTAGTCAAGAGAGCGACATCAGCTGCGATGGTGTAGTAGTGTGTTCCTGAGACAGAGTAAGAGTCACCTGAGTAGAGAAAGGAGAGGAAAAAGGCTTGACAGGCATTCTGAGATCCTTCACACCTATACTATAGGTCATCTGTACATTTCACAATTATATATTAATTTTTTTGTAGTTTTTAGAGATGGATACTTGGCTGACCAATGTGTTTGTAAGTCAAAGGCTGGTCCAGGGTCAGTTCCAGGCCGTCTGCTGACACGGCGCTGATCTTCCGTTTTTCAGTCTCCCATGGGTTGTAGCTGGTGGTGGAGATGGCGACCTCTTCTCCAGCCTGTAGCCATGACAATTACACAAGGAGATGTAAACAAAGACTGGACTCTGGTTGTGATAATAGCATTATTAGTACCAGAAGGTATTTGATTACATGTTTATGTATAAGCTGTATTTAAAGGCTAAATTTTAATATTTCAACACTTCACTGCTAAAACTTTCAGTTTACAGTTTAATATCTGACCTGCCAGTCCACAGATTTCCCGAGGATCAGCTTGCTGGATCCGGCGGAGGCAGTAACAGCCAGTTTGGTGTGGTAAACATTGTGAGGTTGTCCATAAAGTTCCAGGGTACCAAACACACCTATGGTTCAAAAACAACCTAAGTCAACCTCACAGAGCATTAGTCTTGGCTTGGTTAATTCATGTCACTGCAGCTCTTTAAATTCTATCCTACAGTAATAGAGACTATTTCTCTGAAATCTGCTCTGATAACTTCTACATTTCAAGGACACAGCAAGAGTATTTTGTTACCCCTTTCCCCCTTTCCAATCATTATATTGATGGATTTCTATTAAGACTGGCAGCAGTCCTTTTTCTGGGTTTAAGTTTATGTCATAATCTTCGATCTACCTGGAGTATATTATTTTCTTTCAAAATAGAAGCAGGTCTGGATCCAAACAAGAAGCCAAAGATACCTCACATAAGGCTGTTTTCTGATTAAACACAACTGTTTTGTACACATTAACTGACCCACAAAGTTGTGCTGATTTTAGATCAACATAAAGTCAGTTTACCGACACAAGAGGTTACCTGTCGCTGTTGAAGTTCAGATTTAAATTGTGTAAAATATGAATTAAACATCATCACTCTCACTTACAGAGAAAATATGAGGATAAGAGAGAGGGACGCTGCTGTTAGCTGGTTTAACATTCATTTATCAAACAATAGTTTGTTTCAAACAGTCTTTTGGCCTACCAGAAAATAAAAGAGAATATTTAATTTTATCATCTTAATATTATTCAGTTATAATATATCCCCAGACTTAATAAAATATTTTATTTCAGGCTATTATTATTGAGGTTACATTAAGATATTTTCTATGCACAGAAATATGAACAACTATTCTTTTCTATGTGAATATAAATATGAACAATTATACTTCCCAGTGAGATTTGGAAACAAAGGCCTGACTCCAAATAAAGAACCTCCTCCTTATTAAGGCCTGGTACCCCCTGCATTTTTGTAAACAAAGGCCCCGGTCTTTAAGGATTTACGGTGGTTGATCTGCAAATTTACTTGGATGAATAAAGAAGAGGAGATAACTATGGTAACAACCTGATTGTTAATACCTGTGTAGTCCATACTGCAGGTAGCTATGGGTGTTTTTATGATTTTTAGGATGCCAACAATGACCCTCTTTCTACTTCCATATCTACTGTGCAGCTCAGAAGATGAAATTAATCCATGCTGTACAGATATGAAAGTCTTGGTAGAGGCAGGAGATCTTACAGTTTGCTCTCACAACTCTACTTCTGATGTGTACCCTGCACTAAAGCACGCTCACGTTCTTATTTCCTGCTTACCACAGAAGACTCCACATGAATTGTGCCCAAGACCACGTCTTCAAGCACCCTCAGGCACCATTGTGATCATACTGATCAAAATAACTGAGCTTTGGGGTCAAGTGTACTCAGATATAGGTCTGGGTCTAACATGTAAAAACTTGGGATTGTTTTCACCAGATACATTTTATTGTTTGTTCCATTCTGTTGCATTGCTGTGGGCTGAGGGAACAGCATTCTTTTTTTTTTTTACATGTTCAAGGAAAATGACAAATACACCAGTTGTTGAATCTTAAATCTTACCAAGAACTTTAGAACCCTGGTTTGGTCCTTCAGGCAGAAGCCAGTCAGGAGTGCTGTGGCGTCCTCTAAGTCTGATGTGCAGCTGACCCCTGAACGGCTTGTCATCCCAGCCAGCGATCATTCTGCCGCCCTAGAACCGGGAAAATGAATGGACTCAACTAAGAAGAGAGTACCATATTCATCTATCTTTTATCTTGTTCTTCTTACTTTTAAAAGTTTTCCAAATCTTCCCTCAACATATTTGAAGATATTAAAGATTAAAGAAAAAAGATGCAGATAATCAACATAGTCAGAGGATTAATCCCACTGACCTGTATGGAGATGTAGACAGCATCCACCACCACAGAACTGTACTCAGGAGCAGCCCGCCTCTTTCTGCTGGATGCATTCAAAGGGACATCAGGGATCTCCAGAACTCCAACAACTGTTAGTTTATTAAGAGGAGGAGTGTTGGCATCCAAAACCACCCACTGACCTGAAGTTTAAAGGGGAAATAAAAATTTGAGAACACTTCAGCATCAATAAGTTCAAAATAATTAATTTTAACATACTTTTATAAATACTAAGAATAAATTTGACCTTAGAGTTAAAGGATTGCTGCAAATATAAATTAAGTGGCTAAATTAAAACTACTGACACACATCAACAGAGACAGATGAGGGATAAAGCACCATCTACATCATAAAAAGATTCCATTAAATCACCTTTCACTTGGTTAATTCAAAATGTCCTTGGTTTTCTTTATCATGTTACCTGATGGGATGACAACATCGGCGCCCTCTGTTGGTACAGTAAAGTTATTTTCAGCTGAATTTTCCCAGAAAGAGGAATTTGACCAACGACTGGAGGAAAACATACAGAGGACAATTTATTTTTCTGTTAAAAGGCCAAATATACAGTACATTCATACAGATGTTCAAACCCTCTTTTAGCCTACCGGTACTTAAAACAAAAAAAGGCCAACTCTCTATAATATTCTGTTATTATTATCCTAATATGATTTTGTTCTGACATACCCCCCACTTCATACATCATTGCATTGGAGTTGCATTATGATATCTGCTTTAAACTAAAAAAAAACAAAAAAATTGTTCTTTTAAGAGTGGAGATTTTTATTTAAAAAACTAATGAATGTGTAAAGTGAATTTACTTTAGCACCCCCTAAGGACAAAGCCCTACCTCTAATAGCTGTGATCTTGATCTTTATGTGTAAGCAGAGTTTTCACGTGACAAAAAATAATAATAATAATAATAATAACAGTAAAAACACATTGCTGCAGACTATTTTTGAACAGGCTGCTCTCAGACAGGCCACTGAAGTTATAAATGATCAATCTCATGTTCTACATCCAGAGTTTCAACTGCTGCCCTCCGGTAAGAGGTTAAGAGTTCACTGCCGTAGACTTAACTGGTTTAAAAATTTATTTATTCCTTTGTCTATAAAGATATTTCACAGCAATAAATAAGGCAAGCAGGACAATGGACTGGACTGTGATTTCTCTTGCATTTTGCACTAGTACTCTGAGAATATAATGGTATTTATGTTCTAGGTTTCTAGGTAATTAAATATTAATACTACATGTGTATGTCTGAGTGTCTTTCATGTGTAATCTGTATGTTGTTGATTGTTGACTATTTCTGCAGCATGGCGGAAGAGCCCAAGACAAACTTCTTACTTTATGGGACGATAAAGTTGACCTTTTCTTATCCTACAAATCCCATCCCACTTACATTTCATGGTCAAATATGAGTTGTTGCTATATAAAATATTTAGGTTGTTTCTGCAGTGTGCTGTAGCTCACTTGATTTAACACCGAACCAACAACTAGGGCCCAACCGATTAATCTCCTGATTTAATCCTCCAATCATAGTCTATTGAGAATAATCATCAATTGGCCAAAAGTATGCAGACAGACGCCATTGTTAACACTTGTATTTTCACTTATAAAGTGCAGGGAATATGACTTTAATAAAAACATCTGTATTTTCCAGAAGTTACTGCATTTTTGCACAGCATTTTGTTCATTATAGTTCTTTTTCTAACAATAAAAGTAACTGAAAACAGTAAAATGTTCTGCCTTCAATTGATATCTTTATAACACATGTTGGAACTACTGCAGCTATGGAGCAGCTATTTATTTTATCTATTAATTAATCAAAAACAATTTTATGTAAATTCATTCGGCTGATAAATGGGTTATCAGAAAATTTTATTCCCTCATATCAGCAGCGGCCCACAAAAATCCATATTGGTTGGACCATAGAAACAACCATGAAGGAACTATCAGACTTGTTGCTGAAATAACCATGAAGAAAAATCAGTATTAAATTTCAGTTTTATAAGTGTCCAAAAAATAATTGCATAGGCTTTGCACAACAATGTGAAAGCAGTGGACTGTTTATCAGCAACAGATTGACTCAAAGTGCTGCTACGCCGAGGGTTGTTAGTTTCAGTTAGTAAGCGCTGGTCTTAGATATCATGTAGTTTAACGTACATAAAGTCGTCTGGACGGCCGGTTGGTAAGGGGGCGAGTGTGGCTGGAGGTGCGGGTGTTGGTGGGATGCAGTTGGGGTAGAAGCAGCGGTAGACCTTGAAGTTCACATCAAAGTCCTTCATAGAGCGGTCTGCGCTGGAACGACGGCGGCGATTGCTGGTCTTCCCTGACACTAAAAATCCAAATACCATCAAAAGATAAAGATGCATAAATTAATGGCAAAGGGTTCCCATTTCTAGTTCAGGGGTCATCATATGCCAAATAACATTAAAAAATCCCTCACATTTACACAGAATTTCAGAGCTGTTGATTAAATGAAGGTAACAATCCCACTAATAAGAGATCAGTGTCATAAGACAGATACATAAAATGAGCTATTCTTTTTAAATCCTCTCAATATTTGACATGAAATATAAAAACACCAACATATGATATAGAAATGTAATGTGTCATTATGCATTCACAAATGAAGACAACATTCATTAGTATTAGAAATCCCTTGTCCAAATGTCTTATTTTGGGACATCAGACAATGTAACAACACTGGCTGCACATGGCTGCTTAAGTTTTGATTAACAAATACCAATCAAATCAAATCAACCCAGGAAGATTTCTCAGGGCAATGGTCACACACAACAAAGCACAACATAACACACAGTATTATGATGACAAATCACCAACCACTAAAAAAACACCTAAATTTAAATGATGATGATGATACAGTTCAGATATGAGATAGTACAACTGTAAGTTTCTTAGTGTCCTCCAAACTCAACTTAGTGCCATTTGTCTGAAAAGAGAACCCATATTTCATGCATTTTGTGTCACGTTGGTTCTCGTTCTCGCTTTGTGAAACTGCTAGCATTAAATCAAACTTTAAGCTCCTACTTCCTTTGTCTTTGATGGAGCATGGGGACCAGCATTAGCTACCCTACCACCTCCCTATGACTCCCTTAAAATAACTGCACAATAAAGACTTTTTTCCCCAACTTTTCTTTTTCCAAACATCCAAGACTAGCTGAAAAAGGCTCTGCAACCCACTTTTGGGTCCAGATCTACCAGTTGAGAACAATGGGCCTATGGTCTAATTGTGTTAACCTGGTCCAAGGTGTAGCTTATGTTTCGCCCAATAACAGCTGGGTTTGGCTGTACCATCCCCCAACCCCAATGAGAAAACTGGTTTAAAGATGATTGGCTCCATGAAATTGTGAAAAATGCCAAAATTGCATCAAGAACAATGCAGTGAATTCTTTTTCTGTGATATAAAACACAAAAGAAAGCAGCTAGTAAGCTGATGTTCCTGAAAACCAAAAATGATTATAGATACAGAAAGGCAACAGAATAAAAAACATGTAAAATGGAGACTTACGTATGTAAGAGACCGTTTTGGAGCTTTCGTCCCAGTACCAGTCCCCACTTTGGTTTTTGTCGAAGCTGAGTGCTGACTCTGAGCCGTTCCTGTCATCCATGATGTGGAACTTGTCTGGGGACTGAGTCAGGTTGTGTTCCATAATCACATAGTCATTTTGCTGTGTGGGTGAAAAAGTTCAAGAAAAAGATGATCAGCTTAGTCAAGAAACAGAGTCAGTTTTAGTATTATCCTGTTGTTTGAAAATTTGAGTCTGTCCTTTACCCCGAAGCTGTAGTATGTTGAAGCATAAGAGATATTGGTGATCTGGTTGCTATCTTTAAAGTTCCACAGGTATGTATTTCTCGAGGGTAGCAGGGCCATCCAGCCCTTCTTATGAGTAAGTCTCTTCTCTGCATAAGGAACTGTAGAGATGCCTGTAACAGAGGGTTTAAAAACAATGAAGACAAAAACAACAGACCATAAAACTTAACATTACTGTGGACATGTGTTATTAGTTTCTTTAAGTGCCCGTGATTAATCTCAGAAATTCTGAAATTAATCTCTAGATATTCTCTTTTTTATGCATGTGCAGAGAGGCTGCCTTTGTACTTTTTTCTGTCTTTGACTAATACTTTCTAATTTTCAGAATTTATAGTATGCTCTGCACAATATTGATCTTGCTGTCAAAAGATGTCCCATTTTTGAGTCTATATTGATGTTTTTTGTGGTGACTAACTAGTTTTTATGTGTATTTCAATCGGTACAAACCATTCTGTTGTACTCTCATGTGTTCTTGCACTTTGATGATTGCTGTTGTGATTTATGTTTCATAGATGTGATTTTTTTGGAGTTTTTATGACCTTTGTCAGGTGACCTGTCACATGACACCGTACTTGTATGTTACCTTACCTGTTCTTTATCCTTATCCGTCTGTTATCACAATGAAGACTTGTGGCGAGTCGAAACGTGTAGATATCTCTGTTTAATAAAGCATTTTTTTTTAACACCAGAGTGCCTTGGATCATCAGGTTCGACAACAATTTCTTCTATAGACTATATTTGCAAATAATCTGGCAAGTCACTCTTCGTTTTTTGCTGTTTAAAGTTTGTCCACTCGTCCTTCAGAGGACCTGATCCTGGTAACATTTTACTGACATTTTTGACCCCTTGCAGCACTCACCCTCTTCTCTCCAAACATGTCTGTTTAAGCATAGACAGTACTTGGATGAGCCACCCTGGTGTATTTTTAACAACTCGAGCAAATTTTCAAACCATTTTATATTTTCAAAAAAATTTGTATCACAGTCTGTGCATGCAAGAGGGATGTCAACTGGTGCATCCCTCCCTTAAATTCACTGACTGAGATATAACAGCTCACGTTAAAAAAAATAATCTTTTAAAGTCCTTTTACCATGTTTCTGATGATGCAGCCATGATTTCTACGGACGTAAATCTAACTAACTTGTGGCATTATTATTGAGAGGATTCGTTTATTTTTTTAAACCTTCTTTTATTTTATTAATTCTTGTTTACAAATTTCTGAAAATTCTACATTTATTGTTGTGCTCCCATGTGTTTTATGTGTCTCGTGTGTTTTTATGCCTCACACTTCTGCACGATGAATTGTCCCAATGGGGACAAATCCAGTTGTATTTGTAGTTTGGAAAGGTCTATTTATGTTAATCAAATTAATATCCAACATCAACGTATTATTATAACAACTGCTCCCCTATTTCAAGGAGGGTCCTCTGGCTCTCTAAACACACTACGCACACCCTTCAACTGCACTGCATCTAGTCACCAGCAGAGTGCAGCACATTCTCAGAAAAAGTTGTCAACAGACCACATGGCAAGTCATGCAACTGCATGTATTCCTTACCAAATTTGTTTTGCAGTAGGATGTCATGAGCAGACAAAGAAGATGGGGAAGGGTTGTTTGCTCCCAGACGGATGAAGCTGACCGTGTGATCACATACAGCGCCAGGGAAACCATTGCTCCATTCGTCACGCTGTGTACAGTGGTCTGGGTCCAGCAAAGGGCTCATAGGAACCACTTTGTAGCCAGCGTTTCCTGAAATTGATAAAACACAAGAATTTTTGAATTGTTGTAACATGCTAAACAAAGCAAGTTCTTCACTTTTCTTTTTTTTGACATATCTCAAAATCAAAATGACCTAAAGCCTAGTAATCTTATTGCCTGAAATCCATAGACCTCTCCAGTTGCTAATAACTATTTCAATTAAACATTACATTTTTGTAGATGACTATTTAAGAGACTCTGTCTTCATTGTTGCCAAAAATGTAAATAGAAAATATTGTTGCCTTCGTTTGTCAGGAATGGGATAAATAGGAAAACTGGGGAAAGAGTGAAGACTAAAAAAAAAAAGGATTGTCCTACCCTAGCCTTGGCACATTAAGTGTATTTAATGACCTGAACACATTTTAAATCTGATTTTTTAAGTACTTGGCTGTTATAATTAAAATTTAAACTACAGTTCTGAGTTGTTTTAATGACTGCTGAAAATATTTTCATTTGACAAAGGGGGTCCCGGGAGAAAATGTTTGGAAATCACTGGATTAAAACCTGGGGCATGCATCTGGAGGACTGTAGCCTCCATGTATGGGTTGGACCTAGGAACTGATAATATTTGACTGTAACCTGTTCTGATGCTCTTTTCTGCGAAAGCAAACACTCAGTTACACCTAGATCGAGAGTTAATCCAACGCTGAAATAGTGCCTCATAGATTGATTTCAAATAGAAAAATGTTATCAAAACTAAAGTGCTGTTATTGAGTGTGCCAACTGTTCAAATTATGAAAAGAAAGAACACTGAGCTACTTTTGAGTCCCAACAGTACTGACATATGAGGCAAAGAGAGTTTAAAAAGCTTACAGAAAAACAGCGTCAGGGACGGATTAAAAGCCTCCATTTAAAGCCTGGATGAGTGGAGTTACACGCCACTTGTTTATGGTCTGTTTCCACAAAGCAGTCCGGCTTGGTTCTGTTCAGTTCTTTATGGTTTAGTACATTAAACCCTGATCCTGCTTGTGTTTCCACAGTTTATGCCATCCAGTTTTGCTCATGATGGAAAATCAGCTTTTTTTTTAAGAGAAGTGGATAATTTGGCTCAGCTCAGTAACAAAAGCCTGACATTTGGCATCGGAAGAAAACTGAGACTCAAAGGGGTGCTAGCGCCTGTGGCTCAGAGTAAAGGACCATTTTGTAGAACTACACTGTTTGTCAATGGCACGTTATTATTCTGTCACTTTAATGTAGTCACTTTCCTTCATTCCGACTTATTCCTTATAGCTGTTTCTCATTTAATGATGCCCCCACCCCCCACCATCCTGTGCTATCTGCATCACATGACTGAATACTATCTATAGACTACAGTGCCTTGCTGGTGTGCAAATTACAAGAAACACTTAATATAAATTTTCAAAATATGAGACCATGTATTTCTAAGCCATAGATTGACATATTAATGAGGATAAGTTTAAGAGAAACTGAACAGTAGCAGAGTCAAGAATCAGTACCTGTGAGGGAGCCATCCATATCCACCAGCTGTACCTCATGCTCCCACTTGAAGCCAGCCTTGTTGGTTGCATTGTAGTACTGGATCTTTTCAAACCTGACAGACCAGCCACCACATTTGTCGATACACGTCCCATCGATTGTAGTTACCCCAATGGCTGAGCAGGAGGGGCAGTCGTAATTGATGAATGTGGTGTTGGAGACCAACATGCCATCGTCATATGGTGTGATGACACCTCGTGTCTTACTCGTCTCAAATGTTCCAAGCTGCCAAGTTGGGCCTGCAAGGATGGAGTTGAACACCCCGGCGTTTCCAAAGTCTCTCACTTTCGATGATATGATACGCTTGCCTTCTATCCCAGCTTTCTCGTTATTGACCATGACAAAACCACTGAACTGCACAGCACCAACGTTGACCCACTCAGCACCTTTTTCACAGTTCCAGGTGGTGAGAGAATTGAAGACAGCTGGCTCGGGAGTTTTGGAGTTGCAGCCTCCGTTCTTCATGGGGAAGAAATCTTGGAAGATCCAGAGGCCAAACCAGCCCTGAGAGTGCACCGTGTTGTTAGAGAACTCACCAAGGGGAACCTTTTTCTGGCAGATGTTTCGGTCAAAGGACGGGCCATCAGGATGCTCGTGCATGCGGTACCAGAAGCCAAAGTGGGTGCCCCCTGCGGCAGCATTGTTTCGGATGATGTTGTTGGGATTGGTGACCCAGTAGGCGGCGGGCGTGACATCGTCATTCAGCAAGCTCATGCTCTGCTTGACAAACACAGCCAGGTTGTACTGCAGGATGTTCTCTGTCTCAATACCGTCCTCAATGAAAAAGGCGCCACCCATGATGTCAAAGATGACGTTGTGCTCCACCAGCAGCCTATGCGTGTTGTGGATAGTTACAGCCCTGTTGAAGGTTCTGTGGATTGCACAACCCCTCACATATGAGCTGTAAGCCATGTCTCCCATCAGATGCCAATGGATGGGATAACGTCCCAGCCTGAAGGCTTGTCCCGCATAGGTCACCTGCAGATTAAAATAATTGAAACATTGAAAGTTTCCATTTGAGGTTGTGCAAGTACAAACAAAAGCAAAAAGACCAGAAAAGACTAGCAAAAATAAAGAAAGCAGGCGTAATCAGATCAATCTGTTTCAACACATTAAGTATCAGCATTTTACCTCAACATATTCAATTCTGCCTTTTGCTATTTGATTAGTTTGGGTATTTCCTGTGGATGAGTGGATCATGATGCAGCCTCCAAACTCATCACTGCCAGTTTCCTCTCCAAACTTGCCTTGGAAGCATGTTTGGGTGCTGAATTCACCTACAACAATGAAAGAGAAGGATGTGATATACGCATACATCAGCTATAAAAGATGCTGTCATGATATCAAATTTTGACAAGAGTGTATTACCAAGGAACAAATAATGCCAAATCTTACAATATAGAGTCTATTTACCAGGGCATTTTGCCTTTTTTGGGCATTTTGCCTTTAATTGATAGGACAGCTGAAGAGAGACAGAAATATGGGGAGAGAGAATGGGAGAAGACATGTACCAAACATGAGCTGAGACTGGGAATCAATCCCACAACCAGTGCACTGAAGAATTCAGCCCCTGCCTACGGCTGCCTGCTTCACCCACTGATCTACACTGGCATCCACTTAAGCCCTCTGTAATAAAAGTTCTACAGGCATGAAAAATGCACAGTGCTGGACGCTCTATGACTAAAATGATAGATGACAACCTCTTTTCACGAGGAAGACAAGACTCTGACTTACTAAAAATAGATCTTTAAACTACTGAGACAAACAGTAAGTTTAGTTTTTAGATGGGAGCTGACACTGAGATCTCAACTGTTGACATCTTAAATATGTGATCCCTAAAGTAGAGAGCAAAAGAAAAAAATGACATTGCAATATAAATTTCATTTCATTATGCTCATCTCTGCAAGTTAATCCCTGATATTAAATTGAAGTTTTGATGTTAACAATGAGCAGTCACACAGCTCTAGGTTTTAAAAATGGCAAGTTCACATGTTTAGAGGTTCTGCATGTAATCTACAGGTAATTTGCTTAAAATAAATTAAAAGAGTTCAGAAATTTAAGTTGTTTTCTGTTACATTAAGATTTCTATGATTCACATTTAAACAATACCTGTGTTAAAGCCATCAGGACAGGCCTTAATCTCGTCTTGCCAGGCTTCATCGACGGATCCTCGTACCACGACGTTCCTGGTGAGCAGACCCACTTCAGCTCGACCCTCGAACTGTGTGCCATCAGGAAGCTCGACTGTCACCCCAAGATGAGTGTACTCGAGTGGTCTATCCAGGGTTAAAGTCTTTCCATCAGCCGACACAGAAGCAATTTTTCTTTTCTCGTTCTCTTTCTGACTGTGCCTGAAACATGATTATCAAAGTACAATGTCATAATTGGCAATAAATTCAAAACGTACTTACTGAATAGTAAGGATATGTGATCATAATGGCATCATGAGTTCAGAGTTCTTTAATACTAGGGGTAGAAATGTGAGGTTGCATTACTCTGTCAGGCATTGTGGACTATTGAGATTATTTTTTAAACTCTACAGTGTTTGGTTACTTTGTAGGGTGCAGTTATTTTCATTTATAAAGTTTAAATTTCCTCCAAAGGAAATGCGTTCTATGTTTTGACCATGATACGTTTTTGGTGGGAAAACAACATAAAATGCAAATAAGAGCGTGTGCATTCTAGAGCAATGTATCATATTTATGATTTATGAAGCTGGAAAAAAGCTGGTACAGTGGCTACTCGAGCAAAATCCTGAGTCATGTTTGTTACTGATGGACAACACACAAGCTTATGTAAACACAGGATGGGATGTTGCAACGCAGTCTGAGCACAGCGCTTAATATACACCTGCTCTAGTATTGCAAAATAGTGACAAAAAAGACAGAGGTTTTCTGGATATAATATAAACTGCTTAAAATCGTTTGATAGTGCATGAACCAACATTAATTTGTGGCATGCTGGCAGGTCACGCTGCTACAGGAGCAAACTGTTCTTTTTACTGTGTTTTGTTTTGCCGACTTCTTTTTCTTGTAATGGCGGCTATTAATCATTTATGAACATCACTGCCACCTGGTTGGCGGTAAATACCAACATTTGTTTGCCACCCCCCAACTGTAAGGAATACATAAACCGTTGCACTCCTAGTAATAACTACATTTTATTAACATTTCCTCAAGTATTTAAATTTCTTTGGCATCAATGATTTTGCATCCCTGCTGTACCTGTGGCCTGTGGAGGCGATGACAATTTCATCTCCTGCTTTCCATGTCACCGCCTTCTTCAGAATCAGTGTGTTGGAGCCCTCATTCGCTGTCTGTGCGAGGTGGGTCCAAGGGACAGGAACTGGAATACCTGGAGAAACAGGTTGTCAACACTGACTTACACCTGATGAGATCAAGTGTCGGTGATAGAAACCTCCCTGCAGGACACACGACTAACATTACCTTGGTAGCCATCTCTCATTTGACATAATGACATTTGATCAGGGTTTTTTTGGAAGATTCAGGTCAAAACTATTTCAGTTTTCCGTTCCTTAAAGCTCAATACTGTAATTCAGTAACAGCAGCAGTATTCTGATCCTCATCTCAAAGCTCCTATAGGGAACTTTTTGTTTATGTTGTTTTTGGTACCCCCCTGTGGACAATGCCGTAGTCTGTTGTATATTTTTTACAATGTCAGAGGTTTTCTGGGGGGGAAGAGATAAAAACTCTTGAATCTAAAAGCCAATTGCATATTATTAATGGTGTCATTATTCAAATTAAAAATGGTTCAGGAAGCATTAAAACAATGTTTCAGGAAATCATGCAGTATGTAGGAAAGAAATATCAATGCGTCTTTCAGCCAGTGATACAAATATCAGGAAGCATCACCTCAGTTAAAGACAAAAAGGAAGTTCTGTTAAAAAAAATATAGCACCTGCCAGCAACTCTACTTAACATGGAACTCCCCTTTGTGTAATTGAACAATAAGATTCACATAACCTAAATTTATTTTTTTTTGGATGGAGAGAGGCAAGCTGTTTCTTGTCTCTGTGCTATGCTAGGTGAACTATCTGCTGTATCTTGCTTCAATTTTAACAGACAAGGGAGGGTTCTTTCTCTTTACCTCTGGTTTTTGTTGGTATACATACCATGCAGGTCCAGAACTCCCTCTCTAACAGCCAGTGTCTTGGATCCATAAACAGGAAGTTCAGGTGAGCGCAGGTTTCCATGAAGTGTAATGATTGCTTTGTGCTGGAATGGCGCCCCCTCCTGGCCAACCTGGAGCTGACCTCCGTCTGTGATCAGGATGTTTTCTGCCTGCAGCTCGATGTCAGCTTCATCAAACACCAGTGTCCCTCCTTTGCGGGAGAAAAAATAAGTTAAAAACAAAAATTCTGGTGTTAAAAAATTATTGCTTTACTATTTCACAAATTTTATGATTTGATAATGTTAAAATTTTCATCTTTTTTGTGTTGATGTAGGGCTGTCAAACGGTTCAAGTTTTTTTATTGTGATTCATTTCAGTATTTCTGTAGTTAAACACAATTAATCTCCTCTATATGTCATATTTTCCACTATTTTTCATAAAAATATTCGTTTCATTTTTGATTATCGTAGAGTCTAAAACTAAGGCTAATTGTCCTCCGATTTAGATACAGATCTTTCATATTAAAATGAAAGTTCTGAACTTAGAGTACATCAAAGATTACAACATTAACTTAACCACAGGGAAAGAAACTTGTTATGGATTGAAGAGGAAACAGTGGTAACAATAAAACATAAAGTGTTTGCTGACATAGGGTTCCGATGACTTTTGCTTTCTACTGTGCTGTCTGTAAGTTTGGTGGACCTTATTTACATCGCTGTAACTATACTGCAGTGGCTCAACCAGTGTGCTGAAAGGGATGATAAAACATTAGATTAATCACAATTCTAAAAAGTATGGGCTTCATTAATTGGAATAATTGCATTATTGTTGATAGCCCAACTTGAATGTATTCTTTTTTCACCAATTCAAATTTCAGATAAAATGCTCTCTGTGCATTTTGAGAAGCTATATACTTCATACCTGAACAAATTTTTTAAGAAGTGTATTTTACTCGTTAAAAAAGTTCAGGAGTACATTTAAAACAAAGGGAAAAGAACTGGGGAAAAAAACCACGACAGCTAATGCAACAAAATCTTGTCAGTTGTGAAATTAAAATATATGATAGACTTCTATTTGAACCTTGGATCAGAAGCATTTTCACTACTGGGGTGCTGATGTCCAATAGGATTTTCTGTCCTTTAGTGATGACAACAAATGAGCCTCTTTCTGGTGGAGGCAGGCCACCCCATGTGTACTTGGAGGACCACACGTCAATGTAGAAGAAATCTGCCTTATCCTGAAAACAGGGAGACAATGTGATAAGACTCCAGGAACATAATAATAACTTTATTTGTATAGCACCTTTAAAAACAGAGGTTTGCAAAGTGCTTTGACAAGAAGCAGAAACACAATAAAACAGAGCATCATCATAACGCAAGCAAAAACATAAAGACAAAACCACATCAACAGGGAACCCGTGAAAGATAAGGCCAGCAATGTAACATCATTATCGTCCTAGTAGACTCATTACAAAGTCCAGAAACATTAAATTAATCTGATAATAGGTCTCTGCCTTCTTACCATCTTTGCAATGCCTTGATCTCCAATGCTGACTCTGACTTTAGTTTCCTGGGATTTTGGATTAGAATTTGTCACACACATGATTTGTGTGTTGGTTGCAGATTGAACGTCACAAACGGAGCCTGCAATGGTCACTTTAACTTTGCTTTTGTCGGTGCTGTAAGGTGGGAAAAACAGGACATAAGAAAGATGAATTTAACAACTCATACATATAGTGAAAGAGAAATAAACCCTGGGTTAAGCTAGTGTTGATGGAAGTATAAGGGAAGCTTCTGATTCACTGCCAGTGGTCCATGATCTGGGTGTGGCTCTGCACTGTTACATTGTAATTACTCTGCAGGGATGTTTAGCTCTACTGCACCTGAAACCAGAGCCGGTGATGGTGAGCAGTGTGCCTCCAGCAGTGCCTCCTCTGCGTGGAGAAACCCCAGAGATCACTGGAGTCAGCTGAGATTTGTAGGTGAAGCCGTTTGATATGTTGACAGCATCATTCTGGTTGATGACAGCAACCCCGCAGCTCAGCTCAGAGTCAGTGCCTAGAGTGCAGACAGGACAGCCAGACAGAGAGAAATATGCAACAACAAAGGAAGGAATCAAGATGAGTGCTTAGAGATAACAAACGGTAAAAGATGTCTCATTTTCTGTGACATGTCATTGTGCGATCTGACATGTCTATCACTCTGATGATGAAAGCCAAGCCACATTCCTCCCTGATGGTAATCTGTCTCTGTTAAAGTTTAACAAGACAGAACCAGTTTGTTATGATGAGTCAGGAACTAAAAATACCAGCCAGAAACATGTTCTTTCCATACAAAACTAAAACTTGAACTTTTGAACCTTAATTAGGAACACAAAAAGCTTCTCCTTTTTTTCAGTGGTAATAGTAACTGTAAAACACCTCTGAAAATTTTGATTTAAGATTCATTTTAGTTTTCTACTTAAATTAGTTCTTGTTATTGTAATTATAATAGTAATAAAGTCACTACCCCCTCTCCAGAAAAAAGAAGAAAAAAACAAAAACAAAACAAAAAAACAAAAACAAAAAAAAAACAGGTCTAATGTGCAGTAAATGTGTAAAGGAAGTTATATGATCAAAATAAATGCTATCTTTGGCATAAAAAACTGTTGATTTTTGATACGAAATAACAGTGAGATCATTTATAAAAATAAAATCCTGAAAATATTTAAATATCTGGTATTCAACAGGACTGAAGTTGATTAAAAGATTTAACCCAGAAAGTAGATAAAAATCATTCACATATACACAAGGCATGGCTATTTTAAAAAAGAGACTAACGCTCTCAAACAATTTTATAGAAGATAAACATTTTTGAAAGTCTTTCTCCTTCAACATGCGCCCCTTCTGCATCAACACACCGCTGGATTCAGGTCTTCTGCTGATCAAAGCAGTGCAGTAGGTCTTCCTCAGAGAGGTGTCTCAGAACCTCTGTGGTTCTTTTCTTAACTTCTAACACAGATTTAAAACATGTTCCTTGGAGCAAAGATTTGATCTTTGGAAAAAGGAAAAAGTCACATGGTGTTAGATCAGGTGAATAGGGAGGGTGATCAAGCACTGTGATTTGTTTTTGGGACAACTGCTTTACCGAGAGCGCAGTGTAAGCTGGAGCGTTGTCTTGATGAAGAATGAAACCATTTTTCTACAGTTGTAGTCTCTTTCCTGGGACTTTTCCTCAGTTTTTCTAGAAGTTGTTTGTAATCATGTTGATCGCCGTTGACCCTTCTGAAACCCACACCTCCAAAATAATACCCTTAATGTCAGGGAAAACAAAAATCATGGCCTGGTTTTCCATTGCACTGACTGCTGTTTTGTCTCAGGACCACACTGGAAAATTCAAGTTTCATTGCATGTAATCAATCCTTCTAACAGATTTAGGTTTGCTTCAGCTTGTTCCAAAATGTCTACACAAATTTGCTTGTTTTTTTCCATTTGATCAGGATTCAGAAGTTTTGGGATGACTTTGGCACACACTTTCATCATGTTCAAATATTCATGCAAAATTTGCCTGAACTGTCTCTTTATCAATGGAGACCATTTCTGCTATCATTCTTACACTGAGTAAGCAATCACTTGGAATGATTTGTTCAGTTTGTTGAATGTTTTCAGAAGTTTTTGATGTGCATGGGCCCCCAGATCGTCATCATCTTGAACATCCTCTGCCTTCACAAAATTTTTTGTGTCAAACACACATGTACATGACATGCAGCGTTCCTCATACACCTCAGTTACTATGTTAGATTCAGCTGCTCTTTTGTTCAATCTCACCAAAAATTTCAGAATAATGTGTCGCTCAACTTTAAGCTAATCATTTTCCAAAAAAACACATTTATTTCAGTCGGTAGCTAGCAGTGAACTAAAGACATCCCTTATTGGAAGCTTGCAGCAGTTGCATGTGAATACCCAACTTTTAATAAATAACACTCAGTGTGACTGTGAACCCTGCGGCTTCATCCTCATAAGTGCAGTCTCATTGTTTAACAATCATACCTTATATAGTATTTTTTATGAATGTTTTTGAAAGTGACATTTTTGCCCTTAATGGCCTTTAAAGATAGGAAATTTGTACTGGGTATATTTTGTATGCTTTAAAAAAATTACAGAAATCAGATTTTCAAAATTTACCCTGAAAAAAAAAAACCTACAAAAAACATGCCATCTGCAGTAACAAATGTAGAATATTTTCAAAAGAAAAGGGGAAAATGATTCATTTGGACAAAAGTGTCCGTCATGATACAAGAGGGTGAAGAGCTGTTCTGGTATGTGACAGTAAACAAAAGCAAAGGGAGAGACAAAGACTGGAAATCTTTTAGCTTAAATAGCTTTCCAAATTAGGAGTTTGCGTGTGATGGGAGAATTGTACAGTGAGCTATGTTAAGTATGACTCAGTTTGGCTCGAATTGTCTGCCTGAACTGGCAAGCATGCTTCACCTCATGTAATGAATATAGTTTGGCAAGACTCTGGCTCCTATTATTATTAATTGTACCATAACCAATACCTCATCTCTGAAAACAATGTTTTGATCAGGTCGATACTGTAAAAAAATCTACGAGTCATTATTGTCTTCTGAACAAAACAAAAGGGTGATCCTCCCCATTCTCTCTGGAAAAGTTCATGGTGTTCTCGACGTTTTCAAAAGAAAGCATGTGATCCTGCTGGTTTCTCATATATTTAGTTTCTGGCTAGTTATAACAAACAAAATAATGTTTGATGGACAAAATAATGCATGTTAATAAATGAAAATGTATCCCCATTGATACTACACAATGTGGACAATAGGAAACACTGGTCACACTTAAGGAACAGGTGGTTGTTGCTATGAGCTCAAGGCAATCAATTAAAGCAGCTCTGATCTTCTTAAATCTGGATTTGTGCTGGGACTAAGTAAGTATACATTGCTGACTTTTTTTCTGTCAGTAAATCAAACTGAAGCTATTAAAGCTAAGCGACAAACACGATTAAAAAAATCATAATCCTGGTTTTATTTCATTTATCAACTTTAATTATAATGTTTATTTTTTTAACATAAACCAAGCTTACCATTGTTTTGTGGAGACTCGCAGTACAGACGAGTTGATGTCGACGAGTTTCTGTCTACTTTACACTCCTCCCTGCAGATCCACACATCAGAGCTGGACGGATCGAAGCCAGAACCCTGCACGGTAAGGAGAGCACCGCCACCAAAACTACCTGAATCACAAATGAAGGAAGAAAGAACTTCTTCAGTAAGACAAAAACATAATCCTGAGGCTAACAGCAACAAAGAAAACAGAAAATGCAAGAATGAAGATTAAAGCTGCATAACACCACAACAGTTTTATGATTGAATATGCAAAAGGGTTGCCTCAACAAGGTCAATTCTCTTTTGTGCTGAGGACAGAGTTGATGGCAGCTTTGAAAGCCCCTAAATCTTTACCCCTCATTACTTCAATAAAAGCATTCTCAGTTTTGGTTTACTTCTCTCCTTTCCCCATCAGACAGGACAGAGCTACAAGTAAAATTTTAAGGGCAGTCTGTCCTAATATTCTTAAGAATCTTTATAAAAAACGCTCAGGAGGGTTATAGGACAAATGTTCTGTCCGTCACATTGATTTTGGGCCAATCAGAGTGACAAAACATATGACAACAACATGTAAAAAGCTTGCACACCTGTAGCTACCACCTGTTTCTCTTCAAATGATGCAGACTGGCCTGGTCATTCTCTGACTAGACATAAGTGTATCATCTGTGAACTTTCTAAGACGGATCCTCCTGATCATAGACATGGAATCTGGCCAATCCATCTGCTTTACTAAGTTATCACTGTCCCCTTCTGTGAAAAAAAACATTAAAAAATATATACAGGTAACTCTCTTTACTCACCCTGGTTGGGCTGCACACCGCTGAGTGTCAGCTCATAATTGAACTTGACTTCAGACTGTGCATTTCCTTTGTCCTTGCGCTGCAGCATGACTCTGTATGTCCCCCCTGGGCTGTTTCCTGCGGTGCACTTCACCTCTGTGTCAGACACTGATGATACAGTGCAGGGGACATTGTTTATGGTGACATGGACTTGCTCAGAGTTGCTGCCAAATCCTGAACCTGTGAGCGTGATGGGGACCCCGCTTGGCCCTGCAGGAGGAGGAAGATGAGGTAATGAGAGACATGTGATACATGACCGGAAGGTTTTAAAATGAACATAATACAGTGATCATGAGAAATTAATAGTACCACCCTTTGTTCAGAGAAACAGAGGGTTTGCTTTTGTCAGATCAAATATTATAAGAGCCATGAGGTGAAGATCTGACCTTATTTTGCATTGGAGCTTCAAAAATTGCTGAAATTAAAAGGTATAATATATCTAACAGTTTAATGACTCTTGACTTTTCAAAATAAAATCATGCAAACAGAAGAAAATGTGCTTTCTCAAACAAATATGTTTTTGTAACATTTAACTCTGGGACTGTGCGCTATCTTGGCCATGTGCACCTCAAAATAAAAAAGCAGTAAATTGTTGTTGTATTTTGCATTTTCAGCAATTGGTGCTTCCCAGTAAACACAGGGGTTGCTAATATGTAATATGGTCTGGCCCATAGATCAGCTGGCTGATTTAATTGGGCCACGACATAAAACCTTAAAGGGCTGCACAGAGGCACAGTTAGAAAAGCACTTAGAACCACTTGCTCTATAAATAAGCAGGCTTTTTCCTTTCTTTTGTTTATTCATTAGTTGCTCTTAATGAATCCTATCATATCGTGTTGTATGTATTTGGTAGTTTTAGTTTGATACCACTCTTGCACATACTTTTGTACATAAAAATACGCGTTTTCGGTTAGACTGGTTGTAAAATAATGATGTAGTTGTAGCTGAAAATAGATTTAGTTGTGAAGCTTTGTGAATAAGTAGTGTTAACATTGTCTTATTAAGGAATCAAACATTCTAAAATAAATGTAAATAAATGATTTTTCTTCATTTGATGGAAAAAGTATTTCATTACAGGATCAGGACCATAGTTACCAGTGTTAGGACTGATGGAGTCAATGACAGGAGTATGATCTGCAGAGTAGTTGAAGCTGAGAGGAGGATAATCCACTGAATACACCCTAACATTGACGGTCGTCTCTCCCTCGCTGTGAGGAGGTGTCAGGCAGCGAAGTTGTGCTGGAGTCACTTCCTGAATCTCACAGGGCTTGCCTTCGATCATCACATTGGTGTTTCCTGGAGCAAAGCCGTTTCCAGTGAGGACCAGATTGGTTCCTCCTGCCAGGCTGCCCACACTGGGGCTAAGGAGGGCTGTAGCTTTGCTGTTCAGGGTCACAGAACCAGAAGCAAGGCCGTTGCTTCTCAAAATCACTGTGATTGGATGATCTCCTGCAGGAAGGGCGTCGACTTTCACTGTAATGTTACTGTCACTGACCCCAGTGACCTCCAGCTCTGTGCTGCTTGCAAACACTGCAACGTCCTCCTCGTTGGTGCCAAACCCTGAGCCACTGATGGTGACTGCGGACGGCTCGCTGATGCTATCAGGAGAAATACTGGTGACTTGAGGAGTGATGGAAGAAGAATACTGAAAGGAGCAGTTTGATAAACAGGAGCTCTTGATCCTGCCCGTATGGAAGACAACTTCACCAGTGCGTTGCTGAGATGATGCTGACGTGTCACAGACAACATGGGTGTAGTTCACAGTGACCACAGTGCACTGAATGTCTGCTGCAGTTACTTGTCCTTCAGAGAAGCCTGAGCCATGGATGAGGAGTCGAGTTTGGCCGGTGGTACTGCCAATTTGAGGCCAGACTGAATCAACTACAGGCAGCACCGCAAAACGGCGATGGAGCTTTTTCTTCATGGTAATGATGGCATTTCCAAGGTTGTTGACTCTGACGACTACAGAGTGAGCAACACCGATGGAAAGACCACTGTCTTTGCTCAGTTGACAAAAGATCTCCGAATTAGAGCTGTTGATGACCTGACAGGGCTGACCTCCCACTGTCACCTACAGGACATAGAAACACCACAGTCAGGCACGAGAGATCAAGTTGAGCATATAAAAATCAAGCTTTAGTCTTCTGTCTGTCCAGAAAAACACACTTCCCATGATTGAACTGAATCTATCTTATTTATTAGGGCAGCTTAACATAGTTTCATTGTAAAGCATGGCATGCACAAAGAGTCATCACTTTTGTTTAGTTTTAACTGCTGTCCTTATTTGGGATGGGGATCGATTATTTTTTAATGATATTAATACATTTATCAATCTAAATCCTTATACCACTATCCCTACTTGTCTGTTTTTGGTAGAAAAACAAAATGACAATACATTTTTTACACTAGAGGTATGAGAGAAGTATAGCTTGAGTTAAAACAGGGGGTCCAAAGTTTTTCACACAGGGCCACTTACAGAACAATATAAGGATGATGGGAACACATTGACATAGAAACTTAAAACACCTCCAAACATAAAAAACAGATTACATGTGTAACATAAAAACACTGCTCACTTCATTAGCACAGGCAGTGTCACTGAAGCCTTTGCCCTGAATGTGGATATGCTGGTGGTACGTCCCCTGGTTTGGAGAGATGGAGGTCACTATGGGGGTGGCACAGGCAGTGGAGCTGAATGAAATGACATCTGAAGAGTTGGTGTTCTGCTCGCACTGTGTGGACGCGACGCATTGCTGGGCTTTTGTGGAGCCGCTATCAGAACCTGAAGGGAAGATGATTAAACACATGGATTATGTTCATATATTGGCACAGATTTTAAGTGGTTTGGATGGCAAGATTAGGCTCACACTAATACAATGTATTCTTTCAAAAAATATTAATACAGATTTTGAATTCGATACCTTTGATTATGTTACAAAAAAAGCTAGGACAGAGGCAAGAAATGACTGGTAAAGTTGTTAAAAACTCAGAAAACACCTGATAGTGACTGGATATAAGAGCACTCCTGAAGCGCTCAGCCATTCACAATCAGCGAGGACACAGGGTTCTCCACTTTGTGAGAGACTATCTGGAAAAGCACTCTCAGCTAACAAGCTGAGCTGCTCAGTTAGCAAGTCAATGTACAACTGTAAGTGAAGACTCTACCATGCAAAGTGAACAACATCCAGAAGTACTGCTGACTTCTCTGGGCCAAGCTTATCTGAGATGGACATAACCAAAGAGGAAAATGTGCTGTGGTCTGACAGGTCCACATTTCAAATTGTTTTTGATATTAAACACCATTGAGTCCTCTGGGCTAAAGAGGAAAATGACCATCCTGGTTTTGGACACAAAGCTCAAAATCCAGCTTCTGTACAGTGTGGGGTGTATGGTAAGGGTAACTTGCAAATCTGTGAAGACACCATTAATACTGAGAGATGCATAAATGTGTTGGATGAACATATGCTTCCATCCAGACATCTTTTCCAGGGATGTCTGCTTTCAGTGTGGCAATGCCAAGCCACATTTAGCACAAGTTACAACAGCATGGCTTCACAATGAAAGAGTGCAGGCATTAGACTGTATATACAGTACAGAACTATCACTCACTGATAATGTATGGCTGATTATGCGGCAACGAAAACCCTGCAGTGTTGAGAAACTTAAAGTGTGCATCAAGAAAAATAGTACAGCTTTCCACTCCTATTACTTCAACAATTAGTGTTTTCAGTCCTCAGGTGCTAACAGTGTTTGTGTGGTAAACATGCTCCTGTCCAAACTTTTTTGGAATATGGTTCAGGCATCAAATTCAGAATGTGTGTATATATCCACAAAAGCAATAAAGTTCTCAGTTTGAACCTTTGATGTGTAGTCTTTGTGTTCAACTGAATACATGTTGAAAAGGATTTGAAAATCACTGTATTGTATTCTCTTTTAACTGGCATTTTAAAGTGTCCCAACATTTTTGGAATTGGGGTTTGCAACTTTTTTTAAAGATATTAACAACAGCTGCATATTAAATCTATGTAGTCCTATTCAATGCCATGCTGGACTGAATGAATCCCAAAAAGAAACATGTAAAAATATTTATAGACACAAAAACAAACACTATGAACTCTTTCTGAGAGAAGAGGGAGGATCAGCCTCTTGTTTTGTTCAGAAGATGATAATGATTCATGGATTTTTTTTTTACAGGATCCACTTGGTTGAAAGATTGTTGGCACTGGTTATGGTACATTGGATAAGAATGGCAGCAGCTCAAGTTATTTTGGCGCCACAGTCTTGCCAAACTATACTCATTTAATGGAGCAAAGCATGGTAGCCAGTTCAGGCAGACAATTCGAGCAAAACTGAGTCATACTTAACATAGCTCCTTGTACAATTCTCCCATCACACGCATCCTCCTAATTTGGCAAGCTATTTAAGCTAAAATATTTCCGGCTTCTGCCTCTCCCTTTGCCATTGTTGACTGTCTCATACCAGAGCAGTTCTTAATCCTCTTGTACCATGATGGACACAGTTGTCAAAAAAAAAAAAAAAAAAAAAAAAAATATCTTTTTGGTAAATTATTTCTCTGTTGTAACAGTGCTTCTTTGGTAGTAATCTTGTACCATTGGAAAGCCTGTTTATTTCCTTTTTAAATTATGCCACATTTGTAGGGAACATGCATTTGTGGGATGAGCAGCAGAGCTGAGTATATGGGCAGCACCCATGAAAAACTTGCCAAATCTTCTCTACCAATGCCAAACAGCTTATTCTATTAATGACTCTTGTTTGGTGTTGTTCAATGGATTGGATGATTGAAGTCTGAGGAAACAAGACAGATTGGCAATAAAACAATTTATTCATTTAACAAACAGGAGCCTCAGTAGCATGTAGAAGAACTATACACAGCTACAACAGCCTGGCAGCTCTTCCTCATGTTGGTCAACAGCCTGGTCACACACTGCTATGGGTTGGCATCACATTCTTCAACCAGCATTTGTCGCAAGTCAACCAACGTGGTTGAAGAAATTGTGAAATTGCCAATATGTCTTGTTTCTTCAGACTCCAATCCACAAAAACACCAAACAAAAGTCAGTGGCAGAATAAACTGTCGGCACTGACAGAGAAGATTTTGCAAATTTTTCATGGGTGAAACCATCACACTCAGCTCTGCTACTCATCCAACAAATGTATGTTCCTTATAAATTTGGCACCATTTAAAAGGGAAATAAACAGGCTTTCTAATGGTACAAGATTTACTGCACAAAGAGAAATTTCCTCGATTTTGTACTTAAGTTTATATATAATATTACTGTTACTGCTGCTTTTTAATACTAAGGCACAAAGTATAAAAATACTGTTACAAATGACATTAAATGAAATCAATAACCAGATTCTTAATTTTGGATGAAAATACATAAACATATAAAGATGTTTTGTTACTCTTATATATTTCCATCATGAACAAGGAATTTAAGACAGTTTCCATAGCCTTGAGCTATAAGGGGTCCTTGGCTTGGCAAACTTTGGGAACCCCTGATCTGACAGTTTCATTTTCTCTTAAATATGTGAAATACATAAGAGCACCTGCATTTAAAAAGGTATTATTCATATGATTTCAGATTTACTGGGGGATTCGTAACACTTACCTCCTTTAACATGTAGGGCCTCCATACCTCCGACTTCGACTGAGACCCTCTTGCTCTTCCCCTCCCTTTCCTTGACCTTCACGACCCCCTGCAGCATCTTATCATTGGCTGGATTAATGAAACCACTGCTGTAATAATACACACCCGGGGCAGTGAAGCGGTAACTGAAAGACCCTGGGGAGGGGCAAGAGTGAAGAGTTTTTAGAAATGCAGCAAACATCACATACATAAAATCATGAAGATTTCACAGACGCGTTGATCAATTATCTCTCACATGTGTTAAAAGGTTTGACACTTAGCACAGCACTCATGGCATTCTTCTGTGTCACATACTGTAGTTAAAAGTGAGATCATGCTGACACATCAAGTGAAGCAGAACAATTCATACATGAGGTAGAGGTAGTAATTTTATGGTGTGGAAAGGTGTAAACATAGACTGTGATACAATGTAAGAAAGAATGAGCTTCAACTATAACTTTCCTTTTGTTACCAGATCTATTTTCATCTCCATTTATGCATTCAAATTACAGCAACGCACATGTGAATCTCAGGTGTAAATCCCAGCTTCTGTTGTCTGCACTTTATTTATCGCGGTAATACTTTCTTCGGACCCTTTCATTGTCATACTATGGCATGAAAAGGAAATTTGTATCGTATGCTACTTTTTTTTTTTTACTTCAATTATCTAACAATAAAAATCTTTCAGGTGTTTTATTGAGAGTATATAGGAGAACTAATTATCATTTCTTGAAAGTGACTCAGTTTTCTACCAGTTGCTGTCCTGCTTCCGCTGTTGAATGATGCATCGTCCTCATAACTGGTGCCGCTTGGCGTGGAGACCTGGAACACACTGTACCAAACTTGCTGGAAGGCTGGGGCTTCCCATTGCCACTGTACGGTGTCTCCAACAAACACTGTCAGCGAGGGCTGATCCCATGCATATCCCTGTCCATGGGCTGGGACATACACAAAAATGCACAGTTCAATGACATCAGTAATGTAAGTTAAAGAACAGGTTACACAGGAGGGAATTCAAGTCTTAAGATGAAGCAGCACATTAATGAAAGTTCTAACAAATCCAACAATATGTTGTGTTAATGCATGGCCAATCTTTCTGACCTTTTTTAGCCAGAGAGGACAAATGGAAAATTTAATAGTTGACAACCTTGCTCGTGTATATGAAACAATTTCCTTTTAAAGTTTGCAGCCACAGTCACATTCACCCAAAAGGTGACGCTCCCTTGCTTGCAGCCTTTTTCAGAAAGATAATTCACCTTCTGTTGTACTCAACCTAAGTCTGTTCAGGTTTATTTTACAGAGGAATAAAAAAGGTTGAAAGGTGACCCTACTGTGGTGTGATCCCTGGTTGGTGACAACGTGGGTCTTCTCCTCTGACTTCAAATCACACTGCAGCTCATTCTCTGAGGCAACCTTCACGTCACACTCTGCTTCTCCTGATGATCACAACCAACACAAAAAAGTGAGATCACATACAATTAAAAAACGTATTAAAGTAGTGGTTTTCCTACATTGGTTCTCTAACATTTCAGACATTGATGCATCTCAGTACTTCAGCTAAGAGGCTCAGCTTTTATTAACTGCTTATTTCCAAACTATTTCAACAATTTCACAAGTGCTTTTAGAAAATAAGTTCAGCCATACCTCCATATATTTAGCTAGTATTTAGCCAATAACTGTTAACATATATACATTAATAACTACTACTACTACTTCTACTACTACTACTAATAATAATAACAATAACTACTACTTATAATAATAATATTATTATTATTACTCCTGAATGAGTAAAAGACAAAGCGGGTAAAAGAAAAACTAAATTTTAAAGAAAAGAGAAACAAACAAATACATCAATAAATACATAAAAGGAAGAAAACAGCAGAAAGGAAAAAAGGAAATAACAATATAATAAAGAAAATAATAAATAAATGACAGAAAATGAAATAAATAAAATAATTATACTTGAATAAAAAAGAGCTTTATGCAACACATGCCATCTTCCAAGATTAATGGATCATAATGATCTATTGTACAGAAAAAAAATAGAAGTAAATACAGAAAAAATATTATTTTATCTTTTACTTTTTTAACTCCTTTACTTTAAATGGTTATTATTTTTTTTAAATTGAAATGATTTCGATTCATTATCATTGCTATTTAAACAATGAGTTTGTTATAACCTAACCATTACTGGTTACTGTAGTTAACAGCAGAGGTACAAAGTAACACTAACATTTACTCAAATTCCTGTATTTTAGTGGCTTTTGTGTGCTTCTGAAATCAGTAATTTTATTTTTACTTCAGTGTACTTTTAGGGAAGTACTGTCCTTTGTTAAGTTTTTAAAAACATCAATCACGGAGTAAACAAAAACAGAGTCAAATCGGGAAGTTCTGTCTTTTTGTCTAGGACATGAAACTAGCCAGCTGTCAGTTGTGACTACACAGAAAAATTCCACTTTAATTCCCAAAACAGCTTGTGCATTTCACTTTATATTAAAGCTGTGATTTTACTTAAACAACCTGGTTGAAGATCCATATTTTCCTGTTGTAACTGCCAACAAGGAATGACCACATGTTACTGTGCAGCTCTTCAGTATTTAGGTAAATTAGAACCAAAGTAACTGTACTTTTACTCGAGTATTATCATCTTTCCACCTCTGGCTAACAGTTGAAAAATATTTCTTTCTTTAACATAATTTCTCTAAGCGACATTTTCAACTATTTCTACCTTAAAGGTGATGTTTAGCTAAAACAATACTAAAAACTCATCCACTATTTTTGACTATTTCAAAACTTTGTTAAATCCTTTTTAATTTTTCACCCCTCCACTCAGCCTTTCTGCTGATCATTTTAGCTGTTGTTTGTTAACATTTAGCTAATCATTTTAAATGGTAAGCCATGACTTTCAGCTAATTGCTGAGCTATTAAGCTGAGCTTTCCTTGAAAACGAACTACTCTATGGGGAGTCACGGCATTGTTATATGATTACTACATGTATGAGTCACGATGACAAACAATCACCTATAGCAAACAGTGCGACTAGTTTCAATTCCACAGATTCCATTGACGATACCGTTTACACTAACAAATATGATTGTGGGAAGGGATTATTGCTGTGGAAATAACCCGATTTGCAGTTGCTGGGTCACCTGTTGCTTACCAACAGAGACTTTGTTTTCAGGGGCGTAGGTGCTGAAACCAGATCCAGAGATAGTCAGCCTGGTTCCTCCAAACAAAGAGCCAGCTGTAGGGGAGACGTTGTGGATTTCAAGGATGTATTTAATATTGGTGTTCACTCCATTGCTATAAAAGAAAATAAACAGAAAAGGAGGAAAAGTAAATCATACCTGAAATCCTATATTGGGGTTTAAATAACTGACATGTATTAATTGTGCTATTCTAATAATTCTAACCTGAAAAATGAGAAAGTTTTTCCTTTCTTTAATTCTTTTAGATTTTAAATGGTTTGATTTGTTGTCTGAAGCTACAGCAGTTTCAGAGTGCTGTTGAAATTGCTGTCATCTATGACAAATAAACAGATAAAGAACATTTTGTACAACATGATTTTGAAAGTTCTGATAAATTCTTATCTTCAGCTCTTTCATCACATCTTAACCTTGCACAACAAAAGCTTGCGTGCTGCCTGTTCTTTTGATACACTCCGGTTACAGCTGACGTCATATCTGCACTTTTCACTTGGGTGGACTGTTGACTGGAAAAATTCTCTACAGTGTAAACCATTTCTGTGAACCTCACCTTGCTTGTGGGTAGCCGTTGTTGCCGACCTGCACGTACACCTTGTATGAGCCAGGCGGCAGAGCGGGAAGCGTACACTGGATTTTTGTTGCAGTCCACTCAACTATTGTGCACTCCTTAGCGCCTACAAGTACCATGCTGTCATTGTCTTGTCCTCCTAGGTTTGAGCCTGTGACTGTGAGAACTTGTCCACCTAAAAAAAAAAATTCAGAAAAATAAAATTTAAAGTTTCAGAAGTTCTTTTCCACAGAGAAGCTCCTGTCATTCAAGTGCCAGGATAATTTGCTCTTGTCACCACCTTGATTCTACTTAATGATGTCCTGCAGATTAACATTGTTCGATAGTTTCGTTGCACACACTATAATTATGTGTGAGCGTCTTCAGCTCGTATTCTCAAGTTAGCGTGACGGACAAAAACAGAAGAAACCTGCAAGACGACATTACAGGACCCTTGAACAAAACTGAGAAGGTCATGGTGAAAGGTTTCCACACATCCTTCAAAGCTCAAAGCTCAGTGGAGTCACATGTCACCTCTACAGTAGTGACAAAATAATAACATCAATCTACTCCTCTTTCCTTCTGACATGTATAATTACACGGTGAAATTATGTCTGTCAACAGTTAGAGAGGCATTCAAATATAACATAACAGGTCCTTTACCAGGACCTGTTGCATCAGGTTGTTACGGTCACGTATTTGTGCTTCAGAAAGTCTGAGTCCCATTGTGTAAGTACACTTACACTACCTTATATCCTACAGTATGCCAGCATGAGATGAGGCGTTACATCATGCAGCATCAAACATTTGCTACTCACACCACATCTGTAAAGCATTTACCTCTCTGCTTTGTAAATTTAGGTTTTCCCCACTAACAGAATGACATCTGGTGATTTTATTTTGAATGCACATAAACAGAAATGTGCTGCTTTGTAGGGATGCACCAATCACAGTTTTCTAGACCATGTAAAAGTAAAAGTACTATGATTTGGGTTCTCACTGATACCAAGTACAAATTCTGTATGTAATATCTTTACAATTCCTAAAATTATTTTGAAAGTTTATTTCATTAGACATTTCTCACTCCTCCTCTTGACAGTTAAGTAGTTCATAGTTTGCAGTCTAACCTATTTCTGACACCCTCATTTATGTTAAAATATCACCACAATACAGAAATGGCTTCAACTTTACCTACAATACTTCCTCTCATAATGAGCTACAAATATTCTGCTGAAAAATGATAGAATATAGTATCTGAGATGCTTTCTGAGTACTACTACAACTGCACCAATGCAGTACCAGTATCGGTGCATGCCTTGTTCTTCATAATGAACAGCATTTGCTGGCAATCAATCAGATGATTTGTTAATTTTTTGTATTGCCACAAGTCAGGGTATAACATTTTAAGTCAAGAAAACAGTCCTATCAGACTCCTGGTACTTGTCATCTCCCTCGTTCCTCTTCGTTCATCCAAAAAACCTTAAAACCTTGTTTGTCCTGGCTGCCATTGGCTTTTTAAATGAACACTCGTGTTATAGTAATTATTTGTAGTAACTTAAAATTACTACTTTGATGCTGCTCTGTCCATCCCATAGAGTAAAGAAAGAATGATCCCTCCTCTGCCCAGGCGTGCTCTTGAAACTGTCTGTCTTTGATTTAGGTTGTTGTAGATTTCAGATAAACTGCTAGTTGCATACACTTGGCTGATTCTTTTTGTTGGACTTTCAGAATAAAACCTACTGGAGTTATAAATTATTCAACTATTCCATTTGGCATACCCATGTCACTGATGCTTTATAATGATTGTACTGAAAGGTAAATAAATGCAAATACTCCTGTGGAGGCACCCAAATAAATAACTGAACTTACCTGTGACATTTACAGAGTTGGGACTCATGCCTGAGATCTGCGGTGTGAGGTCACCATCATACGTGAAAGAGCTGCTGGCAGTCAGAGTTGTGCTTCCCTCCTTTACTACGACATTTTTTGATCCTGATCCCTGGAAAAGGTATCATAAACTTCTATGTTCAATTGAACTAGCAAAACTTACAGATTAAAAAGTCAAAGTTGGAATAACAAAGTATGAGATACATTTCACAGAAATTTTGATGGCCCATGTGGGTGCAGAGCATTTGTTATATTGATTCAGTTCTGTACATGAAAGACAAATGATCTTTTAAATGTTCTTTAAATGTTAAATATGTAAGCTTCATAAGGATTTGCCATGAAAATCCAAAAATTAATTTGGTTGGAAAACTATCAGGAACCAGGAACAAAAATAATTGTCCAGTATGCTTTTGCAGGTCAAGTAGATTAAAAAAAATTAAATAAAAAGACTTGCTGTCCATTCTTATGGACAGTCTTTGCTGTCATGTTTCTCCCGGCTGTAAAAATATGCGTTTTAATTCAGAACATAAAGAGGATTCCTCAACCCTGGACACTTGTTGAACTAAAGTTTTGCATTGCCTTAATTTTTCAGAGGCTGCTGCACAGCCTGTTACTTACTGGTGGGGTCCTGCATTTCAGTTCGGTGTCACTGCCATCAACTATCTTGCACTCCTCACCACCAACAGTAACTGTGGCGTCCTGGCTGAAGCCATAACCTTTCACCGTCAGCAGTGTGCCACCTTAGGAAAACCAGCTGGTTATCAAACTTTTCAACATGATTACTCAAGGTGAATCACTATATTCTAAAACTGTATTGGTCCTAGACTGATATTTTTTGAGTGATGACCTACCTGCTAGACTTCCAGAGAGTGGAGAGAAAGAGGAAATGCCGGTCTGGTACGTGAAGTTGAAGATTTTGCCCTCAGGAGTGCTTGCATTGCCCAAAGATTGAAAGCTCAGTGACACAGGGTAGGTACCAGCACTAGAGCTGCCAAGTCGGCACACCTGAGTGGTGGCTGAATTACAGAAAACCAGGTTAAGCTTCTTTGAGAATAAACAGTTAACTCACTTTAAAAACCCAGTATTTATGTCTCAAAACTTCTTAGACGTACCTGTGGTCTGTTCAACATGGCACCGGGCATTACCAACAAAAATGTCAGCACTTTCATTAATGAAGCCCGTCCCAGTGACGGTCAAAAGAGTCCCAAGGCCATTTGATCCTAAAGGTAGAGTTATTACTAAAATTACTACATAATCAGTTGCTGTTTCAACTTTGCTCTGCAGATTCGAAGACTGAATTTTAAAACATTACATTTGTTGCTACTGCCTATTTCTATATGAAATCAGCACAAAGTTTAAATAAATCTATTGGGAATAATACTCATTTTTTTGCATTTTAAAGTATTGATTGGTCTTTGAATAAGAATTTCTGTTTCAAGTTACTATAGCTTTGTGTAAACTTACACCTTTAAAAGGGCATCTTTACAAGATAGACCACATAACAATTGTAAAAATCAAGAACTTATCTGGCTTTGAAAAGTGTTGTAAAAATTTGAGGTCATGTAAGAACTCAATTAAAAATATATGTAACAAAGAGGTATTAGTAAAAATGAACATTTCTGTGCAAAAATTCTACATATCATTGCTCTAATAGAGAACAACAAGTGATTGTTCATCTAAAGTTTTAAAACTCAATCAGGAGTTACTTCATGTCAGCAAAGACAAAAAAACAAAAAAAACATTTGGGTCTGGTACCTTGAGATGGGCTGATTCCAGTCAAAACCGGAGTCTTTTCCAGAGAATACTCAAACCCACAGTCTCCAGAACACTTTGAGGGGATGCCGTTAATAGTAACCTGAACCTGCAAGAAGCAAGCCACAAAAAGTCCTGATGTGTTGAGTTTAAACCAAAAACAGAGACAAGCTGTTTAAGAATAATCACTAACAGTGTCATTTCTGCCACAGCAGTCACAAAGTTTCATGAATAAGGTCATTACTGTAGCTGTCATTCACTCAAAGCACATAATGCAGAGCACGTATTGAGTAGCGTGCAAAAATTACAATCTAATCCTGCCTGGAGGCATGAAATACATGAATGCAGCAGCACAATGCAGTGACAGCCAAAAATAGGACTTGCTCTACAGGAAATGTGCTTGGTAGACACAGAAAGTCACCAGCTAGCAGAGCAGACATTTGACAGACATAATAATGGCAAAACCCTACCCGGATGTACTGGAGGGTCTCTGAATCTATGATGTACCTGTGGTTTGGATTCTGGGGTGCGAAAGAATTCTCCCGACACGCTTTTCATCTTCAGTCCTCCCTTTCTCCTCTCACGAGCAGAAATTACTACATTGTTGCCTTTAACCATCGAGGAGTTAGCCTGTCATAAAAATGATAACCAGATTTCAAAACCAAACTACTGTTTTCACTTGCTGAAACCTAAATGGGTGGAAAAAGACAAATGCAAAGAGTAAACAGAAAATAAAACTCCTCCAGCTCTTAAGTTATGCTATTGTCCTCTTAGTAGGTCTATTACTGTTGCTGCTGGAGGAACAACATTAACATAGTGAGTGACTGCTGGCTTTAGCATTGAAGAAGATCTACATTTCTTTGCTTTTGTAAAGCTCTTTGAAACTCCTCTGTGTCTAACATAAATCATAAATACCTTGCTTTTCCTGTAAATAAAAAAATGATTGAGTAGATTTGGACCTTTATCAAAGGCTGGTCTCCAGGGTTTGTAAGCCACTCCACCCTCCAGTGGGGTCGTCTGCAGTCTCCCAGCCACTTGACTGTGACCTCGCCCATCCCTGGGATCCCCTGGAGGGCATACTTCATGTCCTCTGCACTGATGTTCACTGGCAGGCCTGAGAAGAAGCACTGAATGTGTTAGATAACCACCAGCAACCAAAGCTGGATGAGGACAGGGACTAAAAACCATCCATCAATTATTTATTCTGATGTTCCCATTCAGTAAAACCCACACATGTAGAACCAGAATCAGCTTTAAGTGATTGTAGCATTGATAGTATTGTTGCAAAATGTGCAAAGGGCAGAAGGATGCTGACTAGACATGATCAGAGAAAAAATATGAAAGAATGTGGGCAGATTTACATAAGATAGACAAGGTCATTAAGATTTGTGCAATGGGCAACCTTTTTGTTCATTTTTTTCATTATTCTTGGAAAAAAAGGAGGATTAACCCTTTTACTCATCATGACAACTATATCAACAAAGCCGCATAGGTAGCTAAAAAGTCAGATGGTCCATATTGACTTAAAAAGAGTTCAAACTTTTAGTTGATGCTTTATGTTGATCAGTGGGCTTTCTATGAGCAGCAAGAGTTATGAAAATGTTGATTGAAATAAAATTCCCATCCAAAATACCTGCAGCAACTCCACCATAAATCTCCAGGTCAAAATTGCCTGTCAGAGGAGCGGAGGCTCTGCTTTTGCGCGTGACAGTGACTGTGGCTGATCCATCAGTATACACAGCCGTGTCAGCACTGCTGTTAGACATCTATAAGAAAATAAAAAAGAAGCATTTTAAAAGACATTTTACCCATTTCAATGATGAGCCTCTCTTTAAAATAATTATCATTAAGTTCAAGACTGGAATTTATTTATTTTTCACAAATAACAGTCATGATGGGAGTGGACAACTGCTTTTCACCAGTTTCAATTTTTTTTTACCATTGTTTAAATATTGAGACATTTTGGTAAGATTTTCTCCTTGAAAAATGAGATCCACACAATAGGTAAATACAACCACACAAAAGCAAAGGGCATTTATCTTCATTACAAATTGCAGCAGGATAGGAAACAATGGATTAATGGCAGATTACTGTCAGCTTTAAATGAATGAAAGTTACAACAGACACTCCCCGCAGACAGTTCATTTAACGTCAGTCTGTCTGCTTCTCCTGTGATCTGTTGACTCTGCAGCATGTTATGGCATTACTCTGAAAGCTTCATTATGGGGAACTGTAACTGGTATCCCATAAGCTCAAGAATGTTTAACTTCTTTTCATAGGTGCTGCTGCCAAAACAACATTGTGTATTTAAAACCTCTGAAACTTTGTTGTAAACAATAAAAATCAATCCGTGAACTTTAAAGTTGAGCCTTTTATTTAATGTCCTTACGCTAAAAAAGAAGAGAAGCATAAGAAAAACAACAGAAAAAGAGATAGAAAAACATTAATATGTGTGGGTGTGGAAGATCACAATTAAATTGACATCTCTAAATGCTTAAGAGACAGCCATCACAGCATAAGCCTGAATGGTATGTCTGATTCAGACTCAAAGCAGGAAGCAGACGGCGCGCCTTCTGAGATATTATTTTTAACTGTCACTGAATGTTGAGTGACATATAGACACTACCATATATGCTCACTACTCCAGTTCAGGGTTTTCACACTCCCATATTTTTAAAACATTAGAGAAAAAAATCAAACAATATTCATACCTTTTGCAATACAAAAGTGTCAAAGGAAAAAAAACTTTGGGTTATTTCATTTTTTTAATGTCCAAAAATGCAGGAAATCTTCTGCACACTGTCTTCATTGCACAAAAACATCAGCAATATTATTGGTATGGAGACACTGCATAGAGATTTACAGATTAGGAACATCAGGATTGATACCAATACTGATGATTACGTATCAATTTACCTGATGCCAAAACTGATGCTTTAAGACTTACTAAAATTAAGAAATAAGCCAGTAATTGGTTCTTTTGAATTATTTCTAATTCAAAACCAATGTAGTCCAGCGTTCTGAGAAATCAGTGCCCCGGGCAGAAAAAAAAGGCCCCAGTGTCAGCTGTTTCTGTTGTCGCGCTTAAAGCGCTCTTGGTTGAAAAATGTTCAACGTTTGGAACAGTACTGCACTCGTCAATGTCACTTCTACAACACTTCCCAATCAAAATTAAGAAGTGGCAGGACTTGTGAGCATCAACCCGACCTGGAAAGGGTTAGAACTAGCCCAGACAAGGACACCTAACCCTGTCTCTGCCTTCCCCATCCTCTTGCTAAGATCTGTCGTCAGATTTTTCTCTTTCTATTTTCTCTTGTGTTCTCTGCAGATACTTGTCATGTGCGAAGTGTATGAGGTCTGACAGCAGATCTCCAGTGCCAATCTCCACTGTCAGCCCCCTCTCCAGGCCTTAAATAAAAGTTACAGTTAGGAAGAAGGTTTCCATTTGATATTCCCAGGGATGTCCTGGATCTTGCTGCCCATCAGTCTCATAGCATGGTTAGAGGACCACAAGGATAGGGATGTGGCAGAGTAGGCAGCATCAGTGCTGCCACTCCCTGAAGCTTGCACGTATGGACCCTAGGCTGTTGAAGGTGGCTTGCTGTGGCAACTAAATGCCATGCAATTTATCAGCAGCACTTGGGGAGCATAACTGGTATTAGGGGTTTTCTCACTGAGCACTTATTCTTTCATTACTACACAAGAACATTGTGTTTATTTAAAAAAGAAAGGAAACCATAACAGTTATTGACCCTAAAATGACATCAGTAAAGACACTTATGCAGTATCTTACCTGCATAAAGCCGACCTCTAGCAGTGGAAACCCAAAGGCACAATCATCTGGTGTAGCTTTGATCTCGTAGCTGATTTGGGAAGCCTTTGCTGGTTCTCCCTTACTAACAGAGATTGAGGCAAAGGTCTGACCCTTGTCCTCAAAAGGAGATGGTCTCCTCCTGAGAGGAACAGCTGTAAGAAACAATTCAGATACACCAAACACTTTAGAAACATGTAAAGTTTGCAGTTTCAAAAGTACAATTCATAGAAAAGCATTCAAAAGCTCTGTAATGTTTCTTGTTGAAATAAAACAGAAAAGCTCTCAAAAAGCTGGTTTGACAATCCCAAAACCATCAAGCTTTGTACCATTCATATCTGCCGTGGGAGCTCTCTTTCCCAAGTGAGTGACATCCACATAGAAGTCTGCACCAGAGTCGTCTCTGTAGAGGTAAAACTCCTGCAGTTTAAAACCATTTCCAGTGTATTCCACCCGCAGGGATTCGGCCAAGTCCATACATTGGTAACTCCATCTGTCAGGGCACAATTATGTTTAAATGCTACAGTTTTTTCTAAATAAACTTGCAAATGTGTAACATTTTCATGGCTTTAACTGACTTGTCTCCTTTATTGAACAGCCTGATGAGCTTTGCCGTCTCTGTCTTGGTTTGGCCTTGGCTGTCGATGTAGGTAAATCTTACTCCTACTTCATTCTTCAAAGTTCCCTTGTATGCAAAGCACAGCTGAAAGTACAAGGATGAAAAATATTACACGGCAGGATTAAAGAGTAATTCCAAGAGCAGATATCTTATAGAGACAACTGGTTAAAGGTTCTACCAGGGCTAGGCCATACTACCTAAAAATTCTTAGACCTACTTCATGAGTTGTTTATCCCTGAACTCTATATGACGATTTTTTTGGTAACACGCTTTTTTACACTGGCCGCTATGTTGTTGTGTGTGTGTCTATGAAGTAAATGAACAGAGAAGGTGAGGACCATAAGAGCCTAATGGGAGCCACAAAGCGAGTTAAAAAAATAATATAGATTTTTACTTCATAAATTGTTCCAAAATACAAACAGGACTTAACAGAGAAAATCTATATCTTGTTCAGCCCTAGTTTCTACCACTTTTATGACTGAATCTGGGGATGCCCAGATGTTCCTTGCAGCCAATACTGATCACCAATCACCTATTACTGAGGTCAGCTGATTACAGACAGAGTACCGACCAACAAGTTTCCAACAATAGATAAACTTTAATCTGCTCCTTTCATCAAGGATTTCACCACATATCTCAACAGTGAGTTAATGAAGCCACCAGTTAACAGGGTCACATATTAAACCGTTACACCGGTGTTTGCTAGTGCTTCTGTTATAAATAAGACGCTGCTAAGTAAGATGCTGTGTTTAAATCTTCATAAAATGATTTGTAGGAATCTGTTACCAACTTTTCAACAAAATGTACACTGCAAAAATCAATGCAGGAATTTTGTTGGCAAGAGTATTCATTTAGTACTGGTATCCATTTAGTAAGATGGCCCTTTTGCTGTTCATGGAGAAATTGTGGGATGTCACATGCAAAAGGTGTATAGATCAGTCCTTGTAGTTTAAGGAGAAGTCTTTTTAGCGTAAAACATAGGAGAAAGGTGCACTAGAAAAAAGTTTGATCCATGGTAATTCATTTCTTTAACTTAGATCAGTCGTAGAATCACTATTGCATTAATATTACTACTACTACAGATTAGGTCAAGTTTGAGAACATCTCAGGTGGCAATCCCCCAGGCTCATGCCCCATCTAGATCAGGCCCAGGAAGGCCCCCAAGCACAGTATATCAGGCAGCTGACCTTTCCCATCCCCACTCTCTTAAGTACATCAGCATCAGAAACACAGTCTTGCCAACGATACCCAAAAATGCGCAGCAAATAAGTCATCACAAAAAAGTCCAGCCAGCGCCTCTGGCCATCAGCCAGTGTCCAGGCCTAACAAGATTATTCTAAGACCAGTAGGACCAAGACCTGAAAGACCGACTTCCGTCCGCATGCTCAGATATTAGAGTCAACTGGGAAGAAGTCAGGGATGGTGCCACCACACTTCACAGCACTCTGTACCAGAATATAGGGCAGATATCATCTGGATGAGTGAACTTGGGAACCCACAAAGCTGCAGAAACTTCCAGAGGACATCCCTGCTCACCAAGCCTGCTCACCAAGTGGAATGCCTTCAGGAAGTCGACATTGGCTATAAGCAACCCTCTGTTGATTCCTGAAGGATGTGGTCTATCTTGTTTAGGTGTAAAGCCAAACTGATTAGGCTGCTGGTGTTGGAATGGATCACAGATCTTGTTAGGCAGAGTCAGTACAAGGACCTTGCCTGGCACTAGGACAGTTAATACCCCTGTAGTTGTAACACTTTCACACATTTCCCTTTCCCAAATACTACTACAACAACTAATAAATAACAATATACACCATTACTAATAAAATAAAAATATGAAGCATTAAAACAATGTTGTAAGCAGGGCATGCCCCATCTACAGTACCTCTGTCTATATCCTGTATACGTTAAAATGCACACACACACACACACCCACCCACACACCCACCCACACCCACACACACACACACACAAACCAATAGATAAAGTAGTGTTTTGTTTACCATAGGATACTTGTCCAATGGAACTTCTCCATACTTGCTGCCGCCAGACTCTTTGGGGAAACTGTCCTTAATAAGAACTTTAGGGTTCTTCAGTGACCACTGGCCACAGAATCCCATTTTCACTCGAGTCCCTCTCTCATCCCCTTCATTCTGGTAACAATAAGAAATGGAAAAGCTATGAGGACCCTGAACTGGAAGCTCTTAAGTCAAGCTCATCCAGATAATTCTGATGCAAAACAGTTCAACTGAAGCAAGTGAGGATTTTTTTGTAGTTAGTATTTCAAGCAGTTAACTTAAAGCACATGAGCCTGTCAAACCTCTCTACAAGAGCATCTGAAATAACCAGTCCAATCAGTGTTAACTTACAGAGTTTTCCGTTTCATAATCACTGAAGAACATCACATCAGACCCTTCAGTTGTCAAGATCTCCCCGGGGCACTCAGCTTTCATCAGATCCTCAATAGCTGACTGCACCTGTCCATGAAATCAAACATGCTTTCATTTCGATGTTATTTGTACTTTTATTTCCAGCACAGGCAGCTTTATGTACAACCCTTTCAAAAAAATAGATTGAAGAAGTCACTGACTAAAGCTACGGCATTTTTTCAGAACAGACCTCAGTTACAGTCGTATTGTAGGGAATTGGTTTTGTAGAGATTCCATTCCAGCACACAGTGAAGGTCTCCATGTTACTTCTCCCCTTAGTAACCTCAGTAGTAACGACACTTGTGTCAGAACTGTAAGGCTCACCATGAAGTAGATTGAAATCCCCTGCAATCACATGAAAGACTTTAAATAAATGTATTTATGTATCTTCACTTGATTTAGGAGTCATTTTTGCCACCTTTTGATAAATATAGCTGCTCTTCTGTCTTTTCATACCTCTTCCAGAATTGAATGTAACGATGAAGTGAGACCCTTCATCATCATCCTGTTTGGTGACCTGGACTGTGTCAGGTTTGATTGGGTATAGGTTGTTGATGTGCGCTTCCATCATATCTGATGAGGCAGTGACAGGAATGGGACCTAAAACCCCAAAAACAGTACATATTAGTAAATATCAGCTGAACACTTTTCACTTGTTCTAGTGCATTCAAAGGAATATTGATCTTCTTATTGTGGCTACCAAACAGGTGTAGCTATAATACTATTGATAATTACTTTGTTTTAATGAATTTCTCAGAAAAATTTATATGTATAAATAAGAACATTTTGTTTTCTCCCATTGTACAAATGTGAATCCAAAATATAGTAACCTGCTGACATTTAAATATTTGGAGCCAGAGTTGTTGCGACAAGGATTGGCTGGAAGAGCCACAGTATTTACATCAGAAGGATTAGACCAACAAAAACAAACCTCTAACTAAAGTATTCCCAAACTTTGCCATGCCAAGGACTCCCATATAGACTTAGCCTCTGGTCCTGGCCTCTGGTACCTCTTGCAAAACCTCTTAAACTGCTTGTAGCTTATGATGTATAATATTAAAAATGATGACAAAACTTCCACCTATAGCTCTTTATGTTTACATTTTAAATCCTGAAGTTAAAATGTCTCTAAAAGCATCAGTTTTCTGCTTGAAATTAGGCTCATATATAAGTCTATATTTACAGAATGACTCCAACTTTCCCTTGAAAGTTAATCCAGAAAATAACACCGTTAAAAATGTACCGCACTGTCCTTAGGTAAATGTGCCTTACGGCTCTGTTCAAGGGAGACAGCTGGTTAACTTATATGCCCAACTTCAGACAATGTTTTGATTCATGTGCCTTATACTTGGCAGAATCTGTCCCAAAATTTAGAGATAACAATAGCCACCCACTAAGAGGGGACATTTGATTGGTCAATTCTACTCTACTATCAAAAAAACCATCTCACTGAAAGAGCAGGGTCAAAAGTCTATGAAACTATTTTCAAACATGCTTGCTTTGTCTTGTCTCTTTGATTTGAAACATGTTTTGTACTGTGTGAGGTCCACACTGCTATTTTTCATTAAAAAAATCCAGATAGTCAAATAACATCAGAACTGCTCTGTCTCAGTTAATGTTTTTCGTTGATTTTTGTTTCTGCTCCATCCCTTATACTGCAGCCAGTCAGCAGGGAGAACTCAAAACTTATGGCTTCACTTCAAGTGAGTGGTTTCGCTGTCCATTCTTTATACTGTCACTGGTAGTAACGCCTTACCAGTTGTTGCTTCTCCGTAGCTAATGCTGAAGTAGGTGTTTCCACATAGGTGGCTGGCACAGCTGCTGTTGACAGTAATCTTCTGGACCTCTTTGACTGCCACAGCATTGCTTGGCCAAGAGTCAAAGGTAAGGACCTGGGTAACAATAAGACTTAAAATAAAGAACTTTGTTTTGTTATTTCTCCTGTTCACCAAAATGACATTTCATACCTACATTGGTAACAATCATTATGCTGACTCTGCAACAGTTTTCTAGTTGAAAAAAAAAAACACAATCAAAATGCTTTTCTTTTAATTGGGTCTTCATCTTGCTGGATCACAAAGACTCAAGATTTAGGCATCTCTGCCTCCAAAAATATGACTGAAAACAACAAACAGCCTAAGCAAGGGCTTTCCAGCTAACTTACTAGAGGGCCAGCAGAAACTATCCTAAGTTGCTTTTAACAATGTTTAAATATTTATGGTTGAGTTTATAGCGCATAAAAAGCTATTTCAGCCTAAAGCTTGTAATGAAAGAGAACTTCAAGTACTGTTTCTGTTTCTGGTAGTAAGAAAACTCCTGATCCTCACGTCCAATAGCTATTCAAAATCTATAAGCTGTGAGACTGTGCAGAATTAGCAGCAAGTCTGAAATTAAAGTTAAAGAAAGTTTTTCTTTTGTACAATTGTTTAAAAAAGGCGCTGACTCATAAGCAATAAAAAAGTACTTTTATTCAAATTAAACAAATATCAATGCAGACAAACAGACATGCTCTATCTGAGAAGCTCAGGGCTGGGATCAGTGACTTCCCTGGAGAGGTCCTGCTATGGGCCAATTACAGAGCAGTAAGAGTGATATATCATATGATAATGTGGACATGTGTCACACTGGGGAGTAAACTACCTCAACAGTTGGCTTTTTTATGTTTTCTATCAGTGGAGTCACTTGGAGAAACAAGCTCATGCCGAGCCAATCAGGGGAAGAGAAACATCTTTGCACCAGGAGAAGCTTTCAGTTTGGTTCGTTGCTCTCCTTTGATAAAGAAATCCTGTCCACAGTGGCTATAGATATATCTGAGCTAATCACTTCATGGGTTGCCATTTGAGGCTTTTTCATTTTGATTTTTGCCTGTAGAGGTCCAAACCAAGCCATGTTAATCACTCTGCCACCCCCAGTTTGGCTGCGTCGGGCTAAACCAAGCCACATCCAGAATGGCCATGCTCTGGAGCAGGCCCCAAGCGCACCCTACCCACCTCCAAGCATGCCACAGTAACTCATTAATGTTTGGGGACATGCCGCGGGCATGTTTAAGTGAACCAATGAAAATACGGTTGAATTGTTTGGGAAGAACATATCACACTTCATATGATTTGAAAAGGGTGTGGCGTACCAACTTGACAACATCATTCTCACAGTGAAGCTCTGTAGAGGGAGCATCATGATTTGAGGCTGCTTTGCTGTAAATCTACGAAAGCATGGCTTCAAAAACAGAAAATCCACATTTTGGAGTGGCCCAGTCAGAGCCAAGACCTGAATCCAATAGAGATGCTGTGGGATGACCTCAAGTAAGCTGTTCACACCAGACATCCTAAGAGCATGGGTGAGTTGAAGCAGTTCTGTAAGGAAGAATGGTCTAAACTTGCTCCTGATCAACTCCTGTCCAGGCCTGATCAACAGCTACCGGAAATACTTGTGCGTACGTAATTGATCACAGATGGCACTGATCTCCAAAAATAGATGTCTTTAGGGTTAATTTACCAATATGATGGCCAGGTAAAGTCTGTGTTTGGTCAGCGTTGTATAGACATTAAGTGGCTCATATTTATCATGCAAAAACCGGACTGATGTGCAGAGAGAGAGAAGAAAAAAATGCTCAAAGTGAGCCCCCCCGATGATGAGGCCCTATGCTGTATGCATAGTCTGCATATAGGCAGGGGTGGGCCTACTTATGCTGTGCATTTATGCCATTTGACTTCTGTGTTAAAGCCCAGGATGGAGACTGCGGAGCAACACCTCAGCCAGTTTGGTCAGACTGAAATGTACATGCAAGAGGAAATCTCTGACCCCATTACCCACGTGTGTCAATCCGAAAATTTGATTTAGTATAGACGCAATATGAAAGCCCAGTTTTAGTCAGACTAATAATCATGCCACTTCTAACTGTAGTGAATGTACTGAGTGATTACTGCATAGCAGCTACAGATAAGCAGCAGGTAAACAAATACATACCTGGGACTCATCATACGTGTCGTAATCAGCCACAATGCTCTGCATCTCATTTTCAGCATCATCCGTCTGGCTTTTTGTAAAGGCACTTTCATTACAGAACAAGCCAAGGTTTACATCAGCAGCACCAGCATACTCCTGTAGCAACATTTCCATGTAGTAGCTGTAAAAAGCATAGGAACCAGTTTAAAGCTATAGTTCATACAGCACACCATGAATTAAAGATGTGGGAGTGTCCAGAAGTTGATTTGAGGTACAGCCCTGTACGTACTGTTTTCCTTCCTCCATAAAAAACTCCTCAGATGTTTGTGAAAGCTGCGGTGTATGGACATAATAAGGCTGGGATGTAGCCTTAACCTGAAGAAGAGGTTTTAATCAAAAACTTGCTTAAATCAGAAAACTACGCATACAACATAATTTCCTAGCCCATACAGTGCATGTCTTAAATGTAAACATGATTCACAACAGGTAAAATGTTTTGAGGTTTACACTCTCTGTACCTTATCTTCAGGATAGGTGGTGTTGCTGAGGTAGAGCTCGCATCTATCGTCACAGTCGATGGTGAACTTGTAGTTACAGGTGGATTGAGGGGCGAAGAAGCCACTGGTTAATGTGACGAAATAATCATCATCTTTCTCAAACAGCTGGGGCATTTCAGAGACCCACTTGGTCCAGTACTTTGTTGTGTTTTTACTGAGGTCAGATATGTCAGACAAAGAACTGGGCCTTGTGTCGTTCCACACTTCCATCTTCAAACCTCTTCCACCTGGGATTAAAATAGATACAAAAGGTTAAGTTTTTAAAATTAGAGCTGGTATGGTCAATGTGTACCAGCAGAAGAACCATGGTAAATCCAGTAATTTTAATGGAAACTTCCGCCAGTTCCAGTGGCTAGAATGTCAGAACTTGCTGACAGTTTTGCATGAATAAATATATACAACAGAATAACAATAAAAAGTTAACATATGAAGAGGGATAGAAAAAACAACAACAACGAGGTAGCTTACAAAATTGGCACACATAATTTATCACTGAATGACATTTACAGCATAACCCAAAACTTCAACTGATGACTTGTTCGTTTGCAGAATCTACTGTTGATGTCTTGTGGGTGAAAGCAATAATTAAATAAAGGATTAAAAGATAAAAGGCAGTTAAGGAAAAATGGACAGATAAGAATGCAATAGAAATGAAAAATTGAGTAATGACTGATAAAGTAAGTTGATTGACATTGGGTTGTTTTTAGGAAAATTGTTGCAATTTGAAAAAACAGAAGATGGAAAATCAGATGGAAACACAAAGGCAAAAGTGAAAAGTTGTGCAATTTGATCAAAAAATGTAGCCATTTTAAGGCAAAAGTTACAAAAATAGCATCATGTAGAAAACATTTTATGTTTTCAAAAATTAGTGCCGTCAGACAATTGAAAAAAATGATGTAATTAATTATAGGAGTCATCTTTAATTAATCACAGCTAATCAACTATATTGATAGGATCCATATATATATATATATATATATATATATATTGTATATATATATATGTGTGTGTGTGTGTGTGTGTGTAAGTAAGGCATTGATGAGGGAACTGTTAATTTTAATTGTATATGATGTTGATGGATTTAACCAATTGGAACCAGTTCTCAACTGGAACAGGTTCTGGATTTCCACTGCTGTTTGAAAACTGCAGAATGTTTCCAGAGAGCCAAAAGGCAGCGAGTTTTGCCAGTGCTGTGGTTTTCCCAAGGAAATGGGTAACTTTTAATAGGGATGTGTACAGTGGAAACTGTTTAATTCTGTTATCAGTTTAGCTTTTGCAAGATTGACGAGTCGGTTAAAATAATTACAGATAATTTTTTAAAGATGGGCCTGAAATCCCAGTCAAATGCTTCTTAAAAACTTTATGTAGCCTACCACCACTAGTAGCCCCTGAAGCGTCAGTTAGTGATGTCGCTACCTTCCTGTCAGAGCTTTCCCCCCAACAGTTTGGCAGGCATAAATATGAGAAGCTTAGCAGTTAGCTTGTTGAGGAACAGTGCAGTAACCATTTTTAAACTAGAAAATGGAAATAAAGTGGTATGTAGTCTATCAAGGGTTGTTCTCTGTTTAAATACCCAACCAAGGTGAAAAGAGGCCACAAAGCCCAATATTTATCTGCAAAGAGGAATGAAGTTTGGCAGAGCTAGAAGCTAATGTTAGCCACACTCTACACAGCCTATCAGTCTCAACTCATATCTGCTGATACTTTTTGTAAGTATTTTCCTCTTTTTAGACCAGTCAGGTAAACTGTAGTGCTTTGGTGAATCCTTCAACACATTAACAAAGTCATATTGCTAAAAAATAGGGGGATATCAAAGGTAAACATGGGATCTTGCTGAATTAATTATTACAGCGTAAATTCTTTACTGATTCATATTTAATATTGTTTTTTATAGGCTGACTGACATTCTGTAAATGCTCCCATATTTTTTTGGTAGTTTATATTTTAAATGTTGTGCTTAGTAGCCCATTTTATATCTTAAACAATTAAAGAAATATATTAAACAACCGTGTAAGGAAGACTGCTTTCAGTGCTGGCATATCCTGGTCATTTATGGTTGGTTTTTATCAGCTTTTGGGCTTTTTAAGGCTAATTCTGATCAGCTGTTACTCTTCTTTTTTCACTCAAACCTAGCAACTTTGACCATTATGACAAAATCAGTGTCACAGTCTCCTGATCTGCAGCATCTTCTTAGATGTATCCCTGTCTGTTCTTTTTGAAGACAATTAACATGATTACTTTTTTCTTTAAATCACAATTTTCTTCAAATTAACTAAATAAAAACCATACCACTTCATACATTTACCATTCTATTTTCATTTGTGAAACATTTTTAGCATTTTATTTTGAATGCATGAGTTTTGATCATGGTAAGTTTAATCATTTATTTGTTGATATTTCCACATCTCTCATTTACATCAGCACTTTGTTTGCATACTGCTGACCTCAAATAAACAACAGTGGATCAGATATGATATCAAGACTTGTCTATATTTAATGCTGTTTAAAAAAACTATATCTGCTGAGCTACAAATCTGTACCTGCTGTTGTGATCAACTCTGGGCAAGGGTGCGTGCTTGACGTAAAATCACCAGCATGTCAATCAGATAACAGCTTATCTTGTGACAGCACACAAAGCACATCAAAGTCCCTAAGCTTTGTTGCACTGTGATAAGTGATGACACAAGTCCATCATCTTTAAGTCAACAGTTTTGTTCACAAGTAAGAGGGATGCTTTGAATTCTTGCTGTGATGAAGAGGTAAACTGATCTGACAGGGCACAAAAATAAAGCAACAGGATGGATCGAGACATGCTTCAGTTGCTTCAAACAAAAGGACAAAAGAAGAAGTAGCATATTCAGTTCTTACCTGGGTGCACTGTCATATTGTTCATCTCATGCATGGCGGTTCTGCACAAAATTCTGTCATCGAACACATTCTTGATCTCACACGGCAAGCCTGGGAAGAAACTGAGTGTCAGTAACTTTCCACTAAAACAAAAAACTGGCAAAGCAATGTGAATATTTACTCATCTTGTCTTAGGGGTTTGTTAAGCTGACATGAGATTGGGTTTGTAAATGGCTCATTTTGCATTTTTGAGGTTAGATATTTAATTGAATGTAGGCATCTCTAAAAAAATGATCAAACATATTTACTTTGGTTCAATTTCTCCATTTGTTTAAGTTATTTATCTACATCACCAAGAATTATAACTTATTTCTAATTATAAAGAGTGGCTCTTTACCATGGTAACATTCATACTTAAAAAAATCAAATTTAAGATTTTGAAGACATGAACTAAGAAACAGTACAACTTTTTGCACAGCAAACAGTCAAAAATTAAACATAAGTGAGACATAAGTGGACAGGACTAAATGTTTTTTTATTTTTATGAAATTTCAAATGACTTAGAGCAAAGACATTTTTCACAGGCTAATACAATATATATATATATATATATGTATATATATATATATATAGTTTGTTTAATGCAAAAATAACATGCTATGCTTCTTTTGACTTCATCTGGCTAGTGGTGGCTTCAATGTTGAACTGATTTTTAAAAAAAGAACAAAAAAGGTGTCAGGCCAAGGATGACAGATTTTGTCTGGTTACAGAAAAGGCTTAAATTTATACTGATGAACTTGAACTATAAAGGCAAACAAGATCATCAGCATAAAGACTGACAATTTCAATAAAGTTATTCTTAATACTTGAATGCTCTAATGTTTTTTGAGGTACTCTACAAATACATTTTATTCATATGATCATTATTTTATAATCAAATAATGACAACTTAGTGTTAAATGTGCCCTGAGATTTTTTCAACATTTGATAATAATGCTAAATAAATCAAACAAGATCAGCTTAACCTGAACTTACCATTTATCAGACGGTAACCAAAAGTCTAAAACAACTGAAATGATCTATGGTGTCTTGCCTTAGACAACAGCTTGTTCTTTTCATGGTCTGCTGTGTCTCTAAGCGCCAAAAGATTCTTTCCTTTCTCGTGAAACAACTCTAAAGTTTTCTTTTGTTTGCTGGGTTGTAAGGTACACGCACATTCTTCAGCTTTGAAAAGGATTAACACCTTTGCATGACTTGACGCACCGACAGTGAGTTTTGTTTTGGAGACAACTATACAAATCTATTCTTGCTGAACACTGTTAGCCTGAGATTAAGATAAATATGTGACACAGACAGTTTCACCTTACCTGGCTCAGGTAAGATGGAACACAGGAATTTATTACCTTAAACGGCTTATGGAGCCACCATAGTCAGAGCAAGGTCAGATATAAAGTGCACCTAGGCGCGCAGATGGTCAAGTGGTTTAAGGCGCTTTAAATCTGGCCTGTGGCCTTTTACCGCATGTCTCTCCCCACTCTCTTCCCTGTTTCTGAGTCTATCTGTTGTCCTTCCTCTATCTAAAAGGCATAAAGAGGCCCAAAAATAAATCTTTAAAAAAAAAGGATATAAAATGCACCTGGTCATCCTGGCATCATCAGTTGGTTTGTGGTGTGGCCCTGAGAAGCCTCAAATTTGGAGAGGAATGACCAAAGACTGCATCAAAACATGGACGTAGTTTCGAAGCGAAGCTTTCAAACCAAACAATGGTCATCAGCATATTAGAAATGCTGACTAAAGCTACCTTTTGATCAGTCAATGCTAATCACCATCAGAAGCTGTTTGAGTTTGTTTGAAAAATGAGGCACCACGTACATGAGCTATATAGACCAAAAAGCTTTTTGAAATCAGTCTGTAAACACCTTACTTCTGCTGCTAATAAAGCCGGTTTATGATGAGTGTTAATGGGATTTCCAGGGTTTTTGCAGTCAGCTTTGAATGCAGTTTTAATGTTCTTTCACAGTGGTTTAGCTTTTCAACAACCACTTAACGACATGCTCAAACAAGATAAGCAAGGTCTTGTTTGTATTGCAAAGTTCTGGGTTTAAGTTCTTTTCCAATCTCATGGTGATGCTTACCTCCGACAAGAACTTGTGCTGGTTCATCAGTTTCATCAAAGAAGCGGCCATGAACAGTCAACAGTGTCCCACCCATGATGCTACCCTTGGATGGAGAGACTCCTGTCACCTCTGAGGAAGACAAATACACATTTTACTATTAAAATAATGAAAACAATATGCCATATTTATTTTAAACAAATGCCTGACGTACCTGCATAACTCTGGAACATGGCGAGCTTGTTCTTACGACAAACCCTGAAGAGACTCTTCTTTATCTCAGACCTAAAATTAAACAATAATTTGCAATTATATTTGTGCACGCAACAGAGGTGAAAAAAGAACTAGATTATTGTACTCATATAAAAGTACAGTTACTCCGGTTAAATCTTTCTTAAGTAAAAGTAAAATTACTAGTCTATAAATTTACTATAGTAAAAGTAAAAAGCATTTCATTTTAATTTTACTTTAAGTTCTGAGTACTGAGTAGCTACTAAGGAGCTGTACAGTAAAGAATGATCTTTCCTTGTTGGCAAGGACAACAAGTGAATAGATCTCAAACCAGGTTGTTCAGGTAAAGTCACACTTTTTTAACAGAAATTAACAGTGTCAATTTAACTAATATAGTTAAATTTAACACTTGAAAAGTTACAGGTGGAAACTCTTACTCAACTTTGCGCATGGTGCAAATGTGTCTAATAACAAAAACAACAATACAATAGGAACTTGACCAAAAGAACCCCAGCAGGGATCATTGTTCCACAGGCAACATCTAAACACAACTAAACACATCTAAACAATCTGCCCAAGGGCATGATGGGGAACTCTGCTCACACAACCCCCCTGCTCTGAGAATGCAGTGCCCCTAAAATTAAAGATGTGTGAGATTTTTCAGTATACTGGACCAGATTTTCCTGGTTAAATACATTTAGATAAAATAAAATAATAAATACATTTCCTGATTTAATACACTTTATGGAATGTCAAATAATATAGGAAGGCCAAAGGTCATAAACCCCTTAAATTTGATGAGTTTTGGTAAATCAGTTGCCTCTTCTCTGACATATGCTATATGCTATTTCACATTTTAGGAGATTTGGTGTGCTGATTCTTAACAATGCAAAAACAAAGATTAAAATTGAATTGATTTAGCCAGAAAACAAAGACTGTATGAATGAATCTCTTAGTCAATGGCCTATCTAGAATTAAGACCTCTCACTGGTGACATCAAGTCTTTTTATAAGGTTTCTTATGGTCTTACATTTCAAAAGTCCAATTTAAGCCTTTTTAAGGCTTTTCAGGGACCTGCAAGAACCCAGTAAAACCTTTTATGAACTAAAACTAGACCACAGTGTTTTTCAGATTTGTCAGCTAGATCAAGACTAAAAAAACTTTAAGTGTTTTCATATAAAGACTGACTGAATCTAGAAGTGTTGACAAAATGAAAATTAAATTAAAAGCTGAATAAACCCAGGTCAGCAATGGGTACATCCGCACCAGGGCTATAATAGTTTGGGAGTTTTTATTTCAATTTCGCTTTCACTTATTGTTTTCAATTTTAGCCTAGTCTAGTTTATTTAGTTTTAATTCTTTTGAAAAAGCACAATTTTAGTTTAGTTTTAGTGTTTTCAAGTAATATTAGTTACTTGTTTGGTAAAGGACTCAAAAGGGACAGTAAGAGAAAACATCAAACCATTTCAGAAAAATATTCAAATAGGCTTCTCTTTATTCCTCACTTTATTTATTCAAATGTGACGTCTGAATACAATTCAAGAGCTAAAACTACTACTGTGTAAGTCTTCTTCAATCAAATCAAACCATTTTACATTCCCCATGCTTGGGTTTACATGCCAGTTAGTACGCTGCTGTCAAAGACAAAAACTAAGAAAATTTTGCACCAAATTTTATTTTATTTCAGTTTATTCATTTTCAGTTAGTTTTGTAAGCTCACGACACAGTTCTAGTTTTCATTTTTTGTAAAGCCTCTTTTTATTTTAGTTTCAGTTATCTAAAATAGATTTTACATCTTAGTTTTGGTCATTTATTTGGTTTTAGCTTACTATATCAACCTTGGTGTGTATGCAGATATTTTACTGAAGTTGCATTTCGTGAAATGTTGAAGTAGTTTTAAATGCTTTACCTTCCATATTCAAGGATGTAGGTGGTATTTTGACAGCCTGTTAAAGGAAAAAACATTCTAATCAAGGATAATTTGCACTTTCAAAATTAATCTCTGAAAAACAAACACAAGCATATCAAAGCAAGCGTACCAACATATGTTCCTGTTGTTTTACAGCTCATATCACCCCAGGTGGCCCTTTCATTGTCCAGCTTTAAGTTATAGCTTTGAAAAATAAAAGAGAAGAAAAACAACAATAGTAAATGTAATGATGGACTTGATCACAATGTATTGTGTAATTACATGTCAAAAAACTTACAGTTCATCTGAGTTGGGTTTCAGCAGATTACATGGTTTCCCTCCTGTGTCGGCTCTGCAATCATTAAGATCATATTGATGGATATATTAGGCGGGTTTTAAGTCTAAATTTAAAGGTCCTGTTCATGTTAAATTGATACAGGTTGTTTAGAAGCAAACAAAAGACCACTAATAGACTCCAAACTCTACATTTCACTAAAACCCTGTGATCTGGGAGGGAAAGGATTAAAAAATTATTTTCCTTATATTTACTCATTTTTGTTTTGTCTTTTCCTAAAACAAACTTCTATCCTTACACAATTGTCAGAAAAAACAGTCAAAGTCAAGGCCCTGTACACCTAATAAACAGTACCAATGCTTTTTGTACCTCAGAAATCTGACATCACGGCCATTAGAGCTCAGCTTGTCGCTGTTTCCATACACATCAGTGAAGATCCGGCCTCTCACAGAAATCACGGTGCCTGCAGGAATTTTAATTGAGGTTTAATATAAAGCTGAAAAGCTGTCCCAGTAGTCCCTGAATGCTGTAGAAGCAAAAAACAGTACCTGGGGGACCACTGGTTGGACTCATAGAATCGATTGTAGGTTGGTACCACCACACCACCTGGGGAAAGTTATAGTAAGAACACTGTTGGAACCAATCCAGGCTGGACTGATGGATTAACTCATTTATAAATGAAGGCATCTGCTTTGCATTGGCTGTATACTTACATACAAGCTGCACCAATATGGCTTGTCAGCTCCATTGCATATTTTCTTGACAGGAATAGGAACACCGTCCACAGTGACACGGACATCATGCCTTCCATTTTGTAAGGGTCTGTGATGACACATTTTTAAAATTGATCACATAAGTTGTGACATGGTGCACTTTCCAAAACAACTTCTCTAGTCTTCTAGGTACCAGTTAGAAGCTGGTCTTGATACTTCTTACCTGTACCTAAAGTTTTTACAGACATGGGGAAAATTGCTTTTTTTCTATGATGCACCTAAGGCATGAAATAATCTTCAAAAGCAGCCAAAATTAGAGTCACTGACATCACTGAGCAAATTTAAGAGAATAACAAAGAGCATAGTGACAGAGGCATGTAGTTTTTAGTGAAAAACTGTTTTAATTTGTTGTGATTGTTCCATGCTGTGATGTTTAACTTGTTCAATTCATCAATGTTTTTTTATGGCTGCTACCTCAGGTCTCCCTTGTTAAAGAGTTTTCCTCTCAATAAACTTCCTGGTGAAATACAAATAAAAATATTTGAATAAAATTAAGTGGGTTACCTGGAGTAACACATTATCTGCGTGTCGTGCGTCGAGTCTCTCTCCAAGTCACATGGGACCGAGTGAGTGCCAGACACAAAGGTCACACTGATGCGTGGGGGTGCAGCTGGGTTCAACTGGGGACTGTTCGACTTGCCAAAATCTAGGGAAAAAAAAAATACATTTATAGAAATAAATACCAGAAAGTTCACTGATGAATAAGATAAAAGTCAGTGAGTGAAATTTTTCAAAATAAACTCTTGAAAGACCTAAAAAAATCTAAATAAAAAAAAAACCCTATGAAGAATTGTTACATTGCCTCTTTAATGGTTTCCACTGTAGACTATTAGTCTTTACACTGTAAATTAACATAGTCATCTTTTTATCAACCAATGAACAGGTTTGTTAAGCTCTGCAAAGTACCATGTCTGAATAAAAAAGCAAAACTTCATTATTTCAAAGATAATTTAGGTCCATGTCAAAATTTCAGTTTCATAAATTCACCATGACAGTGCTTAGATCAAATGTACCTGTCCTGTTCCTTACCTTTTCCAAAAAGGGTCACTCTTGTTGCTCCATTAGTACTTCCATGACGTGGAAGAATATAGTCAACACGCGGTTCAGCCCCTGAAATACACAGAAAACTGATGGGATTTGGTCTTACAAAATTGATCAGTTTCAACTGTTGCTGATAGAAAATTCGTGAGAAAGATCATCTGAGTTATGTCATACGATAAAAACTGTTTCTCTTTTGTTTTAATTTAATTAATTTCTAATTAAATGTAAATAACTTGAAACAGAAAGATTAAAACAAGACAGCACCAAGATCAAGAGTAACAGCAAAGGGACAACACATAACATATGCTACATAGAAAAAAGTGTTAGGCTTCACCTGTTAATTATTCAATTTAGGTGTTTTAATCAAACCTGTTGCCACAGGTGTATAAAATCAAATACCTAGCCATGCAGTCTCCATTAACAAACATTTGTGATACAAAATGGGTCATTCTGAGGAGCTCAGTGACTTCAAGCGTGGTACTGTGATGAATGCCACCTTTACAATAATATAATTAGAAAGTGGAAGTGTTTAGGAACAACAGAAACTCAGCAACAAAGCAGAAGACCATGTAAAGTCACAGAGCAGAGTCAATGACTACTAAGGCGCATAGTTTGGGAGATCTGAACTTCCACTGACATTAATGTAAACACAAAAACTATGTGGCCCCATAGACTGGGTTTCCATGGCTGAGCAGCTGCACGCAAGCCTCTCATCACAAAGTCAACAACCAAGCACTAGACGATGGTGTAAAGCACAGCGAGACTACACTTTGAGGCAGTGGAAATGTGTTCTGTGGAGTGAGTGACAAATCATGCCTCTCTGTTTGAAAGTCAGATGGGCATGTCTAGGTTTGGTGGTCATCTGCTTACAAACTATTAAAAAAGCATCTTGTCTTGAGAAAAAGCCTTGCCTATCGGGGAGGAAATTGTTATTAATGCAAACTGTTTCCTTTTAAGATTTTTTTCGAATGTCAAAGAAAATAAATATGTATGTGCTATGTCATCTAAATGAAATCAATTTAGTTTTCTATTGCATAAATATGTGTTTGAAAGTACAGCATTTAATGTCTGCACTGGCATGTATATAAATATAAGCAGACTTAACAACATGTTAATTACACTTCACAAGAGATCTGTTGGCTCTGCAACAAAGTAGGAAAAAAATATGTTCATATCAGAAATAGATATATAATGTACCAGAGTTAGTTGGATAATACTGCCAAATCAAATACCAAAAATTAAACATCTTTACAATGGTTGCTAATTTTAGAAAATCTTGGCATTTTCTATGCAGTGTTAAAAAGTAGAATTTAGACTTAAAACTAGCAAACTTGATATATTTTGTACTTTTTTGTTTGTACTTACTGCAGCAACACCAAGGTGTGAGGAGGAGAGCCACCAGTGTCAGCTTCTCCATCCTGGAGATTTCCCAGATTTGCCTGCTGTCTCACCTGATGTCTGATGTGGTTAACAGTCTGGATGTTTGAAAAACTGTAGAAAAAACTGAACACAGAAAGGTCTTTTTAGAGCACTGTCTTCAAAGATTCAAATTCATGGTGTTGCATGATTTTGGATTTATGCTCATATCTGATACAAATTCCCTTTAGTCGACACCGATATTGATACAGATTAATACATTTAGGTAAGACCTAAAACATCTGTTCTTAAAACACACTTTTAAGTTAAGTTTAAGTTTAAGGAATGAGGATTATGAAAAACTTGTGTTGATGTAAGTAAGTTGGTCCTGCATAAGACTCCACAAACGTATTCGTACATGTGGTCAGTATTTACAGCTGACACATCAGTTGTAAATATCAGGATAAATTTTCATATCTGCTGAAATTGATAACTGACCATTCAAATTAATATCAGTCGATACTAATATCATGCCAATAATATTGTGCATCCCTACTTGAAAGAAGGATGACTTCTTAAGAAGACTCAGCATTGTAAATCTCAGCCATGAAGTGCATACATCTAAAAAAACTGCAACACAACAACAGGTAGGATTCTTTTTGATTTCAAATATGAGAAAAGCTCACCTGTTTGAAAGTTGTTCTCCCGTTGAATGACTCAGGTGTCAGAGGGAGAGGGAGAGAAACTCTGCCTGTGTACAGTAACACTGTCCTTTTATAACTCCGCTCATTGTCCCACCTCTAACCTGTTGGTGGGGGAGGGAACAATCCACTCTGCAATGCAACCATTTATCACTGTACTGCCAATCTGATGCTGCCATCAAAACAAACAACCTTCTTTAGATGTCCATTCAGAGGGTGAAACTAGGTCAAAAAGATGTGGCGGGTGACAGCTTCATGGGTGGAATCTCATCTTGATAAGAGTGATGGAATAAGAGAGGAGGTTATGAAACAAAACAGCTAAGAGTAGGTCTATCGATTACCAGTAATTAACAAATTATTGGACAGACATTAAAGTCAGCATTAAATAATCAAGTTAATAAGGAAGAATTGGGTGCATCATCTTCATCAAACACTGATCATTCAATATTACCAATATAGGAGAACAAGCCAATCAGCCAGAAGATAGACAGTCTCAAAGTGACTCTCATGTTAATGCGAAGGAATCCCTTCTGTCTTATGGCCCCTGTCATTAACAGCAAAAAGCACTGACACAGTAGTCATTTTCAGGCTGATAGCTAATGATGTTTAAATAGCAGATGACCTTATAATAAATCTTCTATGTGAGTGCCACTGAAAAAATTGACAATGTCATCAGACATCATCAGTTGTCTGACGAAGGGCTAGGGCCCGAAACGTCACATATATAGTGATAATCTTCATTGAACAAGCTTCGGAGCAGCTCCTGATTTACGAACTTATTCTTCTGTATTGCAAATAACCTTTTAACACACAGATTCATGTGTTTTTCAGAAACGAAGTGGATAATGACCATGACCAAACATCTTTGACATACCTTCATTTTAATATCTAAACTGTCTTTGTTGAAGAAAATTACTGTTAAATCCATTTTTAGCAGCAGTACTGATTGAGCACAGAAGTTTTGCAAGTAAAGGTGGCTTCAGCCAATCAGGGACATCACTGAGACACTAGGATCGTGGGTAATGTATTATTGTTTGCCGAAACCATGTTTTCTCTCAACAAAGTCAATCACATGAACACATGAGAAACTGTCTTTTACATGACCATACATTATCATTTCACACTTAAGAAGCTTGTGGTAAGAGGCGGCCGGTAGTCGAGTGGTTAAGGTGCGCGCCATGTACGCAGGCAACCAGGGCTCGAATCCGGCCCACGGCACCACCCCCCGCATGTTTCTCCCCGCTCCCCTCCCTGTTTCCAACTCAATCCACTGTCCTATCTAATAAAGGCTAAAAATAAATCTTAAAAAAGAAGCTTGTGGTAAGTCTACCTTGAATGGTTATGACATAATGGCTTATGGCCAAATCTAAATAGCATCATGGACTGAATGATTTTGTGGCTGATAAGGGACTATTAGATGGAGGGAGGGTGTCTGATCTCTCCTCCCTCTCCGCCCTTTCTGTGATGTTCTGAAGGCATTTATAGAAATTCCTGGGTAGATGAACCTCAGCTAACCTCTGGGGGTTAGTTACTCTTTAAGCAGGAAAAATGTTTACAGTTGACTTTATTTAATGTTGAACTCAGGAATTTCATCAACAGAGCTCCGGTCCGATCCTTTTGGTGTCTGAAGATTTTAATAATTAATGAGGCTAGTCTTTTTTCCCAATGCAAAAGTTTTCACAGTATCTTTTTAATCATTTCTGATGATGTGGGAATGCCTCAGTCAACACATATTCACACAGTGTCCTACGTGTGTTTTGTGCTCAGTGGCACAGTTTAAGTAGAGAAGTTCAAAGAGCCAGCTATGGCTCAGTCTAATGAATAATAAATATTAAAATCTGCAGAGTTGATGATACGCCAGTGTGCAAGTTAGATTCTTTAAGGGAACAGAAGGATCTGACTGGTTTAATTCATGTTTCTCCCAAAACGAGCAGTGGTGGGTTAAGACCCAAAAAGGGGTCGTGAAGCTGTGTTCGGTAGGTCTGGAAAAATTTGTGGCCAAAGACTATGATGTAAGGAAGCCCTAAGTGATCACATATCCATATATTTTACTTTACTCTGTCATGCTGTGAAAATAAGTAAAGTTAGGTGGTTTTCTTGAGAGCCTGACTCTATAGTGTACATATAGTGTACTGTACATATATATATATATATATATATATATATATGTATAGTGTATACAAACATGTTCTCCCAGTGACTGTGGAGGCACACATTTTTAAACCCCCTTGTTTTGTTCCATCTAAGGTCCAAATTGAAACAACTGGCATCAAAAAAAGTGAGCGGTTTTAATTTTTCAGAAATTCGAGTCATGATTTCTCGTTAAGGAGATGGTACTGAGGCTAGACTTGTTGAGTTGCCCTAAGCATGCCTTTATATATTTAGGCTACCTGATCCAACCTCTTTGCACTCAGTGACTGTGTGCCATCAAGATAAAACGTAGACAAGTATGTCCTAAATCACTGTGCGGCACGCGCCTTTGACAAGACGCTTTATACTGAAAAATACAGCCCAGTATGATTTTTCTTTAACTCATAATATCAACTTTAAGGGGTTTAAACCCCAAGTATGCCTAAGCCTGTCTGTTATGTAAACATTTATTTTTCAGTGATTATATACGTCACTTTGCTATGTTTGACTGACAGTGGCCTCATTTCAGATTTTATCATTAGTTCACCAAGCTGTTTGTATGTGCAGTTTCACTTTATAAGCCTCCTTTATTGTGAATTGGTGCATTAATCAATATTTCAAGACTAGAAGACAAATACTTTACTTTCATGGTTTATCTCTAAGATAAAATGAGAATATTAACCAATGAATACAAAAACGATATTAAAAGTTTATGTTATGCTAAATCTGACCAATCAGATTCAACCACGTAAATCCTAAGTCTGGAACAGCCAGAAACAGACAAGCTTCAGTTGAAGTGTAATCTAATATCAAAATATCTTTTAAAAATAGAAATAATACTTCTTAAAACAAAACTTGAACTTTATAAGCCAGTTGTGGACATGTAAAGGATCCAATTATATTTAACGAACATCTTGACCATTTGTGGGTTCATGTTTGACTTCATTCTGTCTATAAAAGATGGAAAATACAGTTAAACTGACACAGTATTAAATAGAAGATGTCTGGTCACTATGTATTCAAGCATACATAAAACAGCTGTCTTAAAAAAAAATCAGCAGGAATCACATAACTGCATTTAGTGGTGTTAATGAAGCAGTGCTAGTTTCATTTTAATGGTCCTTTATAAGATGCTATGACAATCTACAACACTATCACTTATTAACAACGGCAATAAGAAACATGTCATGACTGTTAATGGGTTTGATTCACATAAAGTGATTAAATGCATATACACCACAAGAGCTGAGGTCAACATTTTCATTGCTCAAGTTTAACAATGAGGAGAGCAGCCTCGAGAATTATGCTGCACAATCAATCTCACTGTAATCGCGATGTCAGGCTGTGCAATAACATAATCACATAAAAGACTGCGTTTTTTATGGTGTTAAGTAGTACCTGAAAGGTTTAAAAGAATGCCTGCAAAGGCCTTTTAATTCACAATAGTGCCACTATTGCACTTTGTAGGATTACCTTTATTTTCAAAAAAGGAACATAAATATATTTGTTAGGCAGTACTGTAAAAACATTGTATTTTATATGCTAGTGAATATTTTTATGTTTTCATTTGAGAAATATACACTTCACTTCATTATCACTGTCACAACTCAAGGTTGACCTATTTCTTGTCTCCATCATGACAAAAAAGAAAACAAAATAAGTCTGAGCAATGTTTGTCTGTTTCTCTGAGGTGTCCCACACAAAAGGAGCCATGCCTACACTGACTTAAAAACACAAACACAAGAACAGTACACTTCCGTACATGTCATTCAACATCAAATGAAATATGAACACAATGTTTCTTTTCAAACGGGATTGATGGGCTGACGCCCAGGACTATACTAAACAAAAGCGTCTTTCCTTTGTATCCTTTAAAAGTCCTAAAGGTTAGGAGGAATATTGTTCCTTTTTTATGCTGATCTTCAAAAATGTATCAGCTGATTTTTCCTAGATGTAGCAGGGATTTCCAGCACATTAAACCTCACCTCTTTGATAAAAATAAGGAATTTCTACTGATCCAGATTTTCTTAAAGCAATATTTCTGGTGTAAATAAAAGCATTGCAGACTCAAAAGCGCTGTTTTTAATGTCCTGTGGTGATAAAGAGTTGAAAGACAAAAATCTTTTCAGCTGTTGCATTTATACTTTGAGGTGCAACTCTAGCAGCCTCAAGTGGTATTCATGGCTCAGTGTTCAAATATATCATAAAATGTAAACCTACATTAAATCACGTAGACTCTTTTTATTATCAGCTGTCTGTTTCCTCTCAAAAAAGTACTCATTGTGCATCACTAATAAATGTGATTAAAAGTAAGCACTGCATTAATTATGGACCTGAGATCTGGGTATTCTTTGTAGTCCTGAACTGATAAACTGAGATGCTTTGAATTATTTTTCTCATTCACTGATTGTTTTTACCTGCAGCTCACCTGCACATCTTCTCGATCTACCCCCGCCTCATTCCATTGCGCTGTTTTTTGTGTTACAGCTCTTTTGAAACATCTATCAGCGAGTACATCATTGATCAAATTAGATAACCACGGTTTGACATGTTTCACTCAATATTCTGTTATCACAACATGTGATCTGGGTGTGTGGAGGCACGTTGTTGATGACGTGAATCACAAGAATCATGATAAATGATAAGAGCAGCAGCAGCAAATTAATAAAAGGAAGGCATAAGGAGCTTCAGTTTTAACACGAGAGCACACCTCAATCGTTAATCCTCCTGGAGAGACGCACTATAAGTGAACTTTTCCTGCTTCCTGTAGATTGCATGTTCTCACTTTCTAGTGGACACATGATTACCATAAAATATAGGTAAAAAAATAAATAAAGATTTGCAATTATCTTTGGGCAGCCTGACTTAGTATCCTCTGTGTGTGGGAAAGTGATGATGTTACTTGCAATAAATCATTTTTGATGGCAATAGTTTCCTTTTCTTAATGCTTTTGTGTGTTTTTTTTCTCATGGAAGATTTCAGTGAGGCCTAGGTTGAGCAGCAATGGCTTGCAGTATATTTCTATAATTCTGTGATGATCTACTGTAGTTGATTCTATTTATTTAGTATTATTACCTCCGCCAAGGAGGTTATGTGATTGGCAGGGTTTGTTAGTTTGTTTGTTAGCAACATAACTCAAAAACTTATGGACGGATTAAGATGAAATTTTCAGGAAATGTCACAAATGGCATAAGGAAGAACTGATTCGATTTTGAGAGGCATCTGGATCACCGTGCGGATCCAGGAATCTTTTAAAGGATTCTTTACTATTGGGAGATAGGGCTAATGGTGGAGATCTGCGCTCTCCAAATGCTTTTCTAGTTTTATAATGTTGTATTCTTGTTTTAAGTTTTGCTCTTTGTACTCTACTGTGAATCCCTTTGGTCAACCCCGGTTGTTTTAAATGTGCTATATAAATAAAGTTGACTTGAACTGAATTGTTACTCCATACTTTGTTTTGTTTCACTTGTAATAAGAGACCGAGGTTTGCATGTACCTGGCAAATTCTGGCTAGTCAAACATCACTGTAACCACTTTTTAAAATAAAGTTAAAGCTCTTTGTTCTGCTCTCCTTCAGTAGTCGGGATTTTGTTGGCGTTAGTATTAAAGTGTTTTTGGTCCCTTTGGTTTGTTGAACAGCAAACGCTGCTCATATATTTTTTTCTTGTTCATTTTATTTTTTCAATTGCTTTTTGTCACCCCAGTCCTATTCAGACTCTAATTGTACCTCAGCCGGATGCTTCTTTAAACCTCAGATGTGTTTATGGAGACAACCAGATAAATAAAATTGTTACCCATTGTGATATTTTGCTCAAGATCTGCCCAAGGCAGTCAGAACCATTAGATGAAGCCTTTTGTCAGAGGAGCAGGTGTGTTGCAAGCTGTTAAACATGCACCTCATCACGTCCTTCTCTCACACATGCCTCAGGGCAGGAAAGACTGACTGCTTTCTTGCATAACATCCCTGAGAAAAACAGCACAGATGCACAGCCTTTTGTGTTAAGAAGATTATGGCAGGACTGTCAATCTGCCTTCAAAGTTCTGTTATTTTCATCTTAAAGCGCTAATTATGTTGTTCCACACGAGGAAAACAAGAGAGGAGAAGGTGAGAAAAAAATTACCTGTTCGTAGAAGCAATCTTATGTTTCAAAAGGTATTCATGGGTCATCCACTTAGAAGAAAGGATTTATATTTCAAATTTAAGTATCCTCAGTCACAACAATGTCATCACTATCTTTACCCAAAAATGACATGACACAATCAAAATTAACATTTCAGTGATAACAGAAAACACAACGCTCACTATATTGTCCAGACCTTTTTTGGTGTCTGCAGCCATACTGGTGAGCAACTTTATGCAGCATCAGGAGCAGCTAAGTAGCTGGAAATGAAATAGATCAGCAAAACAAATGAGCAATATCACAGTTATCAACAAACCTGGGAACTTAGCTGCAGAAAAAACTGTGTGTAACAAACACACTGAGGTGATGACACTGTCTAATATACACAGACACATGAGCACCATTTTGGTCCCAAAACACTGACACTAATTAAGCACCAGTTAGACACTATGTAGGAGTTTACTTAAAATGTTTGGTAATTAAAAACCAAGAAACACTTGAAGCCTAAATCTTTGCAGTTTTTATTTACTATTAAAGTGTTTTTTGTACTCTAAGCATACTGAAAAAAATTCTAGTATTACAGTTTGAGAACCCAATGTTATTAAGATTTAGTCTGGCATCCTTTTATGTTACCCCTACGGAGTTAAGACCTCATACATTTGGTCAGAGTTAAGATAAATACAAAAAAGGAAAATAACAGGACCAGGCCCTGAGGCTGCAGCAACTGCACAGTCCAGGTAAAGTAAAAATAAATAAATAAATAAATTAGTTACAAGATGCTCTCATTTTAAGGGAATTAAAAACCAGTAACAGTGGCCGATTTTCATGTCATCCATTCCTTCCAAATAAATCATAAGTAACACAGTGATATGGGCTCTATGCACGAATTGCTTCCGCGTTTGGCATTAGACCGCTCCCACACTTTCAGTCGGGAGAGGAGAATGGGGTATGATGGCAAAATCGTTGCGGTTTACTCGCTGTTTGCATGAGTTACCTGAGCTGACTGTCAATGATGAGTTAAATTTAACTGAAGATGTCCAGAAGTGCTTTTAACCTGTTTTTGAAACATCATTTTAGCATGTTTGGATGCCAAGTGATGATGGTAGATTAAACACAAACAACAATGGAAACAACAACAACAACAACAAAAAAAAAAAAAAAACAACGACATGGACAAATTAAGGCAGTATAGGAGGGTTTAGATTCCGTTTGGCCTAGCACTTATCGTTAGGCGGAAGTTGAGAACCGGTCTTATTTTCCACCGGAAATACGCCACCCCCTGCCGTGCATAGAGCCCATTGCTTTCACAGACAAATATTTAAAAAACACAAATTTTACTCACTGACTGTACTACAAATACGGTCCATAGATAGAGACAGAGCTATTTATGTTTTTAACGCAAATAGGCTTGACTAAAAGCGTTGTGTGGCTAAATTAATAAAGCCTACTAAAAATATTAAACTAATATATCAGTAATATAATTATAGAAGCTAAATAACACAAATTTAAATGGCTGTTACAGGAATGTATTTTAGGAAAATGCACATATTTTCATCCCCTCCAGTTAGCAAGGACTATCGCCAGTGATCAACATTTAGCTTAACTCGACTGTTAGCTTAACTCGATCGTTAGCTTAACTCGACCGTTAGCTTAACTGGTAGGTTTAATCGGTTAGTTTAGGCTAGTTTAGGTGTAGCTAAATTATCAAAAAGCGATTTTTCCCCCTCCAGACATAACAAGGTATACCTTCATATTCCATAAAATAACAACTTATTTGAAAATAAAACCAAAGTGATACAAATAAAATGCTGTAACTTTACCTTGAGTTGTGTGCTGTTCATTATTTCCAGCTAGGAGAAATGACTCCTGTTTTAACATTTGTATGCTGGCCTGTAACGGTTCGTCTCGACTTTAACACAGAAAATAACAGTTTTCCTCTAAATAATACTGAGGAAAATTTGTTTGAAAATTAGAATGAGGAAAGAAGAAAATGTTAAAATACTGATTTGAAAAAAAGCTGAAACGTTGAGGAAAAACACAAAATGTCAAAGAAAAACAAGCGAAAATGCAAAAAAATATAACGCAGACAAAAAGTGATAACATTTTGAGAAAACTTGAATCAGCATAGAAATTAAAAAAACAAGCCAAGGTTAAGAAAAAAGTATGACAAGAATGGTCTCAACTTCAAAACTGTGTTTCAAAATTAGTTTCTGCATTTCGACTTTTCTGGATGTGCATACTGATCTAAGGGCTGTAAAGATTAATCACACCAATCGCGATTAACTAAGATCCATGACTAGTGCATTTAAGTCTTATAATCTTGATTAATTGCATGCTTGTTTTTATCCCTTTGGATAATAGTGATGCAAAATAAGTCTACCACTGGGATTTAAAGACTTCTTCTTACCACATTAGGAGTTCTTCATTTCCCAATCCTACATCTTTACAGTTGTTAAATGTACCAATGTTAATTTTCCAAAGTAACTTAGCGTGAAAATAAAAATTAACTCGGATAAGAAGTGGGTTTAATCTGAGTGTGGGGTGTAAAACTTTTAGGACACTGAAACTTATTGTCAAACTTCACTGCATCCAGTGTGTGATTTAGAAGCCTGGTATTGTTTTGTTGTGTAGATCACATTCTGCCAGTGTTCTCTTCTAAAAGACAATCTGATGTGTTGGCAAAGTTACAACATTGACAGCCATCACACAGGACAATAACACAGAGACTTCTGCTGCGTGCAGACACTTGTCGCCTGTGCACAAGTTCCCACTCACAGAACTTAACACTCCATCCAAAAGCCTAAAAATAACGCGGTCATTGCAGGAATGTACAGTACGCTGCTGTCACGTTTTCTCAGTCTGTGTGAAGAATGACCTCTAAATATGTTGTTTGGTAGGTTCTGACAGAAGTGTGATAATCAGTGCCTTTGTTTAAACGCTCTCTGTTTTCAAAGTAACATCTGAATACCTAGAAAAAAAAAATTGCATAACTGCTGCAACATGAGCTCATGCTTTGGATACATTTGCCTCCAGATATGGATGGTTTTTATCTTCAAGAAAGGACTTTTGTTTGAAGAAAACAACTTAATATGGTGATTAAAGTACAATACTGTTAGAATACAGTGTGCCAATCATTCTGGCTGAAAAGAGAAAATATGGGCATAAAATGGTCTGTCTGAAGTTTTTGGTTTATGGGTGATTTTCTAAAGGATGAAAACAGCTCTACAGCAATTGTAAAGAAAATATCAGAACACCTTGATGACCAAAATAGGCATGACTTTATTTTTCTTTCCAAAACTGCAGCATAACAAACTAAAATCAATATGAAAACACACAATACAAAATAAAAAATAACACTTCAGCATTGCTCACAATGAGAACGAACATCAGCTGGGGTTGTAATTGTGGATGTATGGAGAGTAAAAAAATGTCTAGACAGTGAATTGGCTCATTCACAAAGTTGCATGTTGAGCTAGAAAAGCTCTGATTCTCTGCAGGAGCTCTTTCTTCACACTGTCTGGTACAAGCGCTGAAATGAAGAGGAGAAAAGACAGATATGTCAGAACAAACATGGAGTGACCAGAGCAAGAGTCCGAGATACAAACTTTGTCGTGATTCTTTTGTGGATGTTCAGTTTTTGTTCTGAGATGCTTATTACTATCCATAACCACAATCAGAATTAATCACAATTACTTAATTTATCCCCAGGGGGATATTTGGATGTTATATTTACTCTTAAACACAAAATAGCTGCAGGATATGAAGAAATATGTATACATACATTATCAGTCAAAAGGAAATGTAATAAGAAAATTGTACAAAAAGGACAGAGTATGTGTTTTGTTGCTCTGATTGGCCTATAATGAGTGTGAACAAGAACCTTTGTCCAATCACCCTCTGAGTTTTTATTTTAGACATTCTGCTCTTCCAAAAGCCCTGCATGAGCTGTTGCCCCATTGTTATGAAACGCATACCATGAAATGAATCTAGTCTATTACGATCAAGTTAAGGTGATATGTCAGTATTTTTTAGGTTGAGTCATATGAGGTACTTGGTGACAGTATTGGCACTAGCCTCCAGAGATTTCAGTGAGCATTGCCCCTCTAGGAAGACTCGCTGGTCATACTGGCAGCAAAACTAGGCTATACAGTGTAGCAGATGAGCACATCCCAGCCGTATAATTCAGCAAGGTTAGGGTAAAAAAAAAAAAAAAGGGCTAAAAAACAAAGTTGGCTTAATCGTACACTATATCAAACATTTTTTAAGTGTTCCATTTTTCACCCAGAAAACCTCTGTGTTTGGCACTATTTTGCAATTCAAGCTTCGGCTATGTGTTCTTTTGCTCTAGTGCACTATTGTCTCCTGATCAGCTGTTAGAGCATGTGGACCCAGTGGGAAGAATGAGAGAGGAGAGAAACTTTAGAGGAAACTGGTTAAATGTAATTTGGTAATCCCTCCTAGGTACTGAACAGGAGGGATTTTAGGATCAGATTTTCAAGGCACTCAGCTACAAGAAAGTGACATGCATACCTGAAGTCCTCCTACTATACTTCTTATTTCACTGAACAACAAATAATTTCCAGCATATGAGATTTAAATTAACAGCATAATAACTTGTAATGAGAGTTTAACACCACAAAATATTAAGCAACAAATTTGTAACAAAAGCTCTAGTATGCTGTCTTCTGCAAAAGTATTTATATCCAATAGATGCTACTGGTTTTCAGTTATTATGTGTATTTTACCTTGTCAGCCATTCAGCATAGGAACTCATATTCATTGATAGGACATATTTAAACTCCATACATTAATACAAAAAAATAAAGTTCTGAATTTGAACTTTTACTGGCCCTTTATGTTTCAGTGGTGCTGAGATGAAATTCTGGTGTGTTTGAGCACAAGGGTCTAAAACCGCCCCATGGCATTGATAATGCATAAAGGCATGCCATCCTTTACAGGCTGCTTCTTTATTGTGGGTGTCTGACACATCTTTAATCTCTCTAAAACACTGGAGTGTTCAACAGAAATAAAGATGCTTTGTACGGTCAAGTTAGATTTGCCATTTAATGTCCAGGAAGGATTCTTTCTGATTAACTAAAATATTTTTAATTTAATAAGGTGGTCTGATATAAATTAAGTTATCATGCAATACTCAATCCTTTTTTGAGTTGTTTGTATGTATATGTTTGTACCTCTTCCTTTTGGTGTAACCTCTGTGACCAGATCCTCTACCGTGACATGCTCCAGACCCTTTTCTTTGATCACATCTAGGAAAAAGGAGAAAAGCCGTTCAGAAATCCCATTTCAAAGAAGGATCGCAACACATATACACATACGTTCAATGATAGTACCTTTGCAGTGTGCTTTCAGCTGATCCTTCCACCCACACTCCACCAGCTTGGCTCTGAGTAATTCTTTCAACCTACAGCCACACATTTGGTTGAAATTATTTCAACGAATGAATAGAAAACGCTGTCTTAAAACCATCAATGGATAAATCAGTGAAAAGAGCTCGCTTACCGCTCCCGTTCCCCCATTTCTATCAGCTTTTGGTTTATTGCAGCCCTCATCTGCGAGTCTTTGCTCATGATCTGTTTGGAATCAAACACAAAATAAACACGTTTTCTTTTTTCATTCAGTTATGCGAGGGGGATTTGCAAGAGATGTTTTTATTCAGCAAGAAAATACGTCGATTTTACCTTTTATCGAGATGGATCAGCTGGGGAACATACAGTCCATTCACAAGAGCGTACCGGCTAAAACACTGAAGCTCAAGAGTTCCGCGTTGAGGATAACGGTTCAGATGATAACGGTAAGTTTTCAACGACGCGGGCCACAGAAAAACAGATATGAAGGATTATTTCAAAATTAAACGCTGAATAAGTAAATAAAGTAATAAGTTAGTGAGCACATATAAAATAAATATGAAAAAATAACTTAAAGGAGAACTTAAAGGCATTGCCCAGATGGTAAACTTCGATATGGAAATAGATTTGTATGGTAAAGATACCCAGTTAAATAGAGTGACAACAGAAATATAACGGAGAATATGACTGGGAAATATCCTCGATGAAATATTAGAGATTTTAGGCAAACTCCAATTAACGGCTATTTGTTCATTCCTTCATTTTAAGCACCTGTCGTTTAGTAAATTATTATTTTCCCCACACTGTATTACATCAACATAACAAAGAAAGTTTCATTCTAAACACGGTTGCCTAACGAAACGTATCGAGTATTTTTTTTTTAGAAGAACGCGAGCTAAGTTTTAAGAACTCAATTTCCCATGAGCGTTAACTCAGTTCATGTCCGCTGCTAACTGTGACCGTGTGCACACAAACAGGAAACGTATGTCCTCCTTCACATCATCATCTCATTCTAAAGGCTGTCATCAACTTCTGAATAAGCTAGTGTTGTTTAAAAAACAATGGCCGCATCGAACTATTCCCTGAAGGTCAACCGAGATCTCCTGGACCCAAACTTTGAAAGTTACAGGCTATCTCTGGACGCAATACCGACGTACAACGTGGAGCTGGATGCAGGTGAGAGAAAGTTGAAGCAGTTAGCATACTATGCTACATAAGGTTAGCTCTAATATAAGGCTGAAAGGTCTATTTTACCTTTTTGTTACAAAATGAGCAGATTTATATGACAAGCAGAGGTGTTTGAATAGAAATAATAAAAATAACTCAAAATATCCTTTAATGCTAGGTGTTACCTGTTTTTGAGTGTCACCAAGATGAGACTACATTAAATTTTGCCAACTGAATGGTTTCACTGTCTGCTTTTTGAAATAAGCACAATTAGACCACCATCATTTAAAATGTATAAATGTATAAATGTATAAATGTCGGAGAGCTGCTTGTAAAAAAAAAAAAAAAAAAAAAAAAAAAAAAACAATCTAGGAAAAAAATAAAGTCACCGAGTTCCTCAGTCCAAGATGACAGGGATGTCATGTTTTGTCTACAAACCCCCAAATTTTCAGTTTCCGGTGTTTGGAGAGAATGTAAATATTTTCATCATTGAGGGCGTTGGAATGAGAGAATGGCTGCTTTGTTTTGCTGAGAAAATAAATGAAACCAAGAGGTTAGAGATCAGTAAAGTAACAATACTGATGAGCCAAAACCCTTTCCCCTGTGACAGTGACATATAAGGCTGAAATATGTACTAATTTGACCAGAATAGCCATTCTCAGTGTTCACCTCCTACATGATAGAGGCCAGCACCCAAAGCATGTTGCCACTGCACTGCAGGGGGAGAAATGGAAGGGTAACATTAAAGCACAAAAAGTTACTGTACATTAGGCTACCTTACAAAATGTTATCTTACAATATGTTAGGTTACTTTACAAAATATTACTTTACAGTATGTTACACTACTCTCAAAGTTTTACTGTACAATAGGTTACAGTACTTAACAAAATGTAACTTTACAATTTGTCACAATACTTAAAAAAAATAACTTTACCATAAGTTTCAGTATTTTACAAAATGTAACTTGACAATATGTAACAGTACTTTACAAAATGTAACTTGACAAATGTCACAATACTTTACAAAATATTACTTTACACTATGTTACAATACTTTGCAAAATGTTACTTCGCAATGTGTTATAATACTTTACACAATTTTACTTTACATTATGTCACAATACTTTACAGAGTGTAACATTACAATATGTTACTTTTCACAATGTTGCATTACAATTATTTAATGTATATTATATGTATTTGCAATACCCTACCTTACAAGAATTTACAAGACTTCACAATAGATGACATAAAAATACATATATAACAATAATATTATGATACACAACAACATGTAATGTTACAATGTTTAAAAATATGTAAGATCACAATTCGTAACAATACTTAATATATTGAAATACTTTATAACATGTTACCTTCCAATAGATTACAATACTTTACAATATGCTGCATTGCAATACATAAAAATACATTTCTGTATTTTACAGTGAGTGATGTTGGATTTTGTTTTATTAGATTACGTTTCATTAGGTATGATATTTTGATACACTGCAGGTTGCGTGGCTAAGGAAAACAATAATTTTTTAGATTAAAGTGGATTCTGCAATATTTGACTTATTGCAAGACAATCCTAAAAATTCATTACAATACATAATAAATGAAATAAACAGAATTTCCCTTAAAATTTCAAATGCACAATTTATCCATTTATTCACTGCAACATTATATTGTCAGCTTTCTCTTTGGCCAGTTAACTTCATTCACATTACTCTCATTCATGTCATAACCACCACTCTAAGGAGTCAAAATGGCAGAGAAATATTTTTACATCACTGTTTCTAAAAAATAAATCTGCACATAGGGCACCATGGATTAGGCTAGATAATATCTCACTTTATTAGAGCTGACCAAAATATTTTTGGTGATATACAGTCACATGTCAGTGTTTTTTCTAACCTTCTTCCTTTTTTATCTCTATTGTAGCTGTGGAGGAAGTGAAGCTGAAGGATACTCAGTACACCCTGGAACACATGAGGGCCTTTGGCATGTACAACTACCTCCACTTGGACCCTTGGTATGAGGATAGTGTTCTGTTTGTGGACTGCAAAGGACGGGTTCTCAGTCTCACTGTCACACTGGTAAGCCTTTAGATACATCTGTATTTGTATTAGTCCTTGTTCTTGGAAGCTCTTTTAATGCTGGTATTGTTGCAAAGCACATGTCCAGAACGTCTGAAACAAATTCCTTAAATGTATATCTCACTTCAGGTGGAACAGGTGTGATACTGATTTGACACTGTAAGTGTTGGTGAGATTTAATGCAACAGGCACGCCAGTAGATGGTGATCAAGCACCTTTTTAATGGCAGCATCAGCTTGTGATGCTGCCATTGATGCAGCCCATGAAGGTGCTGTTGGTTTTTCATTCATGCCAGAAGGTAAATTCAATGAATCAGTGTTTGCAGTCGATCTCATTTAGAGATAGACAAAGGACTTTGTCACTCTTTCACACATGCACTCCTCAATATTTCCTTAAAATTTTAGGGCAGGTGGCCCGTGCAGTCTTCCTTACTGCACTGAGACTTTCTGAGACTGTTTGACGCAGATGAGGGGGGTCTCTTTCATCAAGACATGACAAAAAGGACGCTGCATAAATAGAAGACACTATGATGGTAGTTTCAGTCTTTATATACAGTACATGCATAGATTGTGAAAATCATTGTTAAACCAATGTTTAAATTATCAATTCAGCTGATCTAATACACATGCTTATGGTTATTGTTAATATCTTCTTTTGGTGTAAGACTCCCTAAATGCCCACATTTTCTCCCATGTTTGAGAACAAAAACAGGATATTTTGCCCAAGAGTCCACTTCTTTTGCCTGATATAAAACCTCTTTTTAAAATCAGTAGTTAGGTGTGCTTGATTGCTTCATGACACATTATTTGCAGATGCCTGTCAGCAATCCAGACATCACTGCTACTGATACTGAACCAGTGCGGCACTGAAATTCCTAATTCATGCTTGATATGTTGGACATGTTCACAGAATTAACCAAAAACTGGAAAAAATGAAATTTTCAATCAGAAAAAAGAATGAAGCAGCTTTACTACATGCACAACAGTTATTGTGGTTGTGTATTTTAAACATCATCACCCCTGCTTACTTGAATACCTGAATATTTCCTGCTAAGTTCTTAAGGCCAGACCACATACATCAGTACATCAGTGCTATTGGTCACCCTTTACATCTGTCAGTGTGTTAACTCGGTTTAAAACAATAAAAATACATGCATGAATGCATGCTATAACCATTTGGTATTAAGGTAGCTCATTGTGGGGGAAAAAATGTTTTTTCATCTCCTGAAAAGTTGTGATTTTAGGGATACAGGGTTTTGGCCTGATGCCATCGATATGTTAAATGCCTTAAGAGTGAATGTCCCTTTCTAGCAGCAGCACCACTGCCTGTGTGTGTGAAGATTGTTTAAAAGCGATGACAGAACTCCTGTTGATGATCTTGGGCTAATCTGTCAAACAATACATTTTTAATATAAAGGACTCGCTATTGAGTATACTCGTGCATCATTGATTAATGTCTCGCTGTATGCGGTACTACCTTCTCTAAAGTCAAACTGTACAACATGCTCTGCTGGTTGTAATGTGATCCACAACAAGATGAGTTTTAAAGCAGTTTAGTTCTTCTTCATGGGGGTCAATGACAGAAAGAATCTGAAGTTTATTTTCAATAACCATATTTGCTGGGTGCAGCTGCCCCTGCAGTTTTTATAAATGTTTGAATTTGTATTTATCCTTTTTTATAGAATATGTAGATAAAGTGAATTGGCAGTTGTTGGTTATTTTTGGTGTTAGAGTAGTCTGCAACTTCTTTTAAGCTTCTCTAGAGTGAAGTCACATCTGTGTGCTATTGTTGCACAATGAAAAAAATAAATAACATTTACGGCTCATCTTTATAGGTTCAATAGCACATGAAACATTACTGTGTATTCTCAGATACTGTCTTATTTAGTTTCAGACTACTTTTTCTCATATTACCTCTGAAAGGGAGGAAGCGAAGAAGTAGGAAAAGAGTGCATATACATTATGCACCACTGTGCACAGAGGGAGAGGAAATAAACGACAAAACTTTATTCGATCCTCTGTCCTGATGTAACGCAGTTTACCAGTGAATTGTTAAAACAATGCTGCAACTATAAATCACATCCAGAGCTCCTGTAATAAATGTCCTCATGGTCTTTTTTTAAAGATGGAGAATTTTGTAAAAGGATTGAATGAAACACTGGTAGAGGCACCAGCTGTGCTCGCTGTGCACCTTCTAGCTCATGTATGTCGAGTTGTAGAGCTATTTCCAAATTTTTAGGAGAGTGTTTGCTGTGAAACAATAAAAAAAAAAAACAATCATGAAATACAGTTTCCATCACTGCCTCGCTTGCAAATATACTCTTTGTCTTTCTCTCTCTCTCTGCGGTTGTCCAGCCAAAAGAGATGTTGCCAAATGAGAGCTCATCAACCAAACACCTTAAAGGTGTCAGCCCTAGTATTTACACATCATTATCATTTTTATTCAATTTTTTGAGTGAGTACAAACCAACATGGAGAATGAAGTCAACGTTCAGCTCTTACGTGTCAGCAGTAGTAACATAAATGACTGATCCAGGTTTGTTACCAAAATGCTGAGACAGGGAGGAAAAATGAGTCCACTGACCTTTTTCTGTATCATTGAATATAATCATAGATAATTAGATCTTCATCTCTGTTTTTCAGTTCAAACTGATCTGGATGATGATAAGACTATAATCTATGTAGACAGACGGTATTTCTGCCTTTCAGTGGCATCAATAAACGACTCTTTATGAAAATGTGTCGCTCACAGTCTAATTACAATCATCACACCATAATTATCGCTCCTGATAGGCCCCATTTTTTATACATTTTCAGGCTAGTGTCACTCGGATCATTGTACAGAGGCGGTTCACACTCTGTCCCAGGCATTAACACTGCAGAAAACCATCTGAAATGTGCTTTATACATCACGTAGCGTTATGATTCGCAGTGTCACGCTCCATGGAAACAACAAGGCAGCTGCTGTAGAGTCCCTTTCAAACGCCTGTTACTTCATGCAATGAGTAATTGATGCTCATGTGGTTGCATTTCTGTTTTGGACTAAAAAGGCTGTGACAGTCACAGATTTAATGGGAAGCCAAGTTGCGGCTATCACCAACGTGTTTTGTCAATTGTTAGTCAGATTTGTGTTTCAAGTATCTTTAACATCAAGAACATGCACCAAATATAAATCTCTGCTTACAGATTCTGTCCAGAAATGTTGAATCAAGGTCTTGATTTTCAGATATGAAGTGTTCTGGTATCCGTTTGTAGTAGTATGAATGTTGTACGTACTGATGACTGGCTCATATCAGATTTGATGATCATTTATTAACAAAAATCTGGATTAAAGTGCAGCTAACAATCAAATATACGCTATATGGACTGAGGTATTTGGCCACACCTGTGAATCATTATTATTCAGGTGTTTTAGGCATGGTCCACACAGAGACAAATTCAGAAGTATACGCTAAAGTTTTTTTGTTGTGTCGGCGTTTCATCCACACGGAAACAGTATTTCTGGAGACCGAAAACGCTACTTTTTGAAACAGGATCCCAGAGTGAAGAAATCTGTATATGCCTGCCGTTTCGTCTCTGTGTGGACAGCCAACTGCATCTTTCTTGAAATGATTAAAAAAAAAAAAAAATTGTAGATCAGAGTATTTCTGCAGCACAACACTCATTTTTATGGTAACTTTTTGTCACATGCTACAATAAAATCAGTGCTTCTGGGATTTGGATAATTGACTTCATTAATTGTGCTTTGATTGCTTTGATTTATGTCTAAAGCATAATTGTCTGATTGTCTTTCTGGATGCAGTGCTGATGTTTTTGCTTTGTTGTGGATCCAGGACACCGCCCTGGGGAAGCCAAGAGAGGTTTACCGTTTAACCGAAGAGTCCAGAGAGAGTGAGGATCATCTGTGTGCATCACTCAGCCTCACCTCAGCAACCTGGGCGGCTCTCAGTGACGGTGCAGGGCGACTTTACCTTCTCCGCACTGGCAAGAGGGGTGACAGCTCCCATATGAAGTGGGAGGTATGTAAAAAAAAAAAAAAAAAGAAAAAAAGAGTTTCCTGTTTAAAGAGATACAAAAGCATGTTTTACAGCCTATATTTTTCCATGAATAAGACATCTGTGAAAGAAAAACAGGTATTTTTTTGGGTGTAAAATTGCTGCCACTGTGAAAGCAACATAAATAAAGCTTTATCCTGTATTGACCTCTGTTGGAGATAAAATGTAGGTGCCGCAACACAAACTAAACAAAAAGCCTCTGACGGATGTTAAAGCCCTTTTCCATGAACTGGTCTAAAAATAAGTCTCAAAGTAACAACCCATTTCAAACGAGATGTAACTGAGCACAGATCTTGCATGCTGCTATTTGGAGGAGGAAGTTCACTGCTTCTTTTCTGGCAATACTAGCATCTCTGCAACTGCCGCTTATTGAAATGTATTTGATGAACCGAGTTAAAAATGAAGCCAATATTAGAGGAGGTAAAAGATTTATGATGATGTATGCCAGACACCTCTTCAACAGGTGATGTAACTGTTGAGTCATTATGTGGCGCATTCACAGAGCACAGGTGCAGAATAACAATTTTAAAAAACCTGATTTATTATGACAATGACAAATATGCTTGTTTATGCCAGGAGATGAATTAGCTGGTGGCGAGCCAATGTTTGATATTTGTGTAATTTCTAGCTGCTGAAATAATTAAAAGATAAAGTGGCCAATGTTGATTTTACTTAATTTTTAAACAATTTTTCCACAGAAAGAAAGCAAGCAATGCACAAACCCTATCAAATTAATTTTCTGTGTCCAAAGTTTAATCTAGCCCTGTCTGTAATACTTTAGAAATCTGTTTTCAAAACAAAAGATGATTAAAAACTCAGCAAGTCTCACTGCTGAAATGTGATAATGTCCTCTGATAATGATAAACTCTGATTCTCATTTAGTATGCAACTAATGTGCTACTGTCTAAAGACTAGTCCAAATGTAGATGGGTATTTTTGAAAAATAGGTTTTTGTCAGTTTTTTAGTTCACAAAAATGCATTCTTTGAGAGCTCTGTGTCCAGTGTTTATAAGAAGTCTGCCCATATGGGGGGATAAAGGGACAAGTTTTCTAAGCCTCTGACTTTTATTTATTAATACTGTAGTAAAATACAGCCTTTTCCAAAATGTAAGCCCCTTGTATAAAACCAAAACGATCTTTTTATTGGTAATGTCAACAATGTGGATGAGAAAATTGACCAAAACATTTAGAAAGTAATGTCAGACTTCATAGCTAAGCCATGATCTGGTCAAATGCCAGGGTGACAGAAAATAGAGTAGAAGAACCAGAAAAAACCTCAAGGGAAAAATAATGAGATAATAGCAAAAGGAAGAAAAGACTAACATTGGCTGTCCAAAAGTTGTATAAAGTGCTTAAGGGAGGCGAAAAATCTGTTAAAAGTCACAAAAATGGGTTAAGAAAGGCAACAAGGGGGAAAAAATGGTGAAAAGTAGTTAAAAAGTAGCAAAAGTGGCTGAACAGTTGGGAAAAAGTGATGAAAAGAGGTTAAAACATGGCACGAATATGTAATTTGAACATCAGAACCTAATAATAGCTTGACACACTTTTCTGCTCCTGTAACTGCTAGCCCGTATGTTAGCATTAATGCTACTGAACCAACACACATGCATTGATATTAACAATAAATCACAGCTTTAGGGCCTATTCTCTGGGTTTTCAGGGGTCCAGCCAATCCTGTGGGCAGGCCTGGTTTATGTGCACCACGCTACCGTATGTGACGGTTTCTCCTCTGTTTGATGTCCCTGGTGTGCCACGTTATCACAGACACTTCCATGACAACGAACGATAACGCCGAACTGTTGCTGGTGTTACTTTGCTGACTGGACTTTTGACATGGTTACACATTCACACTAAGGTTGAGCAGTCAATCAAAATGTAACCTTTTGAAGAACAACGTTCCACCTTCCTGACCAACGTTTGCCAAACGGGGTTTTTGTCCAAATCTGGTGCACAGCTCGTCTAACAGCTGCAGCATCAGGAGAACTACCCCTGCCTGGACTTTTTAATGTATTTTAAGGCTGTGGCAGTGCAAACCCTGCACCCCTAGGCTCTCGAGGCAACAGACCCCGACCCTCTTTCAGTGCATGGCTATTTTTTAAATCAGCTCATTTGATTAATCAAAGTCCTGTTGTTCTCTTTGTTTACAAAATCCTGCAGTGCTGAAATCCTACAATAAGAGACAATAGTAATGAAAAATGAAAAACTTCAACCAAATACACAGCCATAAGAGAGTGTGTCAACAGAAATGTACGTCTCTTTAATGAAATGTCTTATTATCAAGCATGGGCTCCAGCTCGTGTTCACATCACCATCTCTTTATTTTACCTTGTTTAAAAGCATTTAATGGGGATTAGCAATAAATGAGAGCTCTGTCACAGTATAAATACACTTGGTGGAGTCTGGAAAGGAACAGTAACAAAGATTTAAGCCCTGGAGTCAGAAACTTCTGCAGTTCTGCCTGTCAGTTTAAGCACTATCTGATCCCAGACAAGTCATTTTATATCCTTCAATTAGGTTTGTGTTGGACAGCTGCCGTAATAAGACTGACTTATTACTTTAAAGTCGATCTTCTCAGCATAACATGAACTCCCACAACTTAATTCAGACACTGATTTTAAAATAGTACTTTAAATTAAGATTTATTAATGAAACATAGACAGAGATTTTCTTCTTAATCTTCACTGCAAGGCCTCCTGGGCATTTATTAAACCTATATGTCACCCCCATAAGCACTCTACCTCTGAACCAGCTCTCTAGACTCTCTCAGAGCCTGCAGCTCCAGACTACAAAGCTGTCAGGTATCTGTAAGCCATCTCACCTTCCCCAAAAAGGCTAGACAATAACCCCAAAAAATAAATTACACCATGCACTAGCACTTTCTCTCTCAGAAGGCATCATTTAAACACAGCTTCTAGATTTGTGAACTAACGTCTATTCAGTTTCTTTTAATTGGTTGTTGCCGTGTTGTGTCTGCTTTAATTTTGTTTGTTTTTTTGTTATGCTGAAGTCTGGGAAAAACAACAGTTTTCGCCTTAAGCTTGAGCTTGTGCTGCAGAATTTAAAAACACAGTTACTTATCTTACATTAATGTGAACAGCGAATATTATGGCCTGATATAAGCAATGTTTGAGCATCTTTACAGCCTCTTTTTTCATATCCATTAATCTTTCGGCTTTTTTAGCCAAACAATGATGATGCAAATACTGTATAAATCCTCACTGAATACTATTAAATCTTGCATCTGGGTAATGGTTGGTCCTAAATGATTATTAAATTGATTTTTAAAGAAATGAGAGTATTTTTAGATCATATGATGAATGAAATATTGTCTTTTGAGGTGATTCAACATTTTGTAAGGAAACAGAGACTGTTCTGTCTTGTGCTAATAATGTCTTTGCCTGTTGCTGACCCAGTGTAATACATATACACAGTAGCAGCAGTTACTTGAATTAAAAACAAGGCCATATTTCAGACATTTTTTGAAAACAATGGCTATTGAGTCCTCTGAGCTCAAGAGGAAAAGGACCATCCAGATTGATATCAATGCAGTGTTTAAAAGCCAGTGTCTGTGATGGTGTGGGGGTGTAATAGTGCTCATTTTGTGGATAACTTGCACATCCTGGAAGGCACATTTAATACTGAGGTTAGAACAGGTTTCAGAGCACCATGTTTCCATTCAGATGATCTCTTTTTCTAAGGACACCCTTTAATTGTATGCAGATGACACCCACTTTATACACAGCTGAAATATGGCACCACTGATCCTGATATCACAGGGGTGTCAAACTCAATAATAGCAGGAGCCAGATTCTGAATTTAGGTGTAACCTAAGAGCCTAACAGGGTCAACATTTAGCCATAAACCATCAACCTTATTTTCACCAGTAATAAATTATGGGGAAAAAAACTGATGTTGAATAATTTTGAGGTAAAAACAAAGTCTAAATGATAAGTTTAAAGGCTCAAAATCTGAGGAAAAAAGTCAAACCTATTAGTGCAAAATGAAATTAAATGGCAAATGAGTGTTTGTAGAAGGCAAATATATGAGATATAAAGTCGCAATCATAATATGAGATAAAATTTAAAATCATGTGTTTAAAAGGTCGAAGCATGAGTTAAAATTTTGAATTGCAAGTCTAAAAGGTCAAAACATGGGATTAAAGTCAAAGACAGGAGTTTAAAAGGTCAAAATGTGAGATTAAATTTGAAATAATGCGTTAAAAAGGTCAAAATATTATTTATTATAAATACTCCCTCTGGCCACAGTACTAGCAACACTTATAATCTGGCCCTAAATCTGGGTGACTTTTCTAATATTTGTAAAAAGCCCTACAACTGAGGGGTCATTTTTGACACACAGCTATCTTTTTGACAGAACAGACTTAGGTCTAGCTGGTCTAGACCAACCTGCCTGTCCATCTCTAAAAGGTTTCCATTGTTTTTCTCTTCTTTGTGAGTGTATTGTTTTGTGTTTTCTAGTGATGTTGATGTTTTTGGTCTATTTTCAACACTGTATCAGTGTTGACACTATGCTGTTGCCAAATGTTGTGATTCCTGCCACACCCCAATTTCCCTACGGGGACAAATAAACTAACTAACTAACTAACTAACTAACTAGACTATCACTAAGCACTTTATCGTAGTAGCAGCTGACGAACATCCCAAAATCAAACGTCTAAACCCTGCTGACAGGCTTTTAAACACAGGGGAAGAGAAGTGACCTCATAACACCTGCCTCTTATTCTCTTCTCTGGTTAAATGAGCCTGAAATAGATTTTAAAATCCTGATTCTTATTATAAAATTGTACACAGCCAAGCTCCATTCTTTATCTCTGATATGTTAACTCTTCTGGGGTCTGACAGGCATCTAACTATTCCTAAATTTTGATGAGTCACGAGCAGTGACTGAGCCCTTACATTTCAGACCGTCCAGCTGGGCAACTTTGTGACTTGTTTTTGAAAAGTTATAAAGAGGCATCAGTATTCATCTCCCAGTCTGTCTTATTAAAGATTCAACTTCTCACAGTATCTCTAACAAGACTGCCAGCTCGCAGATTTCTTCCATTTGTAGTTTTATCCTGTTTGAATTGATTGTTTGTTTTGTGCCTGCAGCCACTGTTCAGTGAAAACACGGGGGAGCCTTTCACCATCCTCCATAGCGTCTCACATGTCCAAGCTGGAGTCCACACCATGGAGGTCTTGCTGCTCCGCATCCTGAAGGACCCACAAGAAACCAAAGGGAGTGGATACTATGTATCTCTGGAGTGGATCACTGTGGCCAACACTGCAGGACATGGTGGGTGGTGCATTCACACTGCGTGGTTTTGGTAGATGGGCACAAAATAAGAAAAGAAACGGCTTCCATATATAATGAGATCTAAAATAGGATCGAAAATGAAAGTCTTTTGTACATTTTCATTCCCACTTTTACTGTAGTCAAACCAAACAGAAAGACAAAATCCTCATCTATTGAAAATGTAATGTTGTTATATAGTTTGCTGTATATGAGTTTAATTATCTTGTCTCAGATTAATGTGCTCAGAGGTAAACATTGGCTCGAAGGATTTTCATTAAAGTTCCTGGTACTTCATGCAAAAGAGAGACAACCTGACTAATAATGCAAAGACTGAAAGACAAATCAACAGAAGCAGCCTTTCCTTATTTAGTCAGATTTAATAGTGCAGCCTTTGGAATAATATTTTTGTCCTTGTTCAGTACATTTTAATGGCATTCAGAGGAATAAATTAATTGTTTTACAGGTTTAATCAATTAAGTAGCAATTTTGGGTCTTAAAAATGAATATTTAAAAACACGTTTCACTGCAGGCTTCGTTCAGGATCAGTATTCTCTGTATGCACAGATTCAGTAATTAGGGTCCGAGCTTCAAAAGCAGAGCGAGAACTCTATTGAAATTCCAGGACTTTTCCTTCTTGTTTTATGCCTAATGCTTTGCTCTTTTTGCAGCTTAAACATGCTTGAAAAATCACCAAAATCTGCACTCACAAAGTTGCAGAAGTTTAGTGTGGATACTGCTTTCATTAAAGCACTGCAAAATGACTCCACAGCACCCCTAATATTTAAGCCTCTCCACAGGGTTTGACATGACATAGGCATACAATTAGTGGGTTAACATAACCCTTCTGCATAAATATACATACCATTCAGGTTGTCAGCATTTTTAATGAGTTTCTGTTGATTTACAAGCTTCATATTTGAACAAACTCCTCCTGAAGGCTTCATCCTAACCTATGTAGATTTACTCATCTTGTTGTAGAGACTTTGGAGATTTAAAGTTATTAAAAGCTTGAGCAGACTTCAAAAAGTGTGTCCCTGACTGCTGATGGAAATTTCATGGTTTCTGCCTATTTATTTATTTTATTACCTCCACCAAGGAGGTTATGTGCAGGTTTTTTTTAGTTAGTTAGTTAGTTAGTTAGATTGTTAGCAACATAACTCAAAAAGTTGTGGATGGATTTTGAAGAAATTTTCAGGAAATATTGTCAGAAATGGCATAAGGAAGAACTGATTAGATTTTGGGAGTGATTCAGATCACCGTCTGGATCCAGGAATTTTTTTTAAAGGATTCTTTACTATTGGGAGATAGGTCTAATGGCAGAGGTCTGCGCTCTCTGAGTGCTTTTCTAGTTTATTCTATTTTATAACGCCTCCTATTGACTGCAGGAAATTACAGTTTATAGTCTTTCATTAGCAAAGGTCAAATGAGCCACATCAAAACAGCTTCCTGTGTTGATGTCCTGATGGGATAAACAATCTTCAGTATTTACCTTGTGCTTTATTTTGAAATTAACAGGATGCACTGTGCATTCCTCAGTCTGACCTCCTGTTTAGGCTGGTCTGCTGTGTTCAGCTTGATGCATGCCTGGCAGAAGGATGAGTGTGCCTATGTTGCTGTAGCAAACATCAGTGTTTTGCCACAACACCAACAACAAATTGTTGTTACTCTTAACTACAATGTTTGAGTTGCTTTAAATCTCCCTATTGACTGCAGGAAATGTTAGTTTATAATCTTTTATAAACACCTCTTAGCTACTTAGCTGAGCATATCCACTTCAGATGTTGCCAGAAAAAAAAATTGAGACCTTCAGGGTTTTTCTGTACCATGCTCTGACCGATGGTTCGCAGCCGCTATCCATATTGAAATCGCGGTCTCAACCGAACTTTGTTTTAAACTAACGGCCTGCCCACTAAGCGTGACTTCCTGTCAGCTAGCTAGCTAGCATTCTAGTTGACAGAAACATAGCCTCTGCCTGTCAAGCTATCTGTCAATCATTGAGATGCACCAATCAGCGCGAAGTGAGGTTTATCCTAAATATAATCCAAACAATCGTGGTACAAAAAAATTCACCCCCTGTACAGTGGGAGCACAATAAGACACTAGCTAATGGGACATGTTTGATATTTTGAACCAGGCTGTAAACCAGTTTATTTCTAGTGTCGAAACCGGCTGTTTAACATGTTTGCAGACGGAACTTCCAGTGTTCCTGCAGCTAGCCTCAAGTGGACACTTGCGGTATTGCAATTTTTTGCACTTCCGCATTGGCTACATTTTTCAGGACCGGAGGTTGCTGCTTGGTGTTGATACAGTCATGGAATATGCAATCTGCAGCATATGCATTGTGTTTTATTTTGAAATTGACAGGATGCGCTGTGCATTCCTGAGTCTGACCTCCTGTTGAGGCCGGTCTGCTGTGTTCAGCTTGATGTGTGCCTGACAGAAGGATGAGTGTGTCTATGTTGCTGTGGCAAACATCCATGTCTCGCCACAAAACAGGAAGTTGTAACTCTGAACTACAATGTTTCAGTTGCTTTAAATCCTGGTCTGTTATTTCCAGCCATTATCCAGCAGTGTTCATTGCACCAACTAGTAATAACTTTGTAAAGCAGCTCTACAAATAAACATGCTGCAATTAATTGAACATGATCAATCATTCCTTCATTTGAAGACATACTCCCAATTTTCTAGCTTTATTACAGTTTAGTATTTATTTATTTAATGCCTTTATTCTTGAGAATGATACTGGATAGAGTTGGAAACAGGGGTGAGAGAATGGGGGATGACATGCAGGAAAGGAGCCACAAGCTACAACTCTGCTCGCTCAATATAAAAAAAACATACAGCGAGAACAGTGAAAGCCTTACATAACATGCTGTTGTTTGCATGAGTTTGTATATTGTTTGTATGGTTGTGAAAATGTGTTATTTTGTATTTGGTGTTGTCAATTTGTCTTGACAGATCCATCAAAAGAGACTATTCTCTTCTGCGTGCCACTTAAGGATGGCCTGCCATGAAAAAAGACAAATTTCACCCACTGTCTTAAATACAGGAGAAATAAATGTATGAGATTAAAGATTTCTTCACTCATGGATTGGTGTGTTTTGTTGTGTGTTTTTTCACATGCAGGTCAGGAGAAGAAGTATGAGGTGAAGAAGAGGAGGATCCTCAGGGGGAAATCCGTACCTCACTATGCAGCCGTGGAGCCTCAGGGGAAGGGGCTGATGTTGGCCTCGGAGAAACCATTTGTCTTCACACATGTGGACGGTGTTCCTGTGGAGGAGCCTGATCCGGAGCCAATGGAGGTGGAGAAGACAGGTGAGTCAGAGGTATAGTAAATACTGTACTCGAAGCAACCCCCTCAAGGTGTCTTGATGCTGTGAGAAGGTAATTTACCGTAGCACTAACTGCTGTTTTCATTGTGAGAACCAAAAAATAGTCAACCATTATCATCTGTTGTGACCTAGCTTTTGTAAATAAGTAAAAACGTGTATGAGATGCATTTTTCTTACTTCTTCATCTAAGAAGTTTTATGTGTAATATATGCAGGACTGAGCTAAATACCAGTATAGTATGCCAGCACAAACACTCTTTTTAATGCAGGTTCAGCGTTTGAACACCACTTTTTCCTCCCCCATCAGGTCATAATCTTGCATGTGAAGAAAAGGGTTAAGCAGAGCTGCACGATGAACTCAAAATGATCTTTGTAAAACCTGAAATAATTGCAGGACAGAAAAAGAATTAAGATGTTTACAGAAGCAGACATTACTCAACATGTTTGAATGTTACCTGAGACCTGCCGGATAGAGACGTGGGTGTAAAAAATTCGCTCTAACACCATTTTCAAATAGTCAGATAAAGCTTAAGTTAGCTGTCAGCTGTACTCACAAAAAGCTTTTGGATTAGTTTGGCTTTTAGAGCAACATGTAGCAAACACATCTTCTGTGTGAAACACTTGATTAGAAGAGCAGTGAAACTCATTTCTGGCTTATATGCACGCTTTAATATTTGTTCATTTACTTGACCTGTAATCAAGTTTTGAGTATTTTTTTTATTGTTATATGGTTTGATTTTTATTTTTTTTATCCCAAACATACTGTTTATCCCACAAAGAAATCACAACACAACATTATATTCCTGTGCTGGTTTTGTTGAAAAGACAAAAAGCCGCCACCCCTGGGCTGTGCCTGTGTGTTTGCTTTGCAAACCGGGCAAAGCAGATGAATTGGCCAGATTTCATACGGTCATCAGGCAAATCCATCTTGCAAAGCCTTAATCTCAAATAATTTTGCCAGGTCTGAAAATGGACTGGACCAATCAGCGTAATTGAAGGAGAATGAGGAAGGGTTTAGCAGCACTGGAAGCCGATAGCAATAGCTGCCTCTGGTTAGCTCGGATGTAGCTATAGTATAGCAGCAGTTTTATCCGAATTTTTCCATGTTTCTTTTTTAAATAAAGGACCAAGAACAGTACTGATAGCTTTACGTGTTTGAAAAGATGTTTTTGCTCTTCTCCTGACCTTCAGAAGTATGAGTTTCAGGTGGGTTTAGTTGCACTGTAAGGCAAGACCAATGGTTGTCGTTGGTGTAGCAGTTAGCTGGGATGTAGCCATAGTATAGTGGCAGTTTTAACAGAACTGGGCCACATTTCTTTATTAAAACAAGACCAGAGGAGATGTATTTGCACTTCTCCTGACCGTCCTCAGCATGAGTTTTATTCACAAACAAGCCCCACCATTCATAGACTACGACAGTACCAGCTGTGCGAGCTTAAGTTATTACCAGGGCTGCACTTGCCTGCTACCTTACTTTGTCTCATTGCTCTGACTGGTTGATAGAACGTTCCTCCAATCACCTTATGAGAATTCTTTGAAAAGTCCTGCCCTTCACAAACACTTTCTATGGGAGGTTACCAAGATGAGTGTGAGGTACAACGGATATGTGAAACAGTCTATCTTGCGTGTCAGGTTAGATATTTCCTTGTATTAAGGAAAATGTGAAGCACACAGAGCTGTTGAGAGGCTTTCTCAGACCGGGGTTGAGGGCCCTGTCTGCACAAACAGACCTGTCCATGAACACAGAGCATATTATGCAGAAAACAATGCTTGAAATAATTGGAAATATATTCCCATTAATCTCAGCTATTATTGCTCTGATAAGTGGGAGTTCTTTAGTTTCAAGTGGATGGTTGGCAACAGAATTGGTTTATTTGTATGAATACATGTCTCTCCGAGGATCTTTTGAGCATAATGAACACAAACCAATGGGTTTAAATTGGCACGCATGTTAAGATTAACTGAACATACAACAATGGACTTATGTTTTCTACTAGTCAGAGTGGAGTTATTTGATTTTTTTTTAACCAAAGTCTATCTGTTACATTCGGAAATGGCGTTTTGTGAGAAAAGATTGAGTTCAGATTGCAGAGCTCATTTATAAAAGTTGTGATGCCACATCAGAAGATTCGACATGGTCTCACTCAGACTTTGAGAAAACACAAAAAGAGGTTTAGATCTGGTTTCAGATCGATTATATTTACAGCGAGAAAGTGCTGTCTTGTTTTTTCTCTCTTTGGAAAGATGACAGTTTGTCTGTGAAACTGCTGAGTCAAAGTGAAACACAAACATCATCTGGGCTCTGAGGTCTCTCCTGCCGTACATGACTGATGACATCATCAAAAACACTCGGCGCTTGGCGTTTCTGTGACGAGAATTAATATTCATTATACGTGTCATCAGCTTGTTTTTGGTCACTTCTGTTTGCCATTACCTTTGAAGAGTCAGGAGCGGACTGGATGGGTTGTTGTCATAGAAACGCCTGAGTGGGCAGAACAACATTCTCAATGAGACTGGGGTCTCTGTCATAATCAGAGTCTGTGTATGGCCACAGATCACTGCTCATGCTGACCGTCTCTATATGTCTGACTCTTGACTACAGCTTCAACTTTCTCTTTTTTTGTTGAAAAGAGGTGTCTGCTTTTTTCAGTCAATGACAGAAGAAATGTGGCATTTTTGTGAGGGTTTGCAACGGAAAATTACCACTTGTAGTTGTTTTTTTTTTTCCCTGCAAAATAAAAACAACACAAATAATGTGGTAGATCATAAAACAGTTCAGAAATGGCAGAACTAAAAATTAATAAGGAATATGTATACAATTAAAATGATAGTAATTCACTTTACATGATTATTTTGGGTAACTGACTAGAGCTATATAATAAACCATGCTGTTTTAGATGTAATGCAATGCCATCATTCAGAATAAAACACATTTTGCGTTTAGTATGATCAATAAGAAATTATTTCCTGTCAGCCAGTATCCCGTCTCTTTTGAATATTAGAAGCCCTGGCTTTAATGGCCATGCTTCTATTCGGCTGTGATGCAGTTGGATGAAGCTCAAGCTAAAGGTTCATTTGTCAATTAAGCATCTTTTGTTTTGATTGTGGACCAGGAGAAACAGACGTAGGAACTGTAAAGTCATCTTTCGCTCTTATATATCACATTTTAATTTGCTATTGCAGTATTGAAGAATGATTTTGCACATTGTTTTTAATGAATTAACTAATGAACTTTTTACTGTTAGAAAATAATTAAACATTCTTGTTACTTGAGAACAAGGAGATGCTTGCAAATGCTATTGGTAAACAGTAAAAAGCCAGATTGTTTGAAAAGAAGCCCACTCGCACATTTTAGAGCCTGGAATAACACAATATTTGGGTTGTTAACTTGTTAAATGATGCTGTAACAGCTAGCCATTTCACTGTCCAGTTATTTGTTTATTTTTTGGTATTTATTTCCAATCCCCAAGACTTTCCTTTAAGGCAAATGACCCACAAATCAACCCAGCACAACCACAAGCAATCTTTAAGAAACTGCGTTATTATCTGTTATTTATTTTCAGAAGTACTGGTAAGTATCTTAATCTTAATAGACAAAGCTCTTTCTAATGCTGACTTTACATCAAACAGCATTTAAAGCTATTTTTAAGTCACACACAAATTTCCAAACTCAGAATAAATTCACAAGATTTACAGGAAGTCAGGGCATGCTGCTGTGATTCCAGTTGCTTGAATTGTCATAAAATGGTCATAAAACCGGTTCTGAATTATTTTTCAGGTGTTTTTTCTTTTCGGTGCAATAAAATACAATAAAACAATAATACAATAAAATCCAACCCACTTTAAGCTGCTCTTGTACAAAGCAGCAGTGCTACATGAGTTGATATTATTAAAGCACAAGGCAAACTTGTCGCAGCATCTGACATCTGTAAAAGTAGAAGTGTTACGATGCCAGTTTTGCCTTCCTGATCCCGATACCTCATCAGAACAGCAGTGCTCGAAACGTTATTACTTGGGTGCAATAAATAATTAAATTTTTGTTAATTCTTTGTCTCATTTACGGCTCAGCGCCTGCCCACCTTGGTTGGATGTGCGTGTAAAACTTTTCTCCTAACTATTTGTAACTATATTTGACTCAGAAGTTGTTTTTCTGCTGATTATTGAGTTTTGCTGCTAAATATTAAAATAACAATAATACAGGGCACTGTATCACAGGCTCTCTCTATCTCTCTATATACACACGTGGACAAAATTGTTGGCACCCCTCTGTTAATGAAAGAAAAACCCACAATGGTCACAGAAATAACTTGAATCTGACAAAAGTGATAATAAATAAAAATTAAATGAAAATTAAACAATGAAAATCAGACATTGCTTTTGAATTGTGGTTCAACAGAATTATTTTAAAAAACAAACTCATGAAACAGGCCTGGACAAAAATGATGGTACCCTTAACTCAATATTTTGTTGCACAACCTTTTGAGGCAATCACTGCAATCAAACGATTTCTGTAACTTTCAGTGAGACTTCTGCACCTCTCAGCAGGTATTTTGGCCCACTCCTCATGAGCAAACTGCTCCAGTTGTCTCAGGTTTGAAGGGTGCCTTCTCCAGACGCCATGTTTCAGCTCCTTCCACAGATGTTCAATAGGATTTAGATCAGGGCTTATAGAAGGCCACTTCAGAATAGTCCAGTGTTTTGCTCTTAGCCATTCTTGGGTGTTTTTAGCTGTGTGTTTTGGGTCATTATCCTGTTGCAAGACCCATGACCTGCGACTGAGACCAAGCTTTCTGACACTGGGCAGCACATTTTTCTCTAGAATACCTTGATAGTCTCAAGATTTCATTGTACCCTGCACAGATTCAAGACATCCTGTGCCAGATGCAGCAAAGCAGCCCCAGAACATAACAGAGCCTCCTCCATGTTTCATAGTAGGGACAGCGTTCTTTTTTTGGTATGCTTCATTTTTGCGTCTGTGAACATAGAGCTGATGTGCCTTGCCAAAAAGTTCCAGTTTTGTCTCGTCTGTCCATAGGACATTCTCCCAGAAGCTTTGTGGCTTGTCAACATGCAGTTTGGCAAATTCCAGTCTGGTTTTTTTATGATTTGTTTTCAACAGTGGTGTCCTCCTTGGTCGTCTCCCATGAAGTCCACTTTGGCTCAAACAACGACGGATGGTGTGATCTGACACTGATGTACCTTGACCTTGGAGTTCACCTTTAATGTCTTTGGAGGTTGTTCTAGGCTATTTTGTTACTATTTGTATTATCTGTCTCTTCGATTTTTCATCAATTTTCCTCCTGTGGCCACGTCCAGGGAGGTTGGCTACAGTCCCATGGATCTTAAATTTCAGAATAATATGTGCAACTGTAGTCACAGGAACATCAAGCTGCTTGGAGGTGGTCTTATAGCCTTTACCTTTAACATGCTTGTCTATAATTTTCTTTTTAATCTCCTGAGACAACTCTCTCCTCTGCTTCCTCTGGTCCATGTTTAGTGTGGTACACACCATGTCATCAAACAGCACAGTTACTACTTGTCACCCTTTAAATAGGCCGACTGACTGATTACAAGTTTGTAGACACCTGTGATGCTAATGAGGAGTGACACACCTTGGTTGAACATGTCCCTATGGTCACATTATTTTCAATCTTTTCTAGGGGTACCATCATTTTTATCCAGACCTGTTTCATGAGTTTGTTTTTTAAAATAATTCTGTTGAACCACAGTTCAAAAGCAATGTCTGATTGCGCTGACTGCGCTAACATTTAGCATGGCTAAGCAAAATATAAAGTTAAACTAAACCGTATCGGATCAGTGCATAAACTCAAAATCAAAAATCAGCGCTCTGGCATTTAACCAACTGTAACCTGTGATGCCCCTCTTGTATATGTGTGGCCGAGCATGACGCAAGGAGAGGTGAAGCAGGGGACAAGGAAGTAGGCTAACAGATACTTTATCTAACATGGTTTAACCCACAGGCCTTTATAAAAACAGACAGGCTTGGAGGCCGGAATCCTCCTGAATGTGGCAACCACCTGTACTGTGCATGCCTAGAGCCTGGCCTGTCAGTAACTGCTGCAAAGATGACTTGGATGCCATCGTGAACATGTGACATATGATGCACTGCACAGCCCGGTTGTTTGATATTATTGCAGGTCTTGAGCAGGCACAATGTCCGATATCAACAATCAATAGGAACAGTCTTGCCAGCTCCAAACAAGAAGCTGAAAAGACGTTAACCTGGGGAGAAGGTAAAGGAAAGGGCTCTAATTACTGGTTTAAACTCACAATTTATGTTTTAGTGCACACATGAGGAAAGAAAAATGCCATTGATTGACCATTCTTACAGGCACAGTGATGAGGAAATAAAAGCAGTAACTAACCTTATCAACATGTTTCGCTCTGACAGTCAAAGAGCAAAGATAGATGGACCTACACGCTCAGTGACCAAATGGCACCGCCTCCTCCTTGTGAATGGGTGTAATTAAATGTAAGTGGTATTAACATGCATCACAGCAATTGGGTAAATTTGTGTTATCTCCTCCCTAAGTGTTTGCTCTCCTGAGCGTGTCCTTCAGTCTGTCTGGGGCCTTAACATTGACTGTGTGCTGGAATGGATAAACACAATTGTCAGCATTGCCAGCACGACAGCTTTAAAACAGCCGAAGGATTTTAAAGGTGTATATTAAGTGAGGACTAAGATGATGATTTAAAAAAGTGGCTGTGGCTCAGATTGTGGTCAAAGAAGCAGCTGTAAATACTGTAGCTCAGTGCACACACTCTCTCTGCTAAAGCTCCATTAATTCAGTGAAAACACATAATTACAGACAGGTTTTTCAGAATAAAAGCCCCCACTTGTCATGTTGTTTGAATGTTTTTATTATGAACAGACATGACAGGGGGGGTTTTCAGGACTGAACTGGAAACTTATAAAAGCATCTTTCTGCGGTCTTATGCTCAGAAACGAGCCTGTAGTCCATCTCTCAACCGTGAAAAATGATTTTCAGGTTTCTGAGCCTTACTTTTGTTTGTCATTCTGCACTTAATGTGAGAGAAATGGTGTTTCCATCAACAGTACTCAGAAACCATTGTGTGTCTTAATATCTAAAATTTTTTTTATTCTTTTTTTCTGCTTTTGCACTTAGTTTACTCACAACCTGTAACAACCTGCAGACCAGCAGTGACACCCTCTCTGAAGATATAATAAAAACCTCTGCTGACCCAGACAGAGCAAAGTGTATGTGTGTTGGTGGTAGAGAAGCAGAGTAATGGCCGCTTTTCAGCCGATCCTTTTATCAGCGCTCTGCTTCTCTCTTTTCAGAGAAGAAGAAGTGGATTAGATGTCAAGAGAGGGGGCATCTTCAAACAGGTTGGTTAGTGATGAGAGAGGAAATAGAGAGCAAGAGAGAGGGAGATAAACTCATGGAGAAGAGTGGTAGATCTACAGGGCTCAATAAATTTATTAGACCACCACTCAATGTAAGGTTTATGTCACAGCTGCCCTAAATTAACAGCACTGGTAATTACCAAAATCATTTTATGTTTCTGTGATGGTTAATCCACCAGTGTGTGGAAGCTTTTTAACCAAAATTATATTGTTAAAGCTGACATATCATTTTTATTGTTATCCATGAATTTTCAGATTTATTGTTTTACAAAATAACAGAAAAAAAAAATCAAAGCACATAATCATTGCTTGAGTAAAATGTCAAATTATAGTTATTTACTGTCATTCCTGGACAGAAAAATTAGTTTCAGTGGTTGAATGTTACGCTTGATTCATTTCTGACTTCTCAGAGAAGCCCAGTGAGGTGGCTTGAATTTGAGTATAAAAAGGTGAATTAACTTTGAAATTCCTCATTCCTGTTCAAAACGGTTAAACGTCGAGGGCTCACTGAAAATGAAAGAGTCCGCATTTAAGCACTTCATGACACTGTATGGTCTCTGAGACGAGTCGGGAAAGACATAAATTGTTCTCACAGTGTGGTCAAGGCTGCTTTGGAGTCAGTTGCCGAGACGGGTAATTACAAAATGCTCCAGGAAGAGGCAAGAAACGAAAGTAAACCCAAGCAGATGTCAGAAACCTCAAGATTTTAGAGGCAGAAGGAAGACCACTGCTGCTCTTTAGGGAGGGATGAATGCAAGGCTTCATCCCTCCCAACAAGGCTTAAAGGGAAGAACAACTGCTAATAAGCCTTTACTGAGGCCTGCAAAAGTCCAGAAACGCCAGGGAGCGCAAACACTGGACTGTTGATGACCAAGTTTGAACTCTTCGGTCAGCATTTATGTCCGCAGAAAAGCTGGAGAACGTTTTGATGCCGGATGCATTGTGCCCACAGTGAAACACGGTGGAGATTCCATTATGGTATGGGGTTCCATTTGTGGATATGGCATGGGAAAATGAGTGAAAACTGACGGTATCATGAACAAGAACATCTACCACAACATCTTAGTGCATGGAATCCCTTCTGGACTGAATCTGGTTGGTCGTGGGTTCATATACCAACAAGACAATGACCCCCAACATACTTTAAAACTGTAACAGCAGAGACTATTTGACTCAGAAAAGGGACTCTGGAGTTCTGGAACTGATGGACTGGCCAAGTCAAAGTCTGCATTTGAATCCTATTTGGGATTTAGTAGATTCAAAGATTGATTTCACAAAAGTTTCATCTAAAGCAAGTCTGTGGGAACAGCTGGAAGCTATTTGGAACTCAATAACAAAAGAGACTGTGGAAAAGAATATAAAAATAATGGCAGCAAGAATGCAAGCTGTTATCAAAGAAACCATACTAAATAATACATTTTTTGGTCGTTATGTGTGGAAAAAGGTCCATTTAGTTGCCTCAGTTTGTTATTTCCCAAATAAATAACAATAGCATTTTTAGACTTAAGTTGAAAGATTTCTAAAATATTTATGTTTTCTTCTTTTATGACAGGTGGTCTAATAAATTTGTTAAGCACGCATGAGGTTCAGATTAGATTTCAACCAATATTGGACACCGAAAACACACAATTTCTATATAAATATATGAAAAAATAAATATCTGTCTATATGGATGATTTAAGGAGTCTTACTAAAAGTTATAATCATAGTGTATCTCTTTGATTAGCCAAATAGTGTATTAAAAAAACAAAGATTCATATAACCTTTTGTCACAAAATAACAAAAACAAACCTTAGATTTGCACATTTTTACTTTGAAACAAATGAGATTCTGACATTTCCATCTTGACAAAAAATGGAACAAATATCAGTTATATTTATGGCGTAGGTTTACCTGGGAACAGACACCTACAACATAACTACTGGGTGGGGAATGGACGGAGCAGACAGTGACCTCTAGTGGACACATTTTTCAGTGTCCACTTCAAAGTTAATCGCATTTAAAATGCACAGATTTGTTTTTGTATATCAGAAGGCCTAAACAAGTGTTAATATTGTACAAGAGCTAGATGCAGCGAAGGCCCAGCTGATATAGCTAGTTTGATAGGGGAAGGCATACAGTTTATTTATAATCCACATAGATTGTTGCACTGCAGCCCAAGCTTGCTGAGCTGATGAAGCACTGGCTATCAGCAAATTTATCTCCACACCACAGCTGATGATCACAGACACATTTTAATGTCTCTGCATGATGACAGATGCAGACACGGACACTGTAGAGCTGGGACTGAGAAAGGTCATGTAATAATCAAATCAGTCAGGGTATAGTACTGTGTTTAAATGCTGTCCCACCCCTTGTGATTAGTCGGTCAATCAGTTAAAGCTTTAAAAGTTTTAAATAGCTTGTAAATTGATTACCAATCAAAAATCTCAATTATGTGTTTTCTCCAGCTTCTTAAAATCAAAGAGCTGCTGCTTTTCTTTGCATTTTCATTGGTTGTCTAAGATTTCTATTGGACTGCTGTTTGGACAAAAGTGGAAATCTGAGGACTATTCTGGGCTAACAGAGGCATTTTTCTGAGTTCTTCGATATTTTCCAGACTAGATGATTAATTTGGAAGGTAATCATTATACCTGAGACAAACAACAACAACAAAAACATTTTGAAGGTTAGAAGATTTGGAAACAAAAAGAAATATTTGGCAGCTATCTCCTCTCTGTCTCATTAGTCTCTTCATTGATTCAGTCAAAAACAAAAGGTGATAATGAACATGTCTTCGTTTCTCACTTCCCTGCCAGGGATAGAGCAGGATGGCTGGTGTGGAGCTTCGTAATTGGACCGTTTTCAGCACTCACACTTTGCCAGTAATCAAACAGTGTTGTATATGACAGCTCTGGCACTGGCAGTTCTCACTATAGGAGGGTTGTTCATGAGAAAATCAGGACACAGTTGTCTGCTTACAAAAAGGATAACCTGGTCTTACCAACAAAGTAGGTTCTTCGATTATGCCCACATGGATTGAGGCATTTATTTGTGTCATTGACAGCTAAGTGTACTATAACTACAGGAGAGGCACAGATACTGAGTTTATGTCATCTCAGTCATGAATAATAAGTACACTTGATGTGGAGCAGCAGCTCTATTTGTGATTATAAAGTGCATTCAGAAAGTTTTCAGTGCCCCTTCACTTTTTATGTTGACGCCTCATTATTTTAAACTCAGTACCCCATCATGACAAAGTGAAAATAGAATTTTTGATTTTTTTAACTCAGTATTTACCTAAAACATCTTTGCAGCAAGTAAGGCCTTGAGTCTTTTTGAATATGAAGCCACAAGCCTTGCGCGCCTGGATTTGGGAATTTCTGCCATTCTCCCTTGAAAATCCTCTCCAGGTGTCAGGTAGCCTGACACCTACTGATAGGAGAGCATTTTCTTAATGACTCAAATGGCTGCCAAGACTTGAGTGTGATTCACCCTAGGGGAACCGGATGTGTTTTTATAATATATTTTGCTACCCATCCCTTGCAGGACAGGAGCCAAAATGCCTTAGTAACTGTTGAAACAATTTGTGCTGCAAAGTTAGAAACCATGCCACCAGAGCAATCAGCATCGTCTATGTATTTGCAGTGTGTTTGCAGGTACATGTAAATGCAGCTATTTTGGCTTTTTTGCAACTTATATATTTGCTGCAGGTTTCAGTAGTTGAATTTTTCAGACTTTTGAATTGTCATCATTTCTGAAAGCACTGCACATGCAACCTTATACAAGTTGTTTTTGCCATTGCCTAGCAGCTGACAAACACTGTTGTTTTTAAGAGGCTTAAACTCTGGGAATAAAAGTTGTCTGAAAAAGCAGTGAAGGCTGTAAAGGGCTTTGTTGATGAAATAAGATTCAAATGAACTTCGAAATTCTTCTCAGTGAAGAACCTCAGTCTCATTCTTGAAGATATGATTGAAGCACAAGGCTGCAGAATAGTTTCCAATGGTATTTATGATGGGATTGTTTGCACCATTTATGATTATGTGCTCAGCTGCCAAAGGCATTTCTTATCAAGCATCCGTGGACTGAAAGAGAGGAGTTAAATAAGGATGCATACCCTGCTGTTCATATATTTTTCCTACATGGTTTTTGACAAACATGAGCAGCTATCCTGCCTTACTCAGCGCACATGTAAATCTGTTCTGATGATCACATGGAAAGATTCAGAAGCCAGATCTCCCTGTGACGACTTATTGTGTGTCACGGTGCCACACACAGTATAGATAATATCACACACTTAAAAAAAAAAGGTCTGATTTTCAGATGAAAGCGAGCCAACAGGCCGCTTGAAGTGCTGAGTCAGAGGACGAGTTGGCTTCTGAACAATGTGGGCAATGGTGAGAACAGATTTGGGTCTTGTTAGGAGGGAGCGGAAATGCAGCTGTCGTCTTTGTGAAAAAAGGTCTTTTAAGGAAGAAGCCTGGACTTATTCAGTGTTTTCTGTCAAAACTCTTAGAGCTCAAACTTTTCACCCTGCTGCTAGTGCTGTAGTTATTGCTTTCAGATAATACAAAAGGCCATTTTAGGCATTTGTCTTCCTTTTAGATATTCATCCTTATGTTTAGTAAACCACTTGGATTAATGAATACAATTGTGGAATATACTGTATATGCCAGAATTTTTAATCCAAGTAAGAGTAGCAGCTCATGAGAGAAAGAAAAAAACCATGAATCAGACCCTGGCATGGACCCACACCAAAAACAGCGAATGTGTTTTTGGCTTTTTGCCTCACGTTGCACTAGATGTGATTGAGATCATTGATCAGAGCTCTGAAAAGAAATTCTTACCAGAAAATAAAGTGAATTAAAACCTCTCAGTTAAATTCCTGCTGGGTAAAAAACCTGGAGGCAGTCTGTTTGGTAGCACTGGTTTGCAAATTCTGATTACTTTTATTGGGCTTTTGTTAGGCCTACCGCCACGTTCACATGGAGACGAATTCAGGAGTATACGCAAAATTTTTTTAATCTTATGGGCGTTTCATCCACATGGAAACGGCGTTTTGGGAGGCCATAAATGCTACTTTTTGAAACCGGGTCCCAGAGTGAACAAATCTGTAAATGCTTACTGTTTCGTCTCCGTGTGGACAGCCATTCGCATCTTTCTTGAAACTATTACATCACACTTATGCCACATGCGCACAAAGTTTGTGGCAGTTTTCTGTAATCTTCATCTCTCTCTTGATGCATTTCCATGGAAGTGTTACAGCGCCACTTACAGGCTTGGCATATATACTGGAGCTTTTTCAGTTGTTTTCAAAGGTTCCGTGCTTACTTGGACATTTCCTGAAATGATCCCGTATTTATGGAAAAAAATTTCAAAACTATAATATCGTTTTTATCTACGTGGGCTTAAGGCCTTGACCACGCGGAGTTACCAAAAGGTCTATTTACCCAAAACTTTTCTAGGACTGCAGATGAAATCTTACAGTCTCACACATTCTGAACTTTTTTTTAAAATGCATTTTTAGTTTCTCCCACTTATTTGGGATGAGTAGAGCCTGATAATTTTAAATGTTCAGCCTTGTCTTTGAAAAGGAATTAGTTTTGACCAAAATAATGCCTACAAATCTCCTGAAGGTCCTGTTTCTGCAGAAAAAACAGCACTGGAGAGGTTTTATAGGTATGAGGGAGTCACTTAGGGGATGGACCCCAAAAACATCTACAGATTTTCCTCTAAAAGTTCAGATTTTCTTGGAAACGTTCCTGTCCAAAATCCACACAAATTCCCTAAAATTGCAAAGAAATTACCCCAAAATTCTGTGAAAATTCTTAAATATAATTAAAGGTATCCCATCAAAAGTAACACAGAATTTCTTCAAATATTCTCCAAATGTTTCAATGAAATGTTTACTATTGTAATTGAATAAACAAATCCTCCCATATTCCTCGTAAATTCCTGAAAATTTTTGAGAAAGTTTCCAAAAATTTTAAAGATAATTCTCCCTAAGATTTCTGATCAGATTTTACAAACTCATTCCCAATTCCATGAAAATGAATTTCAAACAAATTTCTTGAAGTTAACATAACAAGTTAACAGCTTTAAAGGATCGCCCCCAGTCCCAATCAATTTCTCCAAAATTTGCAAATAAGTTTTCCAAATTTCCCTGAAAATAGATTAAGATTTAAAAGTAAATTCCCCCTCAAAGTTATGAACACATTTCAAAAATTTTCATTAAATTGTCTTGATATATACAAACAAATTTACCCCGAAACTTCAAATGAAACTCACTAAAATGTATAGAAAGACATCCCCAAAATATTCACAGAAGTATCTAAAATTTTTCAAACAAATTCCCCATAATATCCATGAAAATTCCTGAAAATTTCAACATTTCAAGCAAATTATTTTATTGAACATTCTGGACATTTATCTCAAAAGATTCTAGCTATGTTATTGGAAAGCCAAAATGTAATATTCTCATATAAACATGCAATGTCTAAGGAGAAAAAAAATGAAAATAACATTGTATTCATTGAAATATGTATTGTCACAGTGTGGGCAGTTTTTAAAGCCTAAATTTAACTTATTTAATGCATTGCTTTTTTTTAAGTGCTACAAAACATTGTCATAAATGAAGGCTTCACGTTGAACATTTCCTGGAAATGCTGAAGGTTTAAATGTCAAATTATGCAGGAGGCTCATCTTAATAGTTTTCCTGTATGCTCATGTTATCTACCCATCCTTTAATAGTTTTTCTGTGTGTGGTGTCACTGAATATTCAACAGTTCTCCCCTTAACACCTTGCACTGCATGAGATGTTTAATTCATGACTCTGTAGCAGCCGACTGCTGACATTAACTTTAGCACCTCGTGTTTCTCTCCTGTTTGATTTCAGATCCCATTTACTTCTGGCAGCAGACGGCCGAGGACATCACTGTTTGTGTGCGGATGCCCGAGGGTGTCACCAAAGAGGAAGTTCTGTTCAGACTGACGGCAGACAACATCAGCATCGGGGTTCAGGGTTTTGCTCCTTTACTGGAGGGCCAACTGTTTGCATCTGTGGACCCTGAGGCCAGCGCTTGGATCATCAAAAATGACAAAAGGTTTGTACTCTTGGACTGTAACAAGTTCCTAAATCATAATTTTCTTTTGATTTCAGTCCAGAGTAGAAAGCAGTGAAAAAGGAAACAGTGGATCAATTTCAGCTTTGGGCAGTATTGGCAGATTGGGCTCTTGTTGTCAGTTCTTAGTCAGAAATACCTTAGTAGAAAAATACTGAGACCACATAATCTCTCAAAAAATCCCTGGAGCAGGTTGCTTTCAGGTGCAGCAAAACTATCTTTATTGTTGCTTTTAATAAAATGTAAAACAAATTCTCAAAAGTGTGAATTTTGCCTGGAGTTGGAGCGCCCAATCAGGTGGGAGAGGGAAAAAGTAACTCGTAACACACCACAGGATAATCTTGAAAGATAACCTTAAGAATCAGCCGATAATCAGGCCTCTGCTGACTTTGGTCAGAAGGGGAGATTCAGCCCGACAACCGGCACGATTATGGTGCAGAGTGGTGAAGAGACACAGGTAACAACATCATCTGGCCTGATACCCAGTTTATTTTCAATGAGGGAGAAAAGCTGTTAATAATGGCCCTCCTGGTTAATGCTGAAGGCATGTTGCAAAGTGTTGTGGGATTGCTTTTAGTGCAAACCAGGAAGTCCACTTTTAGCAGCTTTTCCCTTTCATTATGTGGAATTCATTGGTAAAACAAAAACATTGGTGTACTGTTTGGTAAATACACTGTATAGAGTGCAGTTTTTATAGAACAGAGTCCTTAGTTAGAAACAAGAAAAAAGCTGCAGAGGTTGGCGTGTTGAGCAGCATGTCTGGTCTCTACTTGACCAGAATATGTCATAATATCTAAAACATTTTGGCAACTTTAACCCTGATTTGCGCTTTGCACTGTAGCATAGGCTATAATTTGACACAGCTTTAAACCTATGCAGAAGCTTGTGCAAGTAGCCTTTTTTAGAAATATAACAATGCGCCAAAATGAATCCGATCACCAGCCCTGTGATTGGTCCACTGAGTAGCATCAGGTGACTAGAAGATTCTGATTAATGTCTACAGGCATGTTGTGTGGGATACAACTTGCCAAGGATGAAAACCCAATTCATCAAATCCACTTGCATTCATCTGCAAACCTTAGAAGTGCATTTCCCCATTCATGCCTCTCAGTAGCTGAACAAACATGACAAATTTCCTCATCCTCTGCCTGAGATGTTTCAGCGAGAGGGGTCTGGCCGCAGACTGTACACCTCTAATGGCCACGATCACAGACTATTTATCTGAGATGCTTTCTCTTTCAGAACAGAAATACACACTAAAACTTCTGAAACAACATCTGGTTAAACTTCTGTTAAGGGTAAGAACAGGGGTTAAGGCAATGGTTTGAATACCAAAAGTAAATGTTATAAACCTGATCATCAAAACCTGATTGAAAAGTTAAATAAAGCCAAGTAAACAGTCTGGTTACAGGATAAAAAGCCTGTGCTCCATAAAAACATTCTAACACAGCAATGAGCTTATGTAGCTGCATAAGCTACATAGATAACATGGCTAATGTAGCTACTTAACTAATTAGCTACATTAGCTGTGTAGCTGTATTAGTTATGTAGTTACATGACTAATTGAATTACTTAGATAGTGCAGTGACATAGTTCATGTATAACCTTGCAAAGCAGATGGATAGGCCCGTTTCCTTGTTTTTCACTGGCGAATCCAGCTTACAAAGCTCCCATCTCAGCCGTTTGGGGCCAGTTAGAGAGTGACAGGACCAATCAGCTATGAGGGGCAGTACTTTGAGGCGCAGCAGAGTCGTGACATAAACAAGTAGCGACAAGAGCTGATGCAGTTATGGAGGAAGAGCATGGATGCTGCTAAAGCCCCAGTTTTATCAGAACTTGACGGCATTTCTTTGTTAAAAGAACAAAGATCAGCAGTGAGTTGTTTTCTTTTTAAAAACAACAAAAGTCGAGTACTTACATTTCTATAGTCGCCATGTTTTGCGTTATTCCTCAGTAGCTGCGCGCATGGCTTCGTCACGTGCTTTGTTGCTCTGATTGGCCCAGAGAGATGTGACAGACAGAATGTTTCACCCAATCATACTCCGAGTAGCTTTGTTATCTGTTGCTGCATAGCTAATTAAGCTACATAGTGTAATGACAGCTTATGTAGCTACATAGATAGCATAGCGGCATAGCTAATGTAGCTATATAGATAATGTAGACAAAGTAGCTACATAGCTAATGTTGGTTCATAACTAATTTAGCTATGTTTGATTATGTAGGTAATGTTGCTAAAGCTATGCTTACAAAGCAGCTGCCTAATCTATGTATTCATGTCAGCTTTAGTTACTTTTAGTAATGTTCATGTTCTTAGAGTTAGCATTGGCTTATGTAGTAACGTTAATGACATAGTGTAGCTATGTTAGCTATAGCTAAAGCTAACACAGCTAAAAGGAGCCACCATTCATGTAACTACTTCTAAAACAGGTTTTTTAGATAAATAAATCCCAGATTAGACTTCTGGTTTTTTTTTTAGTCTGTAACGTTTGCAATACAGTTTTTTCATAACTATAACTGTCAGACTTATTTTATGAATAAATATGAATTAAATAAAGAGTCTTAAATGTTGAACTGGCAAACTATGGCACTTTGTTCTGAAGGAGACAGATTCTCAGATAAACAGTCTGTGAGAGGTCATCTTTTTGTCTGCCCTCTTTTGTTTTACAATAGTCAGCAGTAAATCAACTTTGTCTCAGTATTTTTCAGTTCCATCATAATGTGCTTAGTGTCAGAAGCTACAGTTTCCAAGCACACAAGAAACTAACAAGACAGGACCAGAAACTGTTCATATAACTAGCATAGAAATCTCACTGCTGTCTTGTGTTTTGTGAATTATTGCGTAGCGATGCAGACACACCACATACAAGTATGTAGTGCTCTTATGGTGTATGCCACTACTGTGTAGATATATGAAGAGGTATAAACCAGACTTTAGTCTAAGCTGCTTTTAAAGCATTAAACTAGATGGAGGAGAGGATGTTCTAGTTGAAAGAGCACACCTGCTCTTTTTCTGCTTTATAACACCCTCTGTGATTCAGTGTTACAAAACAATAAAACATAAAAAACATTGGGGGGCATGACTATTTTTTTTTTTTCTAATAAGCAACGGATCTTTTGATCTGGTCTTACGTACCAGTTGAGTCACATCCCGCTCTGCTTCAAGACCTTTTATCTGTGTCTCCTTTAGCTCTTTATCTCTGCTTCCTGTTCTTCAGTACCAGTCCTCTATTCATGGTAAAACACGTTAGATGGTCTGACCATCTTTGATACACTGAAAGGCCGTTGTGTGAGTGAGAGATGTTGAACCTGTGTCTCTCAGGTTTCTTTCTAATGGGGCATAATAACTGGGTAGATATTATAAGATTTTGATTCTTCATTTTGCTCCTTTTCATTCAAAGTAGAAGATTTTACATTGGATATGAATTGTTTTATTTAATTACATGAAATAAACATATTAAACAAAAAATAAATAAAATAATGTAGTGAAGAGGAAGAAATAAAAAATATCACATAAGGACAAGTCTCTGTATGATGGAGGTGAGAGTTTACCCTGTACATAGGGATTTCTCTTACATTGTTTTAATGCTGATCAGTTAAAAATGAGCTCTCATTGAATTTGTTGTTTGTTTGGTGAACTCTCTGCTCTTTTAAACTGTGAATAACTCAGAAAATCACTCTTTTTATTCTTGTGTTTGAGTATTTTCTTCTATCAAAGAACATAATGTTGCCAGAGAAAATGACAAATAGATGGTCTGATTTGTTTTCATGAAAGGTAAACATTGTTATGTGTGCATCTGAATCCAGACTGCATCAAGGCGGTTTTTTGTCATGAAAATACGTTGTGTATTGTTCATATTGAGCATGTTTTTTCATGTTTATGTCAGATGCTCTATGCAGACAAAGAGCTGAGCACTGTCTACTCTGAAGAGAAGGAAAGAGTCTCCTTTTATGTCTCTGTTGTATAAATACAGCCCTGCTTTATGAAAATAGCCTCTGTAGGCACATGTTAATTTCATGTATTGAGGCTGCACCACATGCACAAAATGTCAGGTTTTAGCAGTGATGATTCAGAAAGGAGATGGAGTATTTGATTCACCTCTTGTGTTCATATTCTGGATTTGCCCCGCCCCCTTTTGGAGAGTTGAAGGTCAGTACAGATTGATTCAGATTCTTTTCCTCAGTACCCACAAAAATAAACTTTTTCCAAGCCAACATTAACAAAAGCCTCTTTCAGATTTGCTATCATCTTGCTCATGATGTCTCTACTGGTCTGTAGAGCATAATAGAACAGTTTTATTATGTTCACAGAGATCCCACAGCTCGTTAGCTATACTGTCTAAGGTTGCACGCTGGTCACAGAATGTAAACCTCATCACCTTTTCCTGCTTGCTTTGGTTGAATTATCCTGACTATTTCGGGCCACATTCTCACATCAGCTTTCACTCCGATTTAATTCAATTCAATTCATTTCAGAGAACTTTATTTGCACCCAGTGTGGCGATTAGAAGCTTTTAGAACAGCAGATTTACAAAAAACAAAGAGCAGTATGATTAACATGTATGGCCTAATAGTTTGTCCATACCATGTATCTCAAATGTTGGAACTTTGTTACCCATTCCTATTAATTGATGCAACTGTAAGTGTTTTCTGTGTTTTTTACTTTCAGCCTCTAAAAAAGTGTTCGGTAGAGTCCAGGATACATTCAGTGGCAGAAAAACACCAACATACATCTCATTAAATCAAAAAATACCAATGGTTCAGTGGTGCACAGTGACTGCATGTTCTCAGAGACTCTGTAGGAACATTTTAGATTAAATCCTTCAGGAAAAAATGCACATGAGTGAGCATCTGTTTAACTAAGCAGAATTTATTATTCTAATTGTATTCAGATTGATTCAGATGTTGCCTTGAAACCATAAAAAATGATACTCTTATCATTTAGTGCAGAGCTGAGGGTTAATTAACAGGCCGTCCTGTATGGCATGTGCTTGGATTCTATGTGTACCCTTCATTGACACAGGATTCAGTGGTATGGATTTCATACAAAGACAGAATAACATTATGCACACTCCACAGCTGCACACTGTGAGCAGCATGACTGTGAAGTGGTTGTACACATCACACGTTTGCTGGAAATGCTGCATTCATTTGAATTTCATTTAAAGGTCACGAAAGACTCCAAATAAATAGATAAATAATAAAACCAAAGTTTTATTTCTGTAAACCTTACTGTGTGGCTAATGATCTGGCTGAGAGACCATTTAAAGGCTCAGATATCCTTTGCAGGTGTTTTGAGTTAATTAGCTAGATAGAGTGTGACTCCGTGAGTCTTATCACAATATTCAAATCTTCTGAGATACTTATATGATGAGTTCTACTTTTGAATTGAATTACTGAAATAAATCAGCTTTTTGATGATATTCTTTTTTATAGATGTACCTGTAGTTCATTTGGAGTTTTCCTGATGCATTTTGAGATTTCAGTTAGAATAAATCAGTGGCATTTGATGTTACAGTGATAAAATTACATTATTTTTGATTTACTGCAATGTTGATTTTGGTAAATCGAGGGGTTAGAACATAGTTTTAGCCTATTTCAATGGGTTATCTCTCTTGTTATGAGCAGCCTCATAACAAGAGAGAAAGAAGGGGGATTGAAAGAAAGCCGCTGTCCTGCTCATATCACATAAAGGTCAGACCATTTTTATCTTCACTATAAATCTAACATAAGACATTGGACTTCAGTCTGTATATGAAAGGAGGCACGCAGCTGCTAACTTTTCCTCTCTGTTTAGCTGCGGAGCCTGCATCAGAAACCACTCAGCTACTTCTGCCATAATGAGGAGAGATTGTTTTTTTTTCTGAAAACGATCTCATGAGGAAGTTGTGTAAAATTAAAATATATTGACCTTATTGGCTAAACATGGTAAGGGGCCCGCCCTGCAGAAGTCTACATCTGAAATATGTCCATACAGCCAAGAGAGGAGTGGGTGTCCTCTTCATCTTGGCTGCTAACAGTTTGCAACAACTAAAATTACCGGTAGTTTGCTGAGGTTGCACAGCTGGGCCGAAACTTTTAACAGGCGTGTGGGAAGAATTTCAAAATAAAAGCGTAGCTTTATGATGATGGTGTAAAATGTATATCAGATCCTAGGTTTAGATTTTTACTTCTATAGATCTGATTGGATAGTGGATGTATCAATCCACATCGTTGAATTGTTACACCCCCTTTGATAAATGGTAAATGGACTTGAGCTTGTATAGTCATCCAACTACTCAAAGTGCTCTTACACCGCAGGTCTCACCTACCCATTAACTAACACATTCATTCACTGATGGCAGAGGTTTCTATGGAGAATGGGTCATCAGTATTAGCTAATGCCGTTCACATGCTTCTATACCCATTTACATGCCACCAACGAAGAAGCAGGAGCAAATAGGGGTTAAGTATCTTGCCCAAGGACATTCAGTTTGAGTTATTTAGTACATGCTCTCCTGCATGCTTCTTAATGTATAACGGTATTAAACACTGTATTTTATAAAGTCAGAACCCTTAGTTTGTCTCCTACCTCTACATCATGCCCATTCTTAATAGATCACAAGATTTATCATCAACAAAAACTGAAAATATTTAATTATAGTAACTACTCAAATTTAAGGACATAGAAGTGCTGAATTTTCTTTTTTAGCTTAATAACAAAATGATGAATTGAAAATTCATCATTTCAGAGTATTCAGTGGGACCATGGCTGTAATGTATTGGCTGATAATAAGAGTGACATCACATACTTCACTACCTCAGTCTAAAAGGCAGATTGCACAGACATGGCTCAGCAAAGAGTGACGTTTTTAAGCTTTTATCTGTGGTGTCTCTCGTCATTTTAAACTTTAACTAGATAATAATGAGATTTTTTTCTCTCTTGGTTTATTCTGCTGCTCTATTTCAAACTCCTCTCAGTTGTCACGGAGAAACATAATTTATGTCAGAACCAGAGCAGACACAGCCTGTCAGACTCCCCTCTGACCTTTCTTATCAAAACTATGGCTCATCTCCCCAGACTGATTGGATATTTTATTTTTTTTTTTTTGCCATCTTTCTTATTTGAAGTGCAGGGTTTTCTCCAGAGTCCAAAAAAGTGGACGATTCCAGAAATGCTGGAACAAGAGTGCTTGGCTTTCAGCTGCTTCAAAATCAGTGACAGTGGATTCTTGTGCTGCATAAACGCAAACATTCACATTTAACACTTACTTTATATGACCCGTTAATGTGTGTATTTGAATGTGTCCTCAGCCTGGAGGTGAGCCTGCAGAAGCGCAGTGAGGGGCCGATGTGGGCGGAGCTTGTGATGGGAGACAAGAGAGGAGAGTACGTGATGAACGACGAGCAGGCTGCCCTCATCCACGAGAGGCTGACACATCTTACCTCTGATGACTTGGTAGGCTTACTTTATAACTCATTGTATGCTTATCAACAGTGTCTTTGATCTGTGTCCAAAAAATGTTGAAAATATCTCTGCCCTGTCCAAATTTGGAATTATGAAGCACAGAGCTGATGTTTCTAGATGCACATGTGTGATTTTAACTTTAAATTTTGCACTGAAGATTTTTAACATGCACTTATCCACGGAAAAAGGAACTTATAATGGATCTTGAAGGAAATAGGGGAACAGTAAAATTGTGAATGTTTGGTAACACAAGGTGCCTTAATTACACATTTAACTTTCTAAACTGAAATGGGACATTATTGTTATTATATGGACTCATTTTACACCACTGTGGCTGCAGAGAGATGTTGCAGTGCATAAAAGTGTTTTTAAAGGAAAAATTGAAGCTCTTATTGTGGGCTGTAATCAATCACGATTTATGCGTTAGTCTTGGCAACCCTAAATCTTAGTTATTTTAGCCATTAGTCTGTTCTGACAGTTAGACACAAAAGGCAGCACAAACACTGCATTAAAATGCTTTTCACTGATAGTTCAGATTAGGTAAAAATGTCTTACCTGTGATACAAGGACCTGAAAATAAGTCTTAGTTCAAAGTCTTAAATGGCTAACTGCCAGGGACACCCAAAGGCCCCATAAGGTTTGCTGTCATTCCCAGAAGCTCTATCATTATCAGACAACAGCTAATTAAAAAAGACATCATTGTCTTAATCAGAGTCAGTGAATTAAGATTCTGTGACCCTGGACAACAATCCATTGACACAAAACTCTCCTGTCATCTTCAGTGAAATAGTGCCTTGATTGTTCACTGCAGCCTGAAATAAAAGGGCAATAAAATCTATGATGGTTGATTTTAAATGTTACACTGTCTGGTTAAATCATTGTGGTGTTAAATCAATGTGTAGCAAGTGTTGGAAAACATAACTCAGAAATCAAACTTTCATGAGTCACTGCTCTGTCTCAGGAGGTGTTGTCATGACCTCACATTGCTTTTCTATTTAAGTCCGTCAAGCTTTTAGCATCTCTGCTCTCTTCATGCTCCATGTCCGTCCTCTCCTCCTGCTCCTCTGAGCCCTAGTCTTTCCTGACGTCTTGTTCGCATCATCTCTCTCTCTTCCCAGTGTCACTGTCATGTTGTTAGCATTTTTAGCTTCATTCTCCCCTGGCCAAACCCTTCATTAGTATCATCTGCAACCACTCGAGGCCTGCAGTGCAAATCAGGCCTTTTTACATGTTAATAGATGCAAAACAAGCGTAACCATGGCCTCTGTCTTGTTTCCTTTTAACCAGAATGGAAACCCTGACAGGGACAAGCCCCCCTGTAACTCTCAGGAGCTGGAAGACTGCGACAGCTTCCCAGAGGACAGCTTCAGCCTCACACACTTTGATGGAGAATCCCTGAAGCCCACTCAGGTGGTGAGTAACACCTCTCTCCTTCTCTGGTAAACACTTTCACCCTGTAATCTCTCAAGCCTGAGCCCCTCTTGTTTCACTTTTTCAGCCGCTTTTGCCGTCCCCTTCAATCCTTCATTTCCCTCAAGTGTGCTGTTGGCTACCCGATGCTCACGCTGCGATGTAAGAGCAAGATTTTATTCAGACGTGCCCCTTGTGAGCAAACCACAGATGGCCTTGGCCTTTAACAAGCCACTTGACCAGAGAGCTCCACAAAGGGGAAAGCAGGAACATGCACACCGCCTTCATTTCTATCACAGCTCATCCTGACTTGAATGGCAATAACCTGAACCTTTTAGAGCTTGCATCTATTTTTGTAAAGGCTCCCTCTCTGGAAACAAATGATGGTACAGCATGTCACTTAGCAGGACTAGTTAAGGAGGTTCTGCTTTAAAGATACATTACGTAGATTTTTTTGCTTTTGATGCCAAAGCTTTTAAAAGAATTCTAATTCCAAAAAGTTGGAGCACTGTGTAAAATGTAAATCAAAACAGAATGCAGTGATTTGCAAATCTAAAAAAACATGTTTTATTCACACTAGAACATAAACAACATACCAGTTGTTGAAACTGTGACATTTTTACAATTTCATAAAAGATATTAGCTCATTTCAAATGTGATGGTAGCAACACAATTTTAAAAAAGGGACTGGACAACAAAAGGCTGGAAAAATGGTACAAATAAAAAACAGGTGGAAGAGTATTTTTTACCAATTGGCAACAGGTCACTAACATGACTGGCTATGAACGCAGCATTTAGGTAAAAGGTTTAGTCTCTCAGAAGTAAAAATAGACAAAGGTTCACCAATCTGCCCAAAACTCTAAAAATCCCATCATCAACAGTTCAAAATATCGTTGAAGAAAAGAGAAATCTCTCTGTGCAAGGGACAAGGCCTAAGCTCATTTAAAATAAAGAGGTAAAATGGAAAATTGTTCTGTGGTCAGATGATTCAATATCTGAAATTCTTTTTTGAAACCAAGGATGCCACATCCTGCAGACTAAAGAGGAGAGGGACCATCCAGCTTGTTATCAGCGCACTGTTCAAAAGCCTGGATCTCTGAGGGTATTGGGTTGCAGTAGTGCCTATGACGTTGGGAGCTTACACATCTGGGAAGGTACTATCAATGCTGAAAGGTAGATAGAGGTTTGAGAGCAACATATGCTCTCATTCAGACAACGTCTTATTTAGGAAAGGGCTTATATATTTCTGTAGTCCATGCTAAACCACATACTGCATTCATTTCAACAGCATTGATTCACAGTTGAAGTGTCTGGATGCAGAACTGGCCCACCTGCAGCCAAGACCTTTACCAACAGAAAACATTTTGTGCATGAGGAGGCAAAGAAGACTCTACTACTAGCCCCTCCTACCTCTAAAACATCTTATGTCAGCAACTCAAGACAAACAAAGGAAATAAAAGTTCTGGAGATGATTTCAACACTATCATAACCAACTCATGCAATATCTGAGCATGCGCCTCTGCTGAGGTGTTAACCCTATGAAAACAATGTACCAGTGGTTAAGGTAGACACAGCTGGGCTGAAATAACTAGTTTTACCTTGGTTTGTTATTGTTGTTGTCTCATCAAAGCCACAGACTCAAAGAGCTGATCAGGAGATAGCAATATGCAAAAAAGTGCTAAACACAGAGGCTTTTGGGGGGAAAATAAACTTGATTTTTTTTTTCAATCAAGCCTATGAGTCAACATTGCTTTTACAAGTTACGTGTAACTTTACCCATCTGTACTGCTGTATATCTTAGTTTCCTTGCTAGTGCTCCCAGCACTCTATCCTTAAAAGAGCAATGCTGCCTGAAATCTCTGGAGGCAAAGACCACTACTACTACCAAATATCTCATAAAACCAACATAGAAAATAACAAAATATCCCTTTAACTCTTGCTTAAGCTGTTGTAATATCAATTTCTGCTGCACTGCGATTAAGACAAACCAAGTCGATTCATTGAAGCTCACATCTTGTATGAATCACTCAACAAGCTGGCAAAGATGCTCTGAAGTGAGCGCACTTGCTTTATGTTGCTGTTATTACACACATTAAACATGTTTCACCTGATTGCTGTTCTGCACTTTGTTTTGACTCAGGCAGTTGACGTTCAGTTATCCGATGACCTGACTGGCTTTAAGCATTAGAGTAGAACATACTAATGTGAAGATTGAAGCTGAGCTGATTCTGTCACATATCACCCTGTTGTGCTACTTTTATTAACCCACCACCATGACCAGAAGTTTAAGCTATCATAAGCAACAGTTTAAACCATGATGACTGAGTTGCAAAATTCAATTTTATGGCAGAAATTATAAATATTATGTAGTTGATATTGGTTTACTGTCCACCACCAGGCATCACTTGACTGTATCACTCTTAAAGCTTTATATATTCATCACTTTCACTTGCATCTGGTTGTGATGTGGTACGACAGCCAGACAATCACTGTAAAACATCTGAAAGCTGTTTGCTCACCAACATTAAATAACAAATGAAGAAGAAAGCAGAACGCCAACAACATCACTGAGGTGCTAGAAAGCTAACTTTGCCTCTCAATCTTCTCTGTGTCAGTCTGTTATTCTGTGAGGGTGGTAGTTCACATACTGTGTGTCTTAGGTTTCATACAGTGGCAGAGATTTAAAAGGCTGTGAAGCATTGGTATTGAGTCATGATTTCTCCCTCCATGTTTGATGTTGTCCTTCCCAGGTTTTTGTGCAGTGTTGGTCAGAGCTGAGTCAGAAATCTGCTCTTTGATTGTGTGCGGAGGAAGGCGTGGACTTATTGACTGGAGCCAAAGATGTGAATTAATCATTCCACCTGATAGAAAAATGTTGTTTTTGAACAGCTGCACACTAAAAAATCCTGAGGCTTTTAATGCTGATAAAATACATTTAAAAAAAAAACAGCTTCTTTACTCCCTATGCATTCCCTCTGTCAGCATAATGAATGTTCTAACATTGGTGTCAGTGGGACTTTGCATTAACTTCATTCAACAGATACACTATATGGACAAGAGTATTTGGCCACATTATTGAATACATGTGTTTAAATCAGACCTGTAGCTGCAGATGTAGAAGATCAAGCACATAGCCATACAGTCTCTATTTGCAAACATTTGTGATACAAAATGTGTCGTTTTTAAGAGCTCAGCGCCTTAAAAAGGTAGTACTTTGAAGGATGTCATCTTTGCAATAAGGTAGTTTATGAAATATAATCCCTGCTGGATATTACACAGTCAATTGTAAGTGATGTCTTTAGAAGACACAAAGTGGAAGATGGAGCGGGGTCAACGACTGCTGATTCCATAGAAGAGTTCCCAAATTCCATTGGCATCAGTGTAAGCACAACAAGCTGGATAGCAGTGGAGACTTGTTCTGTGAGGTGATGGATCCCAGTTCTACTTTGGGGGAACCTGGGTTTGGAGAGAACGTTACCTGCCTGACTAAGCTGGGCCAACTTTGAAGTTTGGTGGAGGAGGGATAATGGTACGGGGCTGTTTTTCAGGGTTTGGGCTTGGCCCCTTATCTCCAGTGAAGGTCGATCTTAAAGCTTTAACACACCAAGTCATTTTGGACAATGTGCTTCCAACTTTGTGGTCTGTACTCCAGTGCACAAAGCAAGGCATGGTTTGATGAGTTCATTGTGGAAGAACTTGACTGGCCCACACAGAGCCCTGACCTTGAGCCCATCAAGAACCTTTGGGATGAACTGAAAAAGTGATTGCGAGGAAGTGCTTGTCATCCAACATCAGCGCCTGACCTCATAAATGCTCTACTGAAAGAATGGGCACAAATTCCCACAAAAATACTCCAAAATCTTGGGGAAATCCTTTCAAGAAAAAAAAAAAAAGAATGGCCAGCTTCATATTAAAGTACATGTATTTGAATACATGACATTACAGTCCCTGTTGGTGTAATGGTCAGGCAGCTGAATACTTTTGTCCATATAGTGTGCTTCATTGCATGGCAACATTTATTAAACACAAAGCACAGAATAACTCAGTGAAATAGTTTTTGTAACCATCCAACTTGTTGAGATGTTTCTCTCAAGTCTCAAGGTGATCCCACATAAAAACTTCTTGGATAGTTATGGTCAGTATGAATCATCATTTGTACACTGTGCATGTCTTTTGGTAACCCATTCAATGGTTGTTAAGATATTTCTAAACTATGTAAGCTAAAATGCTCAAATCTTTCTCTCTCTGTAATCCACATAGTGTATCAGGTGTTCAGTTAGATGTATTTTGTTGAACAGTTGCTGTCTCTGGAAGAATCTGTGGTATGAAACAGGTGTGCAGTCATTTAATCTTGAAGGCTAGTCCCTGAAACCTCAGCCTTGTAATATTTGCTATTTTTGTATCACTCTGAAGCAGCTAGAGATTTGTTCAAAAACGGCAATTACTGTGGAAGCTGGGGCGTTTTTTTCCCTCCATCCTGTGAGTATAATAGGAAAAACAAGTGACTGCTGTGCTGAGCGTCCTTCTCGCTTCATTGTTTCCCACAAGAAGAAAAAACAGACGTAGCATCTCACTGTTTTACTTGAGGACAAGGTGATGGATTATACTTGGAGATAAAAGACTCAACTGTCAAAGAAAGTATAACATTTTTATTATTTTCTTTAGCTTCAGCTTTTGTACCCTTTAATGATAGGTGTTTGGGTGTTTGGAGGGCGGTGCAGACCACACACAGCAGGCAGAAAGAGGAGAGCTGCAAGCTACGTGTAGCTTTGCCTTTCTTGTTTTTGTAGAGCTGCAACAGTATTTAATCACTTTCTGGGTGGGTAGCTGCTCAATAACATCTCATTGCTTTCTTTTATTGCTTTCCCTTCATTTGCAGTGCTCCCTTACTTCACTTTAGACACTCAAACACCACTGCCCACTCCTCTTGCTCATCATCAAATCACTATTGAATTCGACGTATTTGTCAAGATAGTGTTATAATATTACAAGCGTAATATTACAAATAACTTAGGAAAGAAAATTTCTGTTTGGTAGATTATTTCTTTGTTTTAACAGTGCCTCTGCAATAAATCTTACACCATTAGAAAGCTGGTTTATTTACCTTTTTAATGGTGCCGCATTTGTAAGGATCATGCATTTGTGGGATGAGCAGCAGAGCTGAGTATGTCATACACAGTTACAACAGCTTGGGACCTCCTCCTCATGCTGCCACCCCACACCACCACACTGCCTCCACCAAAATATGTTACTCAATCACAGCATAGGGCTCTCCACTGCGCATTCTCCACACTTTGATCCTATGATCCAACTCTTGTAGACACAATCTGAACTCATGGTTGAACATAACATTCCTCCACATGTTCAGGTTCCAGTGCACGTGTTGCCGACACCGGCGCAAACGGGCCTGATGGTGAAGGGTAGTCATGGCAGGCCTCCTGGCAGCCCTATGAGGCTGGAGATTGGCTTCCTGCAGTTTGTCCTGGATTGTCTGGGCAGAGAGCTGTCGGTCATATGGTTCTGCAGACTAAGACTGCAAATCTGTTGAAGACAGCTCATGATTCCTAAATGCTAACAGGGTGAGAAAACAGTCTTCTTGGGGTGTCATCTTCTTAGGACATCCACTTTGCGGTCTGTCCCTGACGTTCCCCGTGATGTGGAACTTAGCCTTCAGTTTGGAGATGGTACTAGGGCTCACTCCAAGTAATGCTGCAACATAGCTTTGCACAACACCAGCTTGAAGTTGCCCCCTACGCAGATCAGTCAAACATGGCATGCCAATTCTTGGAGTAGAAACAAGAGTCAATAGCAACAGCAAAATATGCTGTTTTGCATTAGCAGAGAGGATTTGGCACATTTTTATGAATGCAACCCACATACTCAGCTCTGCTGCTCATCCCACAAATGCATGTTCCTTACAAATGTGGCACCATTTAAACAGGCTTTCCAGCCGTGTAAGATTCATTGCCAAGAAGCATAACAACAAATAAATACTCAATCAAAAACACATTTCCTTACTTTGTGTGCTTAGTTTAGATTGTGTTTCCCCTGGCCACCACTGTAAGAATAATTCACACTTTTTGGAAACACCACACCTATTAAAAGAAGTAGAATGAGCCAAGAATCCTGATACACATTGTGCCATGGCTTTAGTGTATGTTTATTTCCCTATTTAATGTTGAAATTAAAGGCTATAAATCTGAAAAGAAGAAACTTTCACAGCCTTCGCTCTGTTTCAGAATAAATGAATGCTTTTCTTCTCCCTAAACAGAAACACAACCATTTTAAAAAAGCTCTTTTCATCACTGAGCATTTGGTCGTCCTCTTTCAGACAAAATGATTTCAGTGTTTTTGGTTATAAATTCGCTAAAGGAAGCCTTTCATTCTGTGATGAAAGAATAATAATGAATATGAATGTAATGGCCGGTGTTTCTGTACACTTTAATAAAGGGCTTTATGTGAATACAAACCCTTTAATGTTGCTGCCTCCATTTAGTTTGCAAACTGTGCAGCCTGGCAAGCTGCTGCCTCTAAGTCAGCTGGATTGTAAGTGAACATGTTCAATCCTCCTTTTGAAGGCCATCTAGGACTGTTTGTTCCACATGTGGGAACATGTGAGTGTATACAGATGTGTGCTTGTGTTTCCTGTTTATCTGTGTTTCTATAAGAAGCCTCACCTTCCTCTTCTTGGTATCCTATTGTGTGGCCTTAACGCTGCCCACAAGGACGTATGATGACCTTTTATTAAAACCATTCAGCTTAGAATAGTGGTGATACTTGTTAACATGGCCCCTTTGTTGGCTTTTTTCTGTTTGGTTTAAATCCTTGCAGAGGGTTTAATGTGTATTCCTCAGAGGGAGGATTTGAGTCATATCCTCTGACCATATCTGTCAAACCGTCACAATAAAGTCTGTGTGCTGTATTTACTGAAAGACTCTGGTTATCAAAGATTTCCTTTAAAAGAAAGACTCAGGATTTCCTGTGAGCCTTGCTGACAGTCTGAATAGTTTGTTAAAGAATAGAAAATGAAAGTTGTATTTAAAGGTGCAATGTGTAGAAAATTCTCACTGAAATGTCTGCATTATTTAAAAAAACACTTGAATGAGTACTATGAGGAATTGTGAACTGCTACGGCAAGGTGCTGTTCTTTTGCTGTGTTTCAATCTCTTCCATTGGCTGCATGTGTTTTATTTTTCATTCGCCTAAAAACCTTTGCGTTCCACCATCATCGTCATCCACGGCCACTTATGAAAGCCGGCTGTTCCTGAGACGACAGCTCATCTTTCCTGTGTCACTGCTCTTTATTTTGAATACCTTTATCTAGGTTTCACAGGTAACATAGGAATTAGAAGGACATTTTGTATTACGGATGTAAGAGGTTAATCCTGTGCTTTGGTCTGTTAAATCCTCCTCATTCAGCAGCAGCCTTGTAAAGAAACTAAAGCAGAAAAGAAACATCTGCTCTGCCTTTTCTTAGTTTGGCTCCAAATATCATTGTCTAGAGGTGTTGATCTTCTTAGTACAGTCTTCTGTAAGCTAAGACCTGAACCCTCTGTGATTCTGGACAAAAAAAAACAATTTAGAAATGGCTGGTTTTCATATGAAGTAACAGTGAGGTAAGATTGGATTTTTCCTCTTTTTGACCGCAGCCAGTAAAACCAGAGGAAATCAGAGGGTATAGTTTTACTTTCAACCCTCCTTGTCCTAAATATTAAACATTTCAGTCATGCAATATTTGCACTTGGATTGTAACTTTGAAAATGACCAGGGTCAAACTAAAACCTTACAGAGTCTTGGAGGTTTGTTGTTCAGTCTTATTTGTCTGTGTCAAAGAACTTTTATTAAAGGTGCCCCAGTTTCCCAAAATTAATCACTTTCTAGTCCCCAAGTAAGCATGGATCAATAACCCAAATAACAGAGTATAATATATCCACTCCCACCTGCAGTTTTGTGAGAGAGTTCAGAACAATTTTCCATCTCAGGTGTCAGGTATCGACCAAGAGTTTTCTGAAAGTATGAAACCTTATCAATAAGATTGTATTTTTTCTCCATTTGGGACTGCGAGTGTCAGATTATTTTTCTGTATCGATGGATTCTTACTTTCTTTGTTGCGTTTGAAACAGGATGCCTATTAGTTATTAAAAAGTTGTTAAAAGTGAAGTTACTTGAATTTAAACTATATTGGCAAAAGTATGCAGTCACCTGACCTCTTTTGCAGCTACAACAGTTTCCATTTGAACAATTATTGCCCATTCGTTCTGTATAGCATTTATGAGGTCAGGCACTGAAGGCCTGACTCACAATCTCTTTTACAATTCATCCCAAAGGTGCTCAGTGGGGTTGAGGTCAGAGCTCTGAGTGGTCCAGTCAAGTTCTTCCACACCAAACTCATCAAACCATTTCTTTATAGTCCTTCCTTTGTGCACTGGTTCACAGTCATGTTGGAATAGAGAGGGCCTTCCTCAAACTGTTGCCACAAAGTTGGAAGCATAGCATTGTCCAAAATGTCTTGGTATACTGAAGCATTAAGACTGGCCTTCACTGGAGATAAGGAGCCCAGACCAAATCCTGAAGAACAGCCCCACACCATTATCCCTCCTCCACCAAACTTCGCAGTTGGCAAAGCTTGGTCAGGAAGGTAACGTTCTGGAAAACAATTAACACAAAAATTATTGGTATGTTGAAGGATTTTGATGATGTTTATATTCAAAGTTAGAATGCAAAATCTTTGCAAAAATAGCTCCTGGTTTGAAACCAGCCCACATCCAGTGTTTTTAAGGTTGTCCTTCAAACAGTTGTGCCTTTGATGAGATTTTAAACAGAGTTTTGTCCATAACCCCCAAAAACATTAATTTTTTTACCACAAAACTTTATACAAATGTCCAACAGCGTGAAAGAATATATTGATGGTCTTTACTTTGTAAATAGTTGAAGTTAGATGTCACTTTGACATGAATTTGTTTTGGAAATAACACTCTTGTGGCCTTTATGCAGTGCTAGAACTCAGGAACAGAAGGAGGCAATGTGAACACATTAAAAACTTGTTAGGGTGCTGACTTACTGACAATAATTTTTACTACCCACCTTAAATTCTGTTGATATTTTAGATCCATTTACCTCTGCGATGAGTTTACCTTTATGTTTTCACCTTTTGAAAAAAAGACATTTGATCAATCTGTTACAGGAAATTATGGCAACTACAGTCAGAGTTAAACCACCTCTAACACTGAAAATAAACACATTTAAGCACATATAAATACTGGAATAGGTTGGAAAACAGACAGAAATTTATATACAAGACAATGAAAAATATAGCAGTATCCATCCTTGATCCATGCATAATCCATCTATCCATAATCTATCAACCCATCCATCCTTCCATTATCCACCCAACCTTCTATCCATCCATAATCCATCATCCACAATCCTTTCAACCATCCCTAATCCATCCATCAATCCATCCAACCATGCATAATCCATCCATCCATTATCCATCCAACCATCGGTAACCCATCCAACCTTCCATCCAACCATGCAACCTTCTATCCGACCATAATCCATCCATAAAACATCATTCCTTAGTCCTTCCAACCACCCCTAATCCATCCATCAATCCATCCAACCACGCATAATCCATCCATCCATCCATCCATCCATAATTCATCCAACCATCCATAGCCCAACCATTATCTGTCCATCCATCCCTAATCCATCCAACCATGCATAATCCATCATCTATAGTCCTTCCAACCATGCATAATCCATCCATCCATAATCCATCCAACCATCCATAGCCCAACCATTATCTGTCCATCCATCCCTAATCCATCCAACCATGCATAATCCATCCATCCATCCATCCATCCATCCATCCATCCATAATCCACCCAACCATTCATCCAGCCATCCATTCATCCAGCCATCCATAATCCATCCATCCTTAATCCGTCCATAATTCATTCATGCATTATCCATCCAACCATCCATCCATCCATCCATCCATCCAGCCATCCATCCATCCATCCATAATCCATCCATAATTCCCACCACCACAACCCTGCAACCTTTTCCAGCCTGTTTTCCTATTGAGAAAAATTTCTTTTGCCCCATTTAAATCTTTTTTTTCCCCTTGATTTTGTCTTGCCCATTTTGATGGGCTTGATTTTGATTCCACAATCAGATAAGTTCACAATCAGTATATACTAATTCAGGAAGGAGTATTACCTTTGTTTGTGCTAAACTGACTAATTAAACAGCTCTTGACCAAACAATTCAATACACAAGAAATAGCAAAAACAGCTGGATATTGGGGGGATAAAAATGTAATGTTTTTAATATTTTCCTGGTCCTTATGGAGAAGAGACTCTTACAAAGGTTTCTCCAATTCTGGTTCTTATCTTTAAATAAAGCAATCAAAAACATTGCCTTTAGGCAAAGGAAAATAGAAAGAGATAACTTTTAATTTGGAAACTTTTTGCTGAGGCCTGCTTGAACATCTTTAAATTATTTTTTATCAGCTGTTTTTAATGCAAGACTTGCACATTTCTGCTAGAGGAAGCAGAGCTCATTATTGAAGTCGCATGCTGGGGCCTTGCTGTGAACTTTTGATGGAAACAATTTCCAGTTTTAGTTGCTTTAAGTTCGTGTAAGAAAAAAAAGTTGTAAATTCTGTTTTTCTGATTTGATTGTTACCACATCACCTCTGTAGGTTGCATACTTCTCAGCTAACCATGGATGGAAGAACCCAGGCTCAGAGGGAAAATCTGCTGCTAGCTTTCAGTCCAACACAAGTGTCAAGAAAATGAGTGTTGAGTGGAGGAGTGATGGCTTTCTAAACGGCTTGTCATTTTGCACAACCATCAGCCATCAGCACCAACATACGAGCTGTTCTGTGCAGATTTTTCAATGCCTGTCAAGTGTGTGTTGAGATGGGAGGACAGGACAGCCTGACAGCCTCAGAGACTCTCTGGCAGTCGACTTCACAGGATGTCAGTAGACTGAGTGAGAGATCGGTGTGAACTGTCGGATGCAGAGGAGCGATTATGTCACAGCGTGGGTCATCTTCACTCCAAAACAAATAGAGTCAGACTGGAGATACTGACCCAGTGCATGCAATTACAGTATGTCAAGCAGGTGCACACATCAGGTGACGTGAATGTGGAGCTCATTCAGGAGCCATTTTCACATACAGCTTTATACACGCAATCTATGTGCTGGATTTAAGGACAGAGATGTGCCATAGACAATCCTAATCCCCTAGTTTCTCAGAATCAGTATAGTATATCTGTCTGTCCATTTATCCAATCCCTGCCTTAAATGAGAAGATAATAGATATTATTGACTAACAAAAAATATTATAGATCATGATTATATCAAAGCCACAGGATATACTTCAGTTGTACTTTATTTTAGTGGGCTTTATGTAAGTCATTTTATAGTAATAAACAAACATTGTCTAATAATTTCTTAAAAATAAGATGGAAATTACCTGGTAAGAAGTTTCCATTTTACCAAGTTATAACTCAATAATATTAAGGAAGCATTTGCCAAGTAATAGTGCATTAATTACTAAGTAATAACTGATAAGGAGGAGGTGCAGATTGAGGTAGGATCAAATGCTAGTGAATATTCAGTGGAAAAATGGCTTTCTCACAACTGTTTAAATATGAAAATGCCAAAATGGCCCATCAATTATACTTGGGTGGGTGTCGATATACCTGGGCAGGCCAGCCAGGTAGAGCTTATGTGTGGGAAACACTGGTTGGTGGTGGCAGATGATTACTGCAAAATGATTTGTGGATAAGGTGCAAAAATGTGGCAAATAGCTAGTGCCAACTGTGCACAAATCCTGGAATTATTAGAGCATGCAATCCATTGCACAATGTCAACATACACAGCGTACTACTGGCCCTTTAAGAACAACTCCCTCTATCAACAACCCATATATACTGTATATATACTGTATATGAAAACAAGGTTTGAGGATGAGGAGGAGGGTTGAAATAAAAATAACGATAGAAAAGTGTTAGGAAACAAAGAAGGAAAAAAATAAGCAAAACGAGAAAAGAGAGAGAAGAAGGAGAGATATAAAGCAAAAATAAAGTGTGGTTAAAGGGAAAAGGACAAGGGACACCACTCAGAAAACTGAACACTTAAATTGAGGCTCTTAATGTAGAATATATTAAAAATCTTTACTGATGGACACTGATGATTGCTCAGAACAAACTGAAGTAACAACAGTCACTGGAGAACAAAATCCATCAACCCACTGAAGGCTGGTTTCACATCAACGTGTCGAGAAAAGCTCATCCAGAACAACTAAATAGGTTTTAAACTCAGAGCAGCTGAAGTGTCTCTCATCACCACTGTCTTTGACTCTGATGTCAAACCTGCCTCAGTGTCACAGACAAACACGTAGAGAGAAGACGTGTTAATAACAGAGTGAAAAGAGAGCAGAATCAGATATGACTCAATTCACACCTTGACCTCCTTCTTCTCTGTCTCTCTGCAGGTGAACCTGGGCAGCCATCAGTACCTGTTCACAGTGGAAGTGAACCCCTCTGACATGCCGTGTCTCTGCCTCAGGCATGACGTGGACGCTCTGCTGTGGCAGCCTCGCCCTGACCAGCCCAGTGACATGTGGGAGCACATCGGCACGTTCAACGCCCTCGGTAGGAGCTACAGATGTAGAGGAGTTTACGGAGCTTTCTGAGCTATCTCTGTTAACACAACCACCTGAACAATATCTTATTTGTATTCAAGAGAATAAAAGAGGAATAATTGAAACAGGCTCAGACAAAACAACATCACCATCGTGTACAGCAGTGGGAAACTGTTCTTTCCTGCCATGGGGGCAGGTCAATGACTGAGGGTATTAAAACCCTCCTGATAAGTTGAAGTTGTTTAAGGATATGAGCAGCGTTCCCACAGGAAGCTCATCTTAATTTCCATTTTTGATAAATCATGACAACTAGAGTTGAATAATTCATTCTTCCAGCCATTAACTTTGTTTATATCTGCTGTCATACAGCTGCTGAGCATCCAGAACTGCAGCGGAGAGGTGACAAAACATTTTATGAGTGCCATAAATCTGCAGATAAAGACGGGAGGGAGTTTCCCAACACTTAGTTGGCTTTTAGTCCACAAGAACAGTTTTTGAAAACTTGACCATTTACAGATTTCTCCTCAGCTCACCATTTAAGCCACTGAATAGGGTGATTATAGATTCTGCATTTAGTTTATTTACCCAAGTAAATCCTTCATCACCTTAGAGTCGAAGTTTCACAATCAATCAACAGGACAGTCACTTTAACCAGAGAGAATGGGATCCATCACATTCCTACAGAGTGCCCTGAACACCTGTTTTCAGCACTATGTAACTTTGGTAATAGGCTGCATTTCTTTTGTGAGAGATGTCTATGACTCTCGCTAACGCTTTAACCTTCAGATAAAAGCTGCTAGTTTCTCTCTCAGTTCTGTTTGATACAAACCCAAGGCTACGAGACAGGAGAGGGCGGTGACGGATGAAGCTGAGCAGAAAAAAAGAGAAAGTGATCATGCAAGAAGTTGTACAAAAAACACCAACCTGGTAGTAGAGTGTTCATCCCTGCAGATATTATCCATAACAGATGACTGTGTAATGTTAACCCATGTTTACTGCCACTGTACAGTGGCCCTCCTGGCCTGAAAACAACTCGGCCCACTGGCAGTTCTCCCAGTTTTCCAGATTAGCCCCTCCGGGCCTGCTTCAGTGAGTGCCCCAAACAGAATTTATTTATTTATTTAACCTTTATTTAACCAAGATTTATTCCCATTGAGATACAAAAATCTCTTTTACAAGGGAGTGCTGGCCAAGACAGCAGCATGATTAAGTTTCACACATTGGACATTAAACAGGACATAGAACAAAGGTTACATCAATCAACAAGTCAGCAGCTTTCAGCAGAAAAATGTGCACACACTGGTCAAATGTTCCCTAATTCTATTTTTGAAATCTCCTAAACTAACACAACGCTCAAGTTTAAGATGGCCCTGTAACTCTGACCAAGACGATGGAGCAAAAACATTTAAAGCTCTTTGACCAAAGACAGAGCGAGTGTGAGGAATCTTATACATGATGAATCCATGAGAATGAAGATTACAACTACTGACAGCTTTTGGGGTCAGTAAAGAACAAAGATAGGAAGGTAATTCATGTTAAATAGCCTAATAAAGAAAGATATACCAATGTTCTGTCCTCCTATTGTATAAGGACGACCAACCAATTTTCTCATATAAAACAATGATGGTTCCAAAAACTCAGATCAGTGATGAATTGTAAGGCAGCATGGTACACTGAGTCCAACATTTTCAGAGGGGATAAGGTAGCACGCATGTAAAGAACATCACCATAATCCATTACAGACAAAAATGTTCCTCCATGTTGTTACTCGAACTCTGTCAGTCTCCTTATTTTTTGAATTAATTGTCTCCTCTGTCTTTTCCAAACTTCAGCATCTGGAGTGATTTTGATTCAGTTATTCACTCTGAGAGGTAAACCATTGTCATTTGTCTTTCAAATGAAGCAGAATTTTACCATCTGCCTGTCTCTGTTAAGAATTCATCATCTGATTGGAGGTCACAGATGGCTCTCTGGTGACATTTTCAGGAATGATACCAGTGAGATTTATAAGAAAATGAGTGGAAAACATGCAATTTAAACACCTTAATCCCACTGGTGCAGCTTTGAGAGAGGATTATTACTAGGATGCAATAATAAAGCAATAAGAATAGCCCATGGCTTAAAATGTAGTGATATGCACAAAACTCCTGTGTATTGGTTGCCTTCAGTCACTTGATCCTGATGGTGCCTGGGATGCCTGGGACAACTGTTACAAATGAATAGAAACAGAGGAAAGTTACTTACAGCTCCAAATGGATCTCTACGCTGCAAATATCATCAGAAAATTTCTACATATAATGAGTATGATCCCTACACTTTACAAAAAAGTGTTTTTTGTTCTCAGTGTAACAGATTTGTCTGGCCTGGATGTGATCAATATCACAAATGCCTCAGCTCTTCAGACCCCCAAGTGTTGTCTATTCAGAAAGGAGACAAAAGTCAAGAGGAGTCTTGTGCTTAGCCAGCAGGCTAGCTGAGCCCCTTCGTCATGTAAAAAATGCCTCATTTTGTCAAAAACATGCTTTTAATTGAAAAGGTGATATACTATCACCTGAATAAACCTTGTGGGGTAAAACACCGAGTCACGAACAAGCCTGTTTCTGTGTGCTTTATCTCCTCAGGCAAGTTGTTCCAAAGTCGAGGGATCCTGATAAAAGCCATATCACTTTTAGTTTTAAGTCTAAACTTTGGAATGACCAGGAGGCCCCTACCCAAGGATTTAAGACTGTGAATCTGGATCAAATGATCTGGATCTCTTAAAAAAGACAAATTTCCCACCACAAAGCTTGAGACAAGGCGGACATTGGTTGACGAAACACGGGCGAGATCAGAGTTGTCAAAACTGAACCAAACCGGGCCACTTTGTAGAAAAAAAGGCCATATAGGGGCGTTGGGTGACGCGCTCATCCAGGCTTTAGACAGAAGCTTCTTAATTCCTACCTGCTGCCAACTTTTTGCCTCCATGTTTCACTACGTTCAAGAAACAAAAGCAGCTTAAGAATGATTTTATTTTGCACTTTAAATGCTTGACATATTCATAAACAGACCAGAACATGGCTTTTAGGTAGCAGAAATCACTTCTCGTCCCCCATCTTGACCGTCATCTTCTAAGAACCTATTTCCCAATCTTTTGGATTGAGCCCCATGTGTAAAGGCAAACAGATGATTTTCTTCTTCCCCACTTAAACTTGATTTTTTTTCCTGCCTTTTTTCCTTTTAAAGTTTCTGCTTGAGGTCTGGGTGAGCCAGTGTGAAAATGCAGCAGGACTTCAGCCTCACCAACCCTCAACAAACCCCCTCTTTTTCATCCTTTACTGCTCTTCTTTCACAGGCTACGTCCAAGCGTCCAAAAGAGACAAAAAGTTTGCCACCTGTGCTCCCAACTTCTCCTACGCCTCCCTGTGTGAGTGTCTCCGCCGAGCTTTCATCTACAGACAGCCAGCGCCGATGGAAACCGTCCTGTTCAACAGGAAGCAGGGCCGACAGGTCGGGCAGGTTGCCAAGCAACAGGTTGCCAGTCTGGACTCAGATAAAGCGATCCTAGGCTTCAGAGCATCCAATGAGAGACTTTACATCCTGACCTCCAGTAACCTGTTTGTTTTAAAGGTCAACAATAATTAGATCTTGGACTCCTGTGAGCTTTAGATATTCATCACATTAACCCCTAAAGGCTCAACCATTCCAACCAGAAGAACAAGAAGAACACATCCTGATGTGTAAGTTTGTGTTTCATCCATCTGTGTTCAGAAATGTCTGTGTGATCAACAGAAAGGAATCTGCTCTGAAACCAAATAAATAAATCTTCCCTGAAGGTGATTGCTATCAACATTTTCATTAAAGTAAACCATCAAATAAACATTTTATTTGTTTCAAAGTTTTCTGTTAACAGTTTTGTGGTTAAATTAATCACGTCTTGACTTACTGGATGTGTATTTGAGATAGAATTTGTCATACATGTGGCTGACCATCAATGCTCCCTGCTGTATTGCAGATAATTATAGCCCCATGAGGTCCAGATTTTAACCACAGAATAGAATAGTATACATTCCCCTTAATGAATGTCTGCTAAACTGATGGCCGGCTGTGCTGCATGCATGGCTGCTCCAAGTGTTTTGTCAGATGGTCAGTGGGGAGGAGGACACAGAGGAAATCCCTCTCTTTGGCTTATTCTACAATCATTACTGAGGAAGTATGAAAGAAGCGAAGATTCATTTCCATAAATTTACATAAACATGTTTCACACATCACTCTGGCTCCTTCTGAATTAGCTTCAATCTTGGACAGATCAGACGGACTTGAAGGGTTACACCCTTGAGGCTGAAAAATTCAATCTCATCTGTAGGTGATTTATTTTTTTATTTCTTATTTTTCATTTAGATTAGGTGCTGCAATTCTCGTAAAAGGTGGAATTGATTGAGGAATTTAAGAGAATTATCTGATAGATTTTCCTGCCAGAGCCATCTGTATGCACTTTGACACATGAGTGTGGTGGTGGGGTGGGCGTGGAGGAGGGGTGGGGGTGACATTTTACTCCGAAGAACGTTGTGTATGCCTTTGAAATAAGACAGAATTCACATTATTTTTAGTATTTGACCTCAATTGATAGGGTAAGGGTAAGTATAAGTAAAAAGCAGATATGCCACAAAACAGTGATACATATATTTGTTGTACCCTCAAATGTGTCATGTTCAGTGGGTTTATGTACTAATTGTTTATTATTTAATATACTCTGTTTACTTAAAGGACCAGCAATGGGACAAGCAATGGAAACTAGCAACAGCTACAAACTCAAAAATTCAAATTATAATATAAAAAGTGTTAGTTTACATCACATGAAGATGGAAGTGTCAAATTAAATGAAATTGTACAAAGGATTTGATCCCATATATGTCCATTCAATATCAAATGATATATATTTAAGATGATCAAAAAAGCCATACTGACTCATATAAAATTAAATTTTGTACCTTACAAAAGAAGCAATACTTGTCATGTCAGTGCAACATTTCATCCCACTTTATTGAATATCTTGCACATCATACCCCCCACCAGCCCAAAAAAAAAAAGCCAAACAGGATCAGCAATACAGAAGATGAATGGAATGTTGGATAAACTATAGTACTGCACATCATGAGAGAGTAATCTTTTAAACCTTTAAAAGCTAAACATATAATTATATATAATTATATATCATGTTGCACATGATTTGAAAAGTCATGTTGCACATGATTTCAAAGGTAATGCTGCACATGATTTGAAAAGTTATGTTGCACATGATTTCAAATTTTATGTTGCACATGATTTTAAAAGTAATGTTGCACATGATTTTAAAAGTAATGTTGCACATGATTTCAAAAGTACTAGTGAAGTAACATTTCATTATATATGGAATGTAATTGTAACATTGCCACAATGTAACAGGTGATCTTTTACTCTATGTAAATTAAAATTGCAGGTGATATGAGTTGGGCAAATGATATAAACAGTAATACTGCACATCTTATGACAAATATTTCCTAAGATATAAGCAGTCATATTGCATATTCTATGAAACCGCAAATGATTTTGTAAGTTCTCTAAACATCTACACTTTACGTATGCATATTGCACGACATTAAAATAAAATAAAACACATGATGCAAACAGTAATATTATGTGGCCTGAATGTTGTACTGCCATTAAATGACATGTGATGTTTTATATGATGCAGAAAGAATGATTGCAGGTGATACGAAAAGAAAACATATAAACATTTTACACATGATAAACATACTAATATTGCACATGATTTTAAAGTTATAAATCATTTAAAATATACTTTACACATGATATGAAAAGATATATTAAACATGAGATAAACAGTCATGTTGCACATCAGCTAAGAAGTAACATTGCACATAATAAGTTGTATTTCACGTTTGTTTCAGATCTTATAGTTTTGTACATATGACACATGATATGAACAGTTACATTGCACATGATAAAAGTATGTATATTGCACATGATTTGAAAAGTAACAATGTGAAAAGTAATGAAAACGTGTATAGCAGAAAATTACACGTTATTGAAATTGCAATATTGCACATTTTTTAAAGGAACATTACTTTTAATGCGATAATTTTAAACATCAAGTCAAATATTATCATATACTGAACATATGATAATGCTGCATGATCATCTTTAAAGGATACTGTATTGTGGTTAAACACAACTACAGTTTGCTGAGTTGTGAAGCTCCATTCTGACATCTTGCTCGGAAACATTTCTGCCTTTTTCGTTCAGCACTGACATTTACTTTTTCCATTTTAAGAAAGCCAGGAGGAAGGACTCTCATTCAGTCCAACAACAAAGAACAGAAGAATCAGGAGAAACGCTAATGGATTCCTGTTAAAGGAGAAAAAGATGGTTCACTTCCTGTTTTTCATATTTGCTTTGATTGTACGGCAAAGAAGAGAGGAGACAAACAGAAGGGATAATGTTTTTGCAGGATTAGCTCCATTAAGGCAGGAGGTAAAACTACAACATCGCTTTTGACTCCTTCAGAGAAGTACATCTATATCTGTTTCTTGTCTGAAAATGACAAACAGCAGCCTGAGATTGTGTTTTTTCTTTTTAAGGACTGTGGTCTCAAATTACAGGAGAACGCCTCTAATAAATTCATCGATCTCGCCTGAAATTGCCGGTGTTGTTTCATCTGGAACAACCACAGAACAGTCAAAGGCAGTTTGGCTTTACAATTCAATTGCTTCATCAGGAAAGGCAATTTTGCGAAAACTATCTGCAATTTGTGTCCTCAGCTCCCCCGAGTCCCGCTGCTTTCCGAGGCCAATTGTTCCTCTTTGGCTCTGGCCACATCACAGGCCTCTGTTCATCAACCCTTTCTCATTTCACTGCCTTTGTGTCGCTCAGGAAAATCCTGTTTCACTCTGTTTTTATTCAATTACTGGTGACCAATTGAATTAGGCTGCTACCCTTGTTTTTATCAGCTGCAACAGAATCCAGCTAATATTAGGAGGATGGGCTCTATTTGCCTTTACTCCAGCCAGTAGAGAAAAAGCAGTGGGGCAATTTCTCTGCAGAGATTAGGCTAATGAAACATAGTTACTGCCCTGTGTCCCTGAGCTTCACATGGATGTTCTTTGGTAAACACTGCATTTCTTTAAGAATTGGCTCACTGAGAACTTTATTAAAAAAATCTTGTGGCTTGGCAGCCTCTGCTTTCCTCGTAGAAATGCAATCAGCCTTTATGAATGAGCTTCTTTGGCTGCAGGGTCAAGAAACCCGATCAGGCTCTAAATTAAAATCCAGAGTCAACACAGACCTGCAGTCAGCTTGTATTCCACTACTAGGGGTTTAGATTTAACTTTTACTTTGGAGCTGAAATACACATTTAGAGATTGGATCTGAAACATACATTACTTCCTTAAATTAAGCATAACTCATAATCAAATAAAGACTGCATTTAAACTAGTTCATTTTGATTATATAGCAGTGATTTTCACAAAGCAGTTTGAGCCTGTATGCCACAGAAGATAACAGTACAGATTATCCAGTGCTAATTTAGACTATACTTTAGTTTGATTTGTACGCAGCTGTGATTATATGACTTCACATTTTTTTTCTTTTATAGCTCTGTGTATGTTGATTTAATGATGAAAGAATTCTGGTGTGGCACTGAAGTAGACCTTGAAATGATTGATAAAGATCATCTCTGATATCCCACCCCTTCTCTGATTTTGATTGGTCACTAAGGCCGTGACATTGATGAGCTTGCTGCCGCTCTAAAAGTGACTGGGTGCACGAGAGCTGCATAACAGTAGCATCATGGCTTGATTTAGATTTTGCTTGCATGTTGACGGTGTTCATTTTGACTGTGATTTCAAATGTAGTCTTAGTTTTCCAATTTAAATGGTAATTAGTTTTAGCCACTTTTAAGTCAAAGCCAACTTAGCTTTCATTCAGAGTTTTTTGCTAACTCCAAGTCTCGCCGATCAGCTCTTGTGTTTCCAAACCCCAACATATTTTATTCCAGTTTTAGTCTGTTTTTACATTTTAGTCTCTTACTATTTAAACTGACTTAATAAGCTGAATTGGGAAATTAATACAACTTTATGTCTGCCAAACACCAAAGCACCATTTCAGTCTCATCAGACCAAAGAACTGTCTCCCACTTGACCGTGGAGTCTCACACATGCCTTTTGGTGAACTCTAGTCCACATTTAATCCAAGTTTTCTTCAACAGTGGCTTTTCTTTGCCACCCTCCCATAAAGCTTTGACTGGTGAAGAACCTGGGCAACAGCTGTTGTATGCAGAGTCACTCCCATCTCAGCTGCTGAAGCTTGTAACTCCATAATAGCCATAGGTGTCTTGGTGGTCTCTCTCACTAGTCTCCTTCTTGTACAGTCACTTGGTTTGTGAGGACGGCCTGATATTGGCAGATTTAAACACGTGTTATATTCCTTCCATGATAGATTTAACTGAACTCTTGGGGATGTTCAGTGCCTTGGATATTTTTGTACCCATCCCCTGACTTATACTTTCAGTAACCTTTTCTCTGAGTTACTCTCTGAGTGCCTTTTGTCTTCATGGTGTAATGGTAGCCAGGAATACTGATTAACCAGTGACTGTGACTGGACATTTCACTAATTGTGAGAGTACTTTCACCAAGTGGCAGGACTGCTGTTGAATTAGATCATTCACTTTAAAGGGAGTGAATATTTATGTAATCACTTCTTTTACCTGGCATGTTTTTGTTTAAATGACTTTATGGAAATCTGTTTTCACTTTGACATTAGAGAGGTATTTAGCCAACTTTCTTGTCAAAAAAAGCCAAATAATATTGAAACATGATTGACTATAATATTAATAGAAGGGTTAAACATCAAAGGAGATGAATAACTTCAGTAGGCTTTGTATGTGTCCTATGAGTCTCATCATAGATTTCTTAAAGCTTCTAATATGCAAAAGTTTACCAGCACCTCTCTGCCTTTTTGTTGAAACTTTGTTCAGTGGCAGAGGTGATCCAGTTTGGATCAAGGGGTGGATGATGGGCATGGTAATGTCTTTATCCTGGTCAAGATGCCCAATTACTGGGTGTCTGTCCCATTCTGTGCCTGAACCATAATCTACTGAATAAATGTAATGCTCTTAAGGTGCTGTAGGTTTCAAGACAAAGATTCATTAGATAAATGTTTTCTAAGATGTCAAATCTATTATTATTATGAATTTTAAATCCAAATCTGGAGCTTATTCCAACCCATGATGTTGCCTCAAGCTGGCTATAAGAAAAACTGAAGGTTTGTTGAGCTTTATTTTGATGCTTTTTGTACTGTTTCTTAGCAATTTTCCTGTGTTTGTAGAACTCTCTAGTGTTGTAACATGAGCTGCTTGTGAAGAGACAACTGTGCAGGTATGACATCCATAACATCTAATTAGCTTCCCTCCATCTGCAGCTCCCATCGAGGGAGGAGTTCCATTCATTACCAAACAATATGCAATCAGCTCAATAACAATTTAGCTCCAATTATTCTCCTGCTTTGGCTTGTTTACTTTAATTGTTTAATCATTTAGAAAGCTGCAGATTTATCAGGAGGATCTGAGCTTTAATCACAGCGTGTTTGTTTTCTAAGGTCACTCTGGGCTTCATACACTCTTATATCACACTCTTATACTAATGCTAGACTTTAGAAAGTTAGACTAACTGTTACAACCAATAAAGTACCACGTGAATTGGCGAATTTAGTAAAATGGCTGATTATCTGTAACAACTTACAGCTACATTATGTACAATTTTTACACTTTTTGTGTTGGCCTATGTTGTGTGTCCATAGCTGACATTTTTTGTGCTAGTAGTGCACATTTTCATTGTAGGCCAGCATTTTCAGCGCTCAGTGTCCTGGCCCAATACAAATGCCCTTGGTGTCAGTTGTTTTTTTTCTCGGTCAAAACCCTGCCTTTCTTCATAAGTTTGCCTCATAAATCTTTCTATAAGTGACTCGATTCATTGTATAGTCTGACTACCATGGGAATTTATGAAATCAGTGGCATGTCTAAGTCACTCAGCTCTTCAGAACGACCTGTTTTGTTTTACAAATGCCCACTGCGCCCACTAAGTCTGCCTGAAATCTGGGTGCCATGATTGATGACTAGCTAGCCTTCAAGGTTCATGTGGCCTTGATCGCTCAGTCCTGCCGATTTGCCCTCTATAATATCAAGAGAATCAGACCCTACCTGACAGAACATGCAACACCTGGTACAGACTTTTGTAATATCACGCATTGACTGCTGCAACTCATTACTGGCAGGACACCCTGCATGCACAGTTAAAACTCTGCAGATGATCCAGAACACAACAGCACGTCTGGTCTTCAACCAACCCAAGATAGCTCATGTCACTCCTCTTTTCATCTCTCCACACTGGCTCCCAGTTACAGCTCGCATTAATTTCAAAACTCTAATCATTGCTTACAAAGCAGTAACCAAAACTGCTCCTGTTTACCTGGACTAACTCATCCAGGTCTATAGTCCTTCTCGCCCACTATGCTCAGCCAGTGAAAGGCGCCTGGTACTTCCAGCACATCAGGTTCCTAAGTCACTAGCCTGACTCTTCTGTTGTCCCTAAATGGTGGAATGAATTACCCAGCTACATTGGATCCACAGAATCCCTCTCTACTTTCAAGAGAAAGCTAAGGACCCAGCTCTTTAGAGAACACTATGCACTTAGCTAGACTATTCTCTACTGCTGTCCTCAGTGGTAGAATGAGTCTTAGCTAGACTATTCTCTACTGCTGTCCTCAGTGGTAGAATGAGTCTTAGCTAGACTATTCTCCACCGCTGTCCCCAGTGGTAGAATGAGTTTCCCAACTACAGTTGACTCGCACTGTCCTGCTCTACTTCTGGGACTTTTCACCCAGCTCTTTGTTAGTGACCCAGCACTTGGTACTAGTCATTAGTTGTTGTGAAGACAATTAAATGGATGGGGATGATGAGAGATCTCACATTTTGGTTGTGTCATTGTTGATGTTTATAAAAATAGACAAACTTGTATACATTATGTGCTTCGCCTTTAACACTGCATGGCAGCGCCTGCATCCAATTGGACTTGAAGCACTTTGTGGCACTTACTGAGGTTGTTTCTTCTTGTCTAGATCTCTCAAATGTACATCGCTTTGGATAAAAGCGTCCACTAAATGACATTGTAACACCATAACGAATGCTTGTAAATGGATACTGCATGGCTATACACCTGTGGCTACAGGTCTGATTGAAGCAGCTGAATTGAATGATTAACATGTGTGTCCAAATACTTTTGTCCTTATAGGGTATCTAGGAATGCAGACATGGTTTAAGATGAACTACTAAAAGTGGGTTTATCAGTGAGGGTCTTTAACAGCTCAGACTGTGCACTGAAACTGAAACATCAGCAGAGGCTTTGTGGTCCAGGATCAATTCAGATCACCTAACCATTTGTCTTTCCTTTAAGACATTTTGACAATTATGTTATTTAATTTCCCTAACAGCCCAAGTCATTTCTCAAAGAGCTGGAGACGTTAGTCAAAGGTCCCTGAGGACATACGGCTATTTGAAGGTTGATGGGGGAGGAGTCCATGTAGTTAGTAAACCAGCTAAAGGCATCCCTTTTGTCAGCCTGCCTCCCATCACCATCACCACCACCACCACCACCACTACCTCTGTGAGAGTGTAAGGGTGGAGGAGGGGTTCTTTGGATGATTGATTCCTCTTCTCACTGAGGTTTGTGCGGGTTACAAACCCTGCACCAACAACTGCTGTGAATTACAGGAGCCCAACAATGTTATTCATAAAGCCATGGAGCTGTCCATGGTGCTGAAGTACTTCCTCTATGATCCATTCCCTTACACCTTTCCTCTCTCCATTATATTTTGGATTTAGAAAGTGATCAGAAGTGAGAGATCATGAAGACCCGCTTCTAAAGAAAGTCTCTTAAAATTGTTTCACGAATTGATCAGGAAATAGAGCTGTGATTATGCTTGAATTTGAAGACAAAGACTCTCACTTGACATCTCTTACTCTGGTTCATGTGACTGCCTGTCATTGGCTGTATCTGGTCCATACTCTAATTTAATATTTATTATCCCTGATGTAGATGTCAGTGGTTGACATGTAGGCTTTTCTTATGTTTTAAGCTGTTTATTTGATGCTAATTTATTCAGAAGACATCACTTTGGGCCCCAGGAAATCATGCCTAAATTTAAAGGCTTTTCCCATATCATCAACTAAAACATCAGCCACCTAACTTTAATAATTTAATTGGCTAATTCATAGAATGAATATAACCATCATTCCATGGGATTTTCCACAGAGTAAGTGCTCAGCTGTTCTCAGGATGATCCCTTACAACATCAAGTACATCAAACATCCTGGGGGGCAAGAAAGGCTTCCCACTGCTACTGAAGTTGCCTCCATACTAGAGATAGCCGAGGCAAGAGGCGTAACCTTTGTCCACCCATTCGTATGTTCATATGTCCATCTGGATCACTCCTGCGACCATGATATTGCAAGACACATTGAAGGATTTTCTTCAAACCTTGCAGTGTCCACTCTAAGGATGAACTAATCGAATTTCAGAGGGGGAAAAGCCAGGACAAAATAGATGCTGTTGAGCCTGAACTCGGCTGCTAAGAGAGTGTTGAGCTTCACTGGCATATGCTCCCATACCTGACCTGACTTTATGAGCCTTTTTTGCATCGCAAAGCAGATGGGTTGGCCATTTTCCATGGCTGTCATCAGGTGGATCAAGCTTGCAAAGCTTCAAGCTGAAATGCTCCTTCTTAGTCAAAGAATGACCGGACCAATCAGCATCGCTTGAGGAAAAATAGGCGGTAGCTTTGGGTGTTGTTTGGTTGTACTGCAAGCCTGTAAACAATGGCAGCCTGTGAAGAGATTAGTGTAGCTGCAGCTGTAGCAGCAGTTTAAAATGATATCAGTGTGTTTATGAGACACCAGAAGGTCACAGGAAATGTCAACATTTGTAGCCCTGTGAATTTAAACGCTCCACTGCTTGCTCCCTCTCTGAATCACAAAACATGACTGGAGATCTGAAGTTCTTGTAAAGCATTTTGCTTTCCAATACTATGGATCATCAAAAGAACAAAGATTGGTACAGCTACTGAAGTACAATGAAAAAAAACATGTACTCCATGGAATCAGCCTCTTCTGTGCTTGTTTTTTTGTAGCTGATTTTAGAGACTGCATTTATTTCAATCACTAAAGAATAATTGACTTCATCTCACGCGTTCACAGTTTGTTCTCTTCCAGGTGTAATTATTTATAAAAGCTGGGTCTGTTCTCCTGTTGCTGCAGGGCTGTAATTACTCCACCTCTTGTCTTTGTTGCTGTCTCTGTCTGTGGTGTCATAACGAACATTACAGGCCCATTATCGCTGAACTACATCTTTTTATCAAGCTGAAACACATCAATTAGAGAGTTAATGAGCTGGAGAGCTTCTTATCTCTACCTTTCTGCATTCGCTCCACTAATAATTGATCTGCTCATCCGCCATGATTTATCTGTTTATGCCATTTACTCTTACAGTGAGTTCTTCTCGCAACTCTCCCTCCTCTTGTTCCTCATTTCACCTCGTGTGTTTTGATGCTTTGTTTAGTTAAATCCAGGATGCAGTGTTGGAAACAAGAGGGCTGCTGGTTTAATCTAATACAAGTTCTGCATCCCACAGAGGAAGCTGGTTATAGCCGGCCATGCAAGACATCTATTTGTAGAAAATTGATATTTTTACTTTTTGTTTGTTCTTTGATTTTTTTTCCAGTCAATAATTCAATATTTATAAATATCACCATGTTTTTAATGACTGTTCTGTTGTGAAACAACTTATGATGGGTAAGTTTGGTCAAAGTTGGGGTTGGGTCAATAAAAAGTATTCATCCCCTTGGATGTTTTTGATTTTATAAATCAATACAAAAAGATTTCTACAAAGTAATGTCAATTTAATTAAAATATGTAATGTAGAATAAGTGACTGCATAAATACCATTTTGAACAGGAATGAGGAATTTCAAACTGAATTCACCTTTTTATACCTAAATTTGAGCCGGCTCACTGGGCTTCTCTGAGAAGTCAGAAATTAATCAAGCATAACATTCAACCACTAAAACTCATTTTTCTGTTCAGGAATGCAAGTAAATAACTAATTTGAAATATTAATCAAGAAATATTAATGTGCTTTACTATTTTTTCAGTTTTTTTGTAAATCAGTAAATTTGAAAATTCATGGATAACAATAATAATTATAGTTTAGCATTAAAAATATCATTTGGGTTAAAGAGCTTCTACATATTGGTGTATTAACCACTGCAGAACCATAAAAAATGATTTTGGTAATTACCAATGCTGTTAATTTAGGGCAGCTGTGGCAGAAACCTTACTTTGGGTTGTGGTCTAATAAATTTCTTAAGCACTTTCTCTCTATATAATGAATAAATAAATAAATAAATAAATATATCACTCAATAAATCCCAGGTTTCCCCCACACACAACAGGATCTCTGATCATAGAAATTGAACATATTTGATATTTATGATGTCAAATTGGAGCGCTCTGACCGTCTTCCGAGCACAACTCAGGAAAATTTGTCAAGATAATCTTTAGAACCATCTGATAACCGGGCCTTTGCTGACTTTGATCAGGAGGGAAATCGGGCTCAAAATCTTTAAGTGCGCAACTAGCTTTAGTTAGCCTTTCTTACAGAGCCTAGAGGGTTATTCTCTTCCTGTAACAATTCAGTAGGTAGCGTAACTTTTCAGTAGGGCAAAATTTGGTGGACTTTTTTTACTGAGAGTTTTTATCCCTTCACCTTGTACAAGTATCTTGTGTTTTTTTTTTTTTAAATATATTTTTCTGCTCTCCTTCTCCATCCTTTCTTTGTTGATGTCCATCTGCACAGGATCTATGTTTAGAGAAAGCTCAGACATGTTATGGCCTTCTTCTGTTTACCTAGATATAACAAAGACCAAGGAAAATAACTTGTGAAAATGAATGAAAATGAATGAGAAAATCTAAAACTGCATCAGAGTTGGCCTTTAAGTCTTGTTTTTCTTTATTAAAAAAGATGATAAACACAACAAATGTCCCAACTGAAGGCTGAGTTTTTCATCATTGGGCGTCGCAGACATTGTCATTGTCTTGTCTTCAATCCAACAGCCCCACATAAGATGTCCGACGGTAACAGCTGGTATAAGAAAGAACCGCTCTGGCACTGATCGAGATCTCAGACTCACAATAGGCGAGCTGTGAGGGCTTTTAGACTGAGTCGAGATTCAGAAAGAAACAGAAAATATTTTCCTCTGAGGTCAAATCTCATCTCACTTTAAGGTTTCAGAGAGCATCGTTTGTTTATGGATACCAGAGCCTCTTTGTGTTCTGTGGTTCTGCTTTCTTAAAGGGTCATTTCACCCCAATTACTGAACACTTTCTACCCAACATTACTGATATTTGGCCTTGAACTGTTTTATACTTATGAAATAGCTTGTGTTGCTCTTGTTGGGAGGTCTCTGTAGATCTGAAAATGACACTGCTCTTACAGCAAACTGTTGTTTAACTGTATGTAATCAAACCATAGAAATAGAGAGGGTCGCTGCTTTTCTCTGTTTGCTGTATTCTACCTAACAGCTAAATAAATTATGAATTATCCAATATAAATACAGTTATTAATGACTGTTTTGTTGAGCAAGTCACTTCAGATTTTCTTATGACATACTCACATACCATATTGTTAAACAAGTGGTGCTCTGTCACCAGAAATATGACAGGATTATCTATGAAAAATACTTCAACTTTCTTTAATCCCCAGGCCTGACTGAGAGTGAAAGTGAAAGAGAGCAGCACAGACTCATGGATTTACCATGGTCACACCATGGTCTTTCACCCGTTTACACAATGCATTAGCAGGGATTTGTATCTGTATTTGGGCGTTCAGATACAAAAGGGTAATCCTTGGTGCTTCATTTGGCTGCACCTCAGTGCGTATCAAAAACTCTCAAATATCTGATAAAATATACGGACAAAAGTATTCAGCTACCTGGCCATTACAACAAGGCCTAAATGACAATGACTTAAAATACATGTATGTTAGAACAGAGTTGACCCCCCTTTTACAGCTTTAACAGCCTCCAATCTTCTTGGAAGGCTTACCACAAGATTTTGGAGTGTTTCTGCCCATTCATTCTGTAGAGCATTTATGAGGTTAGGCAATGATGTTGGAAGAGAAAGCCTGGCTCACAATCTACCAGGGGTTTAGTTAGTTCTCTCTGCAGGCCAGTCAGGTTCTTCCAAACCGACCTCATCAAACCATGTCTTTATGGTCCTTGCTTTGTGCACGGGAGCACAGTCACATTGGAATAGTAAAGGGCCTTCCCCAAACTGTTGCCACCATGTTGGAAGCATAGCATTGTCCAAAATGTCTTGGTTTGCTGAAGTGTTAAGATTGCTTTTTGCTAGAGATAAGGAGCCTTGACCAGACCCTGAAAAACAGCCCCATACCATTGTCCCTCCTCCACCAAACTTCACAATTGGCAGGTGCAAGTAATGATCTCCTAGCATCCACCAAACCCAGACTCGCCCATCTGACTTCCAAACAGTGAAGCAGGATTTGTCACTCCAAAGAACACTGCTCCATAGTCCAGTGTCAATGTGTTTTACTCCACTTAATCTGACACTTAGCAGTGCTTACATCAATGTGAAAGTTTGAAACTCTTCAGCTATGAAATCAGCAGAGCACTGGTGACTTTTACGCACCATGTACCTCAGCAGTTGTTGACCCAACTCTGTGATTCTCTGTGGTCTTCTGTTGTTCCTAAACGCTTCCACTTTCTAATAATATTACATACAGCTGACTGTGGAATACCCAGCATGGATAAAATTTCACAAACTGTTTTTTATTGCTTGAAGTCTCTGAGCTCTTCAGAACGACCCATTTTGTATCACAGATGTTGAGATGGAGACTGCATGGCTAGGTGATTGAGTTTATACACACCTGTGGCAAAAGGTCTGGTTGAAATAGCTGAATTTAACAATCAACAGGTGTGGCCAAATACTTTTGTCCAAATAGCGTATTTTAATGTATTCGACTAACAGGCTTTTAGCCCTAGAAACATCTAGAGACTATTAGGATATAAAACAGTCCTACATGAGTAAACAGGCTGAAGGTTAATGACTGTCTCTGTCTTTAGGTGCTTCATCTCCATTAACATGTCTCTGAGTCTGGAGCTGATAGACCAACATCCGTGTGTATGAGGAGAGGGCTCACATCAGAACATTATTTATGCCCGCCAGAAATTATATAGAGCCTTTTGAAATTCCACTCACGCTGTTCAGTGTGACGGCTGTAAATTAGCAGTTAACGGGAAACGCACGCTCTCCAGCTGAGTTTTCTATGACAAGCTGTTTGGTAAATGTGATTACAAATTTACATTCATGTGGGGAAAATGCCTTGTTTATGTCTTCACATATTCCCTGCGCTAAATCAATTGCTGGAAATGCATTTTTTACATAATGTTTAATGGTAAGAAATTGATGGAATGGAAACAGTATGTGCATATGAAACATTAGATTTCCATTCTGTCAAAGTCAGACGAGAGAGTCACCGAAACAGGTCATGAATGGAATTAGATTTCACAATAGCATAAAACAAATAAGATAATCAAATCAAAACTGGTATACAGTCGTATTCATTAGAGCAAATCAGGTTATCTTAGTGTGGAAAAGGCAAGGTTCTTAGCATGAGTGCATTAATTGTAGTGTGAGTAAGGCCCATTATTGGTGTGTTCATTTTAAAAATTGAATTAATCACATGCTTTATTCTTTGAGTGTACTTTAGTTAAACCACTGCAACATCTCTGCAGCTACAGTCATGTGAAATAAGAAACACCTCTGTACCTCAATATCTCATTTCATTTTATAAAACGTAGAGACAGCTTAGCTAATTTACCTTTTGACTGTCCCTTTATTTCCTCTTCAATCCATATTAAGCTCTTTTTGCCATGATTGAGTCAAAAGCCAAATCTTTTATTTTCCTGAAGTTCCTGGTTTTATTTTAAAATAAAAGCAGGCCTGTATCCAAACAGAAAGTCATTTTTCCTTAGAGGTTAATTTCAATTGGAGGCAGACTGACTCTATGAATATTTAGTAAGAAAGTGTGTACACTCTGTACATCCGCACATACCCGGGGCTATACCACTGTGTGAGGTGTGGTAAGTATAATTTTACCCTCTGCCAATCTGAATGGAAGACAATCAGGAACGCTCCAATATGAAATCATAAGTACTTAACAATATTTATGTTCAGAAATCCTATTATATGGAGGGAACACAAAGAACAGCTGAGCAGACAGGAGCAGGAACTATAGCCAATCAGGAAGAAAGCTTACTAAAGGAGGAAGCACAGCAAACACAGCTATAGCTTTGATTGCTGTGTAAGTTTTATGCCAGTTTTACACCCCGTCCCTTTCTAATTGCTGAATCATGAACACTGACCTTAACTGAGTCGAGTGAGGCCTGCGGGTCTTTAGATGCTGTTCAGGGTTCTTTTGAGACCTCCTGGATGAGTCATTTTGCTAGGCCGGCCACTCCTGTGAAGGTTCGCCACGTTTCTCCATTTGTGGTTGGTCACAGTTGATTCATGATTTAACAAAGGGGCAATGAGGGCCAGGTAGGTGCACGGTATGCCATGTTGGTCTTTTCATTACACATGAAAAAAACTCTCACAGTTTGAAAAACAGTTTTTCATTTCACAGACATCTTTCTTCTTTTTGACCTGTATATGAATGAGAGTTTGTTAATGAATGATCTGGCCTTGAACTATTGAAATAAGAAGGCAGACAGTCTGTAAAGGCATAGCTCAGTAATTTTGAAACTGTGAAGTGTGGGGTATTGAGTAGGGAGAGGTAGTTACAGACAGGCATGGAAGCTTTGCAGTGCTGCAGATGTACACTATATAAATGAGCTATTTTTAAAAGAAATAATTAACTGAATTCTCAGGTAAACTCTTGGATAAATGTATGCTTTACAGAGAAAATCCTTAGTGCTTTACTTTCCATCAGCAGGCTACATAGTTTCAGCTCTTCCTTCGTACGCCACATTCGTGTTTCTCTGCCTGCAGAACAATGATCAGCCGGCTTTTAGACTCTGGAATAAGCTTAAAAAAAAAAACAAATCACACATAAAAATGTGCTTTCTTTTCTGGAAATTTTATTTGGAGCATCAAGAAAATGTTCAAATCAGCCACTTTAATATAACCAAACAACATACCCACAAGATCACATTATTTTAAAAGCAAGACCAAGACAGGAGCTGCCAAAACAGGTATCACAAAATAACATTTAAACAAGATTTACAAAGCTTTAAAGAAATAAAAAATGGCATAAAAATACACAGACTGCTCAGACTGAAAATAATCATAAATACAAATCATTTTTTTAAATATAAAGCAAACATACAAGTGCATGAATGTGCTGGTGTAAGGCATACGCAGTATATTTACACCTCTTAAATGGTTTTAAACCAGAGTGTTATTCTGCTTGAGTGCTGCCCAATTTATGGTTTTGCTTTGATCAGAAATTCATGAACTGTTACTGATCTGGCAGAAAATGCCACAAAACATCAGCATATCTGAACATCACACGCTCATTCAGGCATTTTTCACCCGCTCACTGACGGCTTTCGACACTAAAAAGCGAGACAGGCGAAGCGATGGTTTGTTAGCTCCACACAGTTCACATGAACCACAACGCAGACCAAAATATTCACTTCACTTTGCTTCAACTTAACTTTAAGAGCTGCAGTTAATTTATAGCTTCATATGTTACATTAAACCTTTGTAACACTATATACAGTCTTTTACACTGTAAAACATTGAGGTTTACAATCACTGCTGCTCAGACCAACAAGAAAAAAGAATAATTTCAAAGGATGAACCAACACGGCATGTTTTATCAGAGGTCAAAATAAAGCTAAGGCTGTGTTATATCAATGTACATTTCTTTAAACTAATGACCATTTGAAATATTTCCCCTTCTTGATTTTAATGCTTGGTGAGGGAGAAGTGACATAGGCAAAATACAAGCTCATTTCAAATGAGAGTGGTGTGCGTAGTAAAAAAAAAAAAAAAAAAAAATCTACTGGTATTGAGGGCATTTTTGGTTTAGGATGAAAGTCAAAATCTCTGACCTGCACTGGATTTGGCACTTGCCAGCACAAAAGCATAGTATTATGAATCGTCCCTATATCTTCTGGTTTCCTTGAAAAGCTCCAAAGCGCCGTGAAAGCTCATTTTGGCACTTTGCATGCAGTAGCTGCATTTAAAAACTGATACGGGCAGAGTATTCTGGCTGTACTTGGTTTCATTTCATCTGTATTTCTTCACGTTCTCTTGAAGCTCGTAAATATGGCTCAAATATTACAACACAACCGGTAATCATGAGGTCAGTGTTGGGCAATATCAAGACAGTCTGGCTGCAGCCCATTCATATCTGCCAGCCACTCTCACGACCATTCGTCTAAGACGCTGTGTTTCTCAGAACAGCTTGCTCTTCATAGAAACATTCCCAATGCAGCTAATGGAGCCTACATAGCTGTTAGCTGCATGAGCTACATAGTTAACAGAGCAATGTAACTAAAAGAGCTAAAGCTAAGCTTACAAAGCAGCTACATAGGCTATCTATCAATGATATCTGTGTTGCTAAGTTAGCTTTGGCTACATTTGCTCATGTTGCTAAAGTTCACTTAGCTATATTGGCTTTCATAGTAACGTTTATTATGTAGCTAGTGTGGCTATGTTAGTGGTGAGCTACCGTTTAGGTAGCTACTTCTAAAATGCATACGCCTAATTTAATCCCGGATTAGACCCCTGACTTTTTTTTCTGTTTTCTCTGATAACTGAGCTTCATAGCAAACGTAGCTAACGTGGAAAAGCTGAGCTGACAAAGCAGCTATGAAAGCTTCATAAGTGTGCCATCTATGTAGCTATATTTGCTTTAGCTACATTTACTGAAGCTCACGTCACTTTAGTTAATTTAGCTATATTGGCTTTTGTAGTAATATTAATTATGTAGCTAGAGTAGCTATGTTCGTGATGAGCCCCCGTTCGTGTAACTACTTCTAATATGTATATGCCTAATTTAATCCCAGATTAGACCCCTGACCTTTTTGTCTGTTATTTATGAAATATTGCTTTGTATGTAATGTTTGCAATGTTTTTTTCATGAATATAACTGCCAGACTGTGAATAATCTAAAAACCGGAAACATGTTGTACCAGCAAATTCCAGTATTTCCTTTCTGAGACAGACTAACAGTGTGTGAGAGTGGCCATCAGAAGTGTACTGTCTACAGCCTGACCATTTTTAGCTATGCAGCCATTACAATCATATAGTAGGCATGTATCTGACGTTACCTCACCTGAGCACAGAGACAAACAGCTACAACAGATTAGGAGATCGGACTGAGCAGCAGCGAAGGAGTTGTGAACATCCATATTCCTACTGGAATATTATTTTAACATCCATACCATGAAAAAAGACATCTGTGAGTATGTGCACTGTAACGGTGGTAGGCTACAGTTTACAATACACTGTAAAGTGTGTCCTAAATTGCATACTTCTGTTAGTATACGGTATTACAGTACAGTACAGAGCACTCAATCACAGGGGTTACTATTGTCTCAAATGGTATACTGCCAATTTGCACTAACAGGAAATGGTGACAGTTTAACTACCTCTGTTTTCTTATCCTACTTCTTTTTAACAGCAAATTATCAATAGATGTTAAGTAATTATAACCAAAATTTGACAGCTGTTTTCACTCACTGTTAGATTCATGTAACTTGTATTTTATGTTCACATTATTCACTTAAAAAGAATTAATTTATTTTGTTTCAAATACCTTTCCCCGGACTAAAATCTACTGTTGTTGCTAACACATGTTAGCGAGCAATGCTAGCTTGCTAATTGTACAATATCCACTAAGTCAGCACTATGGCGTTCATTTAGAATGCAAAGTGTCAATTCTTGGACATTTTTGAGTCTGCAAAGTAGTATGCTGCATTTGAGTATACTTCTCAATTTGAACGCTCGATGCATGCTTATGTACCCACAATGCCAGGAGTCAGGCTGCAGACCGTACATCTCTGACCGCCTCTGTAATAGACCATTCCTCTGAGATACAGTACGTCTCTGAACAGAAATACACGCTAAAACGTTTGAAATATAACTGGATTAAACTTCAGTTTAGGGTTAGGGTAATATGTAGGACCCTAGAAGTTAAAAACCTGACTTGCAAAACCAAATAAAAAAAATGCTTAACAACGCTAAGTAAACGTCTGCAGGAAAAACCTTGGCTTCCATAAAAACATTGTAACGCTGCTAACTGAGCTTACATAGGTTCATTAGCTTCATAGGCTATGTACTTAACATAGCTATGCAGCTAACGTGGCTAGCGCTGAGCCTACAAAGCAGCTCCATTAGCTAAGTAATCTACGTAACTACATCAGATTTAGCTGCTAAAGCTAACTTAGCTACATTTGCTTAAGTATTAATGTTAATTATGTAGCTAGTGTAGCTATGTTAGCTTTAGCTAAAGCAAAGAAAGCTAAAGGGAGCCACTGTATGTGTGATTACCTCTGAAACTGTTCTATACTTAATTTAATCCCAGTTTAGACTTCTGATCTTTGTTTTATTTATGAAATGTTGCTAAGTCTGTAAGGTTTGCAGTGTGGTTAATTCATGAATGTAACTGGCAGACTTTATTTACAAATAAAGATGAGTTTTTTTAAACAATCTAAAACTGGAAAACATTGTACAGGCAAATTACAGCACTTCTATTCAGAAAGAGACGGTGTCTCCGATGAACTGTCTGAGATGTCTGTGGCCGTCAGGGGTCTATGGTCTGCAGCCAGGCTGTCTTGGAATGTTTAGTACAGAAGTATGAGATTTGGGACACACTGAAAAGCTTTTCTGTTGTGTGTAGTATAACCATCAGCTAGCTAGGTTGACAATTAGCTTTTATTTGATCAAGTTCTTCTCTAACATAGGCTTACACTTTACAGCGTCAGAGAGGAAAGTGCTGCCTTGTGATGGGGTAAACTGCAACAAAATCATTTCCAGTGGCTGCCCAGCAGAAAACCAGAAGGATTGTTAAGCCTTGCTAGTTTTTAGCCACGTCCAAGATACGGAGCTATTATTGTTGCAAAACTATTTGCAAATGCATACAAAGGTCTGTTCAGACATTTGTGGATTTGTGCACAAATTTACAAATCTATTTACACATTTGAAGATTTCTGTACAGATCTTTGTACGCATTTGCAAATAGTTTTGCAACAATAATAGCTCCATACTAGGCAACAATAACTTAGCCAGGAGTTAAAGCCTTTTGTGTTATACCTAGTCACACCATCAAATGGAAATGTTATTTTAGTTGAGGATAACAACTCTTAGGTTTTTTTATCTTTCTAGTTTGTAATGGTTCATTTGCAGCTAGAAGGAAGGCTAACCTCACTAGTTTGCCATTGAAAAGTTCAGTACTGTTTAAGTTGACTTGATCTTTCACTGCTTTAGGTTATCAAGTTTTTCAATATTAATGTTTATCACTATCAAAGCCATTAGTAACAGCATATCACTAGAATAGATTATACCCTATCAGGAACACGTTGGAGCTCTAACAGCCCATAATAATCTTATTATATATAATACTGAGGTTTATTAATGCTTTACCTTACTAAAATCATCTCCACCCTCTGTCAGTAAATACAGAGTAATTTGTTGGGAATTGCTAACAATAGCAAAAGTCCAGCTCAGCCTCCTGAGCTCAACACAGTCTATCTTAGTTTTCATATTGCACTTGAGGTTGTGAGGTTGTCATGTCCTTCGCAGTAAAAATAGATCCTGTTTTGTCCATGAAGGTTCAGGTGTGAGTCACTCTTAAAAGGATGACCTGCCCTGAAAAAGCAAAGGAGGGGGGGCTATCAGAGCTGTGCATGTTGAGTCCTCTGGTGTGAAAATAACTCCATATCTCAGAAAAAATGGTGAATGTAGTTTACTAACTCTTGCATTGCAAAACTGCTGGCCTCTTAAGTGAAATATATGTCCATATATATAACTTTTAAACTGTTCTCCATGCATGTCAGGCTGGACAAAAGAATTTGACAGCAATTTTGAAGACTTGGACATAACATTTAGTTATTTTGTTTAGCAGTGGTCCCCAACCTTTTTCTTTGGAGCCTCTCAAACTTGAAGCTAATCCCAGCTAGTATTAGAGGCGGGTACACCCTTGACTAGTCGGCAGTCAACAACAGGGCTGACAGAAAAAGGGGCACAAAATATTTCTGCTCACATCTGCGGGTAATTCAGTAATCATTTCATCAATTGAGCATGCTTCTGGTCTGTAAGGGGAAGCTGGAGTACCTGGAGAGAGCCCACACATGCATGGGGAGAACTTGTACACTCCACTCTGATAGGCCTCCAATCGGGAATCGAACCAGGAACCTTCTTACTGAGCTGTCAGTGCTAACCACCACGGCACAGTCCACAGTAATACCAAGAAGCAGATCTTACCAGATGACCTACTTCTACACAGTTCAGTAACGGCTTAATTCTCAATGTTTTATATGCACGCTAAAATGGACATAACCTTCTGTCTGTACTTTACGTCACCGTCGTTGAGTGAGTAACGTCACTTCTGCTGTCCAGGTGGGGCTAGGCTGGACAGAACAGACTCTGTGATGTGAAGTGCAGATGGTCTGTGTAGACAGTTATGATTATATGACCTTGAATACACAAGGATCTATGAGCATTAAAAGGAGCTTCAGTGAGTCTTAGGTAGAGGGGCAGGACCCCTGGTTGGGAACTAATTCATGAAAGTATACTCTGCTTTATCTTTTATATGACCCTACATGATCCCATGGTTAACTCCTTATGAAAATTTAACTGAGGAGTAAAACATGTTGAATTTTTTCTGGATTTCTTCACAATCCAACATCTGCAGGTTTAAGGCACCTCTGCTCTGCCTTTACTTTTGAAGCAAAGAGGCTACGTTCACTCCTCAAATTCAATCTATAATCAAATCTCTTGAACTCAAGCATACATTAGTATTCTCACAGCTAGAGGCTGGAGACAGAAGTTCTGCACTGCAGGATTATTAATGAGAAATGTTTCTGTGCTGATCTGGATTGTTGCTCAGATGATTGTTGCATCTGACTGCATTCATTCAAACCATTCATGTTTTAGTGACTCATTCACATTATATTATAGGTTTAAGACGAAGATAAGACACCGCTAGGAGAGCTTTTCTGTCGATATTTGAGCTTTACGATCACAGAGATCCATCTCCACAAAGAGCTTGCACCCCTCAGACTGTGATTACATATCAGCTGCTGTCATTTGTTTACATCTGACACTTCAGCCACCTGGCTTTAAATGTCAGCGAGCACTGGAGACACAATATTCCCTCTTTGAGCAATATTTTCAGATTTTTAATCCTCCATTGACTCTCAGTATCATCTCTGCAGCCTTAAACAAAACTTCAGGCTTCGCTGAAATCCACCTTCCCGTACACACATTGATCCTGGAACATCATCTTCTGTTCAGACAACAGGTCATCTGTGACCGTGAGCTCCTCCAGCTCTGTGGTGAAGTGATCGGTGCTCTCCACCATTGACGTGTCTTTGACGGCGCTGTACGTGAGTGCCACGCTGTACGCCGTGGGTTTTTCCGATCCTTTCCTCCCGCAGCGGCAGATCTTGCGGAAAGCGGCGCGAAACTTCTGCGACATGGCGTTGTAGATGACAGGGTTGATGGCGCTGTTGAGGTAGACGCAGATGCGACAGAAGAGGAGGAACCAACTGTCCAAGTAGGCCTGGTCCAGGAAGGAGTTGACCACCACTAAAGTGCGGTATGGCATCCAGAGCACGGCGAACAGGATCACCACAACAGCCAGCATCTTTGTCACCTGTAGAGGGCAGCGAGGGGAAACATGAGGACTGGTGTGCAAACTAAAGAGTGTGCAGTGGGAATGCCAATACTGCTGAGCTGTTAATGTGAAAATATAAAACAAACATGGAGCTACATATAAATAATCTACTTTCTCATTACAGTACTGAAGACAATGCCAACATGCAAAATAAAACTGTAGTTCCTTGAGTGTCCACTTGAGGCTGCCTCCAAAAAACGATGAATCACCATTAGGTTTCCATATGATAATGCTCATTTTTACATCAGAATGAAAATGTTTACAGCCACATTCAAAGACAGTTTTGGTCTCTATAGCTTATTTCTTAATCTTTATTTTCATATAGCACACTCATTTCTTGACAGCTAAGTTTTTGATTGGCTGCTTTGAAGTTACTTGCCAGAAAGAGTAAGGCCTATCTCAGCTCCACCTCCTGACCTTTTTTTAGACCATTAAAAGTTAGTTTAAGACAGGAATTACATTATTCTATACATATAATTCTAATATTCACTATTCTCCACTGTTCAGCTTCAAAATGTTTGTTCTGAAAACTAAGGGGGATGCCACTGAGACTTTCCACAAGTACTGAAATCTAAAACTGTTTTTAATTTCAGACAAGCCAGGATATGCCGTCAGAATTTCTAGAAATGCCCAGGTCAGAGCAAACATTTGCAACGCAACCAGACGGTAAAGCATGAATGAAGTCAGACACTGATGTTAGACAAGAAAGCCTAGCTTGAAACCTCCATTCCAGTTCATCTCAAAGGTGCTCAGTGGCATTTGCCAAACCAGGACTCACCCATCTGACTGCCAAATAGAGAAATGCGATTCATCACTCCACAGAGAGCGTTTCCACTGCTCCATAGTCCAGTATCAGTGTGCTTTACACTACTCCATCTGACGCTTGGCATTGGACTTGGTGATGTGAGGCTTACATGCAGCTGCTCAGCCATGGAAACTCATTCATGAAGCTCCTGCCGCATCGTTTTTGTGCTTACGTTAATGCCAGTGGAAGTTTAGAACTCTTCAGCTATGGATTTAGCAGAGTGGACGACTTTTACTCCTTGAGGCTGAGTTGCTGTTGTTCCTAAATGCTTCCTATTTCTAATACTATCACTAACAGTTGGCAGGGATGAAATTTCACGAACCATCTCATTGAAAAGTTGTCATCTATCAGAATACAACGCTTGAAATCACTGAGCTCTTCAGAACGACCCATTTTGTATCGGCTAGGTATTTGATTTTATACACCTGTTGCAATGAGTTTAATTGATACACCTGAATTCAGTAATTAACGGCTGTAAATACTTCATTTGGCATCTAGATAGAGAAGGGAACCAGGGAGAAAAAATGGGGGTCAGCTTGTTTCAAAAACTATGTCCAAGCTATGGGGCCAGCCCTAACCACTAGGCCGTCTTGTTGACGCAAAATTGTCAGTGGTTTTTTTTTTTTTTTTTTCAATTTTCTTTCGCAAAAACTATTTTATCACATTTAAGAAAAGAATAAGTATATTAAAATATTTTTGGCCACCTATGTGACTTAACACAGCTTATCTTTTCATTAACTTGACCCCCGTGGACTTTCTCGTGCTTTTTACTCCCAACCTTTACTTCCACCATTGCTCGTTATACTTTAAATGACCACTAGAGGTCACTACTTAACTATTCACCAAAATACAGAAGTCTTCATCTGCTGGCTGAACAAAAGACATCTCAAAATAAACTTATTCCATATTCTGATGAAATTCAAACTGTTTTTTAGTCACAGAAAAGAGTGCAGTTTCATCTTTAATTACATAATTATTCATTCATGTTTTTCTTCTATTAAATTCATATATTTTCTTTCAGTCAGAATTTAGGATATAGCTTTACATCGGTATCAGCAAGATAAATAATGTGGCATGAATCGATGTAAAACTGTTGTGTCTAATCATTTTTGATGCTGCCATCTGACATACCTGACTGCTGACTACTGATTCTACGTCTAAGTAAAAGAGACGACCTTTTGGATAAATTGATAGGAGAGAAAATGCCAGCATGGTGGGAGTCTTGCATCACAAGAAGTGATAGAAAACATTGGTGCTATCTAAAACATGACTTTAACCCTTGTTTCATATTTAATACACACTTTTATGAGACATGATCAACAAATTACTTTAAAAACATTTTGGATAAAATCTAATAAATTATTTTTAAAAATCCCTCCAGTGGATTATCAATTGAAAGATATGGGTAATGCAGCAGATGTGATACAAAAAAAAACTATTTGAATTTTTATGACAGTTTTTCTTTTGGGGGGATTTCAGTAGAAGATTTTTAAAAACTAACAACATACCAGATCAACTGTTTCAAATATCCATGCATGGATATTTGTCACATTCATCTGGGACCTCCCATAGAAAGCCTTTGGAAAGGACAGAGCTTTTCAAAAAATTCTCAGAAGGTGATTGGAGGAACGTTCTCTCTTTCACATTCATGATGGGCCAATTAGTGCAGCAAGACCAAATGATGTTGTACGCATGCTCTACTCTTGACCCAATAAGCTGCCGCTGCCATAATGGCAGAGCTTCTCGTGAATAGTACTGATGTCAAAGCCAGTTGGGAGATGTGCAAAAACGTCAAAGACAAGCTTCAGGGCAGCTTTTTTCTCCTGTTTTAAGAAGAATTGTGGTTCCAATTAAGCTGCCACTTTCCTACTGCAACATATGAGCTAACAGCTAACAGCTACCACGGCAGCAGCCATTGGGTATGCCAGCAAACCCCACCCATAACCATCACAAACCCATGCTGAAGAAGGTCAGCAGAAGAGTGAAAACATCTTGCCGATCATGAAATGCTTTTATTGTTGTCTAATTTTTATGTCACGCAGAAACATTGCAACCTGACACGCCAGATGGATGTGTTTCACACATCCATCTGGGAAAGCTTCAATAGGAAACGTTTGAGAAAAGGCAGAGGCTTTGAAAAATCCTTGGAGTATGATTGGGTGAACGTTCTGTCTAACACATCTCTACGGGCCAATAAGAGCAACAAAACACGTGATGAAGCCACTAGCAAGCTGCGCGTGCGCAGCTACTGAGGAATAACACGAAACATGGTGACTATAGAAATGTAAGAACTCGACTTTTGTCGTTTTTGAAAAGAAAACAACTCACTGCTGTTCTTTGTTCTTCTTTTAACAAAGAAATGTCATCAAGTTCTGATAAAACTGGCACTTTAGCAGCATCCACGCTAATCTCTTCCTCCATAACTGCACCAGCTCTTACCTGTTTACGTTACGACTCTGCTGCGCCTGAAAGTACTGCCCCTCGTTGCTGATTGGCCCTGTCACTTTCTAACCGGGCCCAAACAGTTCAGATGGGAGCTTAACAAGATAGATTTGCCAGTGAAAAACAAGGAAATGGGCGTGTCCATCTGCTTTGCAAGGTTAGAAACATGGTAGACTTTTGTTAAAATTGGTGCTATACTGGAGCTAAATATGGAGCTAATCACCACACTGGAGGCAGCCATTGCAAACGACTTTGTGTATAACTAAACCCTGCCTGTAGCTACCGCCTCATTCTCCTGAAATTACACTGATTTGTCTGAACAGTGTTTGGTTCGGCACTAATGTTATGGATTTGAGCTTTTCAAGAGATGGAGTCTGGCAAATCCAAATGCTTTGTAAGGTTCCAAAAAATGAGAATTTTCTTGCTATTATTTGAGGTATCTGCCTCTAAAGGATTAAACATCTGCATCAGTATCAGTCTAAATTTTCTAGAGTCAGTACATTACTAATCAGTGTGAAACGTCTCTAAAAGCCTGTCTGTTCTTAAACATTAAAGCAACTATTTGCTTCTCTGACAATATTTTCTGGATGATAAATTTTAAAGGATCACCCAACTGTAGGAGTTTGTGTTTTTTGTGTAAGTGATATGTGATAGAGAGCACGACAACAGATGCTCATCAGCCCCAGTAATACTGTTTGGTCATTGACTTCTCTCACTGATAATCATATTTATACAAATTCACGTGATCAGCTGTTTCTTCAGTTTAAATTGAGTTTTCTACATTCATAATTTTCTTTCAAAGTTCATGCGACAATAGTCATCAAAGTAATTCATTTTCAAAGCTTTTCAAAGCTGTATTGAGAGTCCCATTTCCAAAAAAGTTGAGACATTTTGTAATATGTAAATCACTGCTGAATATTATGATTCACAAAACACTGAAACCAAGCCAAAGATAACATACAGATGTTGAAGACAATTATATGCCCATTTTGAATTTGATGCCAGTAACAGGTATCAAAAAATTTGGGACAGAGCCAATTAAATGTGTGATTTCAGTGTTTGCAGATGATCAAATGATGTTTTAACACTTTTATATAAGACTTTTATGTAACACTGTATTACCACAAAATATAAGTAATAATGCATGGATGTGCAGCATTCCTTGGCTGCAGTTTTTGATGTCTAGGGTATTTAGGGAGATTTATTCAGAAATATTGGCACCATTTTCAAATTGAAAGTGTTTTGGGATTATTTTTCTGTATGGCTAAAGGTCTCAGAACTGTGGTTGAGTAAAACAAAGGACATGAAACTAAAGGAATCAATTATAGCCCCTTATCTTATCTCACTTCCGGTCAATATCAATATTATTAATATATTTCTTATGGATTAAATCTACAATTTTGGGCCTTATGTTTGAAAGAAGCCACGTTTTGAAGACTAACTGATGTTCCTGTTGACAGTAAAGTTTATAATGTCTTTCTACCCACCTGTCTGCGTGAGGTGGCCGTGGAGCTGGAGTGCCTGGAGTTCTTGCAGCTGCTCTTCTTCTCCACGGCGTGGTCGTTCTGTCCGTTCTTCTTCTTGTCTTTGGGGTCTGAGGGCAGCGGATTGAGGAAGAGGATCCTGGCGATGAGTCCATAGAGCACGGCGGAGAGCAGCAGCGGCACCACGAAGAAGACGCCGAAGTCAAAGAAGTAAATGGGCAAATAAAACTTCCTGGAGACTCTGTAGCCGCACGTGATGATGGTGATGTTGTCGTACACGAGCTCCTGGATGTCAGACAGGTAGAACCACATCACGCAGTACAGAGAAGTGAAAGCCCAGACGAACAGGATGATCTTTTTAGCTCTGGAGAGCGTGCACAGAAACTGAGCTTTAATGGGATGGCAGATGGCGATGTATCTCTCTATGGTGAAGGCGGTTATGGAGCACGAGGACGCGTTGATCCCCAGATACTGGAAGTAGGTGATGCAGAGGCACCCATAGTGTCCGAACACCCAAGAACCGAAGATGCTGTCTGTGATCGTGGGTAACCCAGCCGCTGTGAGCACCATGAGGTCCGCTACAGCCAAACTCACCAGGTAGCAGTTTGTTGGAGTCCTCATGTGCTTGGTGGTAAGAACAACCAAGATCACCATGACGTTTCCAACGATTCCTAACGCGCAAATTACAAAAAGTAGCAAACTGCTGATCACCTTGTACTGGATGCTGTAGTCCGTCCACGTCCCCAAAGTCTGGTTCATTTCTGGGGATGCTGTAAAGTTTTCCATCTCGATGTTTCAGCTCAAAAATCAGAGAGCAATCAGACCCTTCAGATCACCAAAACAGCTTTTACGCGCGGGGATAATGAGAAACAAATTACCTGTACACGCCCGGAAAACTATCTTAAAATCTTTCAGGGAGTTCAAAATGTCTCCCAGCTCTGTTAAAGCCTCAGGCTGTCACACAGAGCTGCTCTGACTCTGAAGTAAATCCGCGGTCGTGCTGTGCGTAAAAATGGATGCGTCTCTGTGCTCTCCGCAGAACAAAGTGCGTCTGTCAGACAGATGGCGGTTTGGTTTTGAGCCCTGCTCTTGGCACAAGCTCTCATTACGCATGCGAGGGGATTAGCCCATTATTATATTTTCAGAAGCAGACCTCCCCTTAAGCATAGCTGCTCTGGTGCCAAAATAACACCATATAGTTCCACATGTGGTTTCCTCCTTAGTTACAGAAGGGGATGAACACAAAGAGATAGTTAAACATTCAGGAGACTTTAATTAAACTAATGGGAAACTTCATCTTTAAATTTCTGTTCCTTTCTTTTTCATTGGTGCACAGAGAAGTCTTTCCTTCAGTGAGCTCAACAGGCTGCCACTCTCTTAGAGTAGGCTGCCTGTGTGCATGATTGCAAAATGCATTATGGAATTAACTGCAGCCCCTGTAATAGAATAATATCTCTGGTTGGGCCCATGGGTGCTTAATCATTTCTAATATAACTCTTATTTGGATTTTTTTTGCTTGAAAAGTTGAGCGAAACTTCTAAGCATTTATTTTACTTTTTATTTTAATAATGAATAAAATTCAATAGATTTGTTATCAGATAGTCAGTGTACTTTCAGGCAGTTTCATCTTCTGATAGGAATGATCCTAAAAAAATCTAGAGAAACCCTTGCTATTCCAGGTTTATGTTTTTTGTTTTATTTTTTATTTTATTTTATTTTTTTTTCAAAAAGGGGTGTTTCCCTTTTTGTTTTCCATTTCAGTCACCAATCATGGAAAACTAAAAAACAGAAATAAAAAAATAGTTCTATTTTTTATTTATGGTAATTCTGGTTTTTGTTTTCTTGTTATAAAGAAAGACTTGAAGAACAGGAAAACGTGCGACCCAATGGGAAAGGTAAACATTTCAAAATAAAAGCCTTCAAGTCAAAACAAAGCTTACATAGCTGTCCACTGTGTTTTTACAGAGTAATGCCATCCCCATTTAACGTATACAGTGAATTAGAAATAATCTTAATGGTAAATATTCTGAAGAATTAATAAACTATGTCATCATTAGTACAAAAATATTTAAAGTCAAATATTTAATTCATGATTGTTCTGTTTGGTGGAAAGATTTGCTGTCTGCTTATAACTGTATGTAAAAATAAAGAATGAATGATTTGATAATAAATGAATAATCAGATAGAAAGGCACATGAGTTTATGGAACAATAAAGTTTCTATTGTTTTATTAACCTGTTTGTTTTAAGTAGCAAATATAACTATTTTTTTTAACATTATTTTGATTCAAATAGGACTAGTTTTATTCTCTCAAACTCAGTAGATGGCCTCGTAGGCTTTTATTTAACACAAGGGCATTTATTCTGAAATGCTTACCTTTCCCATTGGGTCACATGTTCTTCAAGTATTTCTTTAAAAAGGACTAAAAGACAAATTAGACACAATTTTAAAATTGTGTCTTTTGTGTTTCTTTTTTGATATTGAAAATTTTAAAAACCCAGGAAATTAGTTGACTGCTATTATAAGCCATCTTTAACCCGAGGATGGCATTTATTCCCCTCAGGACTATTAAACCCCTGATTTATACTTTCCATCTGTTTGTAAAACCAGCTTCTACTCTCCATGATTAATTCACTGTGCAAGAGTTGGTTGGCAGAAATTTTAGTCTCGAGCATCCCGGACGAGCCCCCATTTGTCAGGAGCTGGCTCAGAGTAGATGACAAAGAAGGGATTCATACAAGGAAAAAGTTTTAAAAGAAGTCAATTTCTTACAAATTAAAGTGAAAATAATCATATTTATGTAAGCCTGCAGGATCTGTTATGGATGCAGTGTATGGATTAGTTCAAACAAACCAAACCAGGTGGTGGAGGGAGAGAGGAGAGAGAGAGAGAGAGAGAGAGGGAAAGCTCCTTGAATAAGCTGAGGCCTGATGATCTCAGGTGTGCATATTTCACTGATGTTCTTCTCAACAGAAGATTTCTTGTGTCATACTTGTCTTTCATTTATTAATTTTCTTTTTTTTTGGTCCTGTTTTATTTTGAGCTTGCTGCTGTTTGTACATCACTTTGCTGATCTATGTTTTTCTGTACAAGCTGCTCCAAACCAAGCACCCCAGAGGGATTAATAAAGATGTTTGAAATGGACTAAATAGATTGTACCTACCTGATTTCCGGGCCCCCTAAGGAAGGGTACCAAAGAGCTCAGCGGGAAGTTTATACAAAGCTTTTTTTGTTGTTGTTAAGAACAAGTTTGTGTAAGCTTATCCTGTTAGGATTTTATCAATGAGAACACTCAAAATGACAGTAATTTTAGTCACCACAGGCAGGCCCAGCCTTTGGCCCCACAAACAACCATCGTTCATTATTCTGTGTGTGTGGTTTGACTCTTGCAGATGTTAAAACTCACCACCCGTATATTTCTCTTCCTTAGACGTCTGCACTGGACCAAGACTGGAACCACTGCTCTCGACACTCATCAAAAAGGTCATAATTTTTACTTATTCTACTACAATTGATTATTATCTTTAAGAATAACAAAAAAAATGCCATTCTGGTAGAGATTTGGACTTATTTTTCAAAGCTTAGTGTAATAAGCTGAAAAGTATTTCCTATTAGGAGCTTATTCTTAAACTAGTTTATCCGTAAGGCGAAAGATGAATAACTCACTTTGTTTCTTTTACTTTTATTGAACACCATTAATTACCTTTCCTCTCTAACTTAAACCATTTATATGAAGAATGCAACGTTGTTTGTTTTAAACTGGAAGAATACCATAAAACTGAAATCCATCAATGTGCCTATTTCTGTCCTTCTGAACTTTTGACAAATCCCTGAAAAGGACAGGATAGGACCTCAGTGGATGCTTTTGTCTGGATCTGGATGACAAAGAGCCCTTTTATAAATGTCTTGAGATAACTTAGGTCACAAATCTAAACAAATAAAAATAAAGAAGATAAAGAGGGTACAAGAGAACAGTTGCATGTGAAATATTGATTTGTTTTCAGTTTCATAACTTCTGCAATCATTTTTCACTGTATTAACCAGGAACAAGAATCTGCAAAAAAAGGATAAATAACAGTAGAAAGCATATGGACACATACTGTAGGACACTCATGAGTAAACCTGACTAACACTCAGCATGTGAATACACAGTAAACCAATCAGAATGTAATTATTCCTGCTGATGGCGGCGAAACATCAACACTGATGACTAAACAGAACATTTAATCAAATTATGCCATGACTCACTGAACAGGTGTCTGAGAGAGCCTGATTGAATATGTGAGGTTTTTAAAGCTGCAGTCCGCTTTAAGTTCCACCACCAGGGGGCTCTCAATCACAACAATAACAAAAATAACACTGCTCGGCTCAGACTACCTCCGCTGCTCCCAGATGACTCTGTTCAGTAATACCTGTACTCCATACGGCATATTCACAAAGTAATAAATCTAAAGGATGATTTTCACAGAATAATTCAGACCACAAGGTACTCATACAGCCTCTTTAAACAGCTTTTCTCCCTCATTCTGGGAAACTTATCTATGAAACCAAAAAGGCGGTTTATTGTTTAGTAAACATACTTTATGGAGTTCTGTTTTGTCAAAAAGACTAAATAGAGAGCAGCAGGGGTGAGCAGAGCTGGGTGGCACTTTTACAAATGTGAGTGGGACAACACTGCTATGGGGTCGGGAGAGAGCGTAATGAGGTATGGGGGAGCTTGGGGAATAAAAAGCCAATGGCAGAGATAGTCCATCACAAGCAGGGGTGGAAAGTAGCTACAGAGTATTTGTACTTTTAAAATTTTTTTTTACTCCTACTTAAGTGAGTTTTTTTACTACAGTAACTGTACTTTTATTTGAGTACAATACTCTTATACTTTTTTCCACAGCCACTGACTACACAGTAGCACATAGAGGGAGAATGATTTTACATCACTTCTCAAAACAGCTGTTGTACACATCAAAAACTGGAGTGTTGAACATTTGAGAGTTGATTTTTACTCCTAAAGTGTCGTTTTAACTCCATTATTTGATAGAGATGATCCACTGGTGTTAGTTCAAGTCTGTAAAGAGTCAGCTGATTTAAGCTCCGCCCACAGCCGGGGGATGTGTGGGCAGAGTTCCCCATCATCCCCTTGGGCAGAGTGTTCAGCTGTGTTTGGTCGTTGCCTGTTGTATACTGTTCCCAGCTGGGGTTCACGTATGCACCATGAGTGAAGTTATCCACTAAGTTAGAATTCCCGCCTCTGACATAGTGTGTATTCTTCATTCTCCTGTGGAGTGTCAGTGCATGTGTTTGTGTGTGTGTGTGTTTGAGTGTGTGTTGCCTCCTCCAGGCTGATTCCTGTCACCTGTGCTGCTGCTGCTGAAAGGTGAAGCTGAACCGATCAGCCAGTCAGAAAAATCATTGTACTGCTGTACAACTTCAACAGCTTGGCCAAGAATAAAACAGGAGAAACTGGTGAAAGCTTCTTTATAGATTCAGTGATCTTTTCTTTAGTTTTCAAACATTCATAGTCAAAGATGAGCTCTCAGACCAATCAATAATCACTCACCACAAGGCCGGTGTCCTGGTTGGGATACAGTCACTGAATCGTTGGCAAACCTGACAGTATGTCCGCCTTCATTTTGCTCTGGCACTCATTTGCCTTTAAAATAAATAAAAGTGGTGAAAGGACACATCCCAGAGGAACACCATGTCAAGTCCTGGTATGCATTTTGAATGTATACATCTCTACCTGCTCTGTAGGGGAACTGGAGCTGGTCTAAGCTGTTCTGAGTTGCATCCCACACCCCAGCTTTTATAATTCCCTTGAAAGTTTTCATAGTGAGAGAAGTGAGAGCGACATGTGGAAAGTCATTTTGAGATTTTGGTGTTTTTGTCCTAGGCACGATGACAGATTCTTTTCAAAGACGAGGGACCCTGTGAAGCTGGAGAGACTTTGTGAAGATGGAGGAGAAAATAACAACCAGTTGCTCTGCACAGTGCTGCTGCATGTGGCCGATAGACCGGCACCACTTCCACTTCACTCAGATAAGGTGAGGCCGAAACATGAAGAGAAAAGGCAAACAGTTAAATCTTGAATTCGATCCTGGGGCAAACAGTAAGCCAGTCAGAGAGCAGCACAAGGGTAAAATGGTCCCTCTTTTTAGACCTGTTGGGAGACAAGGAGTCACATGTTGAACCTGCTGCAGGTGCTGGATGTGCGAGTGGCTCAGCCTACATATAAAGAGAAGCAGTAATCAAGTCAGGATGTTATAAATGCATGTATTAGACCCTCTAAATCTTTTTAAGCTTTCGCTGTCAGCTAAAAAAAAGCTGGACTCAACTGATATCAAACTATCATCAGCAAAAAAATTCACCATGACAACTATGAAAATCCAGAATTTATCTGGCTTTAGAAAATTGATTAAAATTTTAAGCTCATGTGAGCACTCAAGTAAAATATATACGGACATTGGAGCGCAAAAATTCAACATGGCTCCTTCATTGCAAACACAAAGCCCAAAAACAAAAACAATTCTAAAAAATAATGATCAAAAAATAAAAGCTTGCACATCTGCAACATCAACATTCAGTGATGAAATGTTAAAAATAAAAAATGAGAACTAAAAGAGCAGGGATGACAATGTGAAAGTTGGTCATAATGGACTCTGAATTCTTCCTCAAACTCCTGAGAGACTTTCCTCTGTAGCTGAGTAACAGAGCAGCTCTGTGTAGTGAAGGCAGCATGAAAAGCACAAAAACACAGATCTGCGGTGACCTGCACTAACGGCCGCGCTGTCCAACAACACGGGAACGTGCAGCTTTCTGTTCTCTGTGCAACAGTGTGGAGGTGGAAACTCTCCTCCACACCAACTGTGCCCATTCTCCGCTACAACCACAAGCTGAAAGCGGGCACAAACACTCGCTCACACCGTGAAGCTGCCAGGCGTCCAGCCTGAGCAGCAGGTGGATCAGGAGACAGGGAATTACATAATAATGACAACCCTCTCCTCCTTTTTCTCCCATGATTCCCATTATCTCGCTGCCATGAAGAAGAAGACACTTTTAGCTCTGTTATGTTTCATCTGCTTTTCTTCTTGTTAGTAGATACAAATCTGCTGCGATTATGAAGCTCATTTCTTTGATATCAAAGGACCTTTACAGCGTTTTTCCAATATTTTCTGATTCACATAAATGTTTGCTGCCTTTGATTTAGTGTAGAAATTAACACTACAATATTCTCTATGCCACACAGTTAAATATACACATAAGATGCCTTTGTCTGTGATCTAGTAGGCTTTGAAACAGAGCCATTTTGTTACAGATAAAGTGAAGTAAAAGCTTCTGTCTGAGACCATACCTTCCTCTAATGAGTTAAACTATTAGTATTCAACTGTCAGAGACAATTTAACACATAACAATGAGTATTGTCGTCTCATACATTTGTTTAACTTCATTATTTAAGGAGGCTGCATTGAGGAAAAAGAGAGACAGCAATGATCATCAGAAAAAACACAAATGAAAGAGTTTTACTGCCCCCTAAAGGACACACATGAGTATTACTGGAACCAGAGGCTGCCGCTGGCACACGCTGGACTGGCATCATTTCTTCTGATATGTAATTATATTATTCAAAAACTAGAATAGAGCAGTTTCACATTCATAGTGACAAAGAGAAGTGCAGACAAGAGCAGCCACAAGCATCTTTCTATAGACCAGTCATGTTTTATAACCCCATTTCCAAAAAAGTTTGGGCAAAGTGTAAAATGTAAATAAAAACAGAATGCAGTGATTTGCCAATCTCAAAACTCCTATTTTTTTCACAGTAGTAAACAAAAACTGAGACATCATACTATTTCACGATAAAAACTAGCTCATTTTGAATTTGATGGGAGCAACACATTTCATAAAAGTAGGGATGGGGTGACAAAAAGCAGGAAAACTAAGTGGTATTTATGAAAAACAGCTGGAGGAGCAGTCTGCAACTAATTGGGTTAATTTGCAACAGATCAGTAACATGACTGGGTATACATAGAGCATTTTAGAGAGGCAGAGTCTCGCAGAAGTAGAGATAGGCAGAGGTTCACCAATCTGTAAAAAAAAAAAAAATCCTTAAAAACCTTGGAAAAATTTCAGAAAAATGTTACTCAGCGAAAAACTTCAAACGCTTTAAATATCCTACCATCTACAGCATGAAATTCCATCACAAGATTCAGAGAAATCTGAAAAAATCTGTGGGCGAGGGACAAGGCCCGAGGTCAATATTAGATTTTTGTGATCTTCAGGCCCCTAGGCAGCACTGTGTTAGAAACAGGCATTATGGGGTTGCAGGTGGACTGCTGGTTATTTCTTGCCTCGTGTGTGGGCGGCCTGGGTTCAATTCTGATCGAGGGCTCCTATCCCACGTCTCTCATCTCTGTGTCCGAATCTATCTGCTTTCCCCCTCTCTAATTAAAGGCATAAAAAAAACAAAAATATCTTTAAAAAACACTGCATCACTGCATCATTGCATTGGTTCAGGAACACTTCCAGAAATCCTTGTCCAATCACTATGCCATCCACAAATACAGGTTAAAGCCGTATCATGCAAAGAAGAAGGCGAATGTGAACACTGTCTTCTCTGGGCCAAAGATCATGTCAAAATGGACTGAGGCAAAATGAAAAACTGTTCTGTGGTCAGATTAAAAATTTGAAATTCTATTTGGGGACGACACATTTTTGAGAAACTCTTCCTCTCTAAAATGCTCCTTTTATACCCAGTCATGTTATTGACCTGTTACCAACAACCCTAATTAGTTGCAAAATTCTCCCCCAGCTCTTTATCATTAGTGCCACTTAGTTTCCCAGCTCTTGTTGCTCTGTCCCTTCTTTTTTGAGATGTGTTATTGTCATCAAAATCAGAATGAGCTAATATTTGTTATGAATTAAGATTTTTAAACCTCCAACCAACCCCAATTTAAAAATCTTAATGTCCTCTAAGAAATGTTATGAAGTCCTAATCATGTTTTATTGGAGTTTAGACCACCTTAATGCCACTGTATTCTTTTTATTAGTAAGGAATGAAGAAAGGTTGTCTCTTATGGTGCAAGGTGTATAAATTATTTAAAGAAAAAAACAGTTTTTTCTGATAATACAGCATTTTTTTATGCCAGCTTTTCCCCCTGTTAAGATGCCCCTGGCTGAAACGGTATGAACATGCCCTCAGCCTGAATATTATTTCTAACCAGATGTAGATATTCCAAACTTCTGAGATTTTAAAGAGATAAATGACTGCACACTAACCTGACACGGCAATAGGAAACATTTGAGAAAAGGCAGAGGCTTTGAAAAAAACTTGTAGTGTGATTGGATGAACATTCTGTCTAACACATCTCTACGGGCCAATCAGAGCAACAAAACATGTGACGCAGCAGCTGTCAAGCGTGCGCAGCTATGGGGAATAACGCAAAACATGGCGACAACAGACATGTAAGAACTCGACTTTTGTCGTTTTTGAAAAGAAAACAACTCACTGTTGTTCTTTGTTCTTCTTTTAACGAAGAAATGTCGTCAAGTTTTGATAAAACTGTCCTAAGAGGATTAATTTTGGCTGAACTGGACACAGGAAAATTCACCAGCTCACTGAACCTTACTGAAAGATAAAATGACACAATTATGATTTAAAAAAAAAAAATACAATTTCCACTGAAAGGGAGGTTAAATGTGTTTCAAGTTGAGCAATAGAAAGCCAGGAATGCTAACAATAACATGATGTGCAATACATGACACCCCTCTTTTTTGATAAATATTTATATCTTATTTCTTTGGATTTCATTGTAAACATAAATTATAAATCTGTATTGAAAAATCCAGTTTTGAAAAAATAATCTTATAGTAATAATAATTTTGAAAAGGGCATAATGTTAAAGTAAAGGATTAAAACGGCCCAACTGAAAACTGCATTATATTAAACCAACTGTTCTGATGTTACATAAAAGTTGCTTGGAGTGTTCTTTTGTCTTCATGGTGTCATGGTAGCCAGGAATACTGATTTACCAGTGACTGGACCTTCCAGACACAGGTGTCTTTATACTACAGTGACTTGTAGTTTCACCTCACAATCACAGACCTATGCAGTCAAAAAACCTGTCATGCTCACACTCACATCTACGGGCAATTTAGAGTCACCGATTAACCAATCAAGTCACATATGCATGGGGAGAGCATGCAAATTTCACACAGAGCGGCCATGCCTGATATTTTTGTGGTTTTCTAAAAACCCTTGAATAACTGTGATGACATCACTGTGACATCACCAGGGCTGAAGTGTCAGGGGTGACAGAGGTCATCTAGAGCCACAGAGGCCGTTCAATACTTTCCCCGGCTGACAGCCTTTAATCTCTTATAATCTAATATCTTTAATCCGTGTGTACAGTGGAACAGCAAAGTCGGCCTACAGGAGAGCAGGCAGGCAGCGATTAATTTACCTTGATTTATATTTAGAAAGAAAACAGGAGAGAAATGTGCTGCTGTGTCCGTGTTCACCCTGCCTGGTTTGAACCTGAAGGCAGCGGCGAAGACGTGTGCGACTGCAGAGCTGCAGGATGGATGACGTGCAGTGAACACACCATTACCTTTGACAATAACTGAAACAGATAGCTCCTTCTTCCTGCTGCGCTTCACTTACTGCAAACACAAGTCCTGCTTAGGTCTGACTAAAAATCACCACCAAATACATCAGCAGAGGAAGATTATGACTCCTCTGCTGCGTTCTCATGAATATGTATAGACTCAGCTTGATATTATTCCACCGTGTACGACTCTAAGACATACAGCAGAGCGTCAGGAGAGCTATAAACCATAAAATGTGTCAATTCCTCTGAGTTATACAGCCGTTACACAGCGAGCACGGCAGTTGAACACATAAGCACACACCTGTATGGTGCTATAAATCAAAAATAAGCACACACTGTTATGCAGAGTAAGTCAGTGAAAGCAGAGCACTTCTTTAAAATGTTCACTGACCTCTGATCTTGATTTACAGACGTAGTGGCAGGTCATTTTAAAGGAAGTCAGAGCAAGTCAACACAGATCCATACGGCCATCAACCACACACACATGCTCATGTAAACACTCTTCAGAGCCAGGACTCAAGGTTGGTCATCAATAAATTCTTTGCTGTGCTGACCCTGACCCCCCTCGATTAATGTAGAGCACAGTGCAGGATTCAGTCTATAACCTGCACTGACAGAAAGCATCACTTATAAGATGGATTTGTTTTTCTTTACTCCTACTACCTGTGATGCTCATGCAGGCTAAAACCGCAGACTGTATAGAGACTGGAAGTACTTGAAGTTTTTAAGATATTTCAATACATTGTCAATCTGATATAGGGTGAAACAATGTGACTTAAATCAATAGAGTTTATGACGATATTGATGGAAAAATGAGTAAAAAGATGCTCAGTGAAAAAGATTGTTTAAAGCAGTAAGTGCTAGAAATATGCTTATCAACCACAATAATCTATCAAGCCAAGATGTATAATCTCATCTTCATTTATTTATAACATTTTGTTTTTGTGCTATGTTCATTTCAATTTAGGTTCACAGGTCTCCAGGTCTTCAGTCACTTTTAGTGCAATGTCCCAACTTTTTTGGAAGTGGGGGTTTGAAAAATGTTTAGGTTTTTGATACCATGGCCACAAAAACAGAAGTCCTAGACAGCAAACATTGGCTCAGTTAGTGTTTTAACTGTCAAAAACTGCAGCCACACTCCTGCACACTAAATTGCACAAACATGTTGGCAACTCTCACTCCTCACTAGTTCTACTCACTTTATCAAATGTTACCAAATGTATTTGCACAATTTAGACATGCTGTCTCTCTTTAGTGCAGAATATGATTGGAGATCATTAAGTTTCTCTACCAACAAACATGAAAATAATTTACATAGATTTGATCATTTTGAAACACGCTGCTATTTAGAAGTACTGAAAACTGAAGCTGGGGCAGCTTGAAACATGTCAAGTCACATGACTGCTAAGGTCAAGCTTGATGGCATCACTTTTGTCTGGGTCTTCTCACGCCTGGTGATACGCCCAAAGACAACTGGCAATTTTCAGGCCCTTGGGACATCCACAGCTATTTTTTAATCTTAGTTTTAGTCTTTAGATGAAATGCATTTTAGTTTTAGTCACATTTTAGTCATTTCTACCCTTTTAGTTTTAGTCTAGTTGTAGTCGACAAAAACTCAAAAACATTTTAGTTTAGTTTTAGTCCATAAAAAGTCCTCACGTTTTAGTCTTTACTTTTAGTCCAAGCATTTCTTATCTTGCCTAAATCTGGTACCAAATCATGGTAGAGTGTTCTCTGCACCCTGCCAAACCTGGGGTCCCTGCTTTCTACTCCTGAGAGGCAGAATAGCTATGGGTGCTTTGTTTTTTGACAGATTTACCCACAGTGGAGAAATATCTTGGATTTTGAATGTCCGACGAAAACTACATTACATTTTAGTCTAGTTTTAGTCATCTTGATGAAAACTAAACTTAGTTTTTGTCAGTTTTAGTCATCACAGATCTATGTTTGTTAGTCTCAGTCTAGTCTTGTCATGGAAAAAAAGGCTGTTGACAAACATTTTTAGTCATAGTTTTAGTCAACAAAATGAACACTGATCACAGCACGACCAAGGCCTGATGACAACTATACTACCAGCCTAGACGACACCCTGGGCCGTGCTTACTCGCTACATCCACCCCTTTCTATGCCCTAAAGGTGTAGATTTTTTTTCCCAACAGTTTGTTCCTGTTAACATGCAAGACATCCAGAGCACACCTGGGGTTGTGTCAGTCCTTCTTCATGCCTGATGGTTCCCTCAAGCAGGCTAACTTGTGACATTTACACCTTATTCCAGCCATGATTTTTGGCCCAGACATGCCAAAAAAAGTTCTGCACAGCACTGTATAACACTGCCTTTATTAAAATTACATAATAGTAGACATACAAGTATATAATAAAGATAGAACATAAGAAACAAATACTAAAAATATGCAAACACAATGTGTATCCAGTATAAGAAATTGTGTAAACAGCTGTGTGACACTCTTTACCCTTAACTGATTTCACTTTTGAAACCAAATCATTCTGTCCACTTATTTTGTGTAATGAATGGGTGCAATGATGTAAAATTCTACGATATATGTCCTTTAATAATAACTAATATTAAATGACAAATCAATTTGTGGATTCACTGTTAATGTAACAAAATAAAAGCATTGATCCATATCCAGTTCCTCCAATATGCATTAATCAACTCACCCATTATCAGTGCCAAAATATGAAATACATTTGTATTTTATATTAGAGCAGGTTTTCTGTGCATTAATATGAATGCATCTGGATTTATTACATGAGAATCTCAGTCATGGGAAACTGAACATAGCAGAATAAAAGAAAAATTATGAAATACTTTCATTGTCCAAGGAAATTATGTAACATCCTACAACTTCCCATTTGAGACGTTGGCTGCTCCTGTGCACACATTGATAACAAGAGAAGCTTGATTGTGCTCAGAGCTACAGCAGAAGGCTGAGTTTGATCAGGGTCAGCCTCTTTGTGCAGGGTGTGGGTGTGATGCTGAATTAGTAGAAAAGTTATTTAATTCACTCAAAGATTTTTAAGCGTTTAAGTAAAGACTGGAGGCTAAAATTTTGTTTATCATGACCTTTTCCTGCTGTTTATGTCTCAGTGTTTGCAGTATTACATAAATGTATGAAAATGTCTTGCAGTGATTCCTGTCAGAAAGACTCAAGATATAAATTTCCTGTTGCAGCTCTGAGTTCTTGGCTTTGTATCAGAAGAAACATCTATGAAAAAAATCTTTGTGTGCTCAATGGAAACACAGCCAGTTTGTTTCTCTCTGTATGACATTTAACTTCAGCCTCAGGCTGAGGTAGAAAGTTAAGAAAAGAAGGGAAGGGAGTGAATACTTTTACCTGGGAATTTTAATTTCCCTAAATAGAAACTTAGATAGGAAAAGAAAGAGCAAAGAGAAAGTGTAGTCTCTAGCCTCTGCCAATTGAGGGCGCCAAAGTGCTGACGCTTTCACCCGTGAAGAGGATGTCAGATTGAACCTGTGAGTCTAAAATGTGACAAGACTTTTTCTTTTTTGAATCTCAGAAAAACTGCTTTAAAGCAGCATGGACAAATAAAAGGAAATTGAAAATAAAGAAAAAAAGTGAAAATAAACAGTGAAATGAGGTGAAAAACAGTGAACACAAAATTTACATTAAAGGTGATGACACTATATGCAGTTTTAGATCAAAACATGGAAAAGGACACAATCTAGCACTGAGCCTGTTCTTTAATCCTGCAGCTGACAGGTTTCCTGCTTTGTTTGAAAGCATGTTTGTTGATATTGATTCCTTTGCTGAACAACAGTATGTAAATTCTGCTGCCAGAGGGCTCTCAATCAAAACTATTAAAAATGACAAGTAGATGCATGCTGCTTTGCTCCACCCACCTCCCACGCTTACTTGAAAAGAAAAGCTATTCCACTGGCTTTCTTGGTTAAATAATCCTAGAATGCTTTGCAGAGAATCAATGGACCAATCAGAGTCACTTAAGCAGAAAGATGGGGTAGCTACAGGCATGGTTGAGTTGTACTACAAGCCTGTAAAGAACTGCACTGAAAGCTTGGTGGAAACATTTTGAGAGCTGTAGGTTCAGTGTGGTTTCTTGTGTACACAGGTGACCGAGAGAGGGGACCATTGTGGGTTTTGTAGATTTATTGGAGACAGCATTATAAACAGGTGACAGGACTGAGGTTCATCTTTCTGACAAGGCAGTCTCTTAAATACACAATGTAGATGACTTCATGGAACAGAAAAAGCAATGGTCAAACCTTAAGATGCATACAAGGTAACGCCTGAGATGCTGTATATATAGAATCAGGTATACATCAGCTGTCCTTAAGTTTCCTTCCTGCAAGAAGTCTAATTCAGCTCTAACCATCTAAGGAGCGTGTCCTCTGACTAAAGAGGCACAAATTCTATTTTAGAGATACAGGCTGAACTCATCTCAAAGAGCTCAAGCATCTTGATCAAAGCTTAGAGTAATCAAATCATACTTACAAGAGCCTTCGGCAAGAGTTTAATTTCACGACTGGCTCCACTGATGGTGAACAATGATAGCAGCTGCCTATCCATCGTATCATTTTCGTTTTCTAACTGGCCTGCAATGAATGTGAAAGCCAATATCTTACCTTGAAATTATCTTGCAGCATGAACAAGGGAGGCCACTTTTAACAGCTTTTCTCCATCATTATCTGAAATTCATCCATAAAAGAAAAACAGTGGTTTACTTTTTGGTAAATACACCATATGGAGGGCTTTTTTTTTTTTTTTTTTTTTTTTTTTAAAAATTCCTCAATTTAAGAGAAGAAGAAGAAAGCATTGGAGGAGGGTGGAGTTGGAGCTCTAAATTACTGGGGGAGTTTTGGTGACAGCATGGGCAGTCAGTGACAGAAAGTAATGGTGGTCCGTGATAAGTAAGCAGCACAAAACATGAATGAGATACAGCAACAGAAAGGCAGCTTCCACTGCCAAAACTATGAGTGATTCAAGCGAGCATCAGCGACAAAATCAGCTTGATTACACTGACTAATATTGCGGTATCCCGACAGCATGCAAGTGATGCAGGCAATGTGGTGTAACATTAGTTCCCTGTTGTCCTGTTTTTATTTACTTCTCATCTCAAAATGGCAAGGAGCAATTAAAGAGTGAGATGAAAATGCATCAGGATTTTTCAGACTGGAATAATTCCTTGATTTTCTCTCACTTTTCACGCTCAACCGAGCTTTTGAGCTTGTTGCAAAGTGGAGATTGTTGCACATGAATAATTTCCATATTTGTGTTTTAAATGTTTTTCTCTGGCTGTCACATAGAGGCAAAACTACAGCTCAAAGCTGTCAAAGTCTTGTCAATACAAAGCACTGCTCTGCTGTTTCTCCACAGTCAAAATAAAATCCCTCGATGTCTGTTTGGAAGGGAAACCTGAAATTCACAGAGCAGACACTTACATTTTAAACAGATGCAGTCTTGACAGGGAGTACACAGTGATGTGGAGCAATGTCTAAGACTTGCAGTGGTGCTGGACATGATGTTATAAAGTGGTCATAATGTCCAGCAACAATGAGCATATCATATCTGTCATGGCAGCAACCTTGACAAGAAACAGCTATAACATTTATCTTAATTCATACAATTTAGTGTGATAATTCTACATATTATACCTTAAATCATCTTCGAAACAAAGATATTCTAAAGTTTGCTGTTTTCCCTCCTCGTAATTCATTGTAAGCTGCTACAGCCACTTTAACTTCACCCTGCCCTGCTTGTGAAAAAGGATTTGTCTGCATTCTACAAAACTGTGAGCAAATAAAGAGCTCAGAAATATGATGCAGCAAATGTTTAGACAATCTGGCACAAGAAGAAGAAAAAATAAACACCCCACACAAGTTGGCCCAGTTTCTCTTTTACAAACCGAATCAAAATGGTCCACCCCAGACGTATTCAGAACAAGGACTGACAGCTGAATGTTGAGTTTTGTTGCTCCAAATACCCAGAAACTGAGCGAGGAACAGGTCCAATAATTGATCTGTAAACGCCTGTGGTGTTTGTTTGTGGATGTAGATGGAGAAGTTTTTCTCAAAGGGATTAAGTTGGGATAAGAGGACATGAAAAGGGGGCCTTCAGCCTGGAGTTTATCTGCTCTGCTGCTGTCAGGGCAAATTTGTGTTGATGTGTGTGCTTGTTTTATGATTCCCCTGTTTGAACCTCATCCAAAATATCCTCTAAGTTGTGACACTAAAGAGGGAAATCAGGCTACACAGCTCGGCTTAGCCCTGCAGCTTGACTCAGCTTTTCTGCTTTCTGCTTCCAGACCACCAACTATTATAGGTGTTTGAGTGTGTTTGAGGATAAAAAAGCTTTCAGGTTCACTCCGTGCCACTAAGTATTGTAATTATCACAATATGTCACACCTCTGGGTCTTCTTCAAATGAACATGTTCACCTGGGGGCCAATTTCCTCTGATGACAAGCTCAGGATGTGACTCATATGCTTGAAAAATGTCAAGAACCTCTTTTAAAGGTATCTAAACAGAAATGAGTCACAGTCTAATGATCAATCCACTGGTGAAAAGTCACAGTCAGTGAACGTTTAGGTAGGCGTAATGTCAAATCTCCAGTTAAGGCAACACTTTTGATAACTCATCATTTCTGCCACTAATGTGAGCAGTCTGAACTTAGCAGTAGGCTAATACAATTTAACATGATTAATTTTGTTGCTACGGATAGTATGAGGTAGCTAACCATCTATTATCCAGTTATCACTGACATAAGCTAGGAATAAGCTTAACAAAATGATCCAGTTATCAGTGACAATATCTATAAATTAGCTTATTGCTAACTAACACTATCCAGTTATCAGCCAATAAGGAATTAGCTCAATGATAACAAAACTGTTAGCCAGTTATTAGTGACATTATACAGGTTCTAGCTCTATGCTAACAAAATAATTATCCAGTTATCAGTGAGCAAGGAATTAGCTAAATGATAACAAAACTGTTAGCCAGTTATTAGTGACATTTTATAGGTGCTAGCTTTATGCTAACAAAGTAATTAACCAGTTATCAGTGAGCAAGGAATTAGCTCAATGATAACAGAACTGTTAGCCAGTTATTAGTGACATTTCTTTTTCAACCAAAAAAATCTTTTAAAACTCTGTCGTGCTTAATAATGTGGAACAGTGCCTTTTGGAGTTTTTATTTTTGAAAAAAAATAACAGTTATCATTATGAAGTTTGTTCAAAAACATTTGAATTCTGCTCTAATGGCTGATGACTTGAAAAATACTCTGACTGTCATTTGCATAAATATTTTGGAAAATGAGAGAAAAATGTCATTTGCTTAATAATGTGGAAAGCAGTGTACAGTTTTGTTTGAGACAGTAAAAATGTAGAACTTCTTTTTACAGCTCTTCTGTACTTGCTGATGAGTGTCTGTGCATGGTTAAGTTCACGTCTTCTGCAAACCGTGCTGAAGTACACATGATTTTCGCCCAAGACCACCACCTCTGGCACATTGCTAAAGTCAAAGTCTATTCACCCAGTGCCTGATTCAAAACAGTTTGGACACACCCCTGCTATAAGTGAAAGCCTGTAAAGATGTGTCTTGTTTCTGGTCACTACTTAATGTGTATTTATCGCTGATGCCGTCCCTCCTCCTACTGAAAAAGGATGCCTGACTCAGTTGAGTCTTCATGTATGCCTGTTTTCTTCCAATGTCCCAGTCTAACCTTGGACCAGCGTCTCTTCTTCGCCTGCTATTCTTAGCTTCACTTGTGCTCCGGCTTCACAGCAGATCCGTCAGCGTAAAATGCCACACTTGGCCGGATGGCGTAAATAAAGCGGGGCCTGCTGGTTGGGAGCGTCTCTGGAGGAAATGACAAATCACTTTACATCATAAAAACAACAGAGCAGCAGCATTACTAGAAAAATATCTCTAGGGAGCAGCCTGGTGGTGCTCTCAGGTCGTGAAGGAGCAAAATACTCTCAGGCTGTCATAATCTCAATCCTTCTCTCGGTGGATGGTTGTAATTTCACCGCACATGGCACTTAAAGTGGTAGTTAGACAGATGTATTCTCCCCTTTTCCTTGTTTATGCCTGGGGGGATGTTGTTGGAGGGGGAGATTAGGATACAGACTCTCACACAGTAACTATCACTATCAAAACACGCTCCTGTCAGCCGCTCAGAGGCTCCAGCTGAATAACTGAGGGCTCATTGGCTCAAGGGCACCGTGGAAGTTTGAGCAGATGGACTTCATCGTCATCCCCTCTTTAGTTTGTTTTCTTTTAATGGCAGCATGTTACATTTGGACTCTCCACCTCCATGTTGACTTTTAATGCAGAACTGCTAACAGTGTAATTACATCGAGATTTTAACTCAGAAGACTAATGCAGAAACATTTGGTTGCAAACTGCCGTGCAGTTCGCCATGTGGACCCTTTTCCATGCCGTGTGTAATGTCAGACTGATGACAGCGGCCCCCCGAGGCCCCTCAGTGTGTGTTTGTGGGCGTGTGTGCCTGTGTGTGAATGTAGGTTATGAAAGCATGCGTGACTCTTTCTGACATGGCACAGTCATGGTTATGTATTACAGGCTGGGATCGGCAGGAGGGCAGAAACTGTAGATGCATAAATGTTGCAGCACTGTGTTCATATTATGTGTCTGTTTTTTAAAGACTAAAGGTGTGATGAAGACTAAAGGAACACATTCCTCTAAGTCCATCCATTAAGTATTTATAAGTAGTATATGAATGTTTTATGAATGATTTAATACAATTTTCTCAAATTGTTGGCAAATACAAGGACTGTTAAAGTGTTGAATAATGTAAGCATTTCCTAACAATAGTTAGTTCTTCTTTAAAGACATACCTTTAATACAACAGTTACTATGCCCTTCATTTCCCCAGACTCCATTATTAAGTGCCCATGGGCAAAGCTATAAAATCCTAGTCATTATAAACTCTTAATTTAAGGCTGAATTAGATTAATCCAATAACCGATTTGTGGGTGCTGCTGCCTGCTGACTGTGACAGCAGTGTGGATAGTTAGATAAAAAAAAAAAAAAAAAAAATGACACTGCCGCTGGAAAAAGGACCTAAATCGTAGTTAGATTTTATGTGTCAGACATAAACTGCAACATCCTTAACCTTTTAGAGTTCCTTTAATATAATAATAAAGGATAATTGATATATAATGTATAATTAATATACCATAACATTTATTTCTTAGGACTAAAAATGTCAACTAGTCAAAAAAGAAAAAATCATTAAATACATTTTAAGGAGTATTTGCTAACTTTTTTTTTATCAGGGCCAGGGATAGGTTAATGATTGGCCGCAACATTGGTTTTAATGCACTTTTTATTTTTTTCAACAGTGTCAGATTAAAAATAAAAGAAACCCTCACACTCAAAGTCCTTGAATGGGAAAATATAGCATTATCTGGTGGACAAATATAAAAATTAAAATTTAAAAGCAAGTGGTCCAAAATGAAGTCTTAAAGGGCACATATTGTGCAAAAATAACTTTCAGGTTTTTCAAACAACAGTATGTGCTCCTGGCCTATCTACAATCCCCCAGAACTCCTCCCCCCTTTTCTCCACCTCTCAGAAAATGTGTGCTGAAACAAGCCCTTTCACAGATTTTCCCCTCATGATGTCATGTGGGGAGTTGGCACCGCCCCCAGGTTTGGTTTGGTTGGCCCTCCCCGCTTGGAAGAAAGTTCCACCCTACTTTCTTAATACCCCTGTCATCTGCCAGCTGAGAGGAGCATAAGGAGAGCAAAATCCATGAAGCCACATTCATTTTTTGAGAGGGGCGGAGTCAGGGGCGGAACCAGGCAGCTCTTTAACATTTAAAGCCACAGACACAGAAACAGCTTTTTTTCTAAGCAGGGCTGAAACAGAAGGTTTTTTTTTAGACAACAAAAATCAAAAATCAAATACCCGAGTGCTTTCTCAGCAACAAACTTCAAAGGCATGTTTTGGGGACCTCTGAGATGATAAAAACTTGTCTTAAAGGGTTAAAATATGTCACCTTTAACATAAAGGAATGCATAGTTTATGTTAAGATAAATGTGGGATCAAAAAAGATATTTTCACTGGTTTTCAATGGGACATTTTTTATTCCTTAGGAACAAATGTGTCGGGTTTTGTGTTGCTTAGCCATTTTAGACTAATTTAAGGAACTGAGATAACAGTTCTCTTAAAATTATTCAAAAATGAATATCCTCTGGCAAATTTGAGCGATATTCATTCAATTCACCAAAATGGCCAGATAATAAAAAACTGAATGGCACAAAATGCCCCTCAGATTAAGTACATGGTGGCTACGTATCCCCTGCATCACAGCTTGATTTTTATTTCAGGGTACATGTTTAGAGGTTGAGATGTAATGATACCAAAATTTGGTATCAGGATTGTTTTGACCTAAACTTCCATCGTTATTGTTATTATTGTTATAATTTGCTGAAAATCTACTGATACGTCATGTGAGATAATTTCATCAAGTTTAATATTTATAGAAAACAGTGCAATTCAAATAAGCAGCACAAAGCAATTTAGACCTTTTCTTGTCTTATTTTCCTTTTCAATCCATAACAAGCTCCTTTTTCCATGGTTAAGTTCATGTTGTAATCTTTGATCTACCTGACATTTCTTAATCTCTGCCAACATAAAATCAGGTCAGTATCCTAACAATCACTCTTTCAGATGGTACAAAAATCCATAACGAAACAAAACAGTTTTAAATGCAATATAGTGGAATTTCAAGCTGTGATATATATAATGAGATTAAAAACTTTTTTTAAACAGCACGTCTGTCTTCAGAAGGTGAGCTTTTAGCGTTCCATCACGTTTTCCTGTGTTGACAGGACTGCTGAATGTTTGCACTAAATGCTTAACCAGAAAACTGTCAAAGTGCTGCACACACCATGTGAAACACACCGCTGCAGGACAAATGTGCCGTAAACAGAGGATGGACTGTGGGCTGCATGCTTAGAGCTGCAGAGAAACTTGGACTGTATTAGCCTCGAGTCGGGTGTAAAACCTTGGCCATCGCCCACATCAGCACCACCATCTCTCCTTTATCGCCCGGAGAGAAAGCATGCAAGCAAAGAGCTGTTGGTTTTTAAACCCTCCATCAGAAGGTTAAAAAGAGCCTCTCTGAAGGTGGAGGGTATGAGAAATATGGTAGAAAATAAACATGTTTACATTCTGTGGGCTGACTGTAGAAAGTCATTCAGACTTTATGTCTGACTATGTATTTATGATCAAATCTGTCCATCATGCCATCAATGATAAATAAAAGTCTGCATGCATATGAAACATCCATGCTTTCCTCCTATTTTAATTACAGCCCCAATTCCAAAAAAGTTGGGTAGCTGTGTAAAATATCAATAAAAATAGAATGCAATTATTTGCAAATCTCATAAAGCCATACTTTTTTTTAATAGAACATAAACAGTAAATCAGATGTTAAAACCGAGACATTTTAGCATTTCATGAAATTATGAGCTCATTTTGATTTGATGGCCACAAAACATCTCAGAAAAGTAGGAACAGGGCCGTGTTTGCCAATGGGCAGCACCCCCTCTTCTTTTAATAACAGTCTGTAAAAGTCTGGGAAGTGAGGAGACCAGTTACTGGAGTTTTGGGAGAGGAATGTTGTCCCATTCTTATTAGATGTTGGATTCTAGCAGCTCAACAGCCCTGGTTCCTCTTTGTTGGATTTCTTGTTTATATAATGTAGCAAATGTTTTCCGTTGGTGAAAGATCTGGACTTCAGGCAGGCCAGTTCAGCACCCAGACTCTTCTACTGTGAGGCCATGCTGTGCTGATGGATGTGGAATGTGGTTTAGCATTGTCTTGCTGGAATATGCAGGACTGGATGGGAGCATATGTCGCTCTAAATCCTCTAAATACTTTACAGCATTGATTGTCTTTTCAGATGTGTAAGCCACCCACGCCATGAGCACTAATACAACCCCATACCATCACAGATGCAGGCTTTTGAACTATTCCCTGACATCAAGCTGGATAGTTCCTCTCCTCTTTGGTCCACAGGGCACACCATGCTTTTCAAATTATGATTTATCTGACCACAGAACAGTTTTCCATTTTATGTCAGTCTATTTTAAATGAGCTTTGGGCCAGAAAGTATGGACCATGTTCACATATGGCTTTTTCTTTGAATAATACAGCTTTAACTTGCATTTGTGGATGGCACAGATTTCTTAGAAGTGCGCAGTGGTTTCCAGTATCATTATGCCTGTTTTTAATGCAGTGGTGCCTGAGGCCTGAAGATCACAGACATCTAATACTGACCTTTGTCCTTGTCCCTTGTGCACAGAGATTATCTATGTTCTCTGAATCTTTTGATGATATAACGTACTGCAGGTAGTGGGATATTCAAAGTCTTCACAATTTTAAGTTGAGAAATATTTTTATGAAATTTTTCTACAATTTCTAGACAAACTTTTTCAGAGATTGGTGAACCTCCACCCATCTTAATTCTGAGAGACTCTGTCTTTCTAAAATGCTCCTCTTATACCCAGTTGTGTCACTGACCTGTTGCCAATCAACCTAATTAGTTGCAAAATGCTCCTGCTGATTTTCATTACTGCCACTTACCTTTACAGCCTTTTGTTCTCCTGTCCCTACTTTTTCGAGATGTGTTGCTGCAATCAAATGCAAAATGAGCTAATATTTTTCATTGAATGGCAAAATGTCTTAGTTTCAACATTTTGATATGTTGTTTATGTTTTATTGTGAATAAAATATGGGTTTGTGAGAGTTTCAAATCATTGCATTCTGTTTTTATTAGAATTTTTACACAGCGTCCCAACTTTTTTGGAATTTGGTTTGTCAATATGCAGTTTAAGCTGCCTGGTAAGATGATTTCAGATGTTTGGTAGATTCTTGAAACCAGGCTGAGGTGTTCAGAGGCAGGCTGGTCGATCAGTATTGATAAACATGCCGCTGTCCGTGGTGCTGATCAGAGGTGGCTTTGACATTTTTCTTTGCCGTTTTTCTGCTACATAAATTGACTGTGATGGAAATATCTAGAATGATTGTATGTGTACATCTGTGTTTGTGCGTCTCTTTCATGCTAGTGGGTCAGCCCATTAATTGATTTGCACTAGGGCCTAACACACTGCAAAGTAGTGTCAGGGATGTCAGCCATTGCACTCTGAAAATGCAGTATGGAGCTCAATGGTGGCAGCTGGCATTCTGAAAATACTGTCCTATCTTTACTTTTGATCAGTTTAGAAACAAGTCAGTCAAATCAGCCACACTCCTAACTATGCAAATTTATGAACCATCAAGTTTAGCCAAATGAAAATGAATGAGTTGTCGAGGAAGTCACCCCTGTACCCTCTGTAATGTTTAGAAATAAAGGAATGAGCCTCTGATACCAAACATGTTGATTTCTGCTGTGAAAATGTCATTTTCTTTGAGCTTGATGGGGATTTGTTGGCTTTTTGCTGACAATCTCAAGAAGACACTGAAGGAGCTGCAGATTTTTGCACTTTCTACTGACTTCATTGAGACTGCCACTTGGCTGCAATCTTTTATATTTTTCACAAAAGCCCACAATCTTCAAGTTTTAAAATTAGGTCTATGCTGGAGTTATTTCAGATTTCCAACACTCCTCCACTGTTGGGAGCTCTTCATTTGGAACTGAAATACCCTTTATTCTTGCAGCACTTATTCAGCCAAACTTACATCCTGTTAACTCCACTCCAGTATCACTCAACAGAAACAGGTTTCTGATTTTAATTAATGTCAAACACGCAATTACTATATCTGATATAACATATGCAGCACAAATCTCCTGAAGGCCCTGGTTCTGCAGAAAATATAAAGATGGTTTTAGAGCATCTGTTTAGGCTTGAATGTTGCTCAGTTGTTGGGGGTCTTCAGTCAGGGAGAAATGGTGAAAAAGGTATGGTGGAGTCATTTTGATGCTGGACCACAAGAACCTGGTCATCAACAAAATGTGCACACAATTTCTGCTCCTCTCTTCTCTTCCAACATCCACACAAGTTTCCTAAAATTTTAAAGAAATTAACTAAAACTTCTGTGAAAATTCGTTAATATATTAATTTCAAAGTATTCCATAAAGAGCATCCCAAAATTGATTCAAATATTCCTCAAATATTTCAGTGGAACTTTATCTTAAAGCCCAAGCATTCCAATACAAACTCCCCCCCAGAAAAAATCATGTCAGTTCTTTAAAAAATGACAAATTCCCCTTAAAATTTCTTATTAAATTCCCCAAATATGTTCCCCAAAATTCCATAATTGACAGAAAATTCCCTCAAATGTCCAAATAATGGAATGTCCCCAAAAAATTCTAATCGAATTCCCCAAAGTTTAACAAAAATCCAAATTTCCTTGAAAATGTCAAACTACCTTCAAACATCCAAACTAATTTCCCACATTCTCATAAAGATTAAAAAAAAAATCCAGAGCATATTCTTGAAAAATTAAAATCAAAATTCCCAAAATGTTCAATAAATTTCCCCAATTTCCATGAAAATGCCTGAAAATGTCACAAAGACATCCAAACAAATTTCCTAAATTCCCATGTAAATCTCAACAATTTTAAAGTAAATTTCCCCCCCAAAAAAACTCCATTGAAACTCTCCAATATAAACAAACATGTGCCCCAAATTTCAATTAATTATCTAAAAATTTCCAAGCAAGTTCCCAAAATATCCCAAAAAATTTCCTAACATTTCCTTGAAAATTTCTAAAAATTTTGTAGCGAATTCTTCCAACATTCCAACAATTACATAAACTTTAGTGGGCGCTCTGGACAATTATCTAAAAATTCTAAAAGCAGGAATTGTAACAATGTTGAAGGGAAAAATGAAATGTCCTTTTATGTACATGCAGGGTTTTAGGAGGATATTTAGAAATTGGTGCTCTTTTAAGATTAAAGATAAAGAATTCAATCTTTACAGGATGGTTTTGACAAAAACTGTCTGTTTGACCAAATGTTGTTGAATTTTAAATGGCTTAGGCTGGTGTTTGTCCACATCTGTAGAATATTTCACAGGGAAGATAAACTCATGAGTACACCTCCGATTTATGTTTTTCAAAGTACAATTCCAGTTTGGCTTGTCTGTGGAAAACCTGTTAGTACAGAATGCTTTTATTCTGAATTTTTGCCAGCTTAATTAAATATTAAATCGACACCAGGCAAAAGACGATACAATGATTAGATTAAATGAAAAGACCTTTTTCAACATCTTGATTTGTCTGATTTGTGAACAAATAAAAAGAAGTTAGTTATAAAATCATGTTTCTTAAGTTCCTCTCACTTTTCTTCTTTGTGCTTTAAATCAGTAAAAACCTGTCTTAACCCAGGCTGGGTCTGATCTAGATGTTTGAATAAGGAGACTAAATAAACATTTTCCTTGTTGCAGCCTGTTAGCCAAGGCCTCTTGCTGAATCAGCATTTTGAAAAAGAGCAAGTGTAATTTCTCCCTTGTTGCAGCTCCGAGCTCTAAGCTTCTCTTCTAATCTTCTCCTGAAAGTTTTTATCCTCAAAGAGTTGTCTGAGTTTTCTCTCTTCACTTTGCTAACTGCCCTCCTAGCATCAATCCAGATAAGTTTAACAACGTACACAGGGGATTACCACAATTTGCACGGCTTACCCTGTGCACCTCAACTAAGGGAAGACTGCTTTGCTGCCACCTACTGGCAAGTGATAGTATTTCATCCAAAGGGGCATTTTTCTCACCTGGCACGCCAGATGGATTTGTTTCCCACATTCATCTGGAAAACCACTCATACACAGCGTTTGGGAAAGAGCAGAGGCTTTGAAAAAACACTCGGAGGGTGACTGGATGAATGTTCTGTCCGTCACATCTTTACGGGCCAATCAGAGCAACAAAACACGCAACGTTGTCATCGCTACCGAGGTGTACGTGCGCAGCTACCCAGGAGAAAACTCCATAGGGAACTGCATAACGCGAACCATGGCGCCTTTCAAGGTTAGCATTTTTCTGCACCCCAGAAGTTTCTGTCTTTTGTACTGAAGAGGAACTAATGCCTCAGTCAATGGAAGGCCGTGGGTGCAGAAACATATGACCAGGAAGTAACACCAAATGCATAGAAAGTTTTTAATTTGCTTTCGTATTGCACATTTCACAATTTAATCTCCAATTTAAGAGCTGTCTTCCCTTTGTGGAGAGAGTGACTGGGCAGGAGGGAAGCGCCCTAGCCCCCCCCCCATTGACCGGCCACCACTGGACATAGCACTCATGTTCCTAGTATGAAAGCCTTAATGGTGACAAGAGCTGACATGCACTACATTGTGCAGCCAGTCTGAAACAGAACGTTAACTGACAGTGGTCACCATTGTTTGTCTATAAAGTATGCCTATTCTCATCTAGTGGAAAGATTATCTTACCTTTCTCTACTCCTCATTAAGCCTCTTACTTTTCTTCTTTTAAGGTTTGCTGCTTTGAGCTAAACTTATGTTGGACCTTTAATTAGCAACATAAAAAGCTTCTGGGTTTGTCAAGGTTTAATTCATGTTGCCGTAACGATTAACAAAGCAGTTTATTTTCAAAAGGCATTCTTCTGTAGAAAAAGCACAGATTTGTAGTTAAAAGTAGAGAAACTGTTAAAAAAGCACAAAAAGCTTGAAGGTTTCCAAACAGTAGGGAAAAAAAATCATTGATTAGTTTAAGATTTTTGGTACTTTGAGTTTATTTTTGCCTTCATGTTGGCTGTGATCATTCACCAGACTTCATATTAAGTAGAGATTGAGGTTTTGCATTTCAAATGAATTACAAACACACCTTTCTACACTGTTAATCAAAAACATTTGAGTCCCCTTTGACCAAAACTTGGCAGATTGACTTCCATCTAAACCACAGGTGATTCTTAATTCGACTCCCTATGTCGTTGCAGTGTTGCCCGTTCATGCAGGGGCATATATGCGTTCACATGCACATGAGAAACAGGGATCCTGTGATTTCCCATGCTGTTTTCTCATTGCTCTGATTCATGTGCACAGCAGAGCATGCATGAAGCAGTGCAGGGTTTTTAATGTCTGTGCCAAGTGTGGCAAGTTTCCACACAAGAAGCACACAGAGAAAAGCTTTAAACCATGACGGGGGACAGTAGCTTAATCAGTAGGGACTTAGCTTGGATGCTGGTTTAAGTTCGGGTCAGACCAAGTCCAGGTCTGGTAACTGGAGAGATGCCAGTTCACTTACTGAGCACACAGGCCATCAGTTCCAAGGTGCTATGAGTCAGACTCTCCCTGGTGTGCGGCAGTCCCTCACTTGGACATCTCTCCATTATTGCATGTCCATAGGTTCCTGTCATATGAGCATGTGTTTCAGCCTATGAGTTTGCAGCTTGTATCAACATCTGAGTGTAAAATTGAATTTCCACTTAAGGGATTAACAAGGGATATCTTGTTCTTCATCGTTTTCTTCTTTTCCTGTCTTTCCAGTGACTTATAGAGGACAGTTTTACTCAGTTAATTACATTTTAAAAGCATTAAAAAAAACATGCACTTTGGTAGGCTGTTGCATGCATGTTTAACTGACATGCTGGCATTGCCTGCAGTCTAATTACTCTGGTTTTCTTTTGTTTCATTTTCTTTCCTCATCCTGTCTTATATTATTTTGTTCTCTTTATGGAGCCTAAATGTAAATGTCTGCCCAGGAGCTTCAAATGGCTAACTCTGGCATTTTTACAATCAGTATACACTGTCCCTGTAAAATAGATAAATAAATAAACACATTTTAACAATAAGATTTAAACAAAAAACCCAGGTTATCACTGACTCATGTCAGACTGGGATAATAATAGTGGAATAACCTAAACACCTGCTTGTATGTTCAAAATGTTTTTAATAAAAATGTATTTAAATGTGACACATGCAGTGCCTTTAACAAGTCTTCACCCCTTAATGTTTTACCCTTTTAGTGATTTTATAAATCAATCATAGTCAGTATAATTTGGCCGTTAAATGTCAAAGTGAAAACAGATTTATACAAAGTAATGCCAATTATATGAAATTATGTAGTGTAAAATAAGTGACCGCATTAATATTCACCCCTTTCAAGTCAGTATTTAGTAGATACACCTTTGGCTGCAATCACAACACTGAGTCTGTGTGGATAGGTCTCAATCAGGCTTGCACATCCAGACATTACAATTTTACTCTGCTCTGTCTCATTGCACAGGGATCAGGTGTGAACAGCCCTCTTCAAGTCCAGCCACAAATCCTCTCGAGGTCTAGGCTTTGACTCGTCCACTCCAGAACGTTCACCTTGCTATTTTTAAAACCATTTCTGTGTAGCTTTCGCTGTATGCTTCAGGTCACTGTCTTTGGAAAATGACTCTTCTCCCAAGCAGTAGTTCTCTTGCAGACTAAATAAGATTGCCCTCCCTTTTTCCTTTATTTTTCCACTTTCATTTTACCCTCTACCTTTAAAAGCCCTCCAGGACCAGCTGCTGAGAAGCAACCCCACAACATGATGCTGCCACCACTATACCTCACAGCCACAGCAAATATAGCGTCTTGTCTGATGGCCAAAAAGCACCATTTTGGTGACTCGACCATGGTGTCTCCCACATGCCTTTTGGTAAACTCTAGTCATGATTAAATATGTGTTTTCTTCAACAGTGGCTTTCTCTTTGCCACTCTCCCATTACCTGGGCAACAGTTTTTGTAGTATCCATCACCTGACCTTTACTTTTCAAAAACCTTTTCTCTGAGCTGCTTGGAGTGTTCATTTGTCTTCATGGTGTAATGGTAGCCAGGAATACTGATAAACCAGAGACAGGACCTTCCAGACACAGGTGCCTTTATACTACACTCATCTGAGACACATTCACTGATGTCAGGTGATCCTCATTTCACTAATTGTGAAACTAAATGCTGTCACTTATTTTACCTTACATATTTCTATTATTATAGAGGGTTTTTTGTCAAAAAGACAAATTATACTGACCATGACTGATTTATAAAATCATCCAAGGGGCTGAATACTTTTGATTAGGAAGTTTTTTTCTTAAGGTGGCACAAGGGTTAAGCATTCATCAGACATTTTAGTCTCCTGCTGATTTCATAGCGCTCCTCTATCTGTGCTCTGCATACATACATGTACATATATGTGCTGTACAGCTGTAAAATCAGTTTCATTTTCCTGTGTCCCTTTCTCTGTCAGAAATGCTAAAACCTCCCTGAAGCATGCGACAGTCTTCTCTCTGTATAAAGGTCCTGACCATTAAATACACAGAGAACGGAGCGTTCGGCAGAGCCTATGTATGGAGAACCTGCAGGCGTCAGGGTGGTTGATCTCAATAAGCACGAGAAACGACCTTGACTGGTGGTGCATTGAAGCGCTTTGAAATGGTGACCTTTGGCTGCCTGTAGCCCACATATGCTCCAGTTCTCTGCAGAGACATAGTAAGAACATACCGGAGGATTTCTATAGGGGACTCGGGAGGAACATTCCTGCATAACTGTGGCTGTCATTTGAATTACGGCCCTCTATGTGAATGCTGTGCTTCTGTTAAACTTTTAAATACTTCATGTGATGCTGAAGTGGATTGTTTTGTTAGTTCCTGAAAAGCTGCCAGTCTGAAGATTGGAGCTTTTCTCTCAGCATCGACTCTACAGGATTTGACATGGTTTTGATTGAGAGGAGTTTTATTCCAGTTGCATGCTGCTCATTTAAAATTGGGCCAGCCTGGAAAATGATTTGCAAACACTCGTTTCAGTGGATGAAAATCCCTTTTTCTGGGCTTAAATAAGTTTTTCAGTTGCAGTGATATTGTTTGAGTGAATATTATACCCCTAATGATGTTAAATGTGTTCCCAGATAGAGGGACGCTCAGATGATTGATGAGACTGTTCCTAAACTACAGAATCTCTGCTTTCTGACGTACTGTTTAGCACAGTAGCTGAAAGTACTGGGATTACGTCAGTGCGTTTATTTATTCAGGGAATACAAGCAAGATGTCAGGAAATGTGTAGAAGTCTTAACCTGGCACACCATATGGATTTATTTCACACATCCATCTGGAAAACCACTCATACACAGTGTTTGAGAAAGGGCAGAACCTTTGAAAAAAACCTCAAAGGGTGATTGGATGAATGTTCTGTCACATCTTTACAGGCCAATCAGAGCAACAAAACAAGTGATGTAGCCGCTATGGAGCTGCGCCCCTACTGAGGACTAAACTCCATAGAGAACTGCATAACGCGAACCATGGCGACTGTAGACATAGAACACAGATTTTGTAGTTTTTGAAAAAAAAAAAAATCAACTTAGTGCTGTTCTTTGTTCTCCTTTTAACGAAGAAACGTCATCAAGTTCTGATAAAACTGGCACTTTAGCAGCATCCATGCTAAGCTCTTCTGCCATTATTGCACTGGCCTCTTGTTGCTGCTTGCTTACGTGACGACTCCGCCGCGCCTGAAAGCACTGCCCCTCGTCACTGATTGGTCCTGTCAGTTTCTAACCGGGCCCACATGGTTAAGATGGGAGCTTTGTAAGATGGATACGCCAGTGAGAAATACAGAAATGGGCATCTCTATTTGCTGTGCAAGGTTACAGAAGACTGCAGACTTACTACATTTGGACCAGATCATCTATTTTTGTTTATATTATTTATATTATTTATATAAAAGTTGTAGCCAAGAGCGAGTTATCTTAGCCTAGTTTAACTAAACATTAAGGCTACAAATGGGGAAACGGCCTGGCTCTGTCAAAAGTGACAAAATCTACTCACTAGCAAGAGTTTTGCAACAGATTAAAGACTAGTCTTTGTGAGAAGCTAAGTTGATGAGGTGTTTGTTGACAACTTTAAGAAGCATTGAGTTTGGTTTGGTTGAAACAAACTCATGCCTGCTTGCTGAGTTGGATCAGTTTATTTGCACTGGAGTGAAAGCAGGTTGACAACAGCCAGACCAAGACGTTTGAAAAGGCGGGTTTCAGTCCACTTTCAGACTCTGTTGTGGTGGATTTGTAGTGAGAATATAAATCAACCTCAATCTGACCTTGTTGGATAAGTGTTAGAAACCACCTACAGACTTGAGGAAGCTTCAGAAACAATCACATGCGAGTCTTCCTTTCCTTCCTCTGGTCAGGCTGCTGTCTGTGAGAGAAACATTATTAAAGTAATGAACATCCAGCTTTTCCCACACACAGACTTTACCTGGGCATCACTCCCAGGTAGGCTGTGAACAGTCAGGTTATTGATTATTTTTAGAGGAATAAAGCAATCTGAGATTGATTAACAAACCCACACTTTCTGCTCCCTCTGCACTTCTCTGTCACAGTGCTGTGGAGAACAGCCATAACTTTACTCTGTACAATCAAACTGTTTTTGGATTTGTTGTGTTAAATATCATCTTCTGCTGTTGTTTACATGCTGCTGCTTGTAAACAATGTAATTTTGAAACTTTATAACTTAGTTCTGGATTGTTGGGATTTGTGACTCAGAATTTTTAAAGACCCTGTAAAGGGATAAAAAAAAATCTACATTTAGGTTTGTTGTAAGATAGGCCACTGTGTTATGAACCCAAAGGCCAAATTTCAGTCAGATAAAATATCTCTAAGTTTATAAAACTTCGCTTCAAAATCAGGTGTGGGCGTGTCAATGGAATTAGTTGGAGCCACGCCCCCTCATGAGAAATAAGGTCCTCTCCGATTTTAAGAAATGCTAAATTCTAAATGGATGAAAGCACTCACTATTAGCTTGCTTCTTGACCTTACGTTGACCTTATGATCAGAGGCTCTGTGCCAGAGCAGAGACAAAGTCCGTTTTCTGTCTCAAATCTCTGTTATGATGCTTTAAATGATCTATAGACCATTGTAGCTGATAGATTTGGCAATTTACCTCACAATGAACAAAAGAACAGCATGAAACTGACTGTTAACTTTCAATAAAGGCAGTGACATCAGCTAACAACAGACTGTACTGAGATGAATGAGTTTATATCATCGGGGTCGTTCCTCACTTTGGGACAGTGACATCACCAGCCCACATAAACTTAAAACAAAAAGTAAGGACATTTGTGTTTGGTACATTATTTCTTTGTTGTAACAATGCTTCTTGGTAATAAATCTTATACCGTTGGAAAGCCTGTTTATTACCCTTTTAAATGATGCCACATTTGTAAGGATCATGCATTTGTGGGATGAGCAGCAGAGCTGAGTATGTGGGTTGCGCCCATGTAAAATGTGCCAAATCTTCTCTGCCAATGCCAAACAGCTGATTCTGCCATTGAATGTTGTTTGGTGGATTGGATGATTGAAATTTGTAGAAACAAGACATATTGACAATTTAACAATTTATTCAGCTCTGCTGCTCATCCCACAAATGCATGTTCCTTACAAATGTGGCACCATTTTAAAGGGTAATAAACAGGTTTTCCAATGGTATAAAATTTATTGCCAAGAAGCATTGTTACAACAAAGAAATAATGTATCAAACACAAATTTCCTTACTTTTTGTTTTTTGTTTATTTGCCCCACTCAAATTAAACCCAGCCAGGAAAGAGACGAACAACTTTCTAAAAGTCTAAATCCAAAAGTCAGTCACATGTAGATCTCAGTGTTTTCACATGTTCACAGCAGCCTTATTCCAACATATCTAGTGTATTAAAATGCCAATTTTGGATTTCACTCTGTCTTTTATTTGTTCTTGTGTTTGTTTTTGAAAGATTAACTGAACATTACATTACTCACTGAGGTTGATGATTACATTGATCACCAACCACTTTATTAGGTACACCTGTCTAACTGCTCAGTAACACGGACATCTAATCAGCCAATCGCACTGCAGCTGTGTGAACGGGAAAGTGCAGTAAGATAAGCCACCCCTGTATCTAGGCAACTGTGCATGGTTTTGTCATATGACCATGAATTCAGGAAATACCTTTTATTTCTGTCTTGTGTTGTAAAGATGCACATGGGAGAAATAGTGTATACTTTCACACACAAAAAATGATTTTTTGCCTGTCAGAGTAAATTTTCCACAACTTTAATATTAACCCTCTTTGACCAACTTTGTCTTATGCAACAAGAAGAGACACAATATTCAAAGTTATAGAAAATCTTTAATAGCACTCCTTTTAGTGTTCTAATGAGGCTATGCATGCCCTTGTAGCTCTTACAGAAGGTTTTCAAGCCTGGACCTTGAGTGACTTCCCGTAGACTTTAAAAACAGATGTCACATGGGCAGTGACAACCAATGGCAAGCTGTTCTGTCATCATGTCATGCTTTGCAGAGTAGTGCCTCTGTAAACACTTAGAGACTGGGGGAAAGAGCCTGCCTCAGGATGGAGAGAAAGAGACACAGAGAGACTGGGATGTGTCCCTCTGTGTCACTGCAGACAGAAACTGCTTTGAATAATGACTCAAACGAAGCCAATCCCAAAAACTCCAAAGACTTTTTTTTTTTGTAGATATGTGAATATTTAAAGAGTTTGTGTCAAAGAGTGAGTTTTCTTCCACATTTTGGTCCCTAAGAGATGGGAATACAAGTTTCAGCAAAATGTTTTAGTTAATATTGTTTAGGATGTGTTATACATGAAATCTTATGAAATTTAATTTCTGTTTAGTTTTTTCTTTTGTTTTTGTAGTCCTATAACTTTTTAAAAATTCAAGTGACATTACTGCAGTCAGCATATTCATAGAGCCAGTGTTTTGAAAAAAAAATGTATAGTGCTCAGACAGTTCAAGCAAATTCATCCAGGTCTTAAAAAAATATATAAAACATGTATAAAATCATTTCAATCACTTTTCTAAAGAATCAGCTGAATGGAAAACTATTGGATAATGCAGGCAATGCAAGTTTTTGTGCAGCTAAAAACAAGAGACGTTTCACTTTTTCCTGCTTTGTGTGCAAGGGACTTCTTTGAAGATGACCAGTATACCCTGCAACCTCGATGACTGAAATATTAAATGGCATTTTTGATTGTTTAGTGGTCTTGAGTCTAAATGGTGGCTTGTTCTGACAACTGTTAAACAGTTTGTTAACTCCCCCCTCCTGGGGCAACTTGAATCCCTCTTTTTGGGAGGTCAGATTTTCAGACAGCTTTGTTAGAGGTGCATCCTGATCATTTTATTTGATAGCAGAGATCATGAAATGAAGGTTTATGTCTGCAGTCTGTCTTAGTGTTGGAGACAACAAAAGCAAAAACTGGCTCACACTACCCCACTCTCCCCTTATATTAGATTGGTATAAATCTACTTATCTGCCATTCAGTACAACAATTCCCACAGAGCGACTCTTGAGTGCTAGGGATGGCCATCCTCCCCAACCTCTTCTGGTACATTTAATTTTTCTGATCTTTTGACAGTATTCATTAGCAGTACATTGTATAGAGACACTCAAATAGCATCACTCAACAAGAGAGGTCTACATGTTTTTCTTGAAAAGAGTTTGGTATAAATGATTTTATAAGTGCTGACCATGATTTTAGCTCATATCTGAAATTTCAACAACCTTAGAGCAGACAAAGCCTCATACTCCTATAAGATCTTTGGTGACCCCCAAGGGGGTCCCAAACCCCAGGTTGGGAACCTATAAAGTAGAGCAGTGTTTTCATTTTTTATTTGCCCAAGGCACACTTAGAATCTTGCCAAACTGTCAAGGCACACGATTTTCATATCCATGCAGAATCGCCTCATTAACCCATGTTAAAGTGTCTTTAGTTGCTGCATGGTCGTAGTAATAACGTTTGGTTGTTCAAAATCCCACAGCACACCTAAACTCGTTTCAAGGCACCCTATTGTGCTTTTCCACACCATTTAAGACCCAGTGAGGTAGAGTATTACAGCCATCATCCTAGAATGCAGGGGAACAGGATAATATTGGCAGCAGGAAGCTGATGAAACTGTTGAAACAAAAGCATAAAAGCTTCATTTCTAACATGAGATGTGGCACTTCAATCATACAGGTGTAAGTCTCTTCAGAGTATAAGTCATGATTATATAGAAATTAATAAAGAAAAAAAATGGCCAGAAAATACACTTGGGTGACTGTAAATATATCAGAGCAGCTCATCCAAGCATTGTCCATGTGAGGAAAACGCTGCTGTATGACAGTGAAGCTTGATTTTAAATTTTAGAACACATTTTTCTTTTCAAGATGAAACAAATGAAGAAATGACTTACCGTATTCAAAAGAACAAACAAACTAACAAACATTAAAATGAAGAAGAAAGAAAGAGTGGATTAGTCAGGACTCTATCAATGGACTCCAGACGGTCAGAACTGCCAGGCTATTTTAAAAACCAGAATGAAGCACTGTAGATTTTACTGATTACCTTTAAAACTTTTCATGGCCTTGCTCCCAACAACAATTCTGACCTTTCAGTACTGTACTAACGCTGACACAAACGTTAAAATCCTCTGGCAGAGTTCTTCTGGTTGTTACAAATACCAGACTGAAAACAAAGGGGAGCAATGAGGGCCCCAAAACAGTGGAACAATCTGCACAAAAAGATCAGATCAGAGGAGTCGGTAATGTCTGTCTTGGAGACATACTTTTATCAGACTTTTAGTTTTCACCTTAAATTTTACTTTTTAGATTTTCTTTATACAAATGTATGCCCTTTATGATTTTATTAAAGATGGATTTTATATCTTAAAATGTGAGATTTTTTTTTATTTTCTAAATCATCCTGATAGTGTGAAAACCTGCATCCTAACCTCTCTGCTGAAACTCTCAGATAATATGAATGAAAATTTAAATGTACAAACGAACCTTAAAGATACAAGCTGCCTAAAGAATCATGGGTAAATGCTAGGAGTGAATCCATACGTGGAGGATTTGGACCAACATATTTCAGTATTTGTAAAATTCTGGCAGCAGGTGTGGTCAAACTAGAAACTTTCTTTGTTTGGAAACTTGTTGCCTCAGCTGCAGGGGTTCCTCTCTCCATCTGACCTCAGACCTCTCTGAAAAAGAAAGGCATGCCTGACAACTCCAGAAATCAATAACAGGCAGAAAACATGTGTACAGTATTCTTCTTCACAGAAATCAGCCAATGTGTACATCCTCCTGACCAACGGTAGCAGAATCCTTCACTGCTTTTCACATTTTATTTCTCATACATGTGTTCTAGATTTAACACTTATAATATATTTATAAGGTAAAGGTACCATACTTTAGAGCTTTTTTAAATGATGTATAAAAAATCTCTTTGACTGGGTTATTTCTCCCTTAGAACACTTGCACTGTGTTTGTAACATTTGCTTCATAATTCATGGGTAGACCCTTTAAACAGACCATTGACCTCTGACCTTCTTGGCAGGGCTGCTGGGAAAAATCTATTTTTTAACTATTTATTGACATTTCTAACTGCAGCTTCTATGATTTATGTTAGGAGCTCCTGTTAGGCTAATCAGCCACTTTTCCAGCACGGCTGTGTCCGGTCACTTGGATCCTTGCTGAATTATCTCAACAGCTGTAATGTGTATTACAATAATATTTAGCACATATATTCATTATCCTAAGAGCCTGAACCATAATGGCTTTGGTGATACTTGGACTTTTTACCTAAAGGCAGTTGAAGGTTGATTACAATGTAAAATATCTTTAATGGATGAATTTTCATGGTACCCACAGGTTGAATCATACTGACTCTTGTGATCCCTTTACCTTTAAAGTGCCTGCAGGTGTAATCATCAACTTACATTTTTCTATCATCTACTGATGGAAATGAGCATTAATGTTTTATATTCATGGTTCCCAGAGGATAGATTGTAATGACTTATAACATTAACTGTTTTAGTTTAGATAGATGTTAAATAGAGAACACAGTCCAGACATTCCCGACTCCTTTAGGAGAAAATGTACTTTGGATTGTCCTAATATTTCACAAAAATATTCATGGTTCCCAGAGGGTGAATCATATAATCTCTTTGAGATCCTCTGACCTTTCAACTACATACAGCAGATCACTGTTTTATAACTCTAGTATATATCAGCAACTACTAGCTGACTTTTGTGAGGATGCTCATGGTTTCCAGAGGATGAATCAAAGCATCTTTGGTGATTCTCTAGCTTTCCTTTTGTACCACAATGAGGTTGAAATTTATTGTTCAAAACTGATACTTTCTCGACATGAGTACAGTCCAGATATTTATTTACATGCATGATGAACTGTGAAGAAGTTAGGGGATACTCAATCTTGTCATCTAGTGCCACCTACTTGTTAAAGGTAGCGTTAATTCTCTAATTCTTGCACATTGAATAAGATTGTGCTCCAGAAATGTCCTATATTTTGCTGCATTCATTTTACCCTCTACCTTTACAAGCCTTCCAGGGCCGGCTGATTCATCCCCACAGCATGATGCTGCCTCCGCCGTCTTTCACACTGGAGATGGTGTGTTTGTGGTGATGTGCAGTGCTCGGTGTCGGCCAAACAAAGTGTCTTTTGTGATGTCCAGAAAGCACCATTTTGGACTCATCAGACCAAAGAACTTTATTTTAATCCACCATGAAGTCTCCCACACGCCTTTTGGCAAACTTTTGTTGAGATTTAATCTTTGTTTTTTATCAACAGTGGCTTTCTCTTTGCCACTCCCCCATAAAGCTTTGACTGGTGAAGAACCCAGGCAACAGTTGTTGTATTCATAGCCTCTTCCATCTCAGCTGCTGAAGCTTATAACTCTTTCAGAGTAGTCACAGGTGTCTTTGTGGACTCTCTCACTAGTCTCACTCCTGCATAGTCACTCAGTTTGTGAGGACGGCCTGATCTAGGCAGATTTACACATGTGCCATATCCCTTCCATTTCTTGTTGAGGGATTTAATTGAACTCTTGGTGATGTTCTAAAACCTTTTCTTGGAGTTACTTGGAGAGCTCTTTTGTCCTTATGGTGTAATGATAGCCAGGGATACTGATTAACCAGTGACTGGACCTTCCAGACACAGGTATCTTCATACTACAGTCACCTGAGACGCATTCACTGCACTCAGGTGATCCCCATTTCACTAACTGTGATACTTCTAGCACCAGTTAGCTGGACCTCTGCTGAATAAAGCCAGTCACTTTAAAGGGGGATGAATATTTAATAACTTAGTTTGCATTTTGTATTTTTGTTTAATTTGCATTACTTTGTAGAAATCTGTTTTCATTTTGGCATTAAGAGTTTTTTTTTTGCATGTGTTTTTGTCTAGAAAGCCAAATAATACTGGCCATTGTTGATTAGTAGAATACTTTTTATACTTTTTATAGGCACTGTAGTTGGATACATTTTGGTAGCCTACATGCAATTTAAACTTTCTCTCTTTTGCTTGTAGAAGCCTAGCTTGTTAAAAATGTGACCCAAGATTTTTCCTCTTCGACCTCCTTGCACAGTACCCAGTTGGTTAATAATGTCTACATTTCTCCTTTCCAGCTCTGCACAGAGCCACGTGCCATCAGTACCGTGGAGCTGCTAGCATATCTCTCGACTCTTAAGCTAATTGCTACTTAGCCTCTTAAATTTTGCTGCTGTCTTAATAGAAAGGCAGGATCTTGAGAGGCTTTATTGTGGCGTTATCAACATGAAGCACCATTATCACTAACTTGCATTTTAATGCAGCCTTAATTGTTAATTAGAAAGTGAGGAAACCATGACTACACCATTTAACGACTCACGCGCGAGATAGATTCATCACAGCCTGGCAACACAAAAGTTACTTTTATTAATAACAAAGCTATAAATAAACTCATAAGTCTTTTCTGTGGATATACTAATGAGAACCATAATTTGAGATACCTCCTCGCTCGTGCCCACATGCAGTCTGCCGCCACCTGCCTCCAATCTGATGGGTGTGCGCGTGCCGGGGACCACTTCACTTGGCTCGGTAATGAGCAGCATGAGGCGGTCTGCCGGAGCCCAGTCCGTGGGAGGGGTCTGCCAAACCTTTCCCTCTAATTGACCAGGGAGCAGAAGCAGCCTGGGAGCGCGCAGCCACAGACGGGAGAGAGGTAACTAACGCGTTTAGTCGATTATCAGACTTCCTCAAACAGCAGGTGGATGGACGTTTAGTGGCGTTCATTTAAGCTTTGGAGCAGCGTTAAGCGTAAGTACTGCACCATCAAATGTTACTTAGCTGCTGTTTTAGTGTTGTGGCTTTTTATATTGTGTTGGGAGTTAATTTAGGACTTGCTTAGCTTTACTTTAAAAAAAAGCTTGCGGTGCACACAGGAGATGTACGGGAAATGAGAGTGGGCTTTCTGCTTGTGCGTTCACTTTGGCAGCACAGTCTTAGCTAGTCTTATTTGTTTCTTTTTGCGTGTTTTACCGGCAGAGACGGATGGGCTCCAGCTCCTCTAAATGGCTAATCTCGAACTGTTTTACTTTGACCAACCGGATCCCAGAGACTCCACCCTGGTTTTAAAAAATCCAACTATCCCCGAGCTCAGCTGCTGTGGCAGCACAAACGGAGAAAAGTCGCTTCATCCCGGCGGAGGAGACGCTTCAGCACCACGGACAGAGACACCGAGACCCGCGTGGCTGGAGCACGAGACCGAAACATCCTTCACATGCAAACAGCAACATGAGGAAGAAGAGGAGGAGGATGTCCTGCTGATAGAGACAAGTTCAGTAACCTGCAGACTGAGTCAGAGCTCCTCAAGTGAGCTGTATGAGGAGGAGGAGGAGATGGAGGAGGAAGAGGAGGAGTACCCGGAACTTTACTTGTTGTCCGATGAGGAGCTGTCCTCTGACGGCTCAGGGAAGTCTGTGGATTATGGTTTCATTATCGCGGTGACATGCCTAGTGACGGGAATCTCTCTGGTCGCCATATCGTACACGGTGCCCCGGGAGATCCGCGTTGATCCGGACAGCGTCTCCGCCCGGGAGATGGAGCGTCTGGAGAGGGAGAAAGCGCGAGTGGGGGCCCATCTGGACCGCTGTGTGATAGCGGGACTGTGCTTGCTCACCCTCGGGGGTGTGCTGCTCTCAACCCTGCTTATGATCTCCATGTACAAGGGAGAGATGATGAGGAGGAAAGCCTTCGCTTATTCCAAACACGCAGCCAAGTTGTATGGCTCCATCAGTCTGAGAGCAGGGTCCAGCCCCACCCGGGAGTCCTGCTCACATTTGTCAGCAGCTGATGAGGATTTAGAAGTGCTCAGCTGAATTTATAGACTGAGAAAAGTACTTAAGAAATCCAAGCCTTGCTCTCTCATAACAGAGGATGTGGTAGGGATTTAATGCCTTTTGATTTCAAACAGCTGATGTGGATAAGGACAGCTTTAAAGGGCAGGTTAGCATTTTTAAAAATGTGTCTCAATACATCTCTAACATGCCCCTAAACACGTAGGAAGAGTCTTTGTTTGCTGCAGCTGTTCCTTTTGTGCATACTGGCTCTTGAGAGATCCACTCCTAATACAATTATAATGTAAGCGAATGGGGCCAAAGTCCTAACCATGTGCATTCAAAAAGAAACTAATTTGGGGCAAAAGCTTTTTCCCTAAATAAATTCAATATTTAAGATTCAAAAGGTGCAATATTTCTTGGCCAGTAAAGAAATAATTTATGATTCAGGAATGCCAACCTCCTGGAAAGTATATTTTTATTTATGCACTCAGTTTGGTTGGGGCCCCTTTTGTGCGTCAATATGGCATAGCATGGGTGCAATCAGCCTGTGGCAAAGCTGAGGTGTTATGAAAGCCAAGACAGTCTGGCAGCAGATCTCAGATGTCCCCTCTTGCATAGCACTACTGTGAGATGCCTCCTATTTCAGGACACACTAAAATAAATGATAAATACACACTAAAACTTTCCAAATCAAATCTGTTTTATATCCAAGAGCGGTCTGGCTGCAGACCATACATTTCTGACGGCCACTCTCACACACCTTTTATCTAAGAAAAGGGAGTGCTGTAATTTGTCGGGAAACATATTTCCAGCTTTAGATTTTCTTTTAATTCAACTTTATTCATAAACAAAGTCTGGCAGTTACATTCATGAAATAGCCACACTGCAAACATTACAGACTAAACAACATTTCATAAATAAAACAGAAAAAAGATCAGACGTCTAATCTGAGATTAAATTATGTATAGACCCGTTTTAGAAGTAGTTACAAGAACTGTGGCTCGCTTTAGCTTTATTAGCGTTAGCTAGCTAGCTACGTAATTAGTGTTACCACATAATCCAATGAGGCTAAATTAGCTAACATGAGCTTTAGCAAATAGAGTGAGAGCTAACATTGCTATGTAGATAACATAGCTGCTTTTTTAGCTTAGCCTTAGCTATGTTACCTACGTAACTCCATTATTTCTAACAAAGTTAGCTTTAGCAAACATAGCTAAAGCTAACTTAGCTACACAGATAATGTAGATACATAGCTTATGTAGCTGCTTTGTGAGCTTTGCTTTGTCTCTGTTAACTACATAGCTCTGTTAGCTATCTAGCCTCCACAGCTAATGGAGCTATATAAGCTATGCTGGCAGCATTAGAATGTTTTCATGGAGGACAAGTTTTTTTCTGTGAGCAGACTGTTTACTCCGCTTTATTCAACATTTTGTAATCAGGTCATTCAGGTCGGGTTTTTAACATTTTGATTTGGTATTTGAAACATTACCTTAACCCTTACCCGAACTCTAAAGCTTTTTCCATTCTCAGATGTACGGTGTCTCAGATAAACAGTCTGTGAGAGTGGCTGTCAGAAATTAACAATCTGTCTTATGAACTCCCAGTCAGGGTTAGGGTCAGGGTTAGGATACCAAAAGTCAAAAACCAACCCGCAACACCTAATTACTAAACATTTAATAAAGCTGAGTAGACAGTCTGCTTACATGAAGACATTCTTTCCTTGATGAAAACACTAACACAGCTAACATAGCTAAAGCTAAAGCTAACAAAGCTATGTTTGCTACTTAGGTAATGTAGCTGACGTAGCTAACTTGCAAAGCTAAAGTTGATAAAACTATGCCAACTATGTTAGTTTATTCTTTTATTTATATAAGCTTTAGTTTATTTACTAAAGCTAATGTAGCTACTAGGCATATGCTATGTTTGCTAGAGCCAATGTAGCTACATTGGCTTATGTAATTACCTTAACTATGTAGCTTGCATAGCTACATTAGCTTTAATTAAAGCTAACAAAGCTAAAGTGAGCCACTGTTGTTGCAACTATTTCCAAAACGGGTCTATACATAATTTACTCCCAGATTAGACCTCTGATATTTTTTCTTTTTAAATGTTTCTTGGTCTATAGTGTCTGCAAAGTGTGTATTTCTTATGAATGTAACTGCTGAACTTTGTTTATGAAAAAAGCTGGATAAAAAAATCACAAAACAGGAAATGCATTGTACTGGCAAATGAAGTCACTTCCATCCTGACAGAGGTGATGCTGATTCTCATCAGATGGGTTAGGACCCTAAAATGGGTCACAAGGCTGTTTTCTGTAATATATGGAAGCCCTCAGTGGACATACATACACAGGTGATTTTACTCTGTTTAGCAGTGTTAAAAGGTGCATTTTGGCTTTTTTTTTCTCAAGGATTTCTTTTATAATGTTGTAAGAACTTGTGTGGTTTTCTTATAATAATGAGTTAATTTCTTAAGATCTCTAGAAAATAATTTATTTTTGATCAAAACAAAACAGAGTAAAAATAAAACACATGTATGCATGTTCTCCCAGGGCTTCTGTAACGATGTGTTCTTGTAAACATTTGTTTTGTCGTGTATCTTTGTTCAAATTTTTTCGATCTTAGGTCCAAACAGCAGAATTTTTCATGAAATTAATTTAAGTGGTTGAAACATTTTTAGAAATGGAGATGGTGTTGGGTCCTGAGGCTAGACCAGATGAGTACCTCTGCCCTTCGGGGGTCAGGAAAAAACAAATTGGCCAGCCAGTCACTCACAGTAATACCACAGTCAGCAAACTGGTTCTAGTTATTTTGGCGCTGAAGGCAGGAATCAAGTCCTGCTGAAAAAGAAAATCATCATCTCCATAAAGCTTGTCAGTAGAAGCACAAAGTGCTCTTCAGTTTCCTGCTTCATTGACTCTGGACTTCATAAAACATGGCTGATGTGACCATTTTAAAGGGCAGGTCCACCGTTTTTTCAAGTTTGCTTCAATACATCTTTTTCATTCCCCTTTGCACACTGAAGGAGTCTGTTTGCCGCAGCCTTTTGTGCTCACTGGCTCTAGAGAGATCCACTCTTAACACAATTATAATGAAAGTGAATGGGGGCTACGGTCATGGTCACTGTTAAGAAGAAAACTGCATTATAGTGATCATTCTAGGCTTATTTGAGGTGAAAGGAGATGCATTTAAGATATTTTACATCAACATCTGACTTGAGGCTCCTTTGTTGGAGGCTTGCTATTGTAGCTACAGGGGAGAAAATAAAATATGATGGATATATCTTTGTACAATGAGCTCATTTTAACTCAGCACATCTTATTTTACCTTTTATCATAGTTTTGTACGGTGTCTATAAGAAGACAAATCATGTTATTGAATAAGCTCTGCTCTCACTTTCTTGATTTTTTAAGGCACCTTGCCAGATAAAATAATCAGAGCCTAAATGTAAACTGAAAAAATGGAAGGCTAATGATTTTAGTCACCTAAGCTATAAATAACTTCGTTGTTTGGACTAATAATTTGAGTAATGAAGAAACAATGAGGTTAAATGTCAGTGTAATATTGAAATTATGACATAAACTAAAGCCTTATTAAAGTAACCAGAAACATTATATTAATCTTTTTTAACTTTAAAGTGTTATCATTTAATTTAATCTCTTTCAAATCCTGATATACAAAAGTCCAGCTGTGATCACAGTTTAGAAAAAAAAATGTCCATCACTTTCACATCTCACCGAAACTAATAATGCAACACATAGTTAACATATTTCATTAAGAGCACTTACTCAATGATTCCCTCCACTTTTTATTTGGAAAAATAGTTTTTAAAGTTGGCACCTAAGGGACAAATTTTTTTGCAGATGGCGACGTGGAAAACTGTTACTGTCAAACCCTGATAGCATGGCTGAGCCAGTTTCAGATGTTTGATGGATGACCCTGCATTGCTCAAATTAAGCACATGTGTTTTATACAGAGTCAAAATATGTGAGTGCAGCCTTGGTTAGATTCGTTTTATTAAAAACTTCCATCTTTATGTCATTGCCTGTCCACACACAGAGAGAATTTTGCACTGAAAAGTAATATTTGAAGGCTGCAGTGCAATTAAAGAAATAACTTATAGAAAACAGTTACTTTTACCCTTTTTTGACCAGCAACAGCTAGCATGAATAAGAGGAACAATTACAACAGTTGATCTAATTTTTGCAAACATGTTGGCATTATTACGGTAGCCCTGAAAGACAATTGTGAAAAAACTTTGCACCAAATGTGGAGACACAAAAGTATTTAGACCAGTGCTTGCCAAAGAGTGGGCTGGGGCCCACTGGTGGGCCTCAAAGAGGTTAATTACAATAAATAAAAATCATAGAAATAAAAGAAAATCACCTTTTAATTGATCAGAAAATACTTCATTACGTGTTATTATTTCAAGACTCAGAAGTAACAAATTCCAGGCAGAGGTTTTAACTCGTGCCACGCTTTAATCATTTATTTTGCTTGGTCTATACAGTCAGTGTCATGGTTTAACTGGGGTTGAGTTAACTAGTGACACTCTGTGAAGCATCTGTGCTGCTCACTTCCTGATTTTTAAGAATGTATCAGTCTTTGTAAACATCGATGCTGCTAGGAAAGAGTCTGCTGGACAACAAAGTACATTTAGATAAATATAAGAAAAGACATCTTGATTATTTAATATTTATATAATAAAACAAATGCAGTGGCTCATTTATCATGCTTTCTGATCCAACAAACATTTTGTGAGTAATGTTAATTTATCTGAAAGCAGAGCATTTACATTTAAATTCTCTGTGTATGAAAAAAATTGATTTTCACATTTTCAGATCTCAAATTTGGCTGCAGCATACTGACGTTTGGCATTGCTGATCTAGACAATTTCACAAGCATATTTTACGGAAGAAGAATATTTTATAAATCAAAAATTTATAACACTTCCTTTTTGGGTGACTTTGCTTTCAGATGTGTAAGTATACAGTCACCCTAAAGGTCAAAAACGTTTTGCTAAATGTATAAAAATTTTCACTAAATGCAAATTATTTTCTCAACATGATTTTGAAACACTAAATATTGAAAAAAATAAACATTAAATAAAACCCAAGGACAGTTTGTTAAGAAGAAAAGCTTGAATTGCTACAGCAGTCTTTGAAACACAAACAACAATTGTTTTACTCCAAAAAAAGAAAATTAAATTAAGACATAAAACATTTCATGAAATACAAAATATTTTAAAAAACAGAAATAATTCATCAACCCAACATATCATGCAACATCTGAGACTACATAAAAAAACATATATAACACATAAAAAACTGTAAAAGGAAAACACAAATTAAATGAAACACAAAATATACCAAAACACAATTTTCTACGAAACACTGAAAAATATTTAATGAAACATAAAAACATTTTGTGGGAGAAAAACAAGAGTCTGGGAAACTGAAACCTTTTGTAACTTGTAAAGAAAGATTTTTTTTTCATGTAAAAATAAGAACTGGAGCTAAAATGATTTAATGAAATGCAAAAAAAAAAAAAAAAAAAAAAAAAAAAGAAAGCATTTAATTCAGCATGAAGTATAATGAAACAAAAACATATTTCACAAAATGCAACACATATTTCATGAAACATAAAAAAATGTTTCAACAAGAGATTGTGAAACATAAAGAGGGGAAGCATAGAAAATTGTATTCTGCAAACAAAAGCATGTAGGCAACAAGATTTCATGAAATGGAAAACAATGAAACAAAAATAATATTTTTTTTTTGTAATATATCAGATACTCTTGCACCTATTTGTTAAATTCAAATGATTCTTTAAATACAGTGTGTTGGTTAAAATGTTTTTTCATCCAGTGAAATGTTTTTGCTGTTGATCTTTAGGGCCACCGTACATTTTAGTGCTATCTTCATATTTAAACTGATAGAAGAAGCTGAAAGGAGAGATAATCTGTTCTCTGGGCTTCTAGCTCAACATAATTTGACACTCTAAGGAAAGATTTGTGTCCTCAGTGAGAGTTTCCTTTGGATTAAAATGTAAAATTCATCACCTACAGCTTTCAGAAAACTGATGTAATACTCCTTGAAATCTACACTCTTAAATTTGCGAGGAAGACAGTTTTCTTGACTTTAAATATTAAAATCCTCACACTTGCTGAACAGATTCTTACCCTTCATTCTGCATTTTAAACGACTATCTTTGTCCTTCTGTAGTTTTGACCACAAAAGCAGCCCCTTTAAGATCCCTTACAATGTAAGAAGGATCAGTGCGCCTTTTTTGTTGTTTTGATATGAAACGTGAAATATGCTTTCCAGGAATATACATTTTGTTTACATAGTTGGATGCTGTTTGCCTTATAACAGTCTCGACCTGACTTTTTGTTTACTCCTGCATCACTGCTCCTAATGATGCCGCCATTTCAGTGAACTCCTGTTTACATGCCGCTGCAGACTTGTACGTTGAAGGCCTGTGTGCACACTGTGGCTGCGAGTCATTATTACTGCCTGCACCTTGTCAGAACACATCACCGACAAAGCAGTGCAGATCTGGCTTAATAAAGAACAACAATTGCATGAATGTGTGTTGAAACCCAGAGAAATCCTGTTGACTGTGCCTGTGTTTGCTTGCATTTGTTGAGATGGTAATGCCGCAGGAGGTGTAATTAGGTTTCGTGGTTGAGCACCAATGTCGGATGCTCCGTTTACCCCAAATACACTTAGGGGCTGCAGATGTTTAAATGCACACAGAGCGAGACAGAGAGAGTCAACAAACCCCTGGAGGGACACTCTCCTGGTAATTGGTGTTACTTAATTGCTCGTGGGAGGCCTGTATTTCACAAAGGGGGAAAAAACACATAACTGCCTCAATCAAGCCGGAAACAGCCGCTTATCAAAAGCCAAATCGCTCCAGCTGCAATATTCGAATGAAATGTGACATTATGCATTCACAAAGTAATGGAAGGCCTGCTGCTCTGATAGAAGATGCAGAGAATGAACAGTCCTATTTTCCCCAACACTGTGTGGTGCAGCCTTTGTTATTGGAAGTGCTTGCGGCAAACAGGATCACATTATCCTCCACACGACCTCCGCTCACTCTCACCTCTATAATGTGATTAAAAAGTTGCAGTTGACCTCTTAATGAAATATTAACTTGATTTCTTATCCTCATTAATGCCATGGTTCACAGGTTGGTTCCTTTCCTCATATGAAGGAAGAAATCCCCTCTTTGATGACTTATTTTCCTTTTTTTAACTTCTGACTCATGTCCTCAGTCGTTGATTTCCTTCATTTTCCCAGGTGGTTTTTTTTTCTGCAGACATCAGAGGACAGCTGTGAGCGTGTTGCATTAACTACGTGGGATTGCAGGAGGTGGTATAGCATAGTAAAAGCAGGAAAGTGAGTTTCACAGTATGGAAAAACATGAAAGTCAGAGTCTTAAATCAAAAGTCAGCCTGCGATGCACTCCAGCTCTGCTGAGACTCGGGTCTGCAGGGAAACCAGCTCACATGCAGAACATATTTCTCCCCTGGTGACGTTCATTGAAAATGATTCAGCTGAGAGAAAATCATTTGACATTTACTTCTGCAGTGTTGGTGACATTGAGGTTTGTCTGTAATGCTGTAAACATCTAACTTTGACAACACATTGTCTGTGTTTGTGAGGGACAGAGCCTTGGAAATAAAAAAGGACTTTTTAACAACATGAGAATGCTGCACGGTGAATTTACTGGTATAACTGGCCCAGTTAATCTGCTTACTTTATGTTTCTAAAGCCAGGGATTAACTTTTAATCTTTGCCTGAAACCTGTTGGATTTGAAAGAGACTCAATAACAAGCATTTTTTCCTTAAACACAAAATTCCACGGCCAGGGGGCGCTCAATCAAAAACAACAACAGAAAATGAGTGAAGAGAATGCTGCTGAACTCTAACCACCTCTGCTGCTTACTTTGTAAAATTGAGCACTGTATTCAATTAAAAACAGAAACCATTGTTTTTGTTTCATAGATATTCACATAATGAAGGAGAAAGGCTGTTAAAAAAGGCCTCCTCTCTAAATAACGGCATAAAGAGACCAAAATATACAGTGTTTACTGCAGAGTATGGTGGTGGCAGCATCATGCTGTGGGGATGCTTCTCAGCAGCCAGAAGACTTGTAAAGGTAGAGGGTAAATGAATGCAGCAGATTGGAGGACAATCTTATTCAGTCTACAAGAGAACTACGGTTTGGGAGAAGATTTATTTTCGTGAAAGACAATGACTTGAAGAATACTGCGAAAGATACACAGAGACGTTAAAGAAGAATGGAGTAAAATTGCACAGTCCAGATGTGCAAGCCTCATTGGGGCCTATCCACAGACTCAGAGCTGTGATTGCAGCCAAAGGTGCATCTACTAAATACTGACGTAAAGGAGTGAATGATTAAGCAGTCACTTATTTTACATTACATATTTTAATTTTATTGACATTACTTTGTAGAAATCTGTTTTCAGTTGAACTAAGACGTTTTATTGTATTGGGTTTTTTTGGGTCAAAAAGCCACACTATATCATCCATTACTGATTTATAAAACCAATAAAAAAGTCAAACATCAAAGGGGATGAATACTTTTGGTACGCAGTGTATCCTTATTAAAAAAAAGTGCCTAGTTTACACCATGAGCTACTCGCAGAACACTGTGGAAGAACTAACAAGGAAGGGCACTTTTAACTGCTTTTCTCCCACATAATGTGAAATTTTAACCTGACACGCCGGATGGATTTTTTTTTTTTCCACGCATCCATCTGGAAAACATTCAATACTAAGCGTTTGGGAAAGGTCAGAGGATTTGAAAAAAACTCGGAGTGTGAATGGATGAACGTTCTGCCTGTCACATCTTTACGGGCCAATCAGAGTAACAAAACGCGTGACGTAGCCGTGACCAAGGTACATGTGCGCAGCTACCTAGGAATAAGTCAGTACGTGACTTTTGTCATTTTTGAAAAGAAAACAACTCACTGCTGTTCTTTGTTCTTCTTTTAATGAAGAAATGGCATTAAATCTGATAAAACTGGCGCTTTAGCGACATCCACACTAATGTCTTCGCCATAATTACACCAGCCTCTTGTTGCTGCTTGCTTACGTCACGACTCCGCCGCATCTGAAAGTACTGCCCCTTGTCGCTGATTGGTCCTGTTACTTTCTAACCGGGCCCAAACGGTTCAGACGGGAGCTTTGCAAGATGGAATCACCAGTGAGAAACACGGAAACAGGCGTATCCGTCTGCTTTGCAAGGTTAGTGAAATTTATCAGGATGACTGAACATGATGGGCTTCAGAGTGTCTCTCGACAGCATTTGTTCTTGCTAGGCTAGAAAAGTTAAAGTCTCTGCAGTAACCACAGCATCATTTTTTAGACAGTCTCAGGGTGGGAAAGTAGTACCCACCACCAACCAAATGCTGGTATTTTTGAGCATTGTCTGGTGAATTTAAATAACCTACCAGCCACTGAGGGGGTTAAATAGTTGAAACATTTCCCTTTATTAAACTTCGATAAATACTGTAAGCCTTGATATTTTTTTTTACATCTTAAAGCATTGTGCTGCTTATTGCAATAAAGTGGGTAAAGCTGTAAAGTGAAAGCTGCAAAAATGAGCCCTGAAAATACTGGACTTTATTGGTTTTTCTATTAAAAATGAGCGCTGCCAGTGCAAAAACACTGTGGCTATGGACACACGCCTTAAAAGCACAAATGACTCTCCATGTTCAGACCCAAACAGAAAAAGGATGACTTTATGGGCATGCTTGTGTCTAAATATCAGTAGCACTGTATGCTTTGTGAAAGTAGACTTTGGGACAGAGCAGATAGCGGAAGCAAATGATGCAGACTTTTTTAAACTACCAGTGGCCACAGTCCATTATCTGTGAATTAGAGCCTCCGGGTGTTAAAGCAGAATTCACTCAGTTTAGAATGAGCAGTCTGAGGTCTGTTGTTGGGTCACAAAGGGGAATTCTATGAGCATAATGTCCTCTGGTTTTGGATTTTAATGAAAGTTGCTGTTTGGTTACTATTCATGTATATCTGATCAGGTTCCATTCAGATTTGATATCTTTTAAACTACAGGTGTCATCTAACAAGCTCAGCAGATAGTTTAATATAGCTGCAATGCAGCAGACACAGTGCCTATAACAAGTTTTCACCCCTTTGGATGTTTTACCCTTTATTGATTTTAAAAATTAATCATGGTCAATATAATTAGGCATTTTAAACAAAAAAAAAAAAAAAACAAAAAAAAACCTTTTTGATGTCAAATTAAAAAACAGATTTCTTCACAGTAATGTCAATTAGATAAAAATATGTAAAGTAAAATAAGTGACTGCATAATTATTAACTTCTTCAAGTCAGTATTTAGTAGATATACCTTTGGCTGCAATCACAGCACTGAGTCTACATGGATGGTCTCAATCAGGCCTGCACATCTGGACTGTGCAATTTTACTTCATTCTTCATGCAAAACTGCTCAAGCTCTGTCGGGTTGCATGGGGATCAGGCATGAACAGCCCTTTCCAAGTCCAGCCACAAATTCTCTATTGAACTGAGTTTTGGGCTTTTACTCAGTCACTCAAGAAGATTCACCCTGTGGTCTTGTTGCTTTGGGTCATTGTTTAGATCTAAAATAAACCTTCTCCCAAGCCACAGTTTTCTTGTCCTCAATGATTTTCCTGTTTGCTGCATTCATTTTACCTTCTACCTTAACGAGCCCTCCAGAGCCAGCTGCTGAAAAGCATCCCCCACAGCATGATGCTGCCACCACCATGCAGTGGGGATGGTGTGTTTGTGGTGATGTGCACTGTTTGTTGTCCACCAAACATAATGTCTTGTCAGATGGCCAAAAAGCACCATTTAGGCCTCGTCAGACCAGAGAACTTTCTTCCACTTGACCATGGAGTCTCCCACATGCTTTTTGGTGAACTGTAGTTGAGATTTAATGAGTTTTCTTCAACAGTGGCTTTCTCTTTTCCACTCTCCCATGAAGCTTTTACTGGTTAAGAACCTGGGCAAAAATTTTTCTTGTATCCATCACCTGACTTTTACTTTTTAATAACCTTTTCTCTGAGCTGCTTGGAGTGTTCTTTTTTCTTCATGGTGTAATGTTTGCAAGGAATACTTATTAACCAGCGAGAGGACCTTCCAGACACAGGTGTTTTTATACTAAAAAACACATTAAATAGATTTTTTGTCATTTATATTTATATTGGACATAACTGATTTATAAAATCAGTAAAAGGGTAAAACATCCAAGGGGTAATACTGTTTATAGGCACTGTACGTGTAAACTTAATGCAAGTTAATCTAAATTAATCCCTTATTTACGAAGGGAATTGTCTTACACATGTGACATCACAGCAAGAGCTTTAACTTTTCATCGGTTTTACTGCATGTAAGACACTGTGAGAGCTTTGTGGTTGACATTTCCATTCACGTTGATTTTTTCTATGTGTAAGTCTCAGAGAACTACTCCTACTCGTCCCATCTGTTCAATCAGCTGCTGCTGCATGCTCACTAGATGGTAAATATATTAACTTAAAAAAGCACCTTCTTATTCTTCCAGCCATTCAAAGAGCTTTACAGTATGTCGGCCATTTTCACACACATTCATTTACTAATGGGTATTCTAATGGCAATGCAATTGCAATGTAAGGCATTAAAGTCACTTACTGGCAATGAGAGACATGCCCTTTGCCTCTTATCCCTTTTTTTCTTTTAGAGTCACACATTTACTGAGGAATTTCACATAATGAGGGAAAAAAAGCTGTCAATAGTGGTCTTTGTGGTTAATGCTGCAAGCTACTCACAAAGCATTCTGGGAAAGCTCGCAGCACAAATCATTAAAGTCACAATCAACAGCTTTCCTTCCTCATTATGTTAAATTAATCTATGAAACCAAATCATTGATTTACTGGTCTGTAAATATGCCTTGAGGAGTCCATTGTAATGTCCAGAATCCTCAGTTCAAAACCAGTACTAAGCAGTGGGGCTGGGGGGACCTGGCTGTCATTCTGGTCTCTACTGGACCTGGAAACTCCTCATGGGTCCCCGTTGAACAGACTACAGTGATTTGCAAATCCATTTTAACTTATATTCATGTGAATATAGCACAAGATACTCAAAATGAAAAAAAACCTGTATTGTTTAAAAAATACACACATTTGAGATTGATGCTTGGAGCATCTTTCAAAAAAGTTGGGACAGGAGCAAATAAAGACCCGGAAAAGTTAGAGAATGCTCTAAAACACCTGTAACAATCAACAGGTGAGTAGGATAATTGGTAGCAGGAGGTAAAACCATGATTCGGTTAAAAGGACCGCTCCTGAAAACTCAGTAATTCACAGTCAATGATGGTGGAAGACTGTTTGGGCAAACAATCCAACAATTTATGAATAATGTTTCTCATCTACACCATCTACAGTCCATAATATTACCAAAGTATTGAGAGAACCTGAAGAATTCTCTACATGTAAGGAGGAAGACTGAAAATTAACATTTTATGTCTGCAACCTCCGACCACGAAGGCACTACATTAAAAAACCACCATCATTTTGTGATCAGGTATATCAACATAGACACATAGGAACACTTAAGATAGCATTTTAAATTAACATAATACCTCACTGCATCTTCAAATGTAAGTTAAGGCTACCATGAAAAGTCAAAAAATGCTGCCAGTTTGTGGAAAAGTGTGCTGTTGTCTTCACATTTCATATTGGTTTGGGAAATTAGGCTGTCGAGTTCTCTGGGCTAAAGAGGAAAAAGACCATCCATGCTGGTATCAATGCAAAGTTCAAAAGCCAGTTCATGTGATGGCATGGGGGTGTATTAGTATTACTTTTAGTCCAAGCATTTATTTTCTTTCCTAAATCTGGTTCAGAATCATGGTAGTGTGTTCTCTGCGCCCTGCCAAACCTGGGCTCCCTGCTTTCTACAGTTGAGAGGCAGAACAGCTACAGCTGCATTGTTTTTTGACATTTACCCACAGTAGAGAAATAGCACAGATTTTAAATGTCCGATGAAATCTGACTGTATCTCAGCTGTAATTAACTGTATCTCTCACTGCATGGATATATGAAGCTGCAAAAAAGCAAAAAAATCTTGGAAGGTGATTGGACGAGCACTCTGTCTGTCAGATTCACTGCGGACCGCTCTGGGCAATAAGATAAAATGAGGTGGTGTGCAGCTTTAATCGTAACCTGAGCTTGACAGGCTGGTGCTGATGTTGTTTGTGAATGGTGGAGCTTGATGGTGGATAAAACTCATACCAAGGCTGTTTGGGAGAAGTGCAAAAACATCTTCTCCACCAAGAGAAGCTTTCATTGTGGCTCTTTAATAATGTTTGATAAAGAAATGTGGACCAGTTCTGGTAAAGCTGATGCTAAAGCAGGCACGGTGCCAGGATTATAGCTTTGGGTGGGTCTATGCAATTTTGGACAGACCTTTTAATATGAAGAACTTCAACTGTTCCTCAACAATATATATGCTCTATAGCCTACTTTTTTAAAGAAAACGCCAGGGAAGTTTGACACTTTTAGCCTCTGATGGAGACAAGCCTTTTGCTATGTAGTCATAATAATTCATTGGTGCCGGTAAATCATGCAGTTTTTATTGCTCATTGTAAGAATAGCCTATGATTCTGTCTGTTTTCTGCCATGCTGAAGGCCCATAAATCAATATGCAGAGGACTGTTCTGTGACTTATATGAAGGGAAATTCTTTCTTTTTGATGATTAAGATAAATTATTATTTGGTTATTGGTAGCAGAAAGAGAAAGAAAAGAGAAGAAGGAGAGAGTCAATAGGAAAAGAGGCAGAGTGTGATTTTTGCTTTAAGACAATTTAAAGACCATCAGACAGGAACATTCAGCACTATAACTCACATCCTTCCTTATCTGTTTTTTTGTTTTGTTTTGTTTTGTATTTTGTATTTTTTTTTTTTTTGGCTTTCGATGTGTCATTAAGAAACATTAATCCAGTTATAAAACGCTCATGGCTCTCAGCAGGTACAGTCATTCACTGTGGATGAGACTGAAGAGAGAGGCAGCTGTTGCTATTGGCTTCCATTACAACTAAACCTCTCCCATAGTGACTGCAAACTTATGCTAAAGCAGGATGTTAGAATAGCAAAAACATCTTTTCTGTCATGAAAAGCTTGCAGTGCTGCTTTTGCTCTTTATTTAATAAAGAAATGTGGTCCAGTTCTGATAAAACTGCTGCTGAACTACGGTTACATCAGGGCTCAACGCTACACCAGCTGTTGCTGTCTGCTTCCAGTAAAGCTAAACCCCGCCCACAGCCTCGCCTCATTCTCCTCAAATGATGCTGATTGGTCGGGTCTGTTTTCAGACGTTTCAGACTGGAGCTTTGCAAGATGGATTTGCCTGATGACAGACTGGAGTCTGTTTTGCAAAGTCAGGGGTTAGCATATGTAGCATATAAGTAGATTTTTTGATTTAAATATAGTGTATTTAAAGCACTTTTAAAGGGGACATTGTATGCGAAAATGACTTTTTCAGGTTTTTTTCTCAGCTGGCAGCTGAGAGGAGGATCAGCAGAGCCACATCCATTTCCTGAGAGGGGCGGAGTCAGGGGCGGTCAGACAGCTCAGTAACATTTAAAGCCACAGACACAGAAACAGCTTGTTCTGAGTATGGCTGAAACAGAGGTTTTTCTTTAGACATGCAAAATTTTAATACTGGAGATTTTTTTTCTGCAACATACTTCACAGGTGTGTTTTGGGGACCTCTGAGAACAATATAAGATTGTCTTGAAAGGGTAAAATATGTCCCCTATAAATGACTTGGACAGATGCAGGAAAAAAAAACCCTCTTCTGAGAAGAATAGTGATGGTGGGATGACTCAGTCAGTCAACATTCAGCAATATTGGACAAAAAAACTGGTCTCAGAGTGTAAAGACCATAAGTTGGTGCCTTAGCTGGGCCTTCCCTTGTCTAGACACGCCTTGGTTACACAAAAAACAACTCTTAAGCTTTTATTATTGGAGTCTCACTCTTTCTTTTTTGTTTATTTCCCGTCTAAAAACAAAGATGTAGCTTCTTCCCACCTCTGCCTGCCCACTGCTGGACCTGAAGGCTCAGTCTAACACAAACACAGACCTTGTGCTGAACGGCCAGCGTGTGGTTGTGAATATGTGGCACATGAAAGTGTTTCTGCAGAGCTCCAGCTGAGAAAAAACACACTGGTAGTGAAGGGTTAATGCAGCTTGTTTCTTCCACAGGAGCATTATTAGTGATGTAAAGGGGGCTGGGACACTGCGGCAGCTTTAATTGGTGTCTGTGTTTGTTTTGCCAGGGGACTCTCCTCGACACAAAATCAAACCTGTAATAAAAGACGACGCACAAACACAGACGCCCACACAAAGCAGCAAACAGAACCCCGCTCTCACGAACGCAGGGGCGATTCACTCAGGCACAAAAAAAAAGCAGGAAAACACTCTGACAGACGGATGGACACGCACTCTGGGCTTACTCTCACTCTCCTCCTCTTCCTCCCTTCCTCTGCCATGAATGGAGTCAGTCAGAGTAATCATTCAGGGCAGCTGGCAGCAGGAAATGGAATTGGATTGCTTCAGGGGTCACTCAGGGTCAAGAGCTGGGGTGTGGCTCTGGACTCTGGGGACCAGGAAGGAGAAAAGCCTCCACGGCGGCATTTTACATCAGCATCTGGCAGCCACTTATCATCAGCTGTCATAAGCACTCATCACAACGAGAGGCTGAGCAGCAGAAAACCTCTCTCTGCATCACACTGTGTTTCATACTTTGTTCTGTCTGCTTGGTAAATTAAGAGTAAGATCATGTCTCCAGGTCTGAAATGCCTCTCTTGAACTACTGCCTTAAGTTAATGACTTATTCAATAATGATTCTCGTTACTCCGATTGTCGCATAGCAACGGCAGGCAGCCACAGCTTGGAGGAAGAAGAAGAAGGGACCAAGCAGAGAAAGGAAGGAGAAGTAGAGGAACAAGCTGGATATAAAATCACCCTCCACATCATTTATCAGCTTTATTCATTCAGCTCAGAGGGCTTTAAACCCCCAAAATCCTGCACAGAGTGACACCGCCGCCTTTCAAGCTGTCTTTCAGGAGGTTTTCAGAGCTGAAAGCTGCGAAGCTGATGTACCTGAAGGCTGCATTTTAACTTGGCTCTGTTTGAGGGGAGAGAAAAGTCAACAGACTGGAGGATTTCATTGATCAGTTTTTGTTTTAACTTTTAACTCTGTGATGCAAATTAGTCCTCCAGTGGATCCAGTCGGCTTGTTTGCCTAATGTGATCTCACTTGGAGTATCTTAAATTATCCTCATATCTTTGGAACCTAAGCTAAAGGTAATGTTGGCCAGTCAAACATAGGCTGTCTAGGTGGATTATGGTAATCAGGTTGCACTCCATTCAGAGAGACTACAGTGTTCCCACCTGTGGCACCCTTACCCCATGTCATTCCACACTCTCTCATCTGGATTTCCTACTCTATCCACTGACCTTTCAAAATAAAGGCTTGAAATATACAGAATAAATCTAAAAAACAAACATAAGCTGTGTCCAAAACTACAAAATTTGTACTGCCAACAAAAGTATTCTGCTCTTCTCTGAAGGCTTTCTGTGGGAATTCATGCCCATTCATTCTTTAGAGCATTTATGAGGCCAGGCACTGATGTTGGATGAGAAGTCCTGGCTTGCAATCTCTGTTTCAGTTCATCCCAAAGGTTCCTTGATAGGGTTGAGGTCAGGGCTCTGTGTGGGCCAATCAAGTTCTTCCACCCTGGACTCATCAATCCATGCTGGGGCAGAGCCCTGCGCAGGACTCATTTCTTAATCTTTTTCTCACCATTACAGCCCACTCAGTGAGTGCCATCCACTCCCACATCCACAACAGGTGTGTCCAATCCCAGCAGCATCCTGCACAGATTCTAATAATCCATATTAGATATTCACCATAACAGTGTGTAAAAGAATAGCAATATTGATGTGTTCATTAAAGCACAACCTTGGCAATGTTTCCTCCCTGAATTAAGGAAAACTCTAAGAAAAACAACCACAACACTTACCATCCCCACGTGTAACAGCGCCACACATGGATAGAAAAGCAGCTGAGAATTTCAGACTGATTTAACTCCAGGTATGGCTTAGTAATAGCAACGTTAAAGTAACATTTACCAACCTTATTTAAATATCATTTGTTTTAAAGTTGTACAGAGGGAAAATTGTTTCCTGCACTGCAAATTTGAAACTGCAAATTTAAGCCCCTCAGAGTTAAAATTAACACTCTGCCAGGGTTTATATGGGAACCACTGATAGAGTGTTAAATTAACACTGTAAAGTGTTAAAATTTCAACACTAGCAAAGTGTTAACTAACAACTCTTACAGTGTAAAATATTAACCATATCACAGCAAATCATCAGTGTTGATTTAATCCCCATGGTGTTAAATTTAACACTTTCCCAGAGTTTACATAAGTTCCCTGGAAAGTGTTAAATTAATATCTCCCATACTGTCAATTTTTAACAGTCAATGTTGTTTTTGTATACAATGCAAAGTAATTTGTAGTAATTATAAATTACCATCTCACATCACACTTCTTAGGTAATGTGAGGTATCACATGGCAGGTACAGAGCAGTGAGGCAGTCACAGCATGTGTTTGCCCTGAATTTGACATTTGCACTGCCACTTTCAATCAGCGATCCAGTCCAACAGTCAGGATTTGACCAACTAAATAGACCGCTACACTCATGGTGCAGAGTGTCTACCATAAAACACAACAATAATTCACCAGAAACATGAGCAAAGGAATTCCAACAGTTATAGCTGTACAACAGGCAACATCTAAACACAACTAAATACATCTAAAACTTCAAAAACTTCTAAAATACATCTAAAATACATCCAAACACTCTGCACCAAGGCATGATGGGAAAACTCTGCCCCCCAGATTTGAAATAACAATGGGTAGGGCTTAAATCAATTAACTCTCTTCAGAATTGAAATAACACTGCACAGATCAACACTGTCAAATAACTCCAACACTGAAGGCCATTTAACTCCGAATGGAGTTAAAATTAAATTTTGAGCGTTAAAATCAACTCTGAAATTTTTAACACTGAGAATTCAACACTCCAGTTTTTGCTGTGTGATCTCTGGGAAGGTTGTGCGTCATATAAACAGCAGTGAACTTCCATCAGTGCTCATAGACAGTAGGCTAATCTTTACTCTAGTTATGCCGTGCTGTTACCAACTTTATCTTTCAGTGCAGTAAGGGACCTTTGCTTGGGAGTTATGATAACTACATAATGGCTCAGTGTCTCCAGATGCCGGTGCGTATCTGCAGTGATAGGCCAACAACACAATAAGGGGAGCATTAAAGTTGTTTTGGCGTAAACAGTTCTATGTGGAGCTTTAACAAAGCATCTCACTTTCTGGCTGCACGGACCCACATTCAAACATGCTTACACAGCACTGGCGACTCCAACTGACAAATAACAGCAATAGAGTGGTGCAGTCATGATGCAATTTTGTAGGCGAAACCTGGAAGTTAATGACACATTCAACCCCTTTGACTCCATGCACCACTTATAAGTGACTGCATGTGATCTACATTTGTAGGAATTCTCCTCCTCCACACTTACACTCATTAGCTGCCAGGATCTCTCTTTGTTTGCTCTGATTAAGTGAACCACCTGCTATAAGTTGAGCAGCACCCACATACTCATTCCTTTTTCCTTCCTCTTCTTCCCTTTCGCCATCGCTGTCCTGGAAGAAATGCAGGAGGGACATCATAACCATAGAAACGGGGTCAGCCTGTTGCTACGGAGAAATGACAGCGTGCCATGGCGGCTCAGTGTGTAAAGGAGTTAAAGATGTTATGCATTTGATTCGCCAGTGAAGGTGGCTGTGGTATGTGAGGAATTTGACACATTTTTCCAATCATAAACACCATAAAGAGGGTGTTTTTTTTTAGCTGCTGTCACTATTTGTCTTCTTGTCAACATACTCTTCTTTGTGAGAAAAGATGGAGAACACTTTGTCTGCAAACCTGTTTGGATCAAACACTGAGCTGGAAATGCTGACTACATGACCCAGGGTGGAGTTTTACTGGAGCAGTATTGTCAGCTATAGACTTTTTATGCATACAGACTGCAGACATCTGTCAGGACTCTGAAGAAGAGAAAACGGCTCTGAGGCTTCCTCTCTTTCTTTTGATTCAGCCTTTTCTTTACTTCAGCTGCTTGGTCGTGTATCAGTCTCAGCCTTTCTTCAAGATCCAGAGCCGGTTTATATATTTATTTATGCAGAAATAATATTGGAGCTGTTAAATTTTTGGAAATGATATGTCCTTTTTAATGGTATAATATCAAATGTTCTTAAGAATCTGAATCCTCTTAGACTGTCTAAGGATTCAGTCTGACACTCAAACCTTCAGTGATTCATATAAACAGGCTTTTAACCAAACCCCATCTTTTGTGGTAGGATTAAGGGTTTGAATCCTCAATTGTCTTCACATGACAGATCTATAACATAATAACACTCATCTATGTCAAAAGGTAGAAACATTTAATCTAAACTGTAACTTTATTGAGCATCGGTGTGCCTTGCTTGGTAGGGCAGGCACTTGTCTTCTACACCTGGTTGAAGGTTTGAATCCCTGTCCTGGTGCTGTTTGGTGCATGTCAGTATGCATTGGTTTAAACTTCCAGTAAGGGCTTAGGTAACAGGACAGCAAACGTTAACAAACAAAAAAACAAAACTTGACCCAGGGGGCCTGATCACAAAATGTTTGATAAAGCAGACTAAACAGTCTGCTTACAAAAAAACCCAAGTCCTCCATGAAAACATTCTAACGCAGCAAGCATAGCTTACGTAGCTGCACAAGCTACGCAGATAACGGCCTATGCTATACTATGCTATGCTATATAGCTATGTTGGTAAATCTAAGCTCAAAAACAGCTATGTAAGGTACATATCTAAGTTAAGTTAGCTTTTGCTATGTTTGCTAAAGCTTATTTATCAAAGGCTAACTTTGCTCTAGATAATGAGCTGTGTGGCTATTGTAACTAAAACTAAGCTCACAAAGCAGCTATGTAAGCTAAGTATCTAAGCTAAGTTAGCTTTTGCTATGTTTGATAAAGCTAATTTAGCAAAAGCTTAGCTCACATCAGTTATGTAAGCTACGTATCTAATGCTGCGTTCCATTTACCTCGGAGCTTGGAAGTCGGAACTGGGAATGACGTAACATTTATTTGAAAAAACTGATTTCCCAGTTGTTTGCTTTTCATTTGGCACAACTACAAATAGTTGGAACAATGATGGATGCCATTCTTGAGCTAGCCAGTCATTGTTTATAGCAACATTGACCAGTTGCTAGCCGATGAGCCTTTAAAACAGCACATTGTGCAGTATTTCATGTATTAAAAGACTTCCTGCAAACTACATGAAACCGCAGGGTAGTGCTGTATCTACAGTTTCTAAAGCAGCATAAGCTGTTAGCTTTTGCTATGTTTGATAACGCTAATGTAGCAAAAGATAACTTAGCTCTGGATAATGGAGGTATGCCGCTAACATAGCTATTTTTCTCACAAAGCTAAGCTCTTAAACCAGCTGCGTAAGCTATGTAGATGTGTACTCTTTGCTACATTAGCTTTCTTTGCTACATTAGCTTTTGCTACATTTGCTATAGCTAATGTAGCTCAAGCTCACATTGCTAAAGGTCATGTTGCTAAAACTCACATTGCTAAAACTCATGTTGCTAAAGCTAACTGAATTACTTTGGCTTATTTGGTTGTGTATATTATGTAGCAAATGTAGCTATGTTAGCTTTAGCTAAAGCTTTCAAAGCTAAAGCAAGACACAGTTCGAATAACTACTTCTGAGATGGGTCTATACATGATTTATTATCATAATTCATATGTTTTATGTATGAAAAGTTGTTTAGTCTGTACTGTTTGAGTCGGGGTCATTTCATGAATTTAACTGCCAGACTTGCTTGAATAATGTTGAATTTAAAAAAAATCTAAAACTGGTTATTCATTGTACTGGCAAAAAAACAGCTCTTCCTTTCAGAGATATACAACATCTCAGATGATCAGTCTGTGAGAGTGGCCATCAGAGATACAAGGTCTGCAGACAGACCCCTTTCTTATCGTCTCCCACATACAGTTACTACAGTAATGTACATCTATATGCAGATGATACAATTGTGTCTCATTTAGCTGACGCTGAGCCTACTGTTTAGGAATTACATTTTTTTCCAATGTCCTTCAGACTTCACTTAAAAACCTTAATCTTATTGTAAATAGCAGCAAAGCAAAATGTATGTTGTCTTTCCCTCTCAGCTAGAGATGTTACTGTTGACGGTCTACACTCGACCACACTGGATGGAGGTAATACTGAAACAGTAACACTTTGAAAACATTTTATTATTTGGCTTGATGGAACATTAACATTCAAATACCCTACTTATACACTAATAACTTAAACTTGTTGGTTTGTTTTAATTGTTGTAATTGTGCTTTTTTTTGTAACTGTCATTGTTCATGAGGGGAACCAATGATTTTCAAGGTTTAAATAAAGGTCACAGCTGACATAGATGGAGTATTTATGATAGTGGAGAAATTTGAAATAAAAAGGATTAAAAACTGAAACACTGTTAGAAATAACTTGTTAAAATGTGGAACAAGAATGACAGTAAGGCACAGTGTTAATGTTTTATCCAGGCCTGGTTTATTTCACACATTTGTTTGCTGGAACACTGACTTATAAAAACACTGATCCATCAAATCCACATGCATCAAGGTGAGACATGCAGCCATTAGCAGGTATCTCTCAGAGAAAAGAATGATGCGACTGTCTGACTGAAGAGATACTTCAGCACTTTAGAAAGACAGGAGGGTAAATTAATCCCTCAGCAGGACAGTTCTGCTTACCTCGTCTCTGATTTATGCTGCAGGTTGTCCTGCATGCCAGGCCTCAAAATCTGAACAAATAGTACCAGAGGAGGAACACAAAAGCTTTGTTCAAATGCTTAATTCCATTCAAGTTGTTCTTAAAGGCTCAGTTTGACTCCTCAGGAGAGTTTGACGTCACTCAGTGGCTCAGCCATGGTTTCTCAGAAGCCAGCACACAACAAAAGCCTTGGATGTCTTTATTTGGAGAGAATCAATTGAGTGCAATCATTGAGTATCAAACACTGAGTATTTCTATGTAGCATTGATTGTGTCTACTTTTTTATGCTGCTCTATCAGAATCAATCTTTTGTATTTCTGACTGCGGTGTGCTGCAATGCCTGAGCTATTGTTTTTTCTTGTCAATGACAAGGCTTTGTTCAGTTACCAGCATCTTTACAAAGTGTAGATATTATCTGAGGCTTTGATTTCTATTTTGATGGAGGTTTAATGGACAGTTTCATGCATGCAATCTTCATTTGTAACAGAAAAGAACAGAATATACTCAGAAACAGCTTTTCAATTTCTCTGATTCAAAGCAACAACATGTATTAACTCCTAATATGGCGGTTTCAAAGTCAATCTTTGATTCCACAAAGTGCCTTGGTTGCCAGTTTTTAGATGATTCTGTGAGTGTGTAAGGCTTTATGGCACTGGTTCACACAGTAGCCTTCAGCTCATAAGAAACCAGTTAGCTTATTTTGGTACCATTAGATACCGTGGCTGAGACCGGAAGACAAGAAGGGACAATAATTAATCAGGTAAATAAAAATAAAAAGAGCGATGGCCGAGTAAAAAGGGGAACTAAAGTAAATATTGGCCAGGCTTTAGCTAGAGCTTAATGTAACAGGCTGCAAGTCCAGTGCTAAGTGGTTAGGCTGCTATACGTCCTACTGATAATGGGAAAGCAATGCTCCAGTGGCAGATACATCTGATCAGATACTATCACAACAGATTGTGAAGTAACATGGGGTTGTACATTAACAGAGTCTTATCTATTCATTCTGTAGAGCATTTATGAGGTCAGGCACTGATGTTGGACGAGAAAACCTGGCCCACAATCTCCGTTCCAGTCCATCCCAAACATGCCTGATGGAGTTGAGGTCAGTGCTCCGTGCGGGCCAGTCAAGTTCTTCTGCACTAAAGTCATCCAGTCATGTTTTTAGTATCTTTGCTTTGTGCACCGGAGCACAGTCACATTGGAATAGACAAGGGCCTTCTCCTTAGCAGTCGTTGACACCGCTGTGATTTCACATGGTCTTCTGTTTTGTGGCTGAGTTGCTGTTGTTCCTAAATGCTTCCATGTTCTAATAATATCAGTTACAGTTGAATGTGGAATATCCTGAGCTCTTCAGAACGACACATTCTGTATCACAAATGTTTGCAAAAGGAATCTGATATTACACACCCATGGCAACAGTTGTGGCCTAATACTTTTGTCCATACAGTGTGTTTCAAATTGAATAGTAAAAAGAAAAGGAAATGATAACATGTATTTCTTGTTTTTGTTTACGTCAGCCTATCTAGACTTACTTCTTTATATTTGCATAAATTGATGTTTGCTGCGCGCTCTGGCTGTGTAGGTCAAGAGTTAACCTGAACAAGAGTTTGTCAGCAGCTTTACAAAATCAGCATTTCAACCACACACACAAAAAAAATGTTTCTAGGTGATTGAAATCTCAAGTATTCAGTTTACTGTTAGTTCTACATGTATGTATTTCAAACGTTGCTTGTCTTTGGTTGAGGTGTAAATTTTCGGAAAGGAAAGGATCGCTGTCTCTCCAACTGAAGCCTTGATGAAACGTTGCATGTTGAAAATCCAGAGGCAAAACAACAAAAGAAAGCCGTCTTTATCTTCCTCGTTCAGCTTGTACTCTCCGCCCCATCTGTTCTCCAGGGTGCGTCATGCCTCCTGTCATTCAAACCAGATCAAACTGAGGTGGTTCACATCTGCATCAGGAGCGAACGCATGCCAACTGATGCAAAAATACACGTGCTTACAAAAACCACTCTTCTGTGTTTGCTCCTTTATGCAGAAAAAAAAAATAACGAGCCTGTACGCCAAGTGGGAAACTTCACAGACCTCAGTCAGTCCCAGTCTCCTGCCTTGAAATCTGTTGTTATGCAGATGACAACAATGTGTTTTTCTCTGCTTTTATGTGCATCTTCCAGCTGTGTAATATGGCTCATTTTATCTCAGGTCAACATTAATTCCTCTTTAATCTAATAAGTAGCCCTCATGATAACTCATGCCATGTTTTTCTAATTAAATGCTTGTGAGAGTTACTACTTTATTTCAGAGATGTCAACAAGCTGTAATTAGATTTTTGTAGCCTCCTTCAGTTCTTGTTTGAATGTTGAAATAAACTTTTTCAGAAGGATTTTTTTCAGGTGCTTTTCACCTAGTAGATGTTTTTTTACACACTCACTCAGCCCTGAAATAGTGACATGAAATGTGAGTTAAGAAAACACCATTACATAAAAATCCATACGACTGTAGGCTATACTCAGAAAGCAACCCACAAGGGATTCAGTGAGTATTGACTTTTTAAAATGTTGGAAGAGAATCGAAAGATCTCAGGGGGGTTGTGATACTTTAAAAAGTAGTAACTACATAAAAAGAGGCCTTATAAAATGTGATGTGTAAGCCATAACTTTGAAATGGCTGACGCCCATATTCAATAATAGCAACGTTAAAACCCTCATCCAGCACTTTAGTTTCATTTTGATTTTAAGACATCCACACACTAACCTTGATGTTTCAGCTTTACACAGAGACACTGAAGCCAGACGTGGAAGAAGAGCTAACTGTGATCTGACTGGATTTGTCTGAAAAGGTCAGATATTTGATACCACATATTTTTAAACAATACAATATCCTCTATTTCAATGATTAATAGTTTCAACAAGTATAAAAACTTGAACAAATCCCACTGATATAAGTATTCAGGTTTGCACACCTGGATTGAAGAATTTTCTGCCATTTTTCTTTGCAAATCCCCTCAAGCTCAGGCAGGCTGGATGGGAACGGTCAGTGAAAAGCCATGTTCCATTGGGTTCAAGTCCGGGCTCTGGCTGGGCCACTCTAGGACGATCACAGAGTGATCCTTAGGCCAACTCTTGGCTGTGTGCTTAGGGTCATTGTCATGTTTGGCCCAGTCTGAGGTACTGAGCGCTGCATATATATGCATACATCTCCGTGCTTTGCCTCTTCCTGCTTTCCCTCAACCATGACCAGTCTCCCAGTCCTTGCTGAAAAGCACCCCCACAGCATGATGCTGCCACCACCAGTGTTGGGATTGTATTGGGCAGGTGATGAGTGGTGCCTTGTTTCCTCCATACTTAACATTTAGAATTAAAGCCAAACAGGTCAACCTTGGTTTCATCAGACCAGAGAATCTTGTTTCTCAAATTCTAAGAGTCCTTCAGGTGCAGTTTTGCAAACTCCAATCGGACTTTCATGTGTTTTGCACTGAGGAGAGGCTTCCGTTTAGCTACTCTGCCATAAAGCCCAGATCGCTGCAGGGCTGCAGTGATGGTTGTCTTTCTGGAACTTTGCCCCATCGCCACATAGGATCTCTGGAGCTCAGTCAGAGTGACCAGCGGGTTCTTGGTCACCTGTCTTGTTGAGGCCCTTCTTCCCTGATTGCTCTTGACGAGTTCTGGTTGTGCCAAACTTGAGAATGATGGAGACCAATGTGCTTCTGCGAACCTCTGGAATTTTTTTGTAGCCTTCCCCAGATCTGTGCCTTGCAACAATCCTGTTTCTGAGCTCTGTAGATAGTTCCTTTGATGGCTAATGGCTTGGTTTTTCTGTGAGGCCTTAGAGAGGTCTGTGCCTTAACAAATCAGGTCCAGATATTTTAATTTACCACAGGTGAACTCCAATAAAGGCTACAATCAGGGCTGCTTTCTGAAAGCACAGTATTAGTCCAGCTGTCTTTGGATAACAATGCTAGTTTCCCATTATAATGTATTAATTTCTTGAGATGTGGAGAAAAAGACTAAAAAACTGGTTATCCCATGAAAATAGGTGTTGTTATCCCGGTGTAATGAGATAAATAAATGAAAAGTGTTAGCCCTAAGTGTTGCCTGAAAGTTGTGTTTTTATTTTACAAGGTCAAAGCTGGAGTTTATTTTGTATAATTGAGCACAAAATTGACTTTTTCCTACTTAGTATGCTCAGAAGCATCTGTAATATGAATTTGTTTCATTTTGCAAGAATTAAGTAAATCAGTGACAAAATGAGTTTTTTTGTGATCTGAATGATCAATTCTGAAACTACTTGGTAGTATCGTATTGTAAAGCTGCCACATTTATATTCTGCTGCTCACTCACAGCCTGGGTGAAACTGAAACAGCTGTTTCTTGGTTCCTCTTTCTCCCACCTCATATACATATTAAGAAGCCTTCAGGTGAGCTGACTTTGGAGTTGCGTACGAATGTTTGGTGTCAGTGTGTGGGCAGAGCCATCAGGCTGGTGGAGTGTTTGGGATCAAAGCCTCGAGCACTTGTTTTCCCACTCCAGAAACACTCGGCTTTACAGATAAATTACTAAGAAGATGACAAAGTGTCTGAACTCCAGTCTCAGCTTGCTCTACCAGAGTGTGCAGACTACTCAGGGGGCTCAGTTCATTTTATTCTGCTTCAATTACACGAGGGCAAAATGTCATGGCCGAGGGCAAATAAAAACATGTCAGCTCTGTATTCTATTTCTTGACATTCAATTACTTTTTTTTCTCCCTCCTTGAGCTTCTGGCTGCTAAATATGGCCAGTTGGCTTTCCTTGTAAAAGCTTAAACCATTGAAACTGCACAAGTTTTTTTGGTTTCTACACTGAGGCACCGACAAAAGCAACCATGCTTCTGATCAGTTCCCTCCACAGTTACTGTAGATATGATACCCAGCATTAAAGATGCTGTATTCTACGCAGATTTTTCATTTTAGAAAACTTCGTCATCCTTCGTTTATAACGTGCCAATCAGTCTGATCCAGCCAAGGTCAGAAATGTTTTTCAGCGGGATCCGTCAGTTGTAGGGTTTCAGTCATTTCTTCTCGTGTAGTAAATTAAGAACATGTCCAAACTGCAATTTCCGCAGCGCCACAGTTTTGCTCCAACCAAAGGCGAGTGACCTTGCCCACTGTAAGCGTGTTTGGAGCACTGCGCAGCAGGAGGTCACGGGAGAACTGGGAGTTCATGTAGTGGATTATTTTACCTTTTGGGGATTAATTTATCATCTGTTCCAGTGTGAGTCCATGTTATTATTAATTCTGCCCATGGGTGAGTACATTAGGAAGTTAAAAAGTTAATGTTTGCTTAAAGGATGTGATCGACGGGAACTGACGCAGTTTGGCAGTGGCCATCACTGAAAAGCCTTACAACATATCTCCAACAAAGCTCAGCAGAGTGGCGCCTCAGGGAAGCATTGGTACCGGACTGGAGCGTGGGTAGTGGAACTGTTCTGATTGACCAGCGAGAGAGAGCGTAATTTGCTCCACAGCACAATGCACGAGCGCATCATGACAGCTGCTGTATGTGGAAATTGGAGGTTAGACATCTCATGACCTCCCAACAGAAAGTCTAGCTAGTTTGATTTTTGTCCTGCTTTCTACAGTTTGTTCCCTGTCTTTTCTTGCATTGACCAACAGTCATAGATGTAAACAAACCAAACGGCAAATGGTGCTGAAAGAAGTGAGATGAGACAGAGGAGAAGTCTGTTGAGGCCTCACAGCAATATCTGTGCCTTTAAGATGTGTCATCGAGGGACAACCACTACAGCCTGAAAAGTAGAAATGCCTTACCTTTGGTACAAATGAGATGCATGCTATTCCTTGTGACATGTAGATACCCTTGTCTTGGTTAGCTCCAGGATCTCCTCTATTTACGCCTTTTGTCTTCAGGGTCAAAGTCCAGCGCGTCTGGGCTCGTTTGCAGTTTATAAATATTATTGCTTAGTGAATTAAGGCCTCGCCACAGGGAGATGAAAGCGTTATATTTCTATTTCGTTTTCAAAAAAATTTCCATAAACACGGGATCATTTCATGAAATGTCTGCGTAAGCATGGAACCATTGAAAACGACTGGAAACGCTGCAGTATATATGTCAAGCCTGTACGCGGCGCTGTATTACTGCCACACAAATGCACCAAAAGAGAGAAGAAGATCACAGAAAACTGATACAAACTTTCTTCTTGATGCCCTCCCGGTCGTTCTCCGCGTTGGATTTAAGAACATATGGTGTATGTTGTTCACTGTGGTGGTAAAAAAGCATCAGGTTTTGCTGTAAAATCCACAATTAGCTCAATAACTTCTGCAGCATGAACACATCCCTGTAACCCGCCATTGTTGTTTTGGTTCGATATGCGCATGCCGGGGAAAGTGGCCTACGCTATGTGTGACATAATTGTTTCAAGAAAGATGTGGTTGGCCGTCCACACGGTTGGCTATCCAGACGAAACGGTAAGCGTTTACAGATTTGTTCACTCTGGGACCTGGTTTCAAAAAGTAGTGTTTACGGCCAACCAGAATGCTGTTTCTGTGTGGATGAAACGCTGATACGACAAAAAACTTTTGTGTTTACCCCTGAATTTGTCTCAGTGTGGACGGGGCCTAAGACACTCTGATTTACAAACCATAAATAAGTTTCAAAACTCTAGTTTGTTTAATATTTATTCATTTAAACACCATACTTGTACTAATTTATCTCAGACAGTAATGCAAGTAAATGATAGTATTTTAAATGTTGATTTATAGATAATAATAATAATAATAATAATAATAATACATTTTTTGTAAAAAGCGCTTTCAAAGTGCTGTACATAAAGTTAAAATAATGAAAATAAACACTTGATAATAAGAATGTTTAAAAAATCTAAAAATGACTAATGTGATTATGTTGATTAATTGTTATAATCAATTAACAGCACTAATATATTTACATTATTCATCGTACTCTTGAGAGGTTTTTCTGTATTTTGAATTTATTTTATGGATAAAATTTCTGTAATTCTTGGATGGACAGGAACAAATAGCAGTTCACCACAAATGTATAATCATGTATGTGATGAATTAATGTGAACTGAATCCCACTCTCATATTTCTATTTTTGTATTATTTGGCTTAATTTCTTTAAATAAATGTTAAAAGGCACTTTTTCTCTCTCTCTCCTTTGCTTTAAAGCTTTCATAAATCCAACTATTTGTCTATTCTGGATCTCTAACATCGGCCAATTTCTCTCTTTAATCCCAGATGAAATGAATGTTGTGTTAAATTGTTGATAATTTGTATTTTAAGGCCCTGCTTGATTCATGCTGTAATCACAGCCTTCAGCTGTTCTGTGAAGTAAACTCTTCCAAGAGTAATGTGGCTGTAGATTCCAGCCTTATTTATACAAACCAATTATTGTTAATTGGTCCAGTTTTGAAAGTAAAAGTGTAGTTCCGTTTAAGTGTTGTTCTTCCATACATCTTTAAATGCAGCACAGTAAGAAATGAGCTTCTACTCTTTCTCTTTCTGTCTTTTTTATTAATGTTGGCCTTTATTCTTTCTCTGACACTTTCTTCTTGCTCAAGACAGACTACCATTAGCGTGCCCGTTCTGCCTTCTGTGCTCTGCTGGTGCTGACTTATGACTGTGGGTGGGTGCAGCACCCTTCTGAGGTTTCATGTCTTTCATATAAACATACAATATTCATACATACGGTACAGAGATTATACAATGCATACAGGACATACAGTAAATGTCTACATACAGTACATTAGCATTACTGTATTGATTCTACGTAGCAGTGTGGTTCACAAACAGTCCATCATGAGAGGAATGGCACTTGAGCATGGCCTCTGCATCGCTGCACTGCAGTCGACTTTGTCTGCAACTAGGTCAGAAATTCACTGGAAAACTGCCAGATAATTTCTGTAGCATGAATGTCGTTAAAGCGTTTTGAATTTAAGCGATTTCTCAGAGGAGGATTCACCTTTTTCAGTAAAGAGAGAGGAAACTAAAAGAGTGTTTTTTAGTATGAGATGACATGCAGCAACGACTAGAAGCAACGTTACTGACGTGACAGGAGAAAATAGGATTTTTAGGGAATACAGCTCTTAATTTAGTGAAGTGCTCGTTCTTGGCTGCCACCAGCTCTCAGCCACAGTCTCATGCAGGACAATTTATATTAAAATGTATGAATTCATACTTTATGACCCCACATTTATCCCCAACCTTATACATAATTTAAGAGAATCTGAATCAACTTTATTGGCCAAGTATCAGGATACATACAAAGAATGTGCCCCTGCTTCAGTAACTGTGCCTGCAGTTGTGCACAAAGCAATCAGAGCAAATGTATGCATGCTTTTCATACATGCAAAAGCAGGATGACAAAAGGTTTATACAGGGCAGATGTGCAATTATGTAATGGCAAAATTGCTGGATGTATAGATTCTTTAATAAGGCTTATAATAGACCCGGTTTTTATGAGTATACTGATGGAACTGCAGATTCTTTTTGTTTCCAGTAAATCTACTACTGTAATTTTTATTCATCCTCAATTTAAGCAGGAAGAACTCACTGAGACTAAGGTCTCTTTATCAGGGGTGCCCTGCAGCAGAATAAGTAAAACACCACAGATAAAATAATGACAGAAATATCCATTTACGTATTGCAATCACATGTCCTGGTTAATAAATCACTTTCCTTACATAGTTAAGACACAAGTGATACTAGAGAGGGCAATCTAGCTTTCATTTGGAAACTATTCAGCATAATGGGTGCAGAAACATTAAAAAGGGTCCCATCCCATTCTGTCTGAAATCTCCAAAGACTCTGATGCATGGCATCCAATGGCTTCAACACTGATGCAGATGCATGTGTTTGAAGTGTGTAACCTGACACGCCACATTGATTTGTTTCACACATCCACCTGGAAAACCTTCAATATACAGCGTTTGGGAAAGGGCAGAGCCTTTGAATGGATTAACGTTCCATCACATCTTTACAGGCCAATCAGAGCAACAAAACACGTGATGTCGTTGCCACTACCGAGGTGCAAGTGCACATTTACCGAGGAATAAACTCCATATATAATTGCATAACGCAAACCGTGGCGACTATAGACATGTCAGTACACGACTTTTGTTGTTTTTGAAAAGAAAACAACTCACTGCTGTTCTTTGATTTTCTTTTAACAAAGAAATGTCGTCAAGTTATGATAAAACTGGCGCTGTAGCAGCATCCACGCTAATGTCTTCTGCCATAATTGCGCCATTCTCTTGTTTCTGCTTGCTTACGTCAGGACTCCACTGAGCCCGAAAGCACTGCCCCTCGACGCTGATTGGTCCTGTTACTTTCTAACCGGGCCCAGACTGTTCAGACAGGAGCTTTGCAAGATGGATTCGCCAGTGAGAAACAAGGAAACGGGCAGATCCATCTTTGCATCTTTGCTTTGCAAGGTTACACTTTAGCAGCATCCACGCTAATTTGTTCCGCCATAATTGCACCGGCCTCTCATTGCTGCTTGCCTACATCAGGACTCTACTGCGCCGGGAAGCGCTGCCTCTTACTCCTCAAAAGATGCTGATCGGTCCTGTCACTCTCTTACAGGGCTCAGTCTGTTCGGATGGGAGCTTTGCAAGATGGATTTGCCAGTGAGAAACACGGAAATGGGTGAATCCATCTGCTTTGCAATGTTAATGAATACTAGGTGGCATAAAAAAGGTCAATGATCTGCCTTGAGAAAAAATCCTATATTTGGTCTTAATGGGGTTTAGCATTAGTTTAAGATCAATCAGGGCTTGTTGCAATGCAATGACTGTTACTGAGACAAAGCTTGACTGTGTGAGGGTGCTGAGTAACTTCATATTCTATCATCTGCATAAAGAGGAACTTAACAATACTTTAATCTTTCATTAGTGCTATAATGTAAATAGAAGTGGACCCAAAACTAATCCCAGAGGTACTCAGACACACATTGTGTGCAACAATTGCTTGACCAGTTTGTCCAGACATCTTGCATCCTTGTGTTTTACACTGCCTCCCCAGCAGACTGTAGCATAAAACAGAACACTTGCCACCACAGCCTGATAAAACATCTGCAGCATCTTACTGCAGATGTCTATTGATCGGAGTCTTCTCAGGCAGAAGAGGTGGCTCTGCCCCTTTTTGTAGATGAAGTCTACATATTTAGACCAGCCCAATTTATTATCCAGGTGTACACCTAAATATTTATACGATGTCACCACCTCGATGTCCACGCCACAAATGTTCACTGGCTGAAGAGGGGGTTTGGATCTGCGGAAATCTATGATTATTTCTTTTGTCTTTGAGGTGTTGAGTAGGAGGCAGTTTTTGTGACTCCAGTCACTGAATGCACTTATCAGATCCCTGTATTCGGCTTCTTGTCCATTTCTGATACACGCCACGATAGCAGTGTCATCCAAGTATTTCTGGATGTGGCAGGACTCAGTGCTGTGTTTGAAGTCTGATGTATATAGTGTGAACAGAAATGGAGCCAGGACTGTCCCTTGTGGAGCCCCTGTACTGCTCATTAATGTCCCAGAAACACAGTTCCCCAGCCTGACAAACTGTGGCTTTCCTGTCAGGTAATCTGTGATCCAAGAAACACAGGAAGGATCCACTCCAATCTCCGTGAGAACGTCTTTGAGAATGTTGGTTTGGATGGAGTTAAATGCATTTGAAAAATCAAAGAATATAATTCCCACATAAACGCCAGGTTTCTCCAGATGAGACAGGGCACGATGAAACATGTAGAGGATGGCATCATCCACTCCAATGTGTTCTTTGTATGCAAACTGCAGGGAATCGAGTTTGTCTTTGACCTCAAGCCTCAGTAGGCGTAGAATCAGCCGCTCCAGAGTTTTCATGATCTTTGAAGTAAGGGCAATTGGTCTGTAGTCATTTAGTTCAGCCGGACATTTTATTTTTGTTACCAGTACAATACAGAATGTTTTCCACAGAGCAGGCACCCGCCCCAGCTGTAGACTCAGGTTGAAGATCCTTTGGAGAGGTTGACACAGTTGCACAGCACAGTCTTTAAGCAGCCTTGGACACACACCATCTGGGCCAGCTGCCTTCCCAGAGCAAAGTCTCCCAAGCTCCAACCTCACCCCTGTCTCTGTGACAGACTGGGGTACAGCTGCTAGAAGGGAAGTGGCTGCAGCAGTGGAGACATGTGTAGGAGACGGAGAAGGAGAAGGAGGAGCTGCAGTGGAGATTTCCATATGTTGAGGAGAAGAAGGAGGAGCAGCAGTAGAAATAGGTGTGTCTACAGTGTCAAATCTATTTGAAGAACAGGTTGAGTTCATCAGCTCTTTCCACATCACCCACTATTGGCTGGCTTTTCTTTTTATTGTTGTGTCCAGAGATGGTACTGATCTCTCTCCACACATCACGGATGTTGCTGTGTTGAAAATTCCTCTCTATCTTCTTTTTGTATTCCAGCTTTGCCATCTTCAGTCTCCTCTTCAACTCATGTTGCACTTCTTTGAGCCGTTCTTTGTCACCTTCTCTAAAAGCTTTCGAGTTGTTTTGATTCAACCAGGTTTCAGTAAAGCACAGGAGACTGCATTCACAGTATGTTTTGTCAGTCTTCACCAGTATCTCCAGCTCGTTGCTTTTGTTGGGCAGACAGTTGACGTTTCCCATGATGAATGATGGAAGAAAGGGCTTATTTTTCCATTTCCTAGTCTTCATCTTTGCACCAGCACGGCAACCACGAAAACGCCTCGAGATATCCACTGGAATTAGATGTTGTTGTCCAGATTTGTTCTGTCTCAATAAAAGAAGCTCCTCTCTTGAATAAACTCTTCTCCCAGCAGAAATATCCATCAGTAGTTGCCAAAAATATGACAAAAATATGAAAAATAGAGTAAAAGTTGCATAAAGTTCCGAGAGACCAGACATTGCAGCCACTTGATCAAGCGCAGGTTCCAGAATGAAGAAAAGTTCCAGAAAGAAAAGCTAGACATGCCTTATTAGATGCCTGCAATTTTAATAAGTGTTTTTTATAGCATTGTCTCATTTACAACCAACACTTGCAAACGTCTGTTTAAAAAATGATTCTGTCTGCTGACTTTCAGCTGAATGAGATGTTACCATCAGAGTGCTCATGAATGCCTCTTTGTGTAGTCTGATGAACACATCTGAGCATCATAATAAACCACATCAAGGCTTTTATGCTTTAAGATCACGGCCTGTGTACAGAGAAATGCTTCTTTCAGCTCACTATTCATCAGTTTTTCTGTTTCTCAGTGTCCTTGAGGTGAATCAGCTCATTTGACAGAGCCACTGACATGTGTGTTCAGTAGGGTAACTCTGTTATGTCGATTTCTCTTTCTTTTATAGCACCCAAATGAACCAAGAACATAACTGTAAAAAAAAGGAAAAAAACAAGTGGAAAATCTTCACTTTAGATGACAAACAGTGTCCCTTTGCTCATCTCTCAGGCACTTACATAGATGTTGTTTGGCTTTATAGATTATTGGCTAGGAGCTCAGTTCACCTTGGGTTAGGTAATCAAAAGTGAACACTGAGACTCAGAGACATTCAACAAGTGGCTTTTAAAATCTAGTTGACTAAATGGTTTGACCATGCATCCTCCTTTAGACTGAAATCATAGGTGCTTTATGTGGAGGCAGCAGATGGACTCTGAGGATCAAAGCTTCAATCTTAATGCACTTTTGAATTAGACAGCGTGTAACACAGAGCGAGCGCAGTCTGCAATAAAGAGGATTATTTATTTTCTTCTTTGTTGGACCTAAATCATGTGCGGTTTATAGTTTGTGCTCTATATGATTACTGTCTCTCAGGTCAGCTTTTCAGAGATATTCCTTTTTATCTTTCAGGAGACAGGTCCAGCTGTCAGGAGGATTTTTGCTACCTTTGTTCACTAGTATTTCCAGTGAGCAAAGACCATGGACCAGCACATGTTGACAACCACTTCTGACTCTGCACTGTTTGTTTTGGGGTTCAAAAACCATTTCCTTGAAAAATGCTCCTCTCTGGATCATGTAAATTCATAAATTAACTCACCGAAAATGGATCAACATACAAAGATGAATACTGGCACAGAGTATCCTGAAATCCAAGGGGACAGGGCAAAATATGATACTAGATTTTAGGTTACCATTTCAAAATGCACGAAAAGACAGAAAAATGATGTCACTGTACAAAATCTCTTTTAAAAAAATTCATGCATTTCATGGTCTAAATATCAGAAAAGCCCCTCGTAATTTGCGACAATATAATCCCAAAAGTTCTTAGTTTGTTTCATGTAAATGTCTGACATGATACTCTCAAAATTTCAGATTTTTTGTGCTTTTGTTAATGTAATTGTTTTTAATTTAAAAAAATACCAGTTGTTGTTTCTTCTAAATTCTGTGAATTATAATCTCAATATTCAATTTTTTTTTTAAAGTGCCCTCTACTAGCCTGGGAGTGACACCATTACTGTCAGGATAAAAAAAATTCCTCGCAAAAACGTTCAGAATAAAATTCAGTTAACCTTCCAGTTAGGGATAGGGTGAGAGTTAGGACACCATACGTTAAAAGTTGAGATCTGACATACAAACCTGATTAAACTTTTAATAAAGCCGACTAAACTGGAAAACAGGAAAAAAGTTTTTCCTCCATGACAACAAATAAGTGGAGCTACTGTATCTAAAGCTAAAGCTAATGTAGCTATGTCAGCTATGTTAGCTTATACTACACTTGCTAAAGCTAGCGTGGCTATGTTAGCATACCTTTTTAAAGCTGGCATAACTATGTTAGGTTGTATTGCTTGAGCAAATGTAGCTACGTTCACTGTATTAGCTACAAAGCTAGAGTAGCTACGCTGGCTTACATAGTATGTAACTAAGAAGCTAAAGTAGTTACGTTAGCTTTGGCAATGTAGCCATTGAGATAGTTCCCTCCTGATGGAGACGGAGTCTCACAGTGTTGGTCTGCAAGAGGGGCGTGAAGCCGGATATTTAGAGCTCCCCCTGCTGACGGCTGTAGTATAGTTCTTAAATTCCATGTTAACAGATGGGGCATATGCATGACTTCAAAGTTGCAATTACATTTTCATCATACCCAGAATTTTTTGTGATTGTTATTGTCATTCAGATTCACGTTCATTTGTCTAGAGTATTTTTTGTTTTATTTATTTATTTGATTTAAAAAAGACAAGACGTAGCACCATAATCAACAGCTTTGTTGACAAATGAGACTTTTTCCAGAATTCTTAACTGTTTTAGCCAAGAGGAGGAAAAGTGGGAGATAAAGTAATGAAAACTAACAACCCGAGGGATCTTGGATGTTTTCAGGTCAGCTAAATTTGGCTTCACATTACATCACCAGTTCAACATGTCAGCACCCACGTTGGGAGTATTTTAGCTTCACTTTTGAACAGGAGGAGACAGAGACACGTTGTCCGTATTAATTTGCTTCAAATAAAGGCCACCATTGTTTCAGGTGACAGCAATCATGCAGTTCTCACCATTTCATCTTTGGTGTCACTTTCTGCAGGAATGGGCAGTTCTAGAAAATGCCTGTCCTGTTGCCTGGTGACTGCAGCGCTGCCAACACACCTAACAAGCCACAAGCAATATGTGCTCGTTGTTTTTTCTCCCTATTCTTGAGTAAACATCACCCAGCAGACTCATAAGGTAGGAAAGTGAGGTGAAAGTGGATGTAGAAGTGGGGGGCAGGGGGGAGAAGTCTCCAACACAGGATGCTGTCTTATTTCCTCTGCTTTAATGTCATGGAGGCATGGAAATTCATTTGCTTTGACATTTGTGATCCTCGGTGGCTCCAGAGAGCAGCGCTACAGCGTACCACCTGGTCGCACTTTCATAAGAAAGGCACTGAATTTGAATCATCATCCCAGGGAGGATATTACATGCACTATCACATTTTTTCAATATAATGTTTCTCTTTGTCTGCAATTAATCAGTTTCATTTGCTCTTATGTCTTCATTAAATCCTTGGCTTCTCCTCTAAAGCGCTCCACATCCAGCTGGCTCTTGTTCTCATAAAAAGAAGTGGAAGTGGAAGGCAGCCAGCCGCCGCTCTGTGATTGAGTCCGAGATGTGTGTCATGGCCTCGAGGATGGACAGAGAGAGGAGAAGAGAGAGAATGAGGGAGGGTGTGGATGTGTGCCAGCAAAAATGCCATTTTTTTAACTGAAGTCTGAGAGTTTGTGTGAGAGGCATGAGTAAGCTCCTTCATGGAGATTTCACATGGGGATTCATTGCTTGCTATTCAAAAACTGATGAAAATGGCTACGCTCTGCTGCAGCTTTTGAGAGAGCAGAGAGAGAGAAGTGCAAAGTGATGAGAAGGCAGTTTTTGGAAGTTACTCTATGCAGCCTTTTCTATGACTTACTGGCCCTATTTGAATCTTAAAGTGATGGCAATCTTGTACTGCTGGCCATTGAGCTGCTTCACAAGGCTTTACAGTGGGGGAAATGTGTCAAAGCCGGTCTTATTCTTTGATTTTGATTTGATATTCTCTGGAGAAGTTCTTGAGACTGAGGACAATTGGGGTCAGCTTATAACAAAATCACACAATATGCTCTCTTAGCTGCTCTTGGTTTGTTCTTGTTTAGTTATCCATCTTAACACCCCCGCTGAGGCTCAGCAGCATTGTGTGCTGCACAAAAAAGACATGATCTGCTCATTTTGAGAGCCAAGGAGAGCTTTCTGGGGCCCATAGAGATAAGAAAAATCTTGCTCCATTGTAAAGTGAAGATTTTATATCCACTATGTGAATAATAATCACTCTTACCAAAGCAGCATTTATGCATGCCATAGTTATAGCCTTCTTAAAAATGCGAACCTCTTTGCTTAAAACAGAATTCAAATTAAAAAAAAAAAAAAAATCTAAATATGTGGAAAAGGTGGTGAAATTAGATTGTAATAGTAGAGATATGGGTTACAAGAGGCAGAAATGAGTTAAAAACTGGTGTAATAAACAGTGAAATGCAGTTAAAATTGGGGGAAAGGTGAAGAAAAGGGGTTGAAATGTGGCTAAATTGAATTCAAGTGGCAAAAACTGTATGCATAGTTAAAAGAAATGGTCTAAAGTGAAATAAAACAACAGAAAAAATGGTGAAAAGGTGTTACAAATGGTAAAAATGTGTTTAAGTTGTCAAAAATGGGCGTGAAAGAAAAAAGAAGAAGTAGGTGGAGGCCATTCTGAGGAACATGGATCATCCACTTTATATCTCCCTAAATGACCAAAGAAACAACGGTGGTGGACG